>NC_137213.1:14890516-15511621 GCF_949987685.1 Ammodytes marinus | reverse complement strand
TTGTGTAAAGTAGGACATCCAAGGCTGACAGTTGTGCAGAGTGTATGTGGGTCTTAATGCTAACCCTGTAGCACTGGGATGGTGGTAATGTGTTGAGAGACTGTGGGTAGATTGTTCATTTTACTGGCGTTATATAGTTGCTAGTCAGTTTTAGCCGTGTTAGCAGCACATGTCCAGAAAAACTCTCCACGTTCGCAACTGTCACTATTTATTTTGTTGTCTGTTTGAATTTATGGCTCTTAGGGAAGTGTCTGACCACCAGTGATTGGATTGCAATGATATTTGGTTCGGACATTTGTTTCGCTCACAAGATGAGTTAAAAGAACTTTGGTGTTCCCTTTATATTGTATCCAACGTCATTTTGCTTTGTGTTAAGTGCTGATGTATGACATATACAAATAGGAAGGGTATTTGTATGTCATACATCCAGGGGTGGATTACTGCACGGGCACACCGGGCACAGGCCCAGGGGCCCAAGGGCTCAGGGGGGCCCTTAGCCAGAGATACTGATAGTAACTTTTCATGTTGCATAGTCAAAGAGCTCGGTCACTGATGTCAATAACAGGGTGCAAAAAGGAATAGCCTAAATATAAGGATACTCATTAAAATGTAACAAGATAGAAATCATCATGGGCCCCTCAACTAGTAGGGGAGAAATACAAAAGCAAGTTAAAAACAACAGCATTAGTAGCTCTGTCTAAGGGTATCCATGAGGGGCCTTGAAGGCCCCCTCACACATACAGAAAAAAGCTTTCTATGTGTGAATTCTAAATTGTTCATACAAAGTAGCTATCCACCCTGTATCTGTTGAAATGGGCCCCTTTATCATAGAAAATGAGTCTGCAGACCAATCTACTGTACTGTTTTTACAGTTGCAGAGTAAAGAGTGCTGCCTGTTTAAGAAACATTTGAAAAATAATGTTCCTTCTGCATCTCAGGATTTGATATAGCCTCTAAAATTTCTTCTCAAAGTGCACCAGATTGATGCATTTACTTTAAAAAGGACCCCCTAACAAGGTACAGGGTCCCTCCAACAGTATCCCAAACTCCTATGGGAAACAATGACTTCCTTAATATGTTTTTGCTATTAATTGTATGTATATGTGTGGAAAAGTCAGTGTACCTGACTGGATAGGGACGAGTGGGGGGCCCTTTAAGAGTTTGTGCCCAGGGGCCCATTATCTCATAATCCGTCTATGCATACATCAACATATTAAACTAAGATGGTGAACATAAGTATTGTACCTGCTCATCTGGTGTAGTCATTGTTACCATGTTAGTATAGCTCGAAGCTAACAGTGCACCTATAGGTACAGTTATCGCAGAGCTGCTAGCATGGCTGAAGAATTAATTTAGTTTGGTTTTGACTCTATATATATATTTCCAAGTGGCATTGTGTCCCTGTCTTACAAATTACTACTAAAAACATGTATCCACTAGGTGTACATATCGTATTTTCCTTTACTGTTACCCTAACAATTTGACAGACCTGTAAGCTTACACTCCCCCTAACTATAGAAAATCTCTCTCTCTCTCTCACTCTCTCTCTCGCTCTCTCTCTCTGTCATTGATCCAGGGAAGCCCAAGAGCATCGAGAACTCAGAGCGCGTCCAGCTTTCGGGGACCTACAACGTTCGGAAAGGGAAGCTCCAGCTGCCTGTCAACCGCTGGACCAGGCGGCAGGTCATCCTGTGTGGCACCTGCCTCATCGTGTCCTCTGTCAAGGAGAGCCAGACAGGCAAGATGCACATCCTGCCGCTCATAGGAGGGAAGGTAAGAAAAGTCTTGAGGTATGAAATTCTGACAGTATGATAACCTTAAGCAAAAATACCAATGTTTCAAGGTATCACTGTATTGCGATTACAGCTCTCAAATGTGTTATTTTGAATCCTGTGGGTAAAAAATAAATAAATAAAAAAGTCTGCCTGAACACAATTTTTTATTTTTTTTAAACATATAGACTATTCTGAACATTAATACACTTGTGTGATGATAACATAATAAAGTAAATAATTGAATAATTGTATTTAAAAAAGCAGTCCTTTAGGTGAGCAGCTCAACAAGGTTTTTGTTCACGTTCTACACAAGAGGGCACGGCTGGCATCGTATAATGTTATCTTTTTTTTCCACCCCTCATCTTGCCCTTTTATCCTGATGTTATGTAATTTATTCTTTTGGGATCGTAAACCCATAATGTCATATCACCATAGAGCGTCCTGATAAAGCCGCCCTTATTACCGTTTCTGCAAATGTTTCTTTTTTTATGCTCTTGACTTCTTGCCCCTCGACAACAGCGTGTCCTTTGGTGTGCCATCCAATAATGCTTCCTGCTTTGTTCGTTATATCTCAAGGTCACACAGAGATGGTGCACGGCAGGTTTTTTTTATATAGTTAAAATGTTTTAGTAGCCTTATTTCTCTCAATACTTTTTTTGAAGTGCCTCCCTAGTAATGACCTCTATCCCTTTATTTTGCTTTACACATCTGCTTAAGGCCACTTAATAAGCTCTCCTGAAGCCCTTGTCTACCTGTCTTGCTGACACCAAGGACGCTCCATACTATACGCCCAGCCACCAGACCCACTTTCTAAACATTTCACACACAATGCATGACCTCTCCAGCAATCTTCCACACACTACCTCTGCGTGTGACCTGTGTCGCGGCGAGTTTACTGTGTATGTGTGCCAGTATTTTATTCAAACAGTGTAACTAGTCAGCCATTCATTCACAGAGACCATGTGCTTGATTGTGTGTGAGTGACTGCGCGTTTTCAAAGCTATTTGACGTGCATTTATTCTCGCTTGTGTCACGCACATGTGTTTATTGTATGATGAAGCATGCCTTATACATTTGCATGCGAGTGTGCTTCTGGTTGACTGAATAAGTCTACCCCGCAGCCATCATGCGTCTTATTCCCTTCAACGCTTTCAAACAAGAAACTAATCTATTGAGACGTCCATGTGTCAGCTTTTTCTTTCTGTTTCTTTTAATTTCATAACTCTTAACTTTCTTCTCTTGGCATTGGGGTTATCATTCACAATCAGAGGTGGGGTTAGAATAAGTGTCCGTTTTTCAGACTGTAACGTTCCTTCCTCTGTGTGTGTGTGTGTGTGTGTGTGTGTGTGTGTGTGTGTGTGTGTGTGTGTGTGTGTGTGTGTGTGTGTGTGGGTGTGTGTGTGCTGCAGGTGGAGGAGGTGAAGAAGCACAATCACTGCTTGGCCTTCAGCTCGGCGGGGCCTCAGAGTCAAACTTACTACGTCAGCTTTGACAGCTTCACGGAGCACCTGCGCTGGCACAGACACGCTGCCAAGGTACTGTCCGTGTGTGCATGTGCATGAGAGTTTGAGTGGGAAAGAAAAAAAAAAAAGCAGAGCATATGCTCCACAGGCGCTACTATTAACGGGTCAGCGGTATGATTGTATATCGCAACACACGTGGCTGCAAGTTGGAGTATAAAAAAATATGGCACTGAAATAAAAATAAATAAAATATCACATATTTCAGCCAGTGTCCACTCTGTAATGTCTTAAGTATGGGTCTCTTGGTGCACTCAAACACATAAACACCACTCAATAGCTCCCTCTCCTCCCCTCTCTCATTTAGACACACTCAAGTAGGCCATAGCCAGAAAACCTATTTTCTAAATATTAACAGGGACATGCATGTCACCAGCACCCAGAGGGACACTCAGAATAGAAGCCTGGATAGAAGCGTCACGTGCCCCACTGTGACAACTGCTGAGCCTCTAGCTAAGTCCGCTTTGAAACGCCAGCGTTCACAAGCCCTCACAAGATTTGATCTCCTTCAAGGCGATGTGGACTTTGCTGTCGCTTCATTTTAGGAGGCAGCTTATTATGTTTCTGTAAATTTGACTTAACAAATGATCACAGGTTAACTGCTCTACGTAGCTGCGGTTAACTAGAACACACAATGATGTAACGTGGTGAAGTGTTTGGTCACAAACATGTTGGACTTTTCCTCGACTTCCTCCTTACTCCCTAATCCTAAAAAGATTGGCCATTGAATGACATTCGACCCTAAGCAGGATACACATAGACAAACACACACATACACACAGTGAATCAGTTAAGTATTGTGTGGTAAAGAAGATAATCCTGTTTAACGCCACGTTCTCTCTTTCTTTCCGTTACCTCTAGATGGTGTCCCAGAGAATCCACTCGGTGGATTTGTCCTGCTGCAGCCTAGAGCAGCTACCTCCTAACCTCTTCTACAGCCAGGACCTCACCCACCTCAACCTCAAACACAACTTCCTGCCCTCGGACCAGCGGCTGCAGCAGCTGCAGAGGTACAATGCCACCTGCAAATCAAGAGTAAACACACCTGGGAGGGCCAAAGCAATCCAATCCATTTACCTGCAACGCACTTCAAAAAATCATCTCAGACCCCTCCCAGATTTCAGGGTGGTTTTGGATGGGCTGGTTTATTGGGCAAGATGGGACCTGAGAAGGCAAAGCTTAGTGTAATTTGGGCTCAACAGGGGCTTGGCTGGGCTGTTGTACAAAGAGGTGTGTGTGTGTGTGGGGGGGGGGGGGGGATGAGACAGTTTTACACTGTGAGGCTTCACTGGACACACAGCAGGTCATGGCTGGCTGCTTTGCAATTTGCGAGCCATCGACCTGAGCAGCAGTCTAGGATCAAGGCCATTGGGACCTAAAGAGGCGAGCCAAGGCTGGACCGTACCAAACGAGCCCACAGCCCAGAAGGGTAGATGTGTCTGCGCACGGGGAAGCTTTTAATGTGCCTGGCCTCCCTCACTCTCTCTCTCTCTCACTGTGGGCACCATCTGCCGAGTGCTTATCATGGCCCCAGATTAAAGCACACAGCCAAGACGTGTGTGTGTGTGCGCGTATAAAGAGTGGCATGTGCAAGTGGCCTGTCACTGCAGTTTTTTATAAACATTTTAAGTGAGTGAGTTGTGTGAATTTGATTCTTGAGTATGTGTTAGCAATGTCTGCGGAGTTGAGTGTCTGTATGCGTGAGGGGGAGGGAACAAGAGTTGCTTGCTTGTGTGCAACCGAATAAGAGCCTGGGGGCTACAGATTTGGGGTCAGTGCATACAGTACAGCATTTGTTGTTTTTGTTTTTTGATATGACTGTACTGACTGGAATGTATGTATGTGTGTGTGGGTGGCTGTGCATGTTTATTCTTGCATGCTCGTGTTTGCTTCCTGAGAGAAATTGTCAATCAGAAGGTAGGGCTGCACAATATATCGAATTTTCATCGCGATGACGATATTGCCTTCCCACGATGACGTGTACATGAATGTGCGATATTTGAAATGTGTGCTCAGCTGCGAAGCAAATCAATCACTCCCCAAACCACTCGCTGATTATGTGCCTGTCCATGCTCCAACCTGGCAACCCCAGGTTCCCCGAGAGCTGTCAATCAAAGTCCAGTGGCTCCGCCCCCAAAGTGTGAAAATTTTCTGCCCGCATAGACAGAAAGCACTCCAAGAGCCGCGCGAAGAAGCAATCTGCTGCTTATCGCGCGAGCGAGAGCAAATATTTGCGCTGGTGCAATCACATACATCCCCTTGTTAGTCTCTTTTTTTGTGTGGGGCCGGATTTATAACCCATTATTACATGACACTTTGCCAGGTCTGTTATGTCCAGCAAGACAGACCGCTGTCAAGAGTATAATGTATAGCGAACGGGTCACCTAAGGACCTACGTCATAGTTTTGATGGATAGACGTCCACAAACAGGGCTACTACTCGTTCAAAAAACAATGGAATACTTTTTCAAAGCGACTTTGCATGTATCAGGAGAGCAGGGAACACAGGAGTCATGGTTAATGTCCGACAGGACTCCAGTCAACACGACGTGAGTACGTTTGGCCGCATATTGACAATTAGCCTATACAGTAACTTCAGGCTGCAGCCCGCCATGTAAATGTGCGGCAGTCATTTTCTCCGTGAATTGTGTTATTGATTTTGGGGGCTATTGCTTTGTTAGCTAGATGGAGCTCTTGTTAAATATGTTGGCCGATTACATTTACTGTCTGTTTGTACAGTGTGCGAGTCTTGAGTTGTTAGCAAAACAGTAGCTCTGTGGCTAACGCCTGAGCCTTCAGTCAGCTGAAGCAGACAGTCTAGCGGGGCGAGTAGACTATTCCCCCATTACTAGGTCGTATCCTTGGTCGTTCCTATTTACTGGCGTACTGAACTACATTTTCATTACATAAGAACTTAGTTTGCAATGACTATTCCAGTTATTAGACAGGCTCTCAGGGTTGCTAATAACTCCATACAGTCAGTGCCTCGGTGTACACACGACCTGAAGCGAAGATGAAACCTTGCGTTGCGAGTAAAGGCATGAGAGGCAGCTACAGTTAACTAACGTGTTGCTGAGTGTTACCTGTCACTTCCCGTCTCCGTCCTTTCAAATTAAATTTCGACATAGTAGAGCCATATAGGTTGTGATTTATTTTGACAGGGCGCAGCTCACAATATACTTATTTTATTTATACATTGTGGGCACAATTTTATTTAGTTCAAAATCAAGTTTTATACACATCCATCATGCAGGTACAATGAATGGAGTAAAATATTTTATATTTTGCTTTTAGGAGATGCAATGAGGTCATATGAGGAAACAAAGATGTGTTATTTAACAGAAATGTAGCACAAGGAAAGGTTAAAGCAGTGCTCTGTTGATTTGATTTTGTGTAAAGTTTTGGTGCAATATTTTGATTTATATTTTCTTTGTGGAAATGCATTGACTTCAGGTAAATAATTATTATATTTATGCAAATATATGTACATTATCAGTAATATTGCATAGCCGATCACATGGATATGAAAGCGCTGTTATGTTTACGTGACAATCCAATACAAATATTTTACTCACTAAAATTACTGAATAATCGTGGTAAAATATCGTGATATCAATATTGACCAAAATAATCGTGATAATCATTTTGGGCAATATCGTGCAGCCCTATCAGAAGGTGGGCAAGATTTTGTGTTTTGCTTTCCCACGGTCCGATTTCCAGATTGTTAACAATGACAGTTGTTGGAAAAGACAAGGAAGCTATTATGGACATAACTCATTTTCACATCTGAGTGAGATGATGATGATGATGCACAGCTCCCCTGCTGGTCGAGCGAGATAGCATCCATCTAGCCCTGCCAAATCAAAGCAGGCTCATCCGCATTTGACCCAGCGTGACAGAAAAATAGGTCAGTAATGGCAAAGAGATGAATAGTTTTCCGAAAATAGAGGCGTTTTGACAGAAACACGTTGCGAAGTTACTTGAGTACTCGCTTCGCCCCCGGGAGGCCAAAGTCAAAAGAGCCGGTGTCAAGAACAATAATACTCTTGTGTGCTGCCTCCGTGGCTGTGGGTGTATGTGTTTTGGTGTGGAGTTTTGTGAGAGTCTGTTTTTGTTTCAGTGTAAACACTGGCTTTCTCTGACATCTAATGTGGGGCTATAGTGCTTTGTACCAAGGGATTGGAATGTGTCGATCTGCCACATGCCTCTCCCCTTCTCTCCCTTTTTCTCTCTGGCCAAATACTAACCGGTGGGTGATTCGCCAATCAGATATGCATAATCAGTTGTCTGGTATACTGGCACTTTCCTTGGAGTGGGACCGTTTTTTTTCTTCCCAGCATGCATCTGTCCTGTGAGACAGGGGTCACCCCTTCACTGTGGGGAATGTCTGAGGTTCCATGCATATGGTTGAACTTTTGGCTTCTTTATTTACATATGTATGATAGTGTAGCTTTAAGTAATGAAGGACATACAAGTAATGGAAATAAAGGGAGAGGGAGGAAAGTTGGAAAGAATGGACTGAAAGTAGAGTAAAAAATAAGAGTAAAGAAATAGGACATAAGATTAAAATATTTAACACCTAGTGAAATGAATAAAGTTGCTTAAATTGATATTTGTGGCCACTTTGGAGCAGCATAATAAGCTAATAACCCTTTGTTGACATATAATCACTTTATAAAGTACATTTATAAAGTACCCGCCACATGTCGAAGTGTCCCTGAGCAAGACACTGAACCCCAAATTGCTCCCGATGGTTCAGAGAGCGCCTTGCATGGCAGCTTCTACCATCGGTGTATGAGTGTGTGTGTGAATGGGTGAATGTGGTAAGATATGTAAAGCGCTTTGGGGCTGAGAAAATCGGCTAAAAAGCGCTATATAAGTCAAGACCATTTACCATATATAAGTCAAGACCATTTACATTCATATGGTGAAAGTTTTAGCTACAGGGCAACATTAGCACTCATTTAGCATTGTGTTTCTGTTTACCTCATATACATCGTAAGTCCAAATACCTCTCTGTTTACGTCTTGTTTGCTCTTCACCAACTCCTGAGACTATTATCCTTTTAGCTTGCTGAATTCTCCATTAAATTCACCAGCTAGGTGCTAACTAAGTTCTACTGGGCTGCTAGCATACTGTCGGTGTATCAGAGCTGTTTAGCTTAAATATAAAAACTAGTTACAATGACTAGAAACAATGATGAGATGATTATGGGCCAGAATACCACCACTATTTATTTAGCTTGCTAGAAACTACATTTTTGCACAAGCTGGTTGCTTACATTGCCTTTTGTCTTGTGCTGGCCAGGTAGCATAGGTCATTTACAGTTTGTTTACCCAAGCGATCTCTTAGTGCATTTTTAAAATACATGAGGAGTAGTAAAAAATATAATGAGCAAGGCATGATGTGACAGCATGACAAGAAGAGACTCTGAGGGGGTGGGTATGATGAGCATTACTCAGCAGATTGCAGAGGTAGATTTAATGGTGGAATGACATGTTCCCATACAAACACACACACCCACACACACTGTCTGCATGAGCTGGAATTACTTTAGGCCATCCTAATCAATAGCCCTGACGTCTCTGTCGCCTTTTTTCTCCATCACTGTGATATACTTTTTATGTCTGTGTGTGTGTGTTTAACCCGTGTGTGTTACCCGTGTGTGTACCTTGGGAGGACAATCAAGTAGTGCCAGTTGAAGCCGCTGCGGTGGTAATGTGGCACACTGCCCATCTCCCATTCTGCTACTGCTGCTCTCAGTGCACATGATAGGTGATAGCAGGTTGCATGCGTGCCTCTGTATGTGTGTCGCAGATAAATAAAGACATAGAGAGTCCTCACCCTTGCGTCGCCTTGTTCACCCCTGGCGCCCCCCTCCCCTGAGCGGCTAACCCCTCTGAAGGTCACTGCTCTGCCATTGGACACCACAGCAAATGCCACCGGTCACTAGTGTTTGAATGAACAACACAGACGTCAGTGCTGCGCTTGTTTGCTCAACAATCAAACGTAGAGGTGTACTCCTGACGCACTTAAGGAAGGCTTTTGTTTCTGGCTGTGTTGAATCCAAAAAGTGTGTTTTTCACACAAACAAGTTCTGTATAAGCTTAAATATACTTTGCCACAAATATGTATTCATTAATATATGTATGAATATCTCTAACTTTCTTGCAATATTCATGTCGACAAGATACAAGTTTATACTTTTCTTCCCTCACTCTTATCTTCTCCGTTTCCCCCTTTTCCTTTTTTCTTTTTTTGTAATTAGTATTTTATTGAGTTTTTATACACCACTGTTACATTGTAACCAACATTGCAGTCAACATTACAATTGACATCTTACCAATTATCCTTTAGTGATGTTACATTTTTGTCTTTTCTTTTTTTCTTATATTAACACTTTTGTTTTCTATTTCCAGATTTTCCCGTCTACGGAGCCTAAACCTGTCCAACAACCACATTGGTCAGTTCCCCTTGGCCATCTGTGACATCCCTACGCTGACGGAGGTCAACCTCAGCTGTAACTACCTGGCCTCTGTCCCTAGCTCTGTGGGAGCCATGATCAAGTAAGTAAGAACAGGAAGAGTGTTAAGGATAGAGGCATAGTGTGGTCCTATGGTACATGCAAATGCACTTAAGTGGTTCTTCCTTTGTTGTTTATTCTATGTTTTTGGTGTTTACCTTACCTCTGTCTTTTGTAATATCGAAAATCGATGAAGTCTTTCAGTTATTGCACAGGGTCTTTAATGCTCAGTTGGTGCCAAAGCTTGTTTGCATTGATGCTATCTCAGTGCTTGGAAACCAATGGACCTTTTTATTACACACCTAACCGCCTTTTTGCCGGTTTGATTGTCAAAGGTTTACATAGCCAAATGTGAGAGTTACCTAGCAACAAGCACGTGGTATAACAACCAGAAGAGATATACTTCAACAGCACAACTAACCCATCGTTGTCCTGTGATATTTTGATATTTGTTTAATGGCTGGTCTATGCAAGTCATTCCAGTCCTTTCATATTACTCAGCAGTTTTAAACATTTATTTATATCCCCCCCCCTTGCCTGTGGGAAATCCCTTTCACTCACGCTTAAGAGCAGTGTCAGTTAGCAAAATGTAATAAATATTTGAAATGAAAAAATACAATTTCATGCATTGTGCGAAGTCCAACTAACCCCATTCAAACCAACACAAAACCATGTACAGGTTTTTGGTTTCGACAAACAGGCCCGGATGAGCAGTTAATCTGCAGGAATGATCTGGTATGCCTGTGAAAATTCCTCAAGTGGCCGGTAGGGCTTTAATGCTGCTACTGCCATCTGCTGTGCGATGCTGAAAGTTCAAGTCCAAATGTGTGCAAATGAAGATTAAAACTCTTTTGGACAGACTTCCATCCTGCCTATCACCTCTTTTTCTTAATGGGGGTTCAATCGTGTAATCTTGTGTTCACTCTCACTCAGTTTGCAGACATTCCTGTTGGACGGCAACAGTCTAGCTGAGCTGCCCAACGAGCTGGGCTCCCTCCAGAGGCTGAGCTACCTCGGCCTTTCCTTCAACCAGTTTGACCACGTGCCACAGGTGCTGGAGCAGTTGGTCGCCATGGAGAAGCTGTGCATGGCTGGAAACAACCTAGAAACACTCACCCTGCAGAACTTCAGACTGCTGCACGTCAAACACATCGATCTGAGGTACTAATTACGTTGAAATGATATCAAAGTCAGCTGTGATTCAAGCTTGATAACTTTATGAAGAACAAGCATCCCTTTAAAGGTGCACTAAACAGTTTTAGCAGAGGGGGGTTTGTTTACATTTGCAGAGCCATGCAGGTAGTTTACAAAACAAATTGTCTCTACATGTCATACTTTAGTATTGCATAATTCTATCATCATAGATCAAAACAAAATTATTTTGAGGAACTAAGCGTGAGGCTAAAATTAGTTTGCAAACAAAGCTATGGAACAGTAACTTTTCAGGAAGCGTTCTAACTTCAAACAGTGTTCCAGAGATCCAATTTTCCAGAGAGAAAAGTTTGTTATATTCAAAAATATTCACCTCTCTGACACACCCAAAGTTGCAAAGTGACCCTTTAAGTCCTCAAGACATGCTCGTCCAAAGGAAATATACTGAATGAAACATGCCAGCCCACTAATGATAGAAACAAAAACACTTAAGAACACGAGCCACAGTCGGACGACACAGGATCGGGAAATCATTTGCCTGTAGTGTCTCCGTCGGGTGTCTTCTCACTGTTTGCAAAAAAGCAGAGAGCTGAAGTGACTTGCACTATTTTTCCAGTTAATACTTCACTCCTTCTGGCTTCGCTTGGACAAGGTCAGTGAATACGTTTCCCAGCGTTCTCAGCTTGTTTTGGACAACGATCACTTGGTATCTCTGATGAGGATGTGTTCGTATCTTTTATTCGGCGCCGCAGCTATTTGCCTCTGTTGAATTGAATCCCAGAAAATGTTTTCCAGTCAAGGAGTTGAAACAATTATTCATATGTAGCGATGACTTTGAGGTAATTGAGTCATCGTTTTTTGGTCAAAAAGAAAATGTGTTTAAAATGCTCAACACAAGCTCCCAGGGGCAAAGAAGACTTCATTTAAAATGCATGTGTGAGCGATAGTTCAAAAACACAAATATATTCTATAAAAAAAAAATCTTCAAAAGCCTGTTTTTCTTAAATAACAGTTCAACTCCATAATGCGTCTTTTTATTGCAAAGCCTGCACCCGTAAATCAAGACAAATAGGGCTATTATTCGATCGTAGCATTAGTTTCTGCAACATAATCATATTAAGATCTCTTTTATTTGTCCCATACATTATAATTTTTTTCATGGACTGCTTCTAATAACTGAAAGCTTGCAACAGGGGGCAGGATGATAATCATCTAAACTGCTACAAATCCACCACTCACTTTTGTAAATCGAAAACCCACTGCCATCATCATGTTGTGTGCACACAACACAGCCGAGTACTAAAAAACAGGAGTGGAGAAGCTGCAGCACGATATTTATCAGCCACCACCTTAGGCATGTTCCCTTCGCCTTATGAGAAAGGCCACACAGCCTGGGCAGTTCAGCCTTGATCCAATTGCTGAGCTGAACCCTTTTGCCTCCTCTGCTCTCTCTCTCTCTCTCTCTCTCTCTCTCTCTCTCTCTCTCTCTCTCTCTCTCTCTCTCTCTCTCTCTCTCTCTCTCTCTCTCTCTCTCTCTCTCTCTCTCTCTCTCTCTCGTCAGGTTGAATAAGATCTCCAGCATGGTGCCGGATGAGCCTGACCTGCTGAGGCACGTGACCCAGCTGGATGTGAGGGACAACAGGCTGACGGAGCTGGACGCCTCCGTCTTCCCGCGTCTGGAGGTGCTGCACTGCGAGAGGAACCGCATCGCCGGCCTCAAGGCCAAGGGCTGCCTGCTCAAAGGCATCTACGCCTCCAACAACGGTGGGTTTTAGGCAAGCTTTCTCAACTGAAATCACTTATAGGAAAAAAGATAGAACTGTATCTATTGATGCAACCGCCCCACCCTAGGGTCTGGCCACGATCAATATACCTTCCCAACTCAAGGAGTGGCACCTTTCAACTCAAATTGCGTGCATTTCAAATACCACTGCACACAATTGGATAGCAATACAACCAATCAGAGCAATGAACAAGGTGGCGTATTAAGCCCCCTTCATTTAGCGAACAGCGGGCTAACTGTTAAATTACAATGTTGCAGTTGTCGGTCGGCAAAACAAGAAATTCTTCTTTCTTGCTAATGAAAGATTTGAGTGCTGTCTTCCAAATTGTTAAGTGCCGAGGTCTAAGCCGTTTTAAACTCAAACTACGTACCATACATATGGCACCATAAATAGGGCTCTGGCCCGCCCATATCAGATAGAACGATATGATTGGTAAGTCAGAATTTTCCGACATAGTTAATGAGCTTCAATTGAGAGTGTCCAGACCAACAGGCTGAGCAAATTTTTTTATTGCCAGCGGCAGGTCTGGATTTCCAGGCTAGAGTTTGGGGCATTTTTTATGCTTTTATTAGACAGTTTTGGAGAGACAGAGATGAAATGGGGTAGAGAGGGGAATGACATGCAGAGAACGACTCGGATGGGCAGACACTCAAACCACTACAGCGGGAGCGACCCCCCACCCCCAAACATCAATGCATATCGGCGTCTTTGTTATACACTTTTATTTTGACAATCTTTCTGCACATCTGTGTGGCACTATTTCCATCGAAAAAAAGTATTTGTTTTTCATTTAAATACTGTATATGGAAAAGCTCAGAAATAAAATGGTTAAATCATATCTTGGTTATTTTTTTATATAAATGTAACAGGTTGTGTTAAATGGGCAAAGGATATTGTCTCATATCAATCGCAAGCCCCTGAATCTAATCGAATTGAAGTCGTATCACAGCAGACTTTGTGACCACTGAATCGATCTAATATCGAATCATGATGAAACTAGTTATTTACACACTCCTAGCATGAATTTGTTTATTTCAACCTGTCGCACATCTTCTTACCTCACAGATGTCACTCCTTTCTTTCCCCGTATAAAACTTCATTTGCTCCCATGCTCTAAACTCTCTAAACGCATTCATTTTGCTCATCAGTGCTGCAGACTCATTGTCCCTCTCCATCATCCCTCTGTAACTTGTCACCCCCCCTCCCACTCCCACTTCCAAATCGTTCCCCTCCATTTTCCATCTACCTGCTCTGGTAATAGGCTGTGTCTGTCCTTGCTGTAGGTTAATGTGTTTGCATTTCTCCCCACAGAGATACGACAACTGGATGTCAGCCCTGTGCCCTCCAATCTCAGTTGCATGGACATCTCGAGGTGAGGGGGGGGGGGGGGGAATCGCAGTAGCACTCACACACCAGACACACAAAAACAAACACACACATACACATACACACACACAAGGAAAGCTGCTCTAATTGTGGGGAAAAAATTTAATTGAAAATGTAGCTCATTTACAGTGCATCCTCTCTGCCCTAGAAAGAGGAATATTAGTTCAAAGACCTTGTGACCGCACAGCCAAATAGTTGGCAAACTGATCTCTGACAGTGCCATGAAATGTCACAGGGCTGTCGTTCTTTAACCAGGTCGGCCCTGACCTTTCACCTTGGGTTGTATAGTGAAAGATGGGCTACTGTAATGAACATGCTGTGGACAACAAGCAGGCATGGGAACAGGGCTCCAATTTTTTAGTGCTGAATTTATTGAAAATCAGTTTCTCTGTTTGGCCTTGAGAGAGTGTCATAAATGCATACAATCTGTTTTGTAAACTTTATTTGTATATCACCTTTCATACAAGAAATGCAGCTCAAAGTGCTTTACAATGATAAAAGTACATGCAGTACCAGCTTCCCATTAAAATAGACATGAAATAAACAAATCTAGGCATGACAATAGTAGTAAGAAGAAATAAGATCAAATGGAGTAGAAATATGAAGATACTTAGCGTTACATTTAAGGTAATGTTTTGTTGAGACTTAGCTTACAAAGGGAATATGATTAATTATTAATATAATTTTAACCCAGAACTGCAGTTGCTTTGCCTTGTCTTTTTTTCTAGAACAGCAGGACTGTACTCGGTTCACTATTTTCCATGTTGGGGTATCCTGATTTACAAACTGCTTATAATTTGTCATCATCCACATAACACCCCCTTGTCCTCCCATAGGAACCATATGGAGTCCTTGCCAGAATGGCTGTGTGAAGCTAAGAAACTGGAAGTTCTGGACGTGAGCCACAATCTCATCACTGAGCTCCCTGCGCGGTGAGTCTATCTCTCTCTCTCTCTCTCTCTCTCTCTCTCTCGCTATCTCTTGGCTAATGTGTCTGTTTAAGCTTGTAGATGGAGTAGTATAGTGTGCTGCAATATTCTCCCTGCCCCTTTGCCGGCCAGTCATTTATCCCCCATAGAGACTCATAAATCACACAGATAGCCCGTAACCTCCGCGGCCTTCCTCCATTCTCTTCCTCTCTATATAGGCTTTTTCGAAGGTCAGTTCAGACGCTACTCACTTAGTTCCTCCTCTCCTCTCCTCTCTCTCTCTCCCTCTCTCTCTCTTTCTCTGTGCGTCTCTTTTCCCCTCATTGTCTGCGGATACATTTTAGCCAACTGTGTGGCTGACTCTTGTGACCCCTGCTTACCGCCGTATGATGTCACTTTCTACCCTGTTAACTATCTATCTGTTGATCTATCCTTCTACTTTATTGTTCATTTATACATCTAATACACCACCGCGTGTTCAGAAGAGTCCATGTGTTTATCTGGTACTGACCCGACCATCTGTATATATTCATCTTTGCCGCAGGTTGTTATGCAGCAACAGTCTGAGGAAGCTGAGCACAGGACATAACCAGTTGCAGAAGCTGCCCGAAAGAGTGGAGCGCCCTCTGCTGGAGGTTTTGGACGTGCAACACAATCAACTGGTGGAGTTGCCGTGCAACCTGTTCCTCAAATCTGACAGGTAGCATTAATCATCGGCTGGAAAAAAAAAAATTGTAGTTTGTTTCAGACAAACGCACCCGCCACCTGACAAGAAGATTGAGCGTAGGAAAAGGGCAGATATATGGAGACGGATTACATAAATGAATGGAGGAATAGGATCCTAATCGAGGGCACTAGGACATCCAAGGGCAAGGATGACAGGCCAATAGAGAACAACCAACCAGGGCCAATATTGGAGAGGGAGAGCTTTTAATAGGAGGGGGGGGGGGGTAATAGAAGTAGGGATTCATGTATAAGTTTGTAATTAAAGTGACTCGTCACTTTCTTCTCACCTGTCTGAAGGAGGACAAAACACTTGAGTCGTTGTACTTTCTTCCGTACTTTTCAGCTTACGATGCTTGAATGCATCAGCCAATAAGCTGGAGCACCTGCCGCCATCCAGCCTATCGGAGGACAGCCGGAGCATCCTCCAGGAGCTCTACCTGACCAATAACAGGCTGACGGACAAGTGTGTGCCCATGCTAACGGGCCACACACACCTTCGTGTTCTGCACATGGCCTACAACCATCTCCAGACCTTCCCGGCCAGGTAAAGAAAGAAGCGTTCACTGGTGTTATTTGTCCTTTTCTAGCCACTAACCCACATTCACATTCGGACAGGAACCTATTGTCATTATTGAGTCAGATTATGTAATTGCCAATGGCTAAGCAGATGATCATGGTTATACATTTAAAAATGAAATACACGGGGGCGCCCTTAGCTCAGTTGGGAGGGCGTCCCCCCCCCGGGCCGGGCCCAGCAGCAGACCTGGGTTCGATTCCCGCCCGTGGTCGTTCTCTGCATGTCACTCCCCTCTCTGCCCCATTTCACCTCTGCACTGTCAAATAAAGCATAAAAATGCCCAAAAAATATCTTTAAAAATGAAATACACTTACATGTTGCACTTAGATGTAGCACTTTGTAGTGTGGCGTTTTTGACGCCAATGTTCTTACATGATTGTTGCTGTTCTCAGTTTGTACCTTCGTGGTCAAATGCACTTATTGGAAGTCACTTTGTATAAAGGGGCCGGCTAAATGAAATCCACTTGTCCTTGGAAAACCAAAGGAATTGTTGCTGATACCTCTCACCGGTTGATGATTTTTAGCATTGACCTCACTTCTGTCTGCTTCCCCCTTTTGTTCTACAGTAAAATGGCCAAGTTGGAGGAGTTGGAGGAGGTGGACCTGAGTGGCAACATGCTGAAGACTGTGCCCACAACCATCATGAACTGCCGGCGGATGCACACACTCATCGCCCACTCCAACTCCATCGAGGTCTTTCCTGAGGTCATGCAGCTGATGGAGATGAAGGTAAGACTGTAGTAACAGCAGCACAGCACCGCGTGTCTTTATGCGCGGCGTATGCGACAGCCACCAAGTGCGTACTGTGTGCTCCATGTGCATGTTTGCAAGTTGTTAGTCTGGCTAACCGGATATAAACAACAAGCATATCAAACTCCTCCCCTTCCCCTTACTCTTCCCCGCTGTAGCCTTCCATTTATGCTCCGCTCAGAACGGGAGACAACAGAAAGTGCGTGTGTGTTTTTGAAACGGTTTGATAGTATCCAGCTTATGGCATGCGCACACACGGCACAGGTCATTAGCGCTGTTGGTCGGCACCTTTTATAATATGTCCATGATGGTTGGCACCAAATGACACTATTGTGAAAGGACATGTTGCGGCTTCCTGGGCTTAGTGCCTCGAAACGACATAGCTTGGTTCCAGACCATACTACTAGCTGTAGTTTGGTCTGGCTTTGCGAGAATAGCAAGTTGTTCATCTAATAATCTATAACCTCTGTGGTCAGTGTGTGGACCTGAGCTGCAATGAGCTGACTGAGATCACTCTGCCAGAGAATCTGCCTCCAAAGCTTCAGGAACTGGACCTGACTGGAAACCCTCGTCTAAACCTGGACCACAAAACCCTCGAACAGCTCAAGTATGTTCCTTTTCTCCCTGCCATGTAGAACTGACAATGAGACTTAAACCTGCCTTTTGTTATTATATTACTTCCTGCTGTAATTGCCCAGTTAGCCCCCTGAAAATACTATTATCCAAACTAATCTCACCTTTGTATGATAGAAAAAAAAAAAAAAAAAAAAAACTGACTAGAATAGTGTGAGAATTTTCAGGCATCTCTATACCTCTGTGAGATCTTCATATACTTGTGTTTTTTTTTGTATTGTTTTTCAGTAACATTCGCTGCTTTCGCATTGATCCGCCTCCAACCTTCTCCAATGAGGCATCTGGTGGGCCTGCTGTGTGGAGTCATGGTTACACAGAGGCCTCGGGAGTCAAGAACAAGTGAGTTCAATTCAGTCAATGATAAAAAAAGAAAAGAAACACACCACCGCCTCACTCCAGTCCAGTTAAGCCTCGCTAATGCTAAACCCTCTTGAGAATGCTCATTGTTAAAGACAGATGACTCAAGCGAAAGCAAATATATTGAACCAGCGCTCGCTGAAAACATGAATCATGTTTGCTCACATGCCAAAACGTGTCCGAGTGGGCTCAATTTACAACTTGACACTTTAATGTCCTATGCCAAATAAGAGATTCTAGCAATTTCACATACTGTTTGTGCATTTCCCATGTTTGTTCTTTAGGCAAGTTTGCTTTGATGACTGTACAGTCAAATAGTATTATGTAAGGCAGTGTCTGCATGCTTATATGTGGAGGACATATGTGAACAAAGGTGTTATAATATATTTGAAGCTCTCATTGTTTACACGTGAGCACACGCTACAATTACGTTATGCCTAGTTTTTTTTTCTTTTCTCTGCAGACTGTGTGTTGCAGCTCTGTCGGTAAACAGTTTCTGTGGGAGTCGCGAGGCTCTGTACGGCGTGTTCGATGGGGACAGGAACGTGGAAGTGCCCTACCTTCTGCAGTGCACCATGAACGATGTGTTGGCCGAAGAACTCCACAAGACCAAGAGCGAAGAGGACTACATGACCAACACCTTCCTAGTAATGCAAAGGTACACAACGGGGCTCCACGGGCATTTTTTAAAGCCTCTGTAAACCTGGTTTAAAATTGAAAAAAGTCAAAATATCATATCAAAGTTGTGATAGACATAATATGTTTGTTTTTTTGATTTTTTTTCATAAATATTATCCATTAGTTAGCCATGGAGACTGAGCTATCAAACGGTCTCCATGGCAACAGTCATTGTTTTTATAGAAAGTTTTGGGCAGAAAACTGCAGTGATTGGTTCAAAACACTTATTGTGTCATAAGAACCTGGGGCCGGTTTCCCGATAACGTCATCTCTTAGCGAGCTACGAAGACTCCTACGTTATGACTTACCAAAGTTGTTTACCTCTGTAGTCGTGGTTCCCGAACGGTCTCTTAGGAGAAACACTCCATACGTCGTACGTACACTGCTGAAATCGATTGCTCAGAGTTCGATTTTCCATTTCCTGCTTATTTCATGCGAAGCTGCATGCAGGGCCGCCGCTCCCTATACGCAGAGTACGCAGACTGCGTAGGGCACCAAGTTCCTGGGGGGGGCACCCCAAAAAAAAATATATATAATTTATTTTTTTATTTTTTTTATTAAAAAGGAAACAGAGATGGTCCGGGGGCCCCCCAAAATAGTTTTTTTTTTTTAAAGTTCATGATAATCATTACATTACAAAAAATATATAAATTAGTTATGAACAGGCCCATCGTTGTTTTTTCTTAATTGTGTAACCTATCCAGGGGTGGATTACTGCACAGGCACACCGGGCACAGGCCCAGGGGCCCAAGGGCTCAGGGGGGCCCTTAGCCAGAGATACTGATAGTAACTTTTCATGTTGCATAGTCAAAGAGCTCTGTCACTGATGTCAATAACAGGGTCAATAACAGGGTCCAAAAAGGAATAGCCTAAATATAAATACTCATTAAAATGTAACAAGATAGAAATCATCATGGGCCCCTCAACTAGTAGGGGAGAAATACAAAAGCAAGTTAAAAACAACAGCATTAGTAGCTCTGTCTAAGGGGGTTGAAGGCCCCCTCACACATACACAAATAAACTTTATATGTGTGAATTCTAAATTGTTCATATCCACCCTTTATCTGTTGAAATGGGCCCCTCCATCATAGAACATGGGTCTGCAGACCAATCTACTGTTTTTACAGTTGCAGAGTAAAGAGTGCTACCTGTTTAAGAAAAATCTGAAAAATAATGTTCCTTCTGCAGCTCAAGATTTGATATCTCTCTAGTCTCTAAAATTTCCTCACAAAGTGCACCAGATTGATGCATTTTACTTTAAAAAGGTAAAAAAAATTCCACCCACCCACCCCCCAACAAGATACAGGGTCCCTCCAACAATACCCCAAAATCCTGTGGGAAACACTGACTTCCTTAATATGTTTTTGCCATTAATTGTATGTATCCGTGTAGAAAATTCAGTGTACCTGACTGGATAGGGACAAGTGGGGGGCCCTTTAAGAGTGTAAGCCCAGGGGCCCATTATCTCATAATCAGTCTATGATCCTATCACTCAATTCCTTTGCAAAGGCAGTTTTTTCACAAGTTAAGCTGTTCTTTCTGTTAGTAAATGCTGGCAAATGTGCCAAAAAGCAGTCGCAGAGATCTTGCAAGGGCAAAAAAATTTCGCTCGCGAGCTTCTTGGTGTTTTTTTTTTTTCGTGGGGGGGGTGGGCATCACTGACAATTTCTGCTTAGGGCACCCAAAAGCGTAGCAGCGGCCCTGGCTGCATGACAAGTCTTTGCGAATAAAAGATTACTAGAAATCCTTCTAAGCCGAAACATTTATTTAACACCTCTTGCTTTATAATCTAAGTATCTTTAAGAACAATAATCACGTTTCGTGGTGGGTCAGTAAGGAAACTGAAAGTAGAATATCGCCAATGGCCTATATCAATAAAAACAGACGGCCCAAACAGCGTCCAAATGAGCTAAAATCCTAAATACAATAAACAGTAACATGGCACACTTATTTTAAGGTAAGCTTTAATTGATTATTCATTCATTTTTTCACACGTTTACATGTTTTGAGGCGGAGAATCCGACGCACACTGCGGAGCTGTCAGCTGAGCTCAGCTGACAGCTCCGCAGTGTGTGGAACACAGTGCGATGGTTCTAGTGTTAACCTTGGTCGAACGTATTACCATAGCCTATAGGCCTACTGATTTAAAAAAGGTAGCCTAGGCTATAGAAAAATATAGAAACAGCGGAGGAGATTAAGATTGTTTCCAGCAATTATTTTCTTCATGAATGACTTGTGGCAGTTCCATGCGCAACAGGGATGTCACTCGTGTCCGTTTTACGCATGGTGCTTACGGAAGGAAATGTGGGGGTCTGTAGCCAAGCCTATCTCTGGCGATGCCACAGCGATCGCAGGGACTTCACTTGTCATTAAACTTATAAATCTGACTGTATTTCATATCAAAGGGACACAGCAATGACTGTATTAAATATCAAACTGATAAAAACGATCCGACTGTAGGCTGTAGTGTATCACGTATAAAGTAGCCTATTTTCATATTGACGGACATCGCATCCAATCAGTTAATGCTGATTGTCAAGTCAGTTAGATGACTATGTAGGCTACTTATAGTTTGAACACTTTGTGAATCAGAGTGAATGGTATTCTGCTAAAATATATAGCTTACTTTAAATGTGATATGTAGGCTACGCTATAGTTATCGTTTTTAACAGTTTGTTATTTAATACAGTCATCGCTGTGTCCGTTTGATACGAAATACAGTCAGATTTATTAGTTAAATGACACAAATGAGAGCTGAAACATCCCTACGGTAGAGCTAAGAAGGCTCTGCGGGCGCTCCAGACCAACCTTACCAACGTAGGATGTACGAAAGAGATTCGTAGCAAAGAACGTTTCGGGAAACAGGCGAAATGTTAAGTAGGAACTCTACGTAGGGGTTACGAATGACGTAGCGTTAAGAAGGCTCTACGAAGGCTTTGGGAAACCGGCCCCAGACCATTGCCTGCCTCATCTAAACCAAAATTTCTGTTAAATTTATCAAACTTGAATGACAATATCTGTAATTTGGTTTGAAAATATGCCTTACTCTTTTCAGATGCTTATTATCATGCAACTTACTCCCTAAATTATTTGTACATAGTGCAAAGAATTTTGTGGATTTTGGTTAACAAGGGCTTTAACAACCGTCCTGTGGGATTCTTCTTCTTTTTTTTTGTCCCTAGCCTAATCTATAATCAAATCCATACATAAATCTGCTCAATAAATGGATTATGGTTAGATGTTTTAACTAGTTTCTCTGATCCCCTCTTCTTTTCATACAACAGAAAGCTGGGAACTGCTGGGCAGAAACTGGGAGGCTCTGCGGCTTTGTGTCACATTCGCCACGACCCTACCGACCCCGCCGGCTGCTTCACACTCACAGCTGCTAATGTGGGAAAGTGCCAGGCCATTCTGTGCCGAGACGGGAAGCCGTGGTCGCTGTCACTGCTTCACAATATAGGGCTCGAGGAGGAGTACCGCAGGATAAGGCAGCACAGGGCAATCATCACTGAGGTAGAGATCCTTTTCAATAAAAACATCCCAAGAGCCTTGTAATCAACGTGGAGTACATTAAGGGTGGGGTCAGTGATTCTGGAGAACGCTTGTTGTCAAAATCTCCGCTACCAGCCTAGGCTCTGCAAACTAGGCTGTGTATTAACACCAGATTTTTTTTCAGCGTACACACACTCACAGTACCGACAGGAAGTGGATCGTGAGGATATATCCACTGATTTTGACAAAAAAGTGATTTGGACTACAAGCGTTTTCCAGAATCACTGACACCACCTTCTAATGTAATGTAATTTTAGCTGAGCACTGTATTGATATTTTACACTCTTTTTCTTACAGGACAACAAGGTGAACGGCGTGACCGATTCCACCCGGATCATGGGCTACTCCTTCCTCTACCCCTCTGTCATCCCTTGTCCCTACGTGCAGACGGTCACTCTCACCCCGCAGGACGAGTTCTTCATCCTGGGCAGCAGAGGGCTGTGGGACGCCGTGTCTCCCACCGAGGCCGTGGAGGCCGTGCGGAACGTACCCGATGGCCTGGCCGCGGCCAAGAAGCTGTGTACTCTGGCCCAGGGCTACGGCTGCACCGACAGCCTCAGCGCCGTGGTGGTCCAGCTCAGTGTGAGCGAGGACTGCTGCTCCTGCTGCTGCTCGGAGCCTCCCCAGCCCCCAGCCAGCCCCGGCCTGGGCCCCTATCCCCCCTCCTCCTCCTCCTCCTCATCCATCAAGGAGCGGCCCTCTGACGGCTCCCTGCCCGTACCCCCGTCCTCCTGCAGCGAGATGAGCAGCGAGATCAGCACCAGTGAGATGAGCAGCGAGGTGGGCTCCACAGCATCGTCCGACGAGCCGCCGCAGATCTCCCTGGTGCTGCTGCACGAGCAGGCCCACCACCACCAGCCTCACCTCCACCTGCACCACCAGGCCCACCCGCTGTCCCTGCTGCAGTCCCAGCAGCAGCAGCAGCAGCAGGCCCACTGTGGTAACAACAACAACAGCCAGCAGCAGCCCTGCCAGTACCTGTACCCGGGGGGCGGTTCCTCTTCAGAGCTGCCCTCTTCCGCCCGCAGCTGCTGCGCGGTCCACCCGGCGTGCCTGGCGGGCTCCTTCCAGAGGCAGCTGTCCAGCGCCACCTTCTCCAGCGCGCTGTCCGACAACGGGCTGGACAGCGAGGACGAGGAGCCCATCGCCGGCGTCTTCTCCAACGGGAGTCGGGTGGAGGTGGAGGCGGACGTCCATTCTCTCAAAGCAGCAGAGGCCTCTTCTTCGTCAGCCCAAACCGAACCGCTACCCTCATCTTCCCTGCTGACTCTCCCTCTGGTCCCTCCCCCAGCCCCATGCACGCCAGAGCCTCTGGAGGAAGGGGTGGACATGATGAGCCCGGGCGAGGCTGGAGACAGCGGGCTGGAGAGAGACGAGTCGTGGCAGGGCGGCGGTGTGGACGGAGGGAAGTCGTCAGGCAAGAGGAGGGTCAACGGGTCCGTGGCGCGCCAGGAGAGGAGTCACAACCTTATCGAGGTGGCGGCCGACGCCCCCTCCAAGAAGGTGGGCGGTTACTTCACGGCCCCAGCCCAGCCCGACCCTGACGACCAGTTCATCATCCCGCCCGAGCTGGAGGAGGAGGTGAAGGAAATCATGAAGCAGCATCAGCAGAAACAGCAGAAGCCGCCGGGCACCGAGCAGCCCACAGACTACTACGACACCCCTCTCTGAACAACAACCGACACCACCAACCA
Source organism: Ammodytes marinus (assembly GCF_949987685.1). Classification (NCBI taxonomy): domain Eukaryota; kingdom Metazoa; phylum Chordata; class Actinopteri; order Uranoscopiformes; family Ammodytidae; genus Ammodytes; species Ammodytes marinus. Next base: position 15,487,586 of record NC_137213.1, on the reverse strand, counting down.
ACCCACTCACTAACTACAGCCTCATCTCACTCCGAGCTGCAGCAGCAAGCACAGGAGCCTACCATCAACCTTTCCATTTTTCTTTGGTTTCTGGACTCAACAGACGATTTTCTTTTTTTCAAGAGGCTACAAAAATGCACATGAAAACGTTTGATCATACTTTTTCTACACTGCCTCGTCATCGAAGAACCATGCACTGCAACCCGCTCTACACGTTTTTTTGTTTGTTTTTTTGGTTAAGCATCTCATAGAACGAAACAAGCAAATGAGCCCTTTAATGATACTCGACCCTCTTGAATAGCCTGGACAGCCCTCTCTGGTGTCCTTGGTTGTGCCCTTGTGTCGCAGACTGTGAATTGTTGTTTTTACATTAGACGACCAGCCGAGTATGTAATCAACACTAGTCTTTGCAATAGCATTAGCTCGCCACGACACTTGTTAATATGGATAACAGTTCCATGGTTTGTTTTGTTTTGTAAGAACTTACCATATCTTTTAATGTGAACGCAGTGAAGTTGCTGCGAGAACTTTTTAAAAACAGAGACACATAATCTTTTTATTATCAGTGAACTATGTTGTAATACCACACTTAACTGTTGTAGATAGGGCACTTAAATATACTGTATTTCTTCAGTAAATCATGGCTCTTGGCCTGTAAAATGGCATAGAATTGTTTTTGTAGAAATTTTAAATACTAACTCCTAGGAGTTGCATACTCTATATGGTGACTCAGTCACTTTTACTAATCTTCTCTGAGAGAAATGGTGATTTTTTTTCCAATGATTGTAAATAAGAGAAATGTTGTATACTGTTGCTTTTAAAGGAACTGCGTACCTGTATGTCGGTGAAGGTTTTAGTTGTTGGGGAGGACGTATGGTTCACCAAGCGTTTGCTTTTATGGAGGTGTCACCAGCCCCCCTTTATCTTACTACGTAGACCCACAAATACTACACACACAAACATACACACACACACAAACAGACACACACAAATCTATATGTGCAATTGCAGTTCAGAAACCCCGACATTCCATGGGATGTAACTACACAAAGTTACCATGGTTTGCTCCACTTTGTTTGATTGTGATGTTCTGTCGTCATCACTGTATCTACTGAACACTAATAGACAGATATTTGCATGCACACTTACATGCACGCACATACAAACATTCACACACATACACACACAAACAAACATACATGGACACGTAATACTAGACTCATCTCCCTCCTACAGTACCTGTTATCACCGGCATGACTGTGTCAAGTTCAGTAATACAAACAAATATATCCACATGGAAAAGAGACAACACAGATGTTCCTGTATTTGGTATAATAAATTTTAAATTTGTGAATATAAATCACACTGTCTTGGATCTGTTTTGAATAATGAATGAACATTTGATATTAAAGGTGCAGTGTGTAATATGACATCATCAAGAAAGTTCTACAAAGTTCTAGAATGCAACGCTCCCTGGGTAACCCCAACCCTTTAGAATAATAACAGAAGCTACAGTGGCCTTCAAGGACAAGAACAATTCTAAATTTTAAACAATGCACCTGATGACATTCCAACTATGACACTTTCAAGATGGCGGCACTAGGCCTTGGTCCAAAATATGCAGAAATATGGACATATATGAGACCCTTTCTAAGGGAAAAGATAATAATTCAAAACATTCTTTTCAGCTATTATGCACTAAATTAAATGTACTTATGGATATTATAATTACTTTCTACAAAATCTGCTAGGAAATAAAACCCAAAATTCTACACACTGCAGGTTTAAATAGTCCACACAAGACTTCGGAATTACAAAATAATTTTAGTAACAAGTGTTCTTATTTTGCTGTGGTGTTTTTACATTGAATGTCCAGAGGGGGGCAGTCTCACATAATGTTATGATGTACAGTATGTGCCGGCTTCTAAACACATTAGCCATACATCTCTACAACCGAAGCCTGTATTCACCTGAAAATATCTGAAAATATTGATTCATTTCACAAGTCTTTCTTTTCTTCACGTGTTCAATGGAAAAAAGTTCAAAGTCGGCCACTAGAATTTTTCACCGGCATCCATGTTTGCCATGACGACATCGCTGCCACTCGATAGCTTCTTATATTTCTTCTTCACGCAGAAGACGCTGACTGCAGTCACCACCAGCATCACTGCCAGCACAGACAGAGAGGAGGCAAGAGCAAGGGTGGTTTTATCCATGGCGGTGCCCTTGTACTCACAGCTGTCTCCATAGTACCACCAGTCTACGCCCACCACGCACCTAATGAGCAGGGACCAAGGATCAGACTTGAAGGTATTCTAGGCACTCGTACAAGGTGATGAAAAATGTATGCTAGATATGACAACTCAACCTAGAGATAGAACATAAATAATTACTTTTCATTAGTAGCTTTAATGGCTCCTGCAGTTCTTTAGTATAAGATATTTGACGTACCCTATGGCAAAACTCAAGACATGTTTTGAAATAAACGTACATTTGTATTTTTGCAGAGAGTTAGTTGAGAAGACCAACAGCCCTCTCATGCCTCTGTGGGTTAATATGAAGCTACCACCAGCAGGCGTTTAGCTTAGCTTACCACAAAGACTGGAAACATTATGAAATGACTTACCTGGCTCCTGGGCCTTAAGAATAGACCTACTACACAAATGGTAAAATCACCATGTTGTTTTTGTACGCATTAACACGAGATAGAACACGTTAAAGTGGTATAGTTCAGTATTTTTGATAAGTCAGCCTTGTATTGTTGCCAAGGGGGCCAGAAGAAATATGTTTTTTCTCCACATATATAAATGCTAACCTAAAACCTAGATATCCGTTAATATGTTCTCTAATATGACATTTTTTCTTCTGGCCCCCTCTGCAACAGAACAATGCTGACCTATGCTACATCAAAGTCTCCCCCAAACCCCTTATAGTGTCTGCGCTGACTGCCATCTCCATAACATATTAACTATACCTAAGCAGCCCATACAACCACACTTCAAAAATACTGAACTATCACTTTGATTGGACGTCATACCTTCATCACTTTTCCTCTAATCTAACTCTCGGCAACAACTAAAAGAAGAAAATAAGCGATTTTCCCAAGTGTTCAACTAGAGATTGCTCAATTTTGATTTGGAAAAAGACAAACAGGAACCCTTTGATGGCTCGCAGATTGCTACATCCACAGTTTGTTAGGGCAAAGTGCAAAACCCTGAAAGAACACACACCTGCAAGCAGCCTTCCCCTTGTCCGCCACGCAGATTCCATCATTCAGGCATTTCACATTGTCGCAGACATTGGAGGGTTTAGTGGTGACGGGTTTTGGGGGTGTGGGCTGGGTTGGTTTGGGGGTTGCGGGTGTGGGTTCGGTGGGTAGGGGTGTGGGTTCAGTGGGTGGGGGTGTGGGCTGGGTTGGTGAGGGGGCCGGTCCTAGGGTGGTGGAGTGGATAGGTGGGTGGGACGTAGGGGGCAGAGGCTGGGTTACCGTCAAATTAGACACATCTGAAGAGGGGGGCAAGCAAATGAGAGAACGGTTAATTGAATCCAAGTTGAGAAAGCGTCACTGCACCGCAAATTGAATTAGGCTTCCGATCACTTGACCCTGTAGCGTTTTTCCTGACAAGTGGGCATATGAATCATGGATGTAATTATCATACATTACTGGCATGCGTCATCCCATACATACATAGCTCGAGAAGCATGTGTGTAGCATAATAATTAATATGTAATTGATGCGTGTCAGGATGAATGTGTTTTCGAAAAAGAAAAAAAACACTATATAACATATAAATGGTTAGGTTTTTGGGCTATACATTTCTTCCCTTGTATATTCTATCTCTGGACACACAGGATGTTTTTCTGTTGAGTGGATACTGCGATCTGGTGTGTGTTTTACCCTCCATGGTGAGGAGAAATATGGCGTCTCCTCCCTTTATGAAATCCCTGCTCTTGGCTCTGAGGTGGGTGAGATACACTGGAGTGCCAGCGCCTGGCCCTCGGAAATACTTGGTCCCATCTGTTTGAGTGATCTCCACGCCTACCTTTCGAGGGTCGTCCCAGAAAAATGCGTCGGAACCTGTTCAAAAAGGATGTTGAAATGGTGTTTGAAATTAGTATTGCAGCAGAAACCTGTACTTTTATGATAGGATTTCACGTACAGAACAAGAACAATTCATTGGACATTGGAAGTATAGCTGCACCTGTTGCCTTCATGTCGGGGTCAGTGGTTACACTGCGCTGGTTAGACATGCGCTTTTGGATGTTTGGATGCTGGTCCATTAGCATCATGGTCATCTGTTTCCATGGACACGGCCATTTCTGTCCAGTGTCCCCTACACGGGCCACCAGGTGAGCGTAGGCAGACAACTCGCCAGGGTAGCGGTCTTTACCACTGGGGTACAGCTCCATTTGGAAGGTGTAACCCTCCTTAGATGTGAACGGGGGACTAAAGATAGCTGTGTTATTGGGGGTGTTGTCCATCACTTCGGTGAAGTTTTCCACGCGCCAAATGAACTCGGGGCAGGTGGTCTCCGAGACGTTGATGTCGTCCAGTGACAGTCCCCCTGTCGAGGGCCCAGAGCCCGCCTTGGTCCCTTCGAAGACCACGCGGAATTTTTTCTTGACGTCCAGACTCACGTGGTGCAGTTGCCACAGCTCCTGGGGAGATCCTGTTACAGCACATTAGGTCAAAACATGTAATTTAATATAAAAGCAGATTCACAATGGCCAGATTCCCCAAGAATAATTGTCACAATGGATTTTGAGCTTTAGTAGAATTCAGTAAAAGTCACCATCTATGGTTGTTATGAGGCGCAGTGTTCCATTGGGGTTAGCTGTGTCATACTCTCGGACGTGGATCCTCAGTGTGTCGCTGGGGCCGGCGCTGTTGTAGTAGAAGAACTGCAGACACTGGTATCCTCTCTTGGGGTAAAGGAGTCTGCTCTCCAGCAGGGCCGTGTCCCCGCTGTTAGCTGCTCCAGTGCTGAAGTGCATGAAGTACCCTGAGCCTGAAGATGAGGATTTAATTTTGATTAATAATGTCAATATCTCAGTGTTATTTTGATGCACTTTACAAAGTGGATTACTAGAGGGAAGGTCTTACATGTTTATCTGCCAATGATTTGAGTCTATCTAACAGGAAAGCAGCCCTTGTATATTGTGTGTAGGTTTAAATCATGGAGTTGTTTTAACATATCTAAAAGTCCTTGTTTTAAAATGCTTTTTAAAGTTCGGTAGTGAAAGTCAGTAAGGCTTCAACCATCTAAGCTAGACAAATCAATTGAGTACCTTCCATAATTAGGACATTATTATGGTATTTAAGGGACAGTCTGGACAGGGGCAACAATTGCAGTGACCTCAAATGTGTAGATACGGACATGTGAGTGTTGTGTTTTAAGACAGACTAAAAAGGGGAAAAAAACTAATCCTTTTAAATGCCGTGATATGTATCTGCACCAGTTGACATGTATAGTTCTCACCTGTGCATTTGCCCATGTTGGAGTAGTCCGTGTCTGGCCCTCCGGCAGCTTTGGCGACCCTGACCCAGTCTGCCTTATCGCCCTGTCCCTGGATCATACCACAGATGTTCTCACGTTCAAAGTCACATGAGTCCAGGAATGTCGAGCCCTGGGCTAGAAGAACACACACATATACACAGGTGTAGCAGGACTTTGAACTGCTATAAACTAATCCACTTCACAGCCAGGAGATTGTTGTTTTGCTTATCCACTTGTTTCCGTGTGGCAGTTATTGAGGAGATAATGCATCTAATTGTCAGCTGATATCAACATAACTTATGAGAAATTAGGTGTAATATAACAATGGTGGTACAAGCTGAGACCACACTTATTGTACAACCAACGGATACTAAAAACACATTTTGCTTGGGTTACAGGTTGTTGAGTCTTACTGCAGTTGTAGAGGCGGTGCAGCTTGAGCAGGTCGTTGTCACTGAACTCCATGCGCTGGCCAATCACGTCACTGAACGCGGGGATCTTGGTGACGATGGTGGGCTCGGTGCCGTTGCGGAAGGCGGTTTTGCTGTAGTGCATCATGGAACCGTAGTCGTAGGGCACTCCCAAAGCACTGGAGGTGGTGTCATCATAGGTGTTAAAGTTGTTCTCCTTACCTGTCGATTGGTCGGGTCATAAACAAAAGGTGTCAGTGCAAGGTGACTTTATTAAGGCAATAGCGTGTTCCTTTCTCCAAGAGGGGGGGAGCTGTTACGATCACAAAAAGTTGCTTATCTGTGTGCTTCAATCACAGACTTTATAAAAGGAGTTTTGATTTGTTCCGAGCGTAGGTCAATGCCACTATGATACAAAGTCTGATAATCCTTGATGTGCTGATAAGGTATTTTAGCTTATCTTGTTTAGATTATGCAGCCGGGAAAATGACATGAACAATAAAACAGTGCTGCATGAAGTGCTTTCCATCAAGTTCTACATAACAAATCTCTTGAAAGGAATTTTCAAAATGAATCGGAAAGTTTTTGTCATCATACACATCCATATAGAGTGGGCTCAATTTACAACTTGACACTTTAATGTCCTATGCCAAATAAGAGATTCTAGCAATTTCACATACTGTTTGTGCATTTCCCATGTTTGTTCTTTAGGCAAGTTTGCTTTGATGACTGTACAGTCAAATAGTATTATGTAAGGCAGTGTCTGCATGCTTATATGTGGAGGACATATGTGAACAAAGGTGTTATAATATATTTGAAGCTCTCATTGTTTACACGTGAGCACACGCTACAATTACGTTATGCCTAGTTTTTTTTTCTTTTCTCTGCAGACTGTGTGTTGCAGCTCTGTCGGTAAACAGTTTCTGTGGGAGTCGCGAGGCTCTGTACGGCGTGTTCGATGGGGACAGGAACGTGGAAGTGCCCTACCTTCTGCAGTGCACCATGAACGATGTGTTGGCCGAAGAACTCCACAAGACCAAGAGCGAAGAGGACTACATGACCAACACCTTCCTAGTAATGCAAAGGTACACAACGGGGCTCCACGGGCATTTTTTAAAGCCTCTGTAAACCTGGTTTAAAATTGAAAAAAGTCAAAATATCATATCAAAGTTGTGATAGACATAATATGTTTGTTTTTTTGATTTTTTTTCATAAATATTATCCATTAGTTAGCCATGGAGACTGAGCTATCAAACGGTCTCCATGGCAACAGTCATTGTTTTTATAGAAAGTTTTGGGCAGAAAACTGCAGTGATTGGTTCAAAACACTTATTGTGTCATAAGAACCTGGGGCCGGTTTCCCGATAACGTCATCTCTTAGCGAGCTACGAAGACTCCTACGTTATGACTTACCAAAGTTGTTTACCTCTGTAGTCGTGGTTCCCGAACGGTCTCTTAGGAGAAACACTCCATACGTCGTACGTACACTGCTGAAATCGATTGCTCAGAGTTCGATTTTCCATTTCCTGCTTATTTCATGCGAAGCTGCATGCAGGGCCGCCGCTCCCTATACGCAGAGTACGCAGACTGCGTAGGGCACCAAGTTCCTGGGGGGGGCACCCCAAAAAAAAATATATATAATTTATTTATTTATTTTTTTAATTAAAAAGGAAACAGAGATGGTCCGGGGGCCCCCCAAAATAGTTTTTTTTTTTTTAAAGTTCATGATAATCATTACATTACAAAAAATATATAAATTAGTTATGAACAGGCCCATCGTTGTTTTTTCTTAATTGTGTAACCTATCCAGGGGTGGATTACTGCACAGGCACACCGGGCACAGGCCCAGGGGCCCAAGGGCTCAGGGGGGCCCTTAGCCAGAGATACTGATAGTAACTTTTCATGTTGCATAGTCAAAGAGCTCTGTCACTGATGTCAATAACAGGGTCAATAACAGGGTCCAAAAAGGAATAGCCTAAATATAAATACTCATTAAAATGTAACAAGATAGAAATCATCATGGGCCCCTCAACTAGTAGGGGAGAAATACAAAAGCAAGTTAAAAACAACAGCATTAGTAGCTCTGTCTAAGGGGGTTGAAGGCCCCCTCACACATACACAAATAAACTTTATATGTGTGAATTCTAAATTGTTCATATCCACCCTTTATCTGTTGAAATGGGCCCCTCCATCATAGAACATGGGTCTGCAGACCAATCTACTGTTTTTACAGTTGCAGAGTAAAGAGTGCTACCTGTTTAAGAAAAATCTGAAAAATAATGTTCCTTCTGCAGCTCAAGATTTGATATCTCTCTAGTCTCTAAAATTTCCTCACAAAGTGCACCAGATTGATGCATTTTACTTTAAAAAGGTAAAAAAAATTCCACCCACCCACCCCCCAACAAGATACAGGGTCCCTCCAACAATACCCCAAAATCCTGTGGGAAACACTGACTTCCTTAATATGTTTTTGCCATTAATTGTATGTATCCGTGTAGAAAATTCAGTGTACCTGACTGGATAGGGACAAGTGGGGGGCCCTTTAAGAGTGTAAGCCCAGGGGCCCATTATCTCATAATCAGTCTATGATCCTATCACTCAATTCCTTTGCAAAGGCAGTTTTTTCACAAGTTAAGCTGTTCTTTCTGTTAGTAAATGCTGGCAAATGTGCCAAAAAGCAGTCGCAGAGATCTTGCAAGGGCAAAAAAATTTCGCTCGCGAGCTTCTTGGTGTTTTTTTTTTTTCGGGGGGGGGGGGGGCATCACTGACAATTTCTGCTTAGGGCACCCAAAAGCGTAGCAGCGGCCCTGGCTGCATGACAAGTCTTTGCGAATAAAAGATTACTAGAAATCCTTCTAAGCCGAAACATTTATTTAACACCTCTTGCTTTATAATCTAAGTATCTTTAAGAACAATAATCACGTTTCGTGGTGGGTCAGTAAGGAAACTGAAAGTAGAATATCGCCAATGGCCTATATCAATAAAAACAGACGGCCCAAACAGCGTCCAAATGAGCTAAAATCCTAAATACAATAAACAGTAACATGGCACACTTATTTTAAGGTAAGCTTTAATTGATTATTCATTCATTTTTTCACACGTTTACATGTTTTGAGGCGGAGAGACAGCTCCGCAGTGTGTGGAACACAGTGCGATGGTTCTAGTGTTAACCTTGGTCGAACGTATTACCATAGCCTATAGGCCTACTGATTTAAAAAAGGTAGCCTAGGCTATAGAAAAATATAGAAACAGCGGAGGAGATTAAGATTGTTTCCAGCAATTATTTTCTTCATGAATGACTTGTGGCAGTTCCATGCGCAACAGGGATGTCACTCGTGTCCGTTTTACGCATGGTGCTTACGGAAGGAAATGTGGGGGTCTGTAGCCAAGCCTATCTCTGGCGATGCCACAGCGATCGCAGGGACTTCACTTGTCATTAAACTTATAAATCTGACTGTATTTCATATCAAAGGGACACAGCGATGACTGTATTAAATATCAAACTGATAAAAACGATCCGACTGTGGGCTGTAGTGTATCACGTATAAAGTAGCCTATTTTCATATTGACGGACATCGCATCCAATCAGTTAATGCTGATTGTCAAGTCAGTTAGATGACTATGTAGGCTACTTATAGTTTGAACACTTTGTGAATCAGATTGAATGGTATTCTGCTAAAATATATAGCTTACTTTAAATGTGATATGTAGGCTACGCTATAGTTATCGTTTTTAACAGTTTGTTATTTAATACAGTCATCGCTGTGTCCGTTTGATACGAAATACAGTCAGATTTATTAGTTAAATGACACAAATGAGAGCTGAAACATCCCTACGGTAGAGCTAAGAAGGCTCTGCGGGCGCTCCAGACCAACCTTACCAACGTAGGATGTACGAAAGAGATTCGTAGCAAAGAACGTTTCGGGAAACAGGCGAAATGTTAAGTAGGAACTCTACGTAGGGGTTACGAATGACGTAGCGTTAAGAAGGCTCTACGAAGGCTTTGGGAAACCGGCCCCAGACCATTGCCTGCCTCATCTAAACCAAAATTTCTGTTAAGTTTATCAAACTTGAATGACAATATCTGTAATTTGGTTTGAAAATATGCCTTACTCTTTTCAGATGCTTATTATCATGCAACTTACTCCCTAAATTATTTGTACATAGTGCAAAGAATTTTGTGGATTTTGGTTAACAAGGGCTTTAACAACCGTCCTGTGGGATTCTTCTTCTTTTTTTTTGTCCCTAGCCTAATCTATAATCAAATCCATACATAAATCTGCTCAATAAATGGATTATGGTTAGATGTTTTAACTAGTTTCTCTGATCCCCTCTTCTTTTCATACAACAGAAAGCTGGGAACTGCTGGGCAGAAACTGGGAGGCTCTGCGGCTTTGTGTCACATTCGCCACGACCCTACCGACCCCGCCGGCTGCTTCACACTCACAGCTGCTAATGTGGGAAAGTGCCAGGCCATTCTGTGCCGAGACGGGAAGCCGTGGTCGCTGTCACTGCTTCACAATATAGGGCTCGAGGAGGAGTACCGCAGGATAAGGCAGCACAGGGCAATCATCACTGAGGTAGAGATCCTTTTCAATAAAAACATCCCAAGAGCCTTGTAATCAACGTGGAGTACATTAAGGGTGGGGTCAGTGATTCTGGAGAACGCTTGTTGTCAAAATCTCCGCTACCAGCCTAGGCTCTGCAAACTAGGCTGTGTATTAACACCAGATTTTTTTTCAGCGTACACACACTCACAGTACCGACAGGAAGTGGATCGTGAGGATATATCCACTGATTTTGACAAAAAAGTGATTTGGACTACAAGCGTTTTCCAGAATCACTGACACCACCTTCTAATGTAATGTAATTTTAGCTGAGCACTGTATTGATATTTTACGCTCTTTTTCTTACAGGACAACAAGGTGAACGGCGTGACCGATTCCACCCGGATCATGGGCTACTCCTTCCTCTACCCCTCTGTCATCCCTTGTCCCTACGTGCAGACGGTCACTCTCACCCCGCAGGACGAGTTCTTCATCCTGGGCAGCAGAGGGCTGTGGGACGCCGTGTCTCCCACCGAGGCCGTGGAAGCCGTGCGGAACGTACCCGATGGCCTGGCCGCGGCCAAGAAGCTGTGTACTCTGGCCCAGGGCTACGGCTGCACCGACAGCCTCAGCGCCGTGGTGGTCCAGCTCAGTGTGAGCGAGGACTGCTGCTCCTGCTGCTGCTCCTGCTGCTGCTCGGAGCCTCCCCAGCCCCCAGCCAGCCCCGGCCTGGGCCCCTATCCCCCCTCCTCCTCCTCCTCCTCATCCATCAAGGAGCGGCCCTCTGACGGCTCCCTGCCCGTACCCCCGTCCTCCTGCAGCGAGATGAGCAGCGAGATCAGCACCAGTGAGATGAGCAGCGAGGTGGGCTCCACAGCATCGTCCGACGAGCCGCCGCAGAGCTCCCTAGTGCTGCTGCACGAGCAGGCCCACCACCACCAGCCTCACCTCCACCTGCACCACCAGGCCCACCCGCTGTCCCTGCTGCAGTCCCAGCAGCAGCAGCAGCAGCAGGCCCACTGTGGTAACAACAACAACAGCCAGCAGCAGCCCTGCCAGTACCTGTACCCGGGGGGCGGTTCCTCTTCAGAGCTGCCCTCTTCCGCCCGCAGCTGCTGCGCGGTCCACCCGGCGTGCCTGGCGGGCTCCTTCCAGAGGCAGCTGTCCAGCGCCACCTTCTCCAGCGCGCTGTCCGACAACGGGCTGGACAGCGAGGACGAGGAGCCCATCGCCGGTGTCTTCTCCAACGGGAGTCGGGTGGAGGTGGAGGCGGACGTCCATTCTCTCAAAGCAGCAGAGGCCTCTTCTTCGTCTGCCCAAACCGAACCGCTACCCTCATCTTCCCTGCTGACTCTCCCTCTGGTCCCTCCCCCAGCCCCATGCACGCCAGAGCCTCTGGAGGAAGGGGTGGACATGATGAGCCCGGGCAAGGCTGGAGACAGCGGGCTGGAGAGAGACGAGTCGTGGCAGGGCGGCGGTGTGGACGGAGGGAAGTCGTCAGGCAAGAGGAGGGTCAACGGGTCCGTGGCGCGCCAGGAGAGGAGTCACAACCTTATCGAGGTGGCGGCCGACGCCCCCTCCAAGAAGGTGGGCGGTTACTTCACGGCCCCAGCCCAGCCCGACCCTGACGACCAGTTCATCATCCCGCCCGAGCTGGAGGAGGAGGTGAAGGAAATCATGAAGCAGCATCAGCAGAAACAGCAGAAGCCGCCGGGCACCGAGCAGCCCACAGACTACTACGACACCCCTCTCTGAACAACAACCGACACCACCAACCAACCCACTCACTAACTACAGCCTCATCTCACTCCGAGCTGCAGCAGCAAGCACAGGAGCCTACCATCAACCTTTCCATTTTTCTTTGGTTTCTGGACTCAACAGACGATTTTCTTTTTTTCAAGAGGCTACAAAAATGCACATGAAAACGTTTGATCATACTTTTTCTACACTGCCTCGTCATCGAAGAACCATGCACTGCAACCCGCTCTACACGTTTTTTTTGTTTGTTTTTTTGGTTAAGCATCTCATAGAACGAAACAAGCAAATGAGCCCTTTAATGATACTCGACCCTCTTGAATAGCCTGGACAGCCCTCTCTGGTGTCCTTGGTTGTGCCCTTGTGTCGCAGACTGTGAATTGTTGTTTTTACATTAGACGACCAGCCGAGTATGTAATCAACACTAGTCTTTGCAATAGCATTAGCTCGCCACGACACTTGTTAATATGGATAACAGTTCCATGGTTTGTTTTGTTTTGTAAGAACTTACCATATCTTTTAATGTGAACGCAGTGAAGTTGCTGCGAGAACTTTTTAAAAACAGAGACACATAATCTTTTTATTATCAGTGAACTATGTTGTAATACCACACTTAACTGTTGTAGATAGGGCACTTAAATATACTGTATTTCTTCAGTAAATCATGGCTCTTGGCCTGTAAAATGGCATAGAATTGTTTTTGTAGAAATTTTAAATACTAACTCCTAGGAGTTGCATACTCTATATGGTGACTCAGTCACTTTTACTAATCTTCTCTGAGAGAAATGGTGATTTTTTTTCCAATGATTGTAAATAAGAGAAATGTTGTATACTGTTGCTTTTAAAGGAACTGCGTACCTGTATGTCGGTGAAGGTTTTAGTTGTTGGGGAGGACGTATGGTTCACCAAGCGTTTGCTTTTATGGAGGTGTCACCAGCCCCCCTTTATCTTACTACGTAGACCCACAAATACTACACACACAAACATACACACACACACAAACAGACACACACAAATCTATATGTGCAATTGCAGTTCAGAAACCCCGACATTCCATGGGATGTAACTACACAAAGTTACCATGGTTTGCTCCACTTTGTTTGATTGTGATGTTCTGTCGTCATCACTGTATCTACTGAACACTAATAGACAGATATTTGCATGCACACTTACATGCACGCACATACAAACATTCACACACATACACACACAAACAAACATACATGGACACGTAATACTAGACTCATCTCCCTCCTACAGTACCTGTTATCACCGGCATGACTGTGTCAAGTTCAGTAATACAAACAAATATATCCACATGGAAAAGAGACAACACAGATGTTCCTGTATTTGGTATAATAAATTTTAAATTTGTGAATATAAATCACACTGTCTTGGATCTGTTTTGAATAATGAATGAACATTTGATATTAAATAGTCCACACAAGACTTCGGAATTACAAAATAATTTTAGTAACAAGTGTTCTTATTTTGCTGTGGTGTTTTTACATTGAATGTCCAGAGGGGGGCAGTCTCACATAATGTTATGATGTACAGTATGTGCCGGCTTCTAAACACATTAGCCATACATCTCTACAACCGAAGCCTGTATTCACCTGAAAATATCTGAAAATATTGATTCATTTCACAAGTCTTTCTTTTCTTCACGTGTTCAATGGAAAAAAGTTCAAAGTCGGCCACTAGAATTTTTCACCGGCATCCATGTTTGCCATGACGACATCGCTGCCACTCGATAGCTTCTTATATTTCTTCTTCACGCAGAAGACGCTGACTGCAGTCACCACCAGCATCACTGCCAGCACAGACAGAGAGGAGGCAAGAGCAAGGGTGGTTTTATCCATGGCGGTGCCCTTGTAATCACAGCTGTCTCCATAGTACCACCAGTCTACGCCCACCACGCACCTAATGAGCAGGGACCAAGGATCAGACTTGAAGGTATTCTAGGCACTCGTACAAGGTGATGAAAAATGTATGATATGACAACTCAACCTAGAGATAGAACATAAATAATTACTTTTCATTAGTAGCTTTAATGGCTCCTGCAGTTCTTTAGTATAAGATATTTGACGTACCCTATGGCAAAACTCAAGACATGTTTTGAAATAAACGTACATTTGTATTTTTGCAGAGAGTTAGTTGAGAAGACCAACAGCCCTCTCATGCCTCTGTGGGTTAATATGAAGCTACCACCAGCAGGCGTTTAGCTTAGCTTACCACAAAGACTGGAAACATTATGAAATGACTTACCTGGCTCCTGGGCCTTAAGAATAGACCTACTACACAAATGGTAAAATCACCATGTTGTTTTTGTACGCATTAACACGAGATAGAACACGTTAAAGTGGTATAGTTCAGTATTTTTGATAAGTCAGCCTTGTATTGTTGCCAAGGGGGCCAGAAGAAATATGTTTTTTCTCCACATATATAAATGCTAACCTAAAACCTAGATATCCGTTAATATGTTCTCTAATATGACATTTTTTCTTCTGGCCCCCTCTGCAACAGAACAATGCTGACCTCTGCTACATCAAAGTCTCCCCCAAACCCCTTATAGTGTCTGCGCTGACTGCCATCTCCATAACATATTAACTATACCTAAGCAGCCCATACAACCACACTTCAAAAATACTGAACTATCACTTTGATTGGACCTCATACCTTCATCACTTTTCCTCTAATCTAACTCTCGGCATCAACTAAAAGAAGAAAATAAGCGATTTTCCCAAGTGTTCAACTAGAGATTGCTCAATTTTGATTTGGAAAAAGACAAACAGGAACCCTTTGATGGCTCGCAGATTGCTACATCCACAGTTTGTTAGGGCAAAGTGCAAAACCCTGAAAGAACACACACCTGCAAGCAGCCTTCCCCTTGTCCGCCACGCAGATTCCATCATTCAGGCATTTCACATTGTCGCAGACATTGGAGGGTTTAGTGGTGACGGGTTTTGGGGGTGTGGGCTGGGTTGGTTTGGGGGTTGCGGGTGTGGGTTCGGTGGGTAGGGGTGTGGGTTCAGTGGGTGGGGGTGTGGGCTGGGTTGGTGAGGGGGCCGGTCCTAGGGTGGTGGAGTGGATAGGTGGGTGGGACGTAGGGGGCAGAGGCTGGGTTACCGTCAAATTAGACACATCTGAAGAGGGGGGCAAGCAAATGAGAGAACGGTTAATTGAATCCAAGTTGAGAAAGCGTCACTGCACCGCAAATTGAATTAGGCTTCCGATCACTTGACCCTGTAGCGTTTTTCCTGACAAGTGGGCATATGAATCATGGATGTAATTATCATACATTACTGGCATGCGTCATCCCATACATACATAGCTCGAGAAGCATGTGTGTAGCATAATAATTAATATGTAATTGATGCGTGTCAGGATGAATGTGTTTTCGAAAAAGAAAAAAAACACTATATAACATATAAATGGTTAGGTTTTTGGGCTATACATTTCTTCCCTTGTATATTCTATCTCTGGACACACAGGATGTTTTTCTGTTGAGTGGATACTGCGATCTGGTGTGTGTTTTACCCTCCATGGTGAGGAGAAATATGGCGTCTCCTCCCTTTATGAAATCCCTGCTCTTGGCTCTGAGGTGGGTGAGATACACTGGAGTGCCAGCGCCTGGCCCTCGGAAATACTTGGTCCCATCTGTTTGAGTGATCTCCACGCCTACCTTTCGAGGGTCGTCCCAGAAAAATGCGTCGGAACCTGTTCAAAAAGGATGTTGAAATGGTGTTTGAAATTAGTATTGCAGCAGAAACCTGTACTTTTATGATAGGATTTCACGTACAGAACAAGAACAATTCATTGGACATTGGAAGTATAGCTGCACCTGTTGCCTTCATGTCGGGGTCAGTGGTTACACTGCGCTGGTTAGACATGCGCTTTTGGATGTTTGGATGCTGGTCCATTAGCATCATGGTCATCTGTTTCCATGGACACGGCCATTTCTGTCCAGTGTCCCCTACACGGGCCACCAGGTGAGCGTAGGCAGACAACTCGCCAGGGTAGCGGTCCTTACCACTGGGGTACAGCTCCATTTGGAAGGTGTAACCCTCCTTAGATGTGAACGGGGGACTAAAGATAGCTGTGTTATTGGGGGTGTTGTCCATCACTTCGGTGAAGTTTTCCACGCGCCAAATGAACTCGGGGCAGGTGGTCTCCGAGACGTTGATGTCGTCCAGTGACAGTCCCCCTGTCGAGGGCCCAGAGCCCGCCTTTGTCCCTTCGAAGACCACGCGGAATTTTTTCTTGACGTCCAGACTCACGTGGTGCAGTTGCCACAGCTCCTGGGGAGATCCTGTTACAGCACATTAGGTCAAAACATGTAATTTAATATAAAAGCAGATTCACAATGGCCAGATTCCCCAAGAATAATTGTCACAATGGATTTTGAGCTTTAGTAGAATTCAGTAAAAGTCACCATCTATGGTTGTTATGAGGCGCAGTGTTCCATTGGGGTTAGCTGTGTCATACTCTCGGACGTGGATCCTCAGTGTGTCGCTGGGGCCGGCGCTGTTGTAGTAGAAGAACTGCAGACACTGGTATCCTCTCTTGGGGTAAAGGAGTCTGCTCTCCAGCAGGGCCGTGTCCCCGCTGTTAGCTGCTCCAGTGCTGAAGTGCATGAAGTACCCTGAGCCTGAAGATGAGGATTTAATTTTGATTAATAATGTCAATATCTCAGTGTTATTTTGATGCACTTTACAAAGTGGATTACTAGAGGGAAGGTCTTACATGTTTATCTGCCAATGATTTGAGTCTATCTTACAGGAAAGCAGCCCTTGTATATTGTGTGTAGGTTTAAATCATGGAGTTGTTTTAACATATCTAAAAGTCCTTGTTTTAAAATGCTTTTTAAAGTTCGGTAGTGAAAGTCAGTAAGGCTTCAACCATCTAAGCTAGACAAATCAATTGAGTACCTTCCATAATTAGGACGTTATTATGGTATTTAAGGGACAGTCTGGACAGGGGCAACAATTGCAGTGACCTCAAATGTGTAGATACGGACATGTGAGTGTTGTGTTTTAAGACAGACTAAAAAGGGGAAAAAAACTAATCCTTTTAAATGCCGTGATATGTATCTGCACCAGTTGACATGTATAGTTCTCACCTGTGCATTTGCCCATGTTGGAGTAGTCCGTGTCTGGCCCTCCGGCAGCTTTGGCGACCCTGACCCAGTCTGCCTTATCGCCCTGTCCCTGGATCATACCACAGATGTTCTCACGTTCAAAGTCACATGAGTCCAGGAATGTCGAGCCCTGGGCTAGAAGAACACACACATATACACAGGTGTAGCAGGACTTTGAACTGCTATAAACTAATCCACTTCACAGCCAGGAGATTGTTGTTTTGCTTATCCACTTGTTTCCGTGTGGCAGTTATTGAGGAGATAATGCATCTAATTGTCAGCTGATATCAACATAACTTATGAGAAATTAGGTGTAATATAACAATGGTGGTACAAGCTGAGACCACACTTATTGTACAACCAACGGATACTAAAAACACATTTTGCTTGGGTTACAGGTTGTTGAGTCTTACTGCAGTTGTAGAGGCGGTGCAGCTTGAGCAGGTCGTTGTCACTGAACTCCATGCGCTG
Source organism: Ammodytes marinus (assembly GCF_949987685.1). Classification (NCBI taxonomy): domain Eukaryota; kingdom Metazoa; phylum Chordata; class Actinopteri; order Uranoscopiformes; family Ammodytidae; genus Ammodytes; species Ammodytes marinus. Next base: position 15,469,765 of record NC_137213.1, on the reverse strand, counting down.
GCCAATCACGTCACTGAACGCGGGGATCTTGGTGACGATGGTGGGCTCGGTGCCGTTGCGGAAGGCGGTTTTGCTGTAGTGCATCATGGAACCGTAGTCGTAGGGCACTCCCAAAGCACTGGAGGTGGTGTCATCATAGGTGTTAAAGTTGTTCTCCTTACCTGTCGATTGGTCGGGTCATAAACAAAAGGTGTCAGTGCAAGGTGACTTTATTAAGGCAATAGCGTGTTCCTTTCTCCAAGAGGGGGGGAGCTGTTACGATCACAAAAAGTTGCTTATCTGTGTGCTTCAATCACAGACTTTATAAAAGGAGTTTTGATTTGTTCCGAGCGTAGGTCAATGCCACTATGATACAAAGTCTGATAATCCTTGATGTGCTGATAAGGTATTTTAGCTTATCTTGTTTAGATTATGCAGCCGGGAAAATGACATGAACAATAAAACAGTGCTGCATGAAGTGCTTTCCATCAAGTTCTACATAACAAATCTCTTGAAAGGAATTTTCAAAATGAATCGGAAAGTTTTTGTCATCATACACATCCATATAGAATCCATGAAGTAGGCATATCATAAAGGGGATCAATCATATGGCAGAGCATGAAGGAGCTGTGTTATTGATCAAATGTCATTTAGGGTTGAGTGGCCTTTATACCCGCTGAGATGCGATCCCACATGATTCTCACGTAATCATCGCGGTCGGCCCTGGACTGCTCATGCCAGAAACCCAGAGCGTGAAGGAACTCGTGTTCAATGGTGGCGATGCGGTCACAGTTAGTCCCTATTGACAATCTCTGCTTCCCAACTCGCCGGTTTCCCACAGAGGAGAAGCAGCTTTTGAAAAAACATGGCTATTATGAATATCACACACGTTCTCAAATTTAATTTTTATCAAGGACTTTTGGCACAATTATAAATACGTATTCATTCTTGAGAAAGTATAGCTTTGCCCTGCCATCCAAACAGAGCATAAAAGCATAAACATAAAAAAAATTCTTACCCGCCCCCTTTAAAGATTGAAATGTAGTTTGCTTCTCCACTCCAAGGCTTGAAGTCGATGCAGGACTTGAGCCGGTACTGCTCAAAGGCCTTCAAGATCACACCTTTCGCATTGATCTCTGCAGATAACATTATAAATCATGTGAAAGATGTGTCTTCCTAATGCCCTGTTAAGGTGGACCCTAGTGCAAACTGAGTTATTTAAGCTTGTTGAAGTTTAAGGCTTCTACTATAAGGCTCACGTCCGGCCCATTGCTCGGCTGCACATTGCTGAACATCAATGCAATGAAGAAGAGTAGACAATGCCAGTGCCATTAACGGACAACTCTTAGAAGTGATTGTGTAATAAGGCAAGGTGATACATACATTAATGTTAAAAAATGCTTTGCAGAAGTTTACAATACAGAGGTTTCACCTCTACTATATGTCTAAAATAGTAACGATAATAGAAAAAAATACTTTCATTGTTAATATGTCTTTTTGCTGACGCCATAAATCCAATGTCACATATTTGATAAAGGGAACAAAATATGTTAATAACCATAAACTGTCATACACCACAAAGGCCTAAGGAAATATTTTATGTTTTATACAGTATGTTATACTGGCTGCTGTGCCTTACCAATATGTTTTTTTAAATGTTTTATAGTGTATAGTGTCTCACTTACCTAAGTCATCTTCCATGTAGTATGGGATCGTGGTTGGCCACCTGTACTCATCCCCTATTATGGAATTTCGAGTTTGCCTCTGTGTGACGGTCAATAAAAACAATCACAAAATGCGAGAAAAAAACAAAAAACGTAATGAGTCATGGTTAAGCTTCATTCCACCAAATCAAGTCATGCAGAGGATAATTAAATGTGCTTAGGGGAACTATACCTCATCAAGCACAATGTCCCCCTCCACCAGATTCAAGCCTGCCTCTGTGGAGACAAGGCACGCAGACAATTGCTTTATAACGGTTACCCATTGTTAATCCGGAAACATGAAAAAAGCCCCCCCCCCCTTCCTTTTGCTTACCTTCATTGATGTCAAAAATGTCAAGGTCCCGTCCGCCGTCCACATCATAGTCTGTGTAAGCAGGAATGAAAAATAAATGTAAAGCGACAGATCAAAGGAATTGGCAATAATAATTTTATACTACTCTGTATAGCTTGAAAAGAAAACCACTTACCTAAAACTTTTGCTGTGGGCTATACAAAAGAGAATCAAAATTAAAATGTTATTGATTTGCAAAAGGCATGATAATAAAGTTTCTTCTTACAACACAACAGTATGTTAAGGTAAGACAATTTCTCACCATGCAAAGTGTAGTACCCCATAAGACGAAAATAATGTGGAGAACAAGTACACCTTTGGGTTGTCCGTCTCCCATGTCTGTCCTAAAATGTCCCTCTACATGGGACAGTGCAGGTGACAGGTACTGAGCTCTGACCGACACTCAAGAGAGTAGAAATAAAAAAAGGGGTGCGCGCAGGGAACAACATAATAAAATACACGTGCTCATGGGTGGATAATTGATAGAGCTGTAAAGTCTGTCTTAGTTATACAACAACTTCAATCTACTCCCCTATCTGATAAAGAATCTTTACAGTTTGCAGATTAGTTGCAGTGTGGGGGGGGGGGGGGGTTGGGCTAAGCCAAGGGGCAGCAACACTGTCATATAGCCTACATGTCAGAATACAGCAGAAGAAGAGCAACATTTTAAAGTAGTAATGTTCTGTGTAGCTTTGTTTCTATAAACCTTTAAATTGCAGTGTGAATATTTACCTATACTGGGATGAATTGTATGGGATGAAATACAGTGTCCAATGTTTTATTTTTCTGTCGTTCTCTGCATGTCACTCCCCTCCCCCCTTTTCACCTCTGTCTCTTCATACTGTCAAATAAAGCATGAAAAATGCCAAAAAAAGACTTCCTCATAGCAATGCTTCATGGTCATTTTATAAATAGCAACTGTAAAATGTATACTTACTCTATTATTAAGAAACAATTGTGATACTCCCTCCAACAGAGTCAAAGACTTCGACAGCATTATTCTTTTTAAAAGACCACTTTTTCCAGTTCTTCCTTACAGTGCATGATATGCTGCACACCCACACACATAGTAACTGTGGATTCACATTTGCACTACTTTGTGCTGCAAGGATTGTTGAATGGAAAGCCAGAATGGGATGCTCTTATCCTTCCAAAACCTTCTGAGAAACACAAAAGGATTTCATCAAAAAAGTCACCCCCATCACTACTGAGACCAGAATGCAACAAATGAACAATGAAGTATGGTGACAATTGTTCACGTTGCCTTGAAATTGTTTACCTGATGTGACGCATTGTTCTCTTTCTTTCTGCGGCTGTATGGAAATTCCTACATCTTGCAACCATTTTGTTCATAATTCTCATGTACATGTATATAAAAAAGCTTTTCTCGACTTTTCTATACTGCTTTTTCGGCACATAAACACTTTACATTCTTTCAGTGTTATCGTCGCACTGTCCAGCGGATGCTAATAGAGATTAAAAGGACACCTCTTGTCATGATCACCTTGGCTCTGTCTATCTAAAAGATTAAGAGAACATTACGAGATTTAAGTTTTTCTCAACCATTCTTGGACCCTTTTCTGTATGTGTTACTAAGAGTGTTACATAGATTATCTCAATTTAATCAACAAAAAAAGAGCAAATCCCTTACCAATTAAGGTTGGTGATCCATCATCTGCGTCTTATAAAGAGAGGTTTTGCTTATGGTGTATCAGTATAAGGGTTGTCTCTGTTACTGGAATCTTTTGTCAATGAAACTGCAATTCAATGTGGCCTTGGTGATAGAAAAACTAGGACAAAGCAGAGCAAGAGGAAACAATCAAACACAGCTGTCACATTCGTGTAAAACAAGAGGTGGTCTCGTGGTGTCATAATTCAGGCTTTGGTGATTACTTATTGATATTGTCCGGCCTGTACTTTATATTACTTAAACGAATAAAATAGGTGGAGCTAATGGAGCTGAACTGATGCAGTTCAGGCTCTGGACATCGCATATTCATGTGACTGATCACGGTATATGGAGCATGTGCAACATTTGCTAAGGAAGAATATAAGTCTGATTTACAGTGCTGCGATGGAAACAATGTTTGATATATTAACAATATCAGACAATACAACTCCTATTATTTCACATTAAATCAAGGTGATCACCATGATTCACTCATGTGGATGCTGTCTAGTTGGTACTCCACTGTAAGGAAACAGTTTCAGTCTGGTCTCCTCTCAACTTGCCCATAGCACATTTCTTGTTATTAACAACAAGGAACTTTTAAATATTTCTTAAACAGTCAAATTTTTCCTCTGACAATCATACATGACATACAACAGCAAACATACTGTATCTAGAAGAGGAAACTGTGGCCACTTTAGCCTCACACCTCACCTACTTTATTGCCAGCTGCTGCCAGATCTTATGCTTTCTGGGTTCTCAATTAATAGGTGGGTTTAATGGGAGGGGACTCTACTATCGGTCCCTCTCCCATATTATCTGATGTTCATTTTAAATCAATGTTTTCCTTCTTTATGAAAAGCCAGAATACTGAGCATGCTTTTTACATGCTTTTAGACAGAACCATGCTACATCCCTATATATTCTACAGATGTCAAAATCTGAGTGCACTTTGGATAGCCAAATTACATATAATTGCAACTGTCATTAAAAGAAACTGGTATAAATGTGTTGAGCGTTGAGTGAAAATGTTCTTCAATCTTGTCAAATGCAATATTTATGTTAGTATTCTATGCCGATATCAGGCTTGCCTTAGTGGGGGTCATTGTTGTGTGTGTGATTTTTATGTATGTGTATATTTTATGTATGTTTTGTGTACAGGGACCACAATGGAAATAAGCCTTCGGGCTTTTTTGTGTCTATCCCTGGCTATTTTATGTATTTTAATGTGTGACAGAGTGCTGTTCATGTTTTTATATCAAAATGGTCAAATAAAATCATTCATTCATTCAGTCTCTGTCAGACCTTCTGTGTATACAAGGAATAGTTTGTATGCAATTGTGTGTTCATGTGTTGTCATACGTGTGTGTGTGTGTGTGTGTGTGTGTGTGTTTGTGTACAAATGCTCTTTCACATTTCTGCTGAAAGGGGTGTAGAAAATCAACAATGTGTTCTGTGCCAATCCTCTCTCACGGATAAATAAGCTTACGTAGGAATACACATGGCAAAGAAAAACAAATCACGAATCAATTCCTGCAATGCACCTTTTCTTTACTGATGATATAGGCATGAACCACACTTGAGGCATGAAATGAGGCATGCCATGACGTTTTTATTTCCACAGGTGAGCCATATGTCACTTATTACTGGACAAACATCGGTGTGTAAGGCTGCTGTATATTAATATTCTGACACCTGTATACCACATTGGTATCACTACTTGCAGCAGGTCTAAGTATTATTTTTACAGACAGTGAATATTATGTGCAACAGTAGTAGCAGCTCTCAGCAGATCAGTCCCTCTGCGAGCGCGTCCAGCACAGCAAGACTTCAACTCATTCCACCATCTCGTGTATCTGAACATTGCTTTCATGCATATGTTCTGCTACATATAGATCTAAGCGTGTGTAGCATACATTATTGGGAGTATGGTCATTGTTTAAAGAATTTCATTTGGTTTGTTTTGCCTCTCTGCTGTTGCTGCTCTACCTCTCCCCTCTCATCCTCACCAGTGTCCAGACAGTGTCCATGGTCTATGTATGTCAATGATATATCCTTTGAGAGCGTGGACATAGGGTGACACCCAAATTTTGTTTTGCTGCCTCGATGATTGTTTTGTAAAGGCACAATTCGTACTGATTCATGTGTGCATGTTTCCTGATTGATCTGCTTTTAGCCATCGTAAATGGAATATAATACATGTTCCTGTTCTAAAGGTATAGACTTTGCTGTACACTGCACAACTGCTTAGTTTTATTTTAGAAAGTAATGCTTCTCTAATAATAAAAAACTAATGTATTAAGTCACCACCAATCAAAGAGTTGAGAGAGATTGAATGGAAACAATTATGAGAGTAATAAAAAAAATCATAATAAACAGTACGACTCCCCAAGAGGAATGCCAGAATCTAGTTGAGAGTTGTAGGAAATTAATTGAAATGTTAATGGGTTTTTGCCAATTGTTGTGTTTAATGAGCTTCCTGATTGATCTGCCATCAAAAATGGAATATTATATGTTCATTCATTCATTATGAATTATAATTTTTATTCAGCCATACATATCTCACAGTTCAACGGTTAAAACAATTTTAACTTCTAGTGTAAAATATTCTTTTTATTGTGATCTTAGTTTGATAAAATGAGGTATGCCGACCAAAATTATTGATATTTGTGTAGTTTGACATGTGCTCTGTCAAATCAATAAGAGAAAATCCCTGCTGATCCCATCTTTATTTATAGGTTCCAGTTCTAAAGGTATAGATTTTGCTGTCACTGTACAGTTTTATTTTAGAAAGATATGTTTTTCTACTACTAATAAATGAGACACAAGAAAAGAAAAAATAATAATATATGAAGCCACCAACAATAAAAGAGATGAGATAATTAATAGAAACCATTAGGACAGTAATAAAACATTTTAAATAGATAAACATAATAAACATTTCAACTCCCTAAGGGGAATGACAGAATCTTGTTATGTAGGAAATGTAATTAATTTTCATGACTTGTTTGGTCTGTACTCTTATTCGTGCAGATTTAGTTTCCATGCGATTGTGACATATCAAAGAAAATTCTACCTGGCTTCCAATGTCCAGCAATGTCCCATGATTTCACAGTCAGATTTAATTTAATTATTTTAATAGTGTTGTTTTCACATGGATTCAATTTCAGTACTCCAACAGGCCTATTGTTGCTTCTGGGAGGGCCTGAAGCAGAATGTAACATTAAAGCCTCTAAGAAAAATAGTATTTTCAGGTTTTTCCTGTAACAGTGGACTTGCTTGCATTAAATAATGTTAAGCTGAATGAAAAAAAAGTCTCACCTCATGGGGCTGACTGTGGCTAAAAAAATCAATGGTGCTGGGCAAACAAGTGAAAGCAATTCCAAAGGAGCATTTATTGATTTATTTTGTGTGAATTACTTACTCATAAACAATTGCATATAAGGCTCAGTAACACTCTTTGCTACGTCCTTTAAACCACTTACTCACTATATGGTTCACATGCAGACATTTTGGAGTGCAGGGATTCAAGCAAAAAAGAAAGGGCATTAACCCCACACACACACACTCTATTCTACAGGTCACAACATGGGCCCTGTTTATTGTATGGAAACACATTATTTCACAAATAAACCACATATTTTTACTATTTTTCTAATGGATAACATAAAAAGTTAGTGTTTTTGGGGGCGCCCTTAGCTCAGTTGGTAGGGGTCCCCCCCCCGGGCCGGGCCCAGCAGCAGACCCGGGTTCGATTCCCGTTCTCTGCATGTCACTCCCCTCTCTGGCCCATTTCTCCTCTGTCTCTTAACACTATCAATAAAGCATGAAAAATGCCAAAAAAATATATTTAAAAAAAAAAGTCAGTGTTTTGGCCGGTTTCATAATTAAAACAGTGCCTACCCGTGTAATTTAAGTTACCGAACTGGGGTGGGGCTGGAAAGATGTGTGCTATCTGTGATAAGTCTGACAATTTGCAAAGTGTGGTGATTACAGCTGGCTGCTGTGCGCTCCTCCTCCTTTTGCCACTCCCACTCCCTCTGTTCTGTGGCACACCTGGTCTGCATCAGCAATCATCGCGACTATATCACCTCTGGCTTCCCTGCTGTCGTTGCCAGTTCGTACCATGCACTACAGTGGTAACTATACACGCCTGGCTACTAGTATTCTACCTCGTCCTAATCTCGTGTCCTCGTGTTTTTGTGATCACCACCCTAACGTTGTTTTTTCCTCTGCCTGCAGTTACCCGGACCACAACCTCCAGCTTACCTACCTGCTTCTCCGCCCCGGCTTCCCCACTCACCACCTGCTTCCCCACCTCGTTGAAATAAACCCTTTTTTATTATATCCACAACTGCCTCTGTCTGCTCTTGGGTCCAGAACTTAACCGTAACAGAACGAACTGGCCAAAATGGACCCAGCGGAATTTGGCAAGATCCGTGGAGCTCTCGCCGCCCAAGGCACTCAGGTGGCTGAGCACAGCCAAGCCCTCCGGGACGCTATGGAGGCTTTTGAGAATCTCGCTACCCGTGTCACTCAAATGGGGCAGCAATTGGACTTACTGGTTCCCCTCACCACAGTGCCTCTACTGCAAGCGGCACCTCCGCCTGCTCCCACTCCTCCGATACACCTGCCACGAGCCCGTGAGCCCTTCATTCCTGCGCCTGAGCGCTATGCTGGGGACATGGGTACGTGTAGAGCCTTTCTGATCCAATGTTCCCTAGTTTTCAGTCAGCAGCCCCTCACTTACCCCACTGAAAGATCTAAGATCGCGTACATTATGGGGTCACTTAAGGGTAATGCACTAGCGTGGGCTTCAGCATTATGGGACAGTAGTTCTCCAGTTAATGACAATTTTGACCTTTTTGTAGCGGAAATGAGGAAAGTTTTTGATCACCCAGTAGAGGGAGGGGACGCCGCCAAGCGGCTTATTTCTTTACGTCAAGGCTCCCGCAGTGTAGCTGAGTTCTCTGTTGAGTTCAGGACCTATGCCGCCAGGTCGGGCTGGAACGACAAGTCACTACGTGGGCTTTTTCTTTCCGGTCTCGGTGAGTCGATCAAGGATGAGCTGGCTACGAGGGAGGAAGCTGACACTCTCGATGAATTGATTTCCCTCTCTATCCGGCTGGATAATCGTCTACGCGAGCGGCGTAGGGAGAAGGCGGGCAGCTCCGTGCCTCCGGCTTTCGCTGCTTCCTGTTCCCCACTCTTCCCTAAGACTGCCCTCTCTGCCCCCGTGACGCATGGTGTCACTGAAGAGGAGCCCATGCAGCTGGGCCGCACACGTCTCACTCAGGCAGAGCGGCTTCATCGGATTAAGACCGGAGTGTGTCTGTACTGTGCGCTGCCCGGGCATCTCATCTCCACCTGTCCGTCACTGCCAAAAGACAGGGCTCGGCAGTGAGGCTCGGGGCCCTGCTGAGCCACGCCCCCTCCGTCCCCGATTCTCACTGTTCTCGCTCACTGCTGGATGCCACTCTCTTGTCCCTCGGGCATTCCTTTCCTGTGTCAGCCCTGGTGGATTCTGGAGCGGATGAGAACTTCATTGACGCCGGCTTTGCGTCTCAGGTTGGCTTTAAATTGGAACAATTACCCACTCCCTTAAATGCTAACGCCTTAGACGGCCGTCACCTGGCCCTTATTACTCACCGTACTAAGCCCCTTGAGTTAATTGTTTCCGGTAATCACCACGAGATACTGCAGTTTCATGTCATCCTGTCTCCCCTCACTCCCCTGGTGCTGGGGCACCCCTGGCTCAAACGGCACAATCCCCAATTTGACTGGTCTTCTGGCAAGGTGGTGAGTTGGAGCACTTTTTGTCATTCCACCTGCTTACAATCTGCCCTGTCTCCGGCAGTGGGAGATGTTCCCTTGCCCAAGGAACCTCCCGACCTCTCCTTGGTTCCCCAAATCTATCATGACCTGGGAGAGGTATTTAGTAAGTGTCGTGCGCTCACCCTGCCTCCTCATCGCCCCTACAACTGTGCCATTGATCTCCTCCCCGGCGCCCCTTTGCCCAGTAGTCGCCTTTATAACTTGTCCCGTCCTGAGAGGGAGGCCATGGAGAAGTACATTAAGGATTCTCTTTCGGCTGGCCTCATGAGACCCTCCTCTTCTCCTGTTGGTGCAGGTTTCTTTTTTGTGGCCAAAAAGGACAAGTCACTTCGCCCGTGCATTGATTTCAGGGGTCTTAATAACATTACAGTGAAGAACAAGTATGCTTTGCCCCTCATCAGTTCCGCATTCGAGCCACTGCAGGGCGCCACAGTCTTCTCCAAATTGGACCTACGTAATGCCTATCATCTGGTGCGCATCCGTGAAGGCAATGAGTGGAAGACGGCCTTTAACACCCCCCTCGGCCATTTTGAGTATCTCGTCATGCCTTTCGGCCTTACTAATGCCCCTGCTGTGTTCCAGAACCTGGTTAACGACGTCCTCCGGGACTTTCTCAACCGCTCAGTTTTTGTCTATTTGGACGACATCCTGATTTTTTCCCGCAACCAGGAGGAACACATTCAGCCTGTCCGTCAAGTTCTTCAACGGCTGTTGGAGAACAAACTATATGTGAAGGCCGAGAAGTGTGAGTTCAGTGTCACCTCTGTATCCTTCCTGGGGTTCATCATTGAGAGCGGGCAAGTGAGGACCTGCCCCGAGAAGGTCATTGCAGTGACAGACTGGCCCATCCCCGATTCCCGCAAGAAACTGCAGCAGTTTCTGGGGTTTGCCAATTTTTACCGGAGATTTATCCGGGATTACAGCAGGGTTGCAGCCCCTCTCACCCGTCTCACCTCTCCTGCCCTCCCGTTTGCCTGGACGCCGGATGCGGACGCTGCCTTCTCTGGGCTTAAAAGGCTTTTCTCATCTGCCCCCATTCTCATCCAACCGGACCCCTCCAGGCAGTTCGTTGTGGAGGTTGATGCATCTGACACTGGGGTGGGGGCGGTCCTGTCCCAGCGCTCTGCCACTGATGAGAAGATTCACCCCTGCGCCTTTTTCTCTCGCCGGCTGGTTCCTGCTGAGCGGAACTATGATGTGGATAACAGAGAGCTGCTGGCTGTGAAACTGGCGTTGGAGGAATGGCGGCACTGGCTTGAGGGGTCAGAACAGCCGTTCGTGGTTTGGACCGACCACAAGAATTTGTCTTACATCCAGACAGCTAAGCGATTAAATTCCCGCCAAGCCCGGTGGTCCCTTTTCTTTGGGCGGTTCAATTTCACCCTCACCTACCGGCCCGGGTCCCGTAACGTAAAGCCTGACGCCCTATCTCGTCAGTTTGGCACTGTGAACACACCGGCCCCCCCCGACACTATCCTCTCTCCTTCCTGTCTCAACGTGGCTGCTGTTACCTGGGAGATAGAGTCCCTCATCCGGGAGGCCCAGGTCACCGAACCAGAACCGGGCAACGGCCCTCCTAACCGCCTTTTTGTCCCCAGTTCGGTGCGGTCTCAAGTTCTGGTGTGGGGCCACACATCGCGCTTCGCCTGTCACCCTGGCGTGGGTCGCACCCTTTCCCTACTGAAGAGGCACTTTTGGTGGCCAGCAATGGACGCTGACACCCGGGCATTTGTGCTGGCCTGCACGGTCTGTGCTCGGGCCAAGTCCTCTCACCAACCCCCTGCTGGTCTGCTACGCCCCCTTCCTGTTCCTGGCCGGCCCTGGTCTCACATTGGCCTGGATTTTGTGACTGGTCTTCCCCCCTCTAATGGCCACACAGTCATTCTCACAGTCGTGGACAGATTCTCTAAGGCTGTTCATTTCATTGCCCTCCCTAAACTCCCCTCTGCCACCGAGACTGCCCAGCTGCTGGTGCAGCATGTGTTCCGCCTCCATGGGATTCCCGCGGACCTCGTCTCCGACCGGGGTCCCCAATTCATCTCCCAGGTGTGGAAGTCCTTCTGCCGTGCGCTGGGGGCCTCTGTCAGCCTGTCGTCTGGATACCACCCTCAGACCAATGGGCAGGCTGAAAGGGCCAATCAGGACCTGGGAACCGCTCTGCGCTGTGTGGCAGCACGCAACCCCACGGCGTGGAGTGACCACCTCTCATGGATCGAATATGCCCACAACTCGATGTCCTGCGCAGCCACCGGCATGTCCCCATTTGAGTGTTCCCTTGGTTACCAGCCACCTTTGTTCCCCGCTCAAGAGGACGACATCTCCGTCCCCTCCGTCCAGCACCATCTCCGCCGTTGCCGCAGGGTTTGGAAGGGTACTCGCTCCGCTCTGTTGCGCTCTGCGGAACAGAACCGCAGCATCGCGGATCGCCACCGGGCTCCCGCTCCTGCCTATCGGGTGGGGCAACTGGTGTGGCTTTCCTCGAAGGATCTTCCGCTGCAGACTGGCTCTAAAAAACTTACCCCTCGTTTTGTTGGTCCCTTCCCGATTGTTGACATTATTAATCCCTCTGCTGTGAAGCTCAAGCTTCCCCCTTCTATGCGCGTTCACCCCACCTTCCATGTGTCCAAGTTGAAGCCAGTCTCCACCAGTCCTCTCTCTCCCCCGGATGCCCCCCCCCCCCTCCTCCCCGGTTGATTGACGATCATCCGGCCTTTACTGTCCGGCGGCTGCTGGACATACGGCGGCGGGGCAGGGGTTTTCAGTACCTCGCCGACTGGGAAGGTTACGGGCCGGAGGAGAGAACCTGGATCTCGCGGGGCCTCATCCTCGACCCTTCTCTCGTCCGTGAGTTTCATCAGGCTCATCCGGAGAAGCTTAGGCCGCCTGGAGGCGTCCGTTGAGGGGGAGGTACTGTGGTGATCACAGCTGGCTGCTGTGCGCTCCTCCTCCTTTTGCCACTCCCACTCCCTCTGTTCTGTGGCACACCTGGTCTGCATCAGCAATCATCGCGACTATATCACCTCTGGCTTCCCTGCTGTCGTTGCCAGTTCATACCATGCACTACAGTGGTAACTATACACGCCTGGCTACTAGTATTCTACCTCGTCCTAATCTCGTGTCCTCGTGTTTTTGTGATCACCACCCTAACGTTGTTTTTTCCTCTGCCTGCAGTTACCCGGACCACAACCTCCAGCTTACCTACCTGCTTCTCCGCCCCGGCTTCCCCACTCACCACCTGCTTCCCCACCTCGTTGAAATAAACCCTTTTTTATTATATCCACAACTGCGTCTGTCTGCTCTTGGGTCCAGAACTTAACCGTAACACAAAGTTAATTTAAGAGGATGGGGCATGCAAAGTACTAACTATATCGATAAGGTAGATATTTTTTTTTGTAGATATTTCTTTATTAAGGGCACTTTTGGATTCTTGGGGGCACAAGGGCAGGGGCTCAAGCCTCTGTTGGGTCCAATCTGTGCACGTGCCTTCTGTTGTGACACTGCCGAAACAAAACATTGCTTTCTAGAGATTAGAGTACAGGTATGTACAATACAACAAGAAAATGGAAACACATTGCACAAATAACCATGGCCAACCTAAAGCCTTTTTGTTTATATGTTGTAAACAAACCTAGAGATCTGAAGAAATGTGATGGGAAGAGTTATATAAAACCCATAGTGAACATGCTGTGAAAGTAATAGTATGACGCATAGTGATAAGGAGGGTCCGAAGAAATAGACGCAGACACATGCTAAATCGAAGATAGAACATTCTATTTTAAAACTTTTAAATAAATTCCCTGTAGAGTGTCATGATCAACCATCCCAGCTACGTGCTGGAAAACGAAATGGTAGTGAGATTCTAAATAAACAAATGCAGTCAGTTAAGGGATAAACAGGTATTTAACAGGCAAGTGTTGTCTATAAATGTATGTTAGTCCTCTCAGTCCATTCCACATGGTGTGGATCTCACCCCATGCTGTCAATTAGCAACGTCCCTCGTTATTTCAGCACATCTGCCCATGGCTGTTTTTGTTCAGCACATGGAAGTGAGTGAGAGCGTTATGCAGTTAATGACATGGGCTTACAATGTAATGACTCTGGGGAAAGAGAAAAGTATGGATGCAGGTAAAGTATACGGACAGGAACATTTCACCTGTGGCCAGACTCTAGGAATGGTTGTATGAAGACTATGAAACATTGGTTGTAATGGTAAGGTAAAGTTAAGCATAACGCATATTAAGTTATTTCGGATTTCACATATGACGTTAATGCTATTCAAGGGGGTGAGAGAGCATTTCATCTTGCCAGAGGACATACTGCCTAAGCCTGAATGGATTGTAAATTCAATAATTATAGCCGAAAGCTGTATAGGCTACAAGAGAAAGGTGGTTTTGAAAAGGCGTGCAACTCCTGAGCACCTCAGGAGTTGCAATAAATGCCACACAAACTAACATGAATGCATGACAACTGCACGAACACTAACTGAATCCTAATTAAAAGGCAAAACTAAAGGATGTGATTCTAGACGGCCCTGAAATAATCCGCATAAGCCGCATATCCACAAATTGTAGTCTTCACAACGATTCTTGTACAGATAAGATAGAAGATAGAACATGTGATTTAATACATTATTGTTGGCTTTGGACCGGGCCAGGCAAGGGAGTGTCTCTTGTTTCTACAGTTGAAACACAATTGTGCCACGTTCCTTTGAGCAGCTGTTCTGGACCTTTCAAACATATCATCTTCATCGACATTAGGAGTTTGCATTTATTTTGCACGATAAGGTTTCCATATTGTCTCAGAATATTTCCATGACCCTCTTGTTGATGACCCTCTTGGCTTAACTCCATCTGCTGATGTCAACCATGTTATGTGAATTGATGAGCTCCAGAACAGCTAAACTACAAATGTAAATAGACTTTGTGTAGAGCCTTTTTCCTCAACTGCTGTTTCCAAATCTCTAAGTGTCCTTTCAAAATGATATACAGTCTTTAGACGGAAGCCGAGAAAAGTCATGCTCATAAATGGCTTTTGATTCCCTTATACCAGTGATCCTGAGACACTTATCTTGTGATCACCGGAAAATGGAATCAAAAAACAACAAGCATGGCCTCTCTCGGCTTCCATTTAGTTTACGTTCCTACAAAATTCATCACTCAAAACTTCCCTTGAATTAGTAAATGGAACAGCAAATGAGTCATTTACCTTATTCTGACCTCTCATGTGAAATGCAAATATATCCCGGGGGGATATGCAAAGGTACAAACGCTCAAATTACTTTTGCCTTTCATTTGTAATGAAAAGTCCCCTTCAACTGTTATCTTTCACTAATAAAACCCAACAGGGAGCCACTATTTGTGCATAAACAGTTACCTTTAAAAAAAAGTGCTGTTTTAGACAAAGCAAACATAATGTTCAGCTCAATCTTCTGTAGTCATGAGGCAGCTGCAGCTTTTATAGCGAGGCAAAGTTTCTGTAAAACGCTTGTTCTGTACCTCCCATCACACCACTTTGATGTTCATGCTGTGTTTTATCTTATTGAAAACATTAATTTATTTTAAGTCTCCGTACCCCTCGCAATTATTTCATTCACAACACCATTACACCTTGAATACAGCTTTCATCTCAGGCTTGGGCTCAATCTGTTCCAGCCTCTCTCAGTGTGTGTGTGTGTGCGTGTGTGTGTGTGTGTGTGTGTGTGTGTGTGTGTGTGTGTGTGTGTGTGTGTGTGTGTGTGTGTGTGTGTGTGTGTGTGTGTGTGTGTGTGTGTGTGTGTGTGTGTGTGTTAATTCAAACAAGTAAGAAGAGAGGGAGAGCAAGTGGCAAGCAAGGCAACATTTTCACTTTGTGTAATTCTTTTGAAGATAGAACATCCCTGCTTTCAAGGTGTGACGAACTAGATTGTTTCCCTTTTCGCATTTTCTGAGACAAACTCAAAGTTAATTTTCAAGTGCTAGCAAAATGTGCATTCAACCCATCTTAAAGGATTTAATTTGTGGCTGTGTGGGGGATATTACATATAGAGTATAGTATAGAGTAGAGTAATTGGAAGCGGCACACCATTCGTGACTCAATGGTTAAAAACTAACAATAGCCTATAAAAGGGGATGTTTATATGGCTGAAACTGACACTCATTAGATAAAGAAAATATTGATTATACAATAAAGAATACATTTTAACAATGTTGAGCCCCGGTACACTATTTGCAAGCCCATTATTATTATTACAAACTCAAATGTGTGGAACTGGATTGATCAAACTCAAAATAATTTGTATGTAAATTTCAAAAGAGATTGCAATATCCCTTGGAGTGTAATATTACAGTGAGGCATGTACAATTCGAGAACATTTGAAGAACATCACAGAGAAAAATTGAGTCTTGGATTTGAAGATGTGTACACGTTGTCGTGTTGACTTTGTTATTGAGGACAATGCATTTTCTTTCAAGGTTGAGGTGCTGTCTGTCAGCTTTTATGAACGGTAGCCTTCGTTTGCAAAATAGGGGGACTTACTATAAAGGGTTTCTGAATTCTACACTCAGTGTGAACTTTTATGAAAGCAAACATCCTCCAACACCCTTGAAGCTGCAAGGTCTGCACATTCACCTCAGATAGTGTTGCACTACAAGTCCAATCTAACAAAGCACAGAGCTAAAATTATACAAATTGTGACACTGCCCACTGTGAGAGCAAATGCTCTACATGATGTATAACAAAGTGAATCTACTTTCAACGCTATTTTTATTTTATTTATTGTAAGGGAAATATGGAAGATTTTAGCTTAAAAAAAATCTGCATTCAGCTCCAGTTGACACCTGATTGGTATTTACAATTGAACTGGTCATGTCACAATGTCATTGACTTTCTCATCAAATTTATGTTTGTCATTATGCCAATGAGTGTGGTTTTGTATGGTATCCCTGTGTTCAATGCTGCTGGGGCCACCATGATAATATCAATGGATTGATCAAGCATTGTGACAAGTGATGTGCATTTAACATCTGAGTTTTTAAAAACTTTTAAAATAAAAATTCTCATAAATGCTCTATTAACTCTCACATTCCAATATAACTGACAATGGAGGACATATAGGCTTAAGCCAGCAGAGTCGTCCTGGCATGTATCCTACAGCAGTTCCAAATGTAGATCCAAATGTAGCCCATCATTCAAATGAAAAGTCTTTACTAGGGAAAACATAATTTTCATTGTGAAAGTTTTAAAGTGGCAAATTAAATCTGGGGTATTTAAACATGGGCTCCCCCACTGTGCCACGCCAAGATAAATGAAATAAATACAAATTTGCTGATTATAATCAAACGCCACACTTTCAAGCATGATGGCTTTTTAATTTTAATTTAATTTTCTCAAACCCACCGAGCCCACAATGCACCCACGTGAGCGCGACTTCATGAATCCGGTGTAACTGACGTCATTAATTGATCAGAGTAGCGTGCAGTTTGGAGGATCTGGAGCTGCAGCTCATTATAGTGAAGCCTCGTCGTTCTCTGTCCACACCATAGAGGGTCCACACACACGTACAGTGCGATACGCTCTCTGCCGCGGTGAGACTTCATCTGGCTCAAGCAATAGCCAATCGGAAAAAGAGGGTTTAAAGTAAATTTTCAGAACGTACTTGGATGATTGGAAACATTACAGAAGGGGGAACTAAGTAATTCAGCACTTCTTCGCCAAGGTAAGAGCATTCTATTCGTCATTTGTAAAAGAAAAAACACAAGAGCAAGTGGACTTATTTAAACGAATTACTAATTATTTTAAGTCAATTAATACGTTTAGAGCTATTCACCCAAATTGTTTCTTAAATTCACAAACATTTATAAAATGTATGGATCATTAGCTGTCATTCCTGCTGGGATTTTCTTATATGGCCTATGACATTTTTTTTTTCAAACATATATTTATTGGATTTTTGTTTGTTTTACAGCATAGACAAGCACAACAACAGAGTGTGCAAAAACAGCGCACACAACCATGGACGTCGATTTGGCTAAACAAGTGGGGGGGACAAACAGGCATTCTGGAGTGCATTTTCAAAAGTGGGGGGGACAATGAGGAAACATCTTTTTTTCTCTTTAGTGCAGGTAATGAACGGTTCTGAAAGACGGCATACCCGCTCACTAATGAATACAATGTATACAAAACACTGACGTCTGACACATTTGATGAAAAAAGCATTTTCAAAAAGCAGCGGACATATGAGCCACTAGCTGCTCCCCGTAGCCCAACCAAACATGACGTAAACAAAGGGAGCTTGGAAAGGTAGTTCCGACTGAGCAATCTGATTGGTCGAAGGCATTTTGACCGTGCTCAAATCGAGCCGAAGCACGGCTGGACTGTCGCACAACAATATTACTCCGCCTCGGTCTCCATGGCAACCTAGCTAGTAGCATAGCCATGATCAGCTTCAATTACTTCTTGATAAACAACCAGTGACGTGCGGTGAGGTCAGTGAGTGGGTAGGCACTGAGTTCTGAAAGCCAGATTTCTCTAAACCTATATATTGTTAAATCAAAAACAATAAACAACAAACAGGCACGCACGGCCGATTTCAAATAAGTTCCTCCCTTTCTTTCTTTCTTTCTCTCTCTCTCTCACTCACTCACTCACTCACACACACAGACGGGACGTATATGAAATGTCACGACGGTGACTTCAGGTTTGCCCGTAGCCTACTGTAGTTTGGTCTAAATGATTAAACATCGCATCCATCGACTTAACGGACCCGTCCCTCACACCGAGGGCCGAAAAAACGTAAGGCAACAAGTCAAACCTTCGCCGATTCAAACTACCGGTACTACTTCTATTCAACTTAAAAATAAAAGACAGCATTCATCATTATGTAGGACTACAGCATAACTGATGGCAACTCCACTCCATAAACTTTATCTTAATAGATAAAGTACCAGTAGCATATGCCCCATGGACCTGTCCAGCATCAGAATGTAACCATTTATCCACATTGCAGAGCTTAGGTTTGTCCGTCAGTAACAATGAAAACACAACTGCTCAATTGAATATAAAATGCAGAATGGATTGCACTCGGTATCAATTCATCCAACTTTATTATTAAATAAACCCCAAAAAAGTTTCTGACTCACCAATCTGACTCCCTGGCTGTAGAAATAAGCAAGACGATAGTAATCCAGTGACAGTCTGACTGACAGCACAGCTAGCTAGCATCCTTCCGTTCATGTAGGCTACCTGTCCGTTTGAAATGCTCGAACATTGTTTGTCCCTGTTGCTGCTGTACACCATCCAAGGCTGGCGCAGGCCTTTCTCTTGCTATTCATTCTGTTCCTTTTTAAATTATAATCCAATTTGTTAAAATTCCTCCAGTCTGAAATATCTGCGGGCACGGCAGCTGCAATGTTGACTTAAAAATCCGCGGGGGTAATGCGACGTGAATGAGCATAGCCAACGTAATGACGTTGGCCTAAGCTGCGTAAATGTCTAGTAATATCTCGATTTTAATTGGTCCATGAATGATATGTAATGTAAAGGCTTATGTGGCATACCATTTACGTAAAAAAGGCACAAAGAATTATGCTTATTTGCGTACATGTTAAATAATACAGAATCAAGTGCGCATGCACGAAAACTTTTTTTTTCTTGCCGTCCACAATGAATAGGCGCAAAGGCACTGATTCTTTGCCGTACACAATGAATGGGAAACAGCAAAGGCACAATATTTTTTTGGCGTAACTTACTAACTGCCACGTTTCGAATCAAAACGTCTACACTTTTTTAAAGTAATCGCGGATTACATGTAAAGATCGAAATAATTAACAGTAACAGTAATAATACAAATATAAGTTTATTAAATAAAAAAAATATTTTATTTTATTTTTTTGCACACGGCGCCAGTGTAGGCAGTGTCGCTACACGAAGTGAGGAGCCTGCACGATATGAGGTGCGCGTGCGCAAAATGGCCGCCATCTTTGACAGCCCGCTTAGCCCAAAGTGTTTTGGAGAGCCACAGACTGCACTAAAAACAGACTGTAACTCGCTCAATTCTGAACCGATTTTCATGAAATGTAGTTTGTTATGAAGATAGAACAATTAATCATGATACTGATTACGTGTTGGAATTAAATTCAGTTACGGGGCCGCTGACCCACGGACTTTGTGTGTGTGCTCACGGGGAACTTTCGGAGGAGCGGGGGTGAGGACGCCGACGTGCGTTGCCTAGGCGACTGCGGCCTTTCCAAGATGGCGGCCGTTCTGCGCATGCGGTCCTCATATCGTGCAGGCTCCTCAGATCGTGTAGTGACAGGCAGTACCCTGACCGCACATCACTGTAAACAACATCGTCATGTATCCATGTGCCGCGACACAAGCTACTGTTAGTGTCCGCTACATTAACAGTCATTAGTGGGCATAGAGGATGGTAATCCCTACAGTTTACACTTCACAACGGGACACTTAAAGCCACTCGCCGTAGTCTCTCTGCTGCTGATTGAAATGCATCAGTCTTCTCTGGTGTGCAAACTAGCGGAGACTTCGGAGCATATGTTTTCTCTGGTGTGCAAACTAGTGTGTGTGTGTGTGTGTGTGTGTGTGTGTGTGTGTGTGTGTGTGTGTGTGTGTGTGTGTGTGTGTGTGTGTGTGTGTGTGTGTGTGTGTGTGTGTGTGTGTGTGTGTGTGTGTGTGTGTGTGAGAGAGAGAGAGAGAGAGAGACCTTGACGCTGTGTTTTAATACGGCTGGACGCACTCCATGTCCGGCTTAAAAAGTGGGGGGGACAAAATGAGTCTTGACAAAAAGTGGGGGGTACATGTACCCCCCATCCCCCCGTAATCGACGTCTATGCACACAACAGAGCAAACACTCAAAACGCATCACCCCCCACCCCTCCTCCCCACAAAAAAAAAACAAAACAAAAAAAAACAGTTACGTTAAATTAACATAAAGCGTATGTGATTGTATGACAAATTCAGCATACATCTCTGAATAATAAAACAACAATGTGCACATAAGCATGCCTTCACACAGTAATGAATAAGCATAAATTAATGGCCTATGACATTTAGTAAATATGTGAACTCCTTTTGCACTTAAAGCCACTACGAGTCGGCACGTTGGCGACACCTTTGAACAAAAGCGGTAGTATTATTACGACGCCAGCTGTCGTGAAGCTGTTTTCTAGCTCGTGCAGGCAGCGTGCAGGGCGTGCAGATTCAAATAATCAGGAAGCAATATGGTGCGTGTCCGTGTGTTGAAAGCAAAGTGTGAGGGCACCGGACTCTTTTCGGCTCCGTGAGTCTATGGGTGACACAGCATCAACTAATGCCAGTAAGTGCTAAACACACCTGATTGCAATGAGTTGATGCATTGTCACCTCTCACGGAGCTGAACGAGTCCGTGTCCCCACTCCCCACACAAAGCGAATGAACGAGAGATGGCAGTTAGTTAGTATCACGATGAGGTAATGTGTTTATGTTGTAAATAATGACTATTTCAGATGAATAATGGTCATCTGATGATACTGGTGAGGCAAAGTAAACTTTGTTTTAGTAGGCTACCGCTCATTCATTTAGGAGTAAACACTGCAGTCCATGCTGCAGTCTAGGTTCGCTGCGTGAAATTGTGTATACGTTGCTTGGCAACGCCCTCCCGCCCGACTATCACTCTCCCTTTTCGCTTTTCTTCATTGCATTTTCTTTTTTTTCTTTTATGGTTCAGCCCCGTTATCAGTCATTATGACGACAAACAACTGTCTCAAACAAGGCTCCCGCTCACCTGGAGGGATAGGCTTCTCAAATCGCGTAACTGCGCCACACTGAAATCTGTGACCAATACGGATATGTGACCATAGAGCATGCACGCGTGAACCGAAAATCGGACTGGGTGTACGACCAGATCAAATGCAGTAATAAAAACTATATAAAAACGTCTTTCTTTGCACTGATGGTCTCGTTTGCTGTTAAAGGTAATTTATGATTATGAGAGGAAACATGAGGCTGTTTAAAAGATATTTAAAAGTTACTCGTTGCCGCTTCAACAGTGGAAGAACCTAGCTTGTATAGTTAATATCCAAACACAGGATTAAAACATGGTCCGGTATCTGGTCTCATAATGAACCCAAAATGTTTTAATGAACCTAATTATTTTTCTCAACCTGAAAACCCAACTATTATTTGAATCACGTTTGAATCATGTTTTAATCTCAGCTCTGAAATGTTCATACCTGATTGTATCAATTTTGGATACAAGTAATGAAAGATACCAGCTCCAGTTGAGTAGGCTATGCTGTGGTTATTTAAACATTCTGTAAAAGAAATATTGACCAAACAAACTGAGAAGAAGAACACTGCTAATTTGTAAACAAATCAATACAATACAGTATAAAAAGTGTGTGTGTGTGTGTGTGGGGGGGGGGGGGGAGGGAGTTTCTTTAAGTCTTTTATTGTTGTTTATGAAAAGCCATCAGTCAGTATAACAAAAAAAATGTAAATCTAATGCAGTTTTTGTTTGTAGTAGACTTATGACTGCAGCCCCACGTGACCCTGATCACAATATAAAAAACTCTGTTTATTCAGTTATCACTTTACCCCAACTCCTCTGTTTTAATAACACTCGTGTTTTCTCAAGGCTACAGCATGTGTGGTTCAGCGTAGATGTAGGTAACCAGACAAAGGCAGCTTTAAAGGCAGATAATGTTAAGCTATACAGAGTAGTGTGCAACTCCGGTGAACACTGTCTCACCCTGTTTTTCACTTAAAGGGACACTGTGTAATATGACATCATCAAGTAAGTTCTAGAAAGTTCTAGAATGCAATGCTCCCTGGGTAACCCCACTCCTTTTTAATAATAACAGAAGCTACAGTGGCCTTCAAGGACAAAAGCAATTCTAAATTTTAAACAATGCACCTGATGACATTCCAAAAACATGGATTCCTCCATGAGACTTACCCTCTCAATGTACAAAATGTAATATTAATATTTGTAATTCTCCGCTCAGGAGGATAATTCAGATTATTGGCAGAGGTGATTTTACACCAATGAGGACATATTTATGAATGAGGATATTGATTTTAGCTAATAAATTACTTAAAATGTTACACAGTGTCCCTTTAACACGTTATTTGTTCCATGCAGCATTAATGTAAAAGGATCCACAGACATCTGCTTAAGCTAGAGTCTGTCTATACTGTGTATTTCCTGGTCTTACTAGGACGTTTCAATACTCTGTCTGACACATTAGCACATTAGGATGTGTTAATGTGCATTTTCCTTGTAACCTATTATTAAGCAATTGTTCATTGACCCTCATATCATCCATTGATCTGGTTCTGTCAAACACCACCTTACTTTAGCTGCTGAAGTAGAATGAGAATGTCAATGGAGAGTGTAGATGATGTGATAACATTGGGGGGTTTTAGGGGGTGCTTGTTTTGTAATGGTTAGAGCGTCCCCCTAGAGGCTCAGTCCTCATCGCAGGAGACCCGGTTCGAATTCCTAATGAAGCGAAAAACACTAAAAAAGAATCTTAATAAAAGAACAAAAAAACATTGGTATCTCAAAAGCATGTTGATTAATCAGTCATCAACATCCAATTACTGACACATGTAAATCAAATCCAGTTAAGGGTATTGAAACGGTAAATAGGCTACCATCATTTACCCAACTTAATTGTAGCGTTCCCTCTGACCCAAGCTTATTACTGATTATCCTTTTATCATAAATATCAGCAAAATGAAAGCTTTGCATACCCAAACAAAGTTTAGTCTTATTTGCAACACTATTAGGCCACTTCGGTGAAAATTGCCTACACATTATTCATGTCGCCAACTGCAAAGTGATCAGCATTGTGAGGCTGCTTTTTGGTAGCCGACAACCTGCATTTGTCTGCTGCTGTCAGTCTTTTCTGCCAAGAAGCCAAAGTCTGAATTAGTTAAATTCCTACCAATTTGTCATAAAACATTCTGATCAGTTTTCAGATGGAGCTGGGAGATGAAGATATCAGATTCTACTCTAGTATACCTGTGCCGCTGGATATAACCGTGGCTGTGGTCTACACTATTTTTGGTGAGTAAAGTCTACAGAAATGCAATCTCGTTTTGTCTTTTTACGCAATATTATAACGAGTCTATGATAATGATGGATTTTATGCCTCGGCTTCATAGTGCTAAAAAGAAATTCAAGCCCTGGTTAACTTTCATCTCAGTTATTTGATCTTGGCAGCATTAGGCTACTAGAGAGTGCTTCAATTTAATGATGTAATTTTGTGAATGTCCTGGTTTACTGATTCTGATCTGAAATCGCTAATTTAAGAACTGTAATTTTATGGTCAAAGTAACTTATTTCCTAATTGCTGCACTTTTCTTTGAGGGACTATACTGTATACTGCGCTTAACTTAAGATGAGTTAAGCGCCAATGCAGGTGTGTTTTTGCTGCTGTTACTATGTTATGCTTTGCCTGCAACCTGTTCTCACTGAGCATTGCTTAGACATTTTCTTACATAGCATTGTTTAATAATTACATTGAACGCATGACATCTCAGAGCACGAAAACAGGTGTCAACATGAAGCTGGGAGAATCGTTTTCTATCCATGCTATTAGTGGAGAATTAACAACTGCATTGCGTTGCCATTGTTCTTATGAATGTTGATTCAGTATTTCCCATTGGTCCTCTGATTTAAGATTTAACTTGGGGTCTTACTTAAAAGAAAATCTCAAAACTACCCCACAGCAAATAGCTCGGAATAGGCCTATACTTTTGGAATAATTTTTTTCAGCGTCATGAAATTAAACTACAAAGCCGACCCTTCTATACAAAAAGCACAACTTGTTAACAAAATTGTTGAAAATCCAGAACCAATTCCCTGGCATTAGTACCTCGGCCTGGTGGCACACAAACAGCACTCAATCACACACAGAGGCTTTTGATCTGTTTTTTTCCCCTGCAGGAGTGTGCTCACTCTTTGGCAACAGCACACTGCTGTACGTCTCCTACAAGAAAAAGCACCTCCTGAAACCTGCCGAGTACTTCATCATCAACCTAGCCGTGAGTGACTTGGGCCTGACTCTGTCCCTGTATCCCATGGCGATATCTTCAAGCGTTTACCACAGGTACTAGGCTACAACATAGCATTAACAGGTATGAATGGATGTGGTTGTTCTTCTAACCACCGGAGACTGGGAAAACTTTCATATGGAACCCATAGGGGGAAGATGGTGTATAGGAAATGTTTTTAAATCGGTGTGCCTTTCATATTTCATGGTTCAATTATCTATATGGTTGACTAGCATAATGATTGCCTGTGAGACACCAGATATAGTGTTCATGCTATTGCTATTATTCTACTCTTTCCCCTGTCTCCCCCTCCCCTCCGATTGATCTTTCTTCTCTGTCTTTGCTTTGCACTATCCTCTTCCTCTTTCTCACACCCCCATCCCCTCCCACGCAGGTGGCTGTATGGGAAAACAGTGTGCTCCGTGTACGCTTTTTGTGGCATGTTATTTGGCATCTGCAGTCTGACCACGCTAACACTGCTAAGCATGGTGTGCTTTGTGAAAGTATGTTATCCGCTCTATGGTAAGTCTTCAAAGGAGCTTATTTTTTGCCCAATGAAATGACACTAGGACTAACCCTCACCACCCTGAGTGGCTGCTTGTTGATTTATCTGTGGAGGGAAATGAAATGATAATCCCTCCACGATGGATTGCACATTGTCCTTGCTTTGATGTCTGACAAGCCCAAGTGCTGCACTCAATACGAATTACTTGTGATGTCGGAGCCTTTTATTTTTGACCTGATGAAATTGTTCTTTCTCAGGCAGTGTCACAAAACGGTTTCTACACAGGACTCTAAGTTAGAAACACTTCTTAACAAAAAACTATTCATAATTACATTTGTGAAATTGCCTTTGATGCGGCAAATGTATTCTACAATGCCAAGATGCTTATCTGCAGTGGCCATCCTTCATGATAGCGGCTAGTTAGTTTCACTTGAGTGAATTAACTAGTGGTAGACTGATACATTTTATCTGCTTTTCCTTCTATAATCTCTTTCAATTCCGTTTATAGGTACCATCTATTTTTATTCTCATTTCAAAATTAAAAAATAGAGATAAAGGACAAGATTACGAGACTGAAAGAAAAAAGAACGAGAAAAATGGGGATGGATATGGGAGAGAAAGAGCAGGTACTGCCCACTGTGCCCGGGATAAGATAATCATTATAAACCTGTGTTGTTCCGGTGCAAATCAGTGCAACACCATGAATGCCTGTCAGGATAGACTGTGGCGTTATCGCCCTTTACAACAGAAGCTTTTCAACTGTATGTCTGTTGCCATTCGGTAAATCTAAAAACTATTTTTTCCCCCCAGACAAGACTATGAACTAATTTATTTCAAGCAGACAACATATTTAAAAAGAGTAAGTAGCCTACTTCTGAGAACATGCAGAGGGGGGCATTAACATGAGGAGACATCTCAATCGTACTACCCCACTAGGGTTATCAAACTATAGGATATTTATAATGTATTTTTTTTTTGATGGGGCAAATCAGTAAACCATAAATGAGCCATAATCTTTCCTAATACGTTTCCACAGGGAACAGGTTTAACTCTGTCCATGGCAGGCTGCTTGTTGCCTGTGCTTGGATCTATGCCCTGTTGTTCGCCTGCTCACCACTGGCCCACTGGGGGGAATATGGACCAGAGCCTTATGGTACGGCCTGTTGTATTGACTGGCACCTGTCCAATAAGCTGACCACAGCACGCTCCTTCACTGTGGCACTGTTCATCTGCTGCTACATCCTCCCATGCTGTGCAATAGTAGCCTCCTACACCGGCATTCTGGTCAAGGTACAAGCATCCCGCCGAAATATGGAGCAGCATGCGCCCAGGCAGACACACATGAGCAGCATCCAGACAATAATTGTTAAGGTGAGTGGATGTAATTAATATTTCCATCATGGCATAGGTACCATTTGGTTCATTTACTATTAAGGTGCCTTGGCACTTGTTCTAAAAAAAAGAATAATTTCAAACAACATTTAAAATGACCATTAAGAAAGAAGTTTGTGAACTAGGCTGTCCTGCATCTGCAGTCTCGTTCACTCTTTTAACCTATATTTAATTTAACCTTAACATGTTTGCCCTCATGTTACGTGCATTCGGTCAACTACTGTACATGCAGGATATCCACACCCACTGATGACTGAAAATTAGCTGCATGTTTAAAGTGTGATTACTGGTAAAAAAAAATATAAGAATAAAAAAAAGTTTACTTGTTACTTACCCATCAAAACTGTTGATAACTGTTTTGTTAAATGAAATAAATAAGTGCTGATCAGTTCAATCAAACTGGAATCACGTCATGCAGGCGACGTGGTGGAGGTGGCGGTTGGACTGTAGTTCAGGGGTAAAATGTCAGAGCACCTCCAGAGACAAAGAGTCCTCTGGGGAATTGTCTCTCTCCTCCATTTGTTGAAGAAATTGGCACTGACCTAAATAGATCCTCCAGTGATGCAGCTTCTCATTAGTAGGGATTGGCTGTGGCTGTAGTGTGATGGATTAATAGCTTATGCTGCCTTTGTAGATCAATGATCATCATAAGAATAACTCTTGATTCATTCAAATATTACTCACACAAATGCCTTTCTTCTTCATTTTCTTCTTTTTCATCTAACTGATGTCGTATCTCTGCTTGTGGGATTTGTTGGCAATAAGAAAAACATATGATTGCATATGCATTTACTACATTATATCAATTCAACTTTTCTCCCGTGTGCTCTTTTTTTCCTATAAGCTAAGTGTTGCTGTCTGCATCGGTTTCTTTGCGGCATGGAGTCCATATGCTGTGGTGTCTATGTGGGCTGCCTTTGGACGCATTGATAACATCCCTCCAATGGCATTTGCCATGCCAGCCATGTTTGCCAAGTCCTCCACCCTCTACAACCCCATCATCTACCTAATGCTGAGGCCCAACTTCCGCAGGGTGATGCGCACGGACCTGGGTACTCTATGCCACGCCTGTCTGAAGGGCTGCCTCTGCTCCGAGGTGCCGGCCAAGTGCTGCTGCTCCAAGCCAGAGATCAGGGTCAGACTTCGGACGATCAACAGACAGACCAACCAATACCCTTCATCCAACTCCTCTGCTCACCCTCCTATGGTAGCATGTGATAGGTGCAAGGATGCGTTCGAGTGCTTCAGACACTATCCTCAAATGTGTGGCGTCACGAACCCTGCTGCCAATGGAGACTCATCTAAGGTTCAAGACACTCCAGTTCCCCTAATACGTAGGCAGAATACTCAAAGTGTGTGCCACAAGAAATCCCTGTGTGCAAAAAGGACTTCAGAAATAGATAACTTCCATATTAATTTAGAGATGGTTCCAGGGCATGCAAAAGTGGCTTGGCCCTAACATTTCTGAATTATATCTTCGTTTTTTATGGTTACATAATATCTCTGGAGATACTTCACTGGGTTCTTTTAGATGTGAAATAACTATATTTTCAGGAAATCTTGTTCAGGAATGTACAATGTCCTCCCAAGTGTTTGGGCAGCTGCAGCCATCTAACTTAATTATTTTGTGTCAGCCACTGTGCTTTGTTTTGGACAAAGTCAGTGACAGACGTTCAGCTCTGGTTGATATATGTTCCGAAACTATTCAATTTATGCTGGGACTTATTAAGTTTTTGATGTTATTTTTTCACGATATTGACTCACTTACTACAAGTATTATCTTAGTAAAACCTGAGTTTAACCTCAGGAAGTACGTTGGCTGCAAACAAAAACTGACACTGATGAGTCACAGATAAAACACAACTAAAGACTAATATTCCTTGTAGTATACTGCAGTATATTAAGTGTCACTGTGTTACACAGGTTTTTCCTGGGTGTGGCTTTGTTGTGAGAGGTTTATGCAAATATGAATTTAGTGATTTCCATAGTCAGCCATGAAACATCTAAGCCTCTCTCTTTGGACTGAAAACTGTATATAGTTGATAATTGATCACTTATCTATGTACAAGTGCATTTAAAAATAAAAATAAAGAATATCATGGAAAAGTTCATTCAAAAAGTGAAACTTTGATATAGATTGGTGGTACGGGTACCACCCCAATATAGATAGGGGTGGTAGGATCACATAGAGGAAAAATGGCCGACCAATAACCATGAGGTTGATGGTTCGATCCCCGGCATGTACGTGCCCACCATTTCTACCATTGTGTCCTTGAGTATGGCACTTGACCCCTAACTGCTCCAGGGGCTCTGTACGGCTGACCAGTGCGCTCTGACACCCTCCAAAGTATGCAAAGAATGAATCTACCTTGTGTAAATTGACAAATAAAGAAACTTAATTTAACTTAAAGATTCATTACACAAGGTGAATTATTTCAAGCCTTTTTTGTTTAAATTAGCTGATTACAGTTTACAGCTCACGAAAATCCATCATCTCAAAATATAAGAAAATAACCAAAAATAATAATTTAAAAAAATTCAACCCCTTATAAACTTGGTCGGGCTCCTTTTGCACAAATTCCTGCATACATGTGGCGTGGCATGGAGACGATCACCCTGTGGTACTGATGTGTTATGGAAGCCCAGGTTATTGATTTGGTAGTGGCCTTCAGCTCGTCTGTATTGTTGGGTCTGGTGTGTCTCATCTTACTCTTATCGCATATATTTTCTATGCGATTCAGGTCAGGTGAGTTGGCTGGTAATCAAGCAATGTAATTCCACGGTGAGCCAACCAGTTTCTAGTGGTTTTGGCACTGTGGGAAGGTGCCAAGTCTTGCTAGAAAATTAAATTAGCATCTTGCTGATAGAACACAGTGAAGAACACCAACAGATGACATGGTTCCCCAAATCATCACTTACTTGACTTGATTTCAATCTACTTGGATTTTGTGTGTCTCCACTCTTCCCCCAAACCTTGATTTGTAAATGAAATGCAAAATTAAGTTAATCTGAAAAGAGGACTGTGGACCACTGAGAAACAGTTTAGTTCGTTTTCTCCTTAGCTCAGGTGAGACGCTTCTGGTGTTGTCTCTGGTTCAAGAATGGTTACATTTTCCCCCACATGATATTCTAATATTTTGAGATGCTGGATTTTGTAGAATATATGAAAGTTTCCATGAACCATGACATTCAAATTTTTTTAAGATGTACTTTTGTACTATGACACTGCAAAATGTTATCTAGCTACCTTTTTTTTTTATCTCTGTCTACTTTAAGTAAGTATTTGTGTGTACATTGAAAATCAACGTTTGTTAATGTTAATTAATGAATTATTATATTTCTTTACTTGACTAACACTATAGTTTACATTTATTTTACTACAACAGAGCGAAGGTGGGGGAGGGGGGGAGACAATGAAACAAACCAATACGATCCAAATAATTCAGCTGTAGATAAATGTATAAGTGGACAAGGACAATAAGGTTTATGTTTATGGTGTCTGTAATTATTATGTGTAAATTATAATTAACTTGAAAGGGATTTGGATAAGATCAAATGGCCTACTGCTGCTTCTTAGAATGTAATATTAATATTGTTTAACCATTTTCTTTTGTAGTTGGCATCTCGTAGGTGTCATATTCCATGGCGTACTGCTTTTGATAAACAAAAGTCTATAGGATTGTATCTTATCAATCCACAGGTTACCACCTTTTAACAGCATTCCCGAAGCGGGCATGAAAGGGATGTAATTTATGTTATGAAATTGCGAAAGCCTGTCCATTTCTTATCATTTATCAACTCACTACGGAACAAAAAGGAACAGCAGTGTCTGTTGGAATTTTTTTTGTTGCATGCACCATAAACACATCGGTATAGTTCATTTTAAAGATCAATTCAAATGTGTTTTCAAAACAGCCTTTTCAATGCCATAAGTAAAAGTTGAATGTGTTTACATGTGGGATTCTGATAAATTAAAGCGGTTAACCTGGCAAAAAAAGAAAAACTGCAGGCGGGACATGATATTTAATTTGTCCCAATCACTTGCTAGTCTTTACTATATTGATTAACTTGGTATATTGTCTTTGCACTTAGTATATACAAACATATCAGCATACTTAACTGCTTTAGGCCTATTTAAAAGAACATGCATTTAGTCAGTCAAAAGGCTACTTCTGAATGCATATGCCAACTAAACTTTGCACATACATCAAGTCATAAAATATATTTTCAGTTTTCATTTTTTGCTTTGCAAAATTTTCAATGGATCTTCACCTTTATTTCTCTAATTTTTTTCTCCAGCTGTAGCGCCTTTCCCTTTGAAATCAGGGGCAATCCAGTGGAGGGAAGTGGGACTAACGAAACAGGACCCTAATAGGGGGAGAGGCCTCGAAAAGTTTGTTTTTAAGTTTTTTATTTCCGAGAAATTCCAACATCATAAATAAATAGAAGTCCCCTGAATAAATCGGTTGCGTGAAACTTTTCATTCCGATTTCCAGAAATAGTGGAGGCTTTTGAGGCCAAAGTGTTCTATATATCTATGAACCCCACCCCTTACACAAGGTTCCAAATGGTTTCGTCTAACTATGCACGAGGATTCGAATCGTCTTCAAACAAATGTAGCTAATTGAGACTTTGATAATAGTGAAATGCTAACGTGCTCGGTGGTGATATTAATGTCTTTCCACAAGAAACGGAAACTGTCGTACCAAAAAAAGAAGAGAAGAGACAATGAAGAAAATGAGGGAAAACAAATGCTCACTAAATTCTGTCAAAAGAAAGGTGAGCTGCTTAATTAACACAGATTAAGGACGGTTTTAGCTAATAGGCTATGTGCTTGAAATGTGGTGAGATTTCAAAATGTGACAGTTTTTGATACACTTGCCTATTAGGCCTACTATATTTTGTTACTTTTCTGCTACATTCTCAACACTAGCTTGGATTTAGTATGTAGCCTTGTAAGGTATTGTAATATAGTTATTGTCTGGACTTAATCGTGTCTCAAGCTTTCTGATGTAAAACCAGTGTTATATTTTTTCACGTTTTCAGTAGGCATAGGCCTATATAACTAGCCATTAGCTGGTAGCAGAGTATAATGAGGAAATAATAGAGCTTAATTACAATCAACACCTGCTCAAGTTGTATGGCGTAATCTGTGAAATACACATTTATTTTGGAATTGTATAAACATATGTACACAGTTTAGTCAGATTGTCAAGTTGGTTGTCAGTTAGATCAAGGTTTGGGTAAGGGTTGAGGAATTGAAGAGGGAGAACGGGAGGCTTTTTTGTGTGGTGGGAACTATGTCGCAACTGCAACTCCCAGTATACAAAGTCACAATACATTTTAAAATGAGAACAAGAAAAATAGCATGTTAATCAAAATAAGAGTAGCCTACAGCGCTGCAGCTCATCAATTTAGATAATCAGATATCATCACAGAAAGCTCAAAACAAGTAACTAATAGGTGATTCATGCACTTGGACTGTAATTTTGGTATACGGGCGCACATAATGTACACAGCAAAAAGCCCTATAACGTCCAACTCGTACTAATTTTGACATCAATTTGAGTATGTTGTGGTTGTGTAGGCGAGAAATGCACTGTAGCAATTCCTCACAGGGCGCCTCAAATCAGTAAATATACATTTCCAAGTTAACAGTCTTTTAGGCCATGTGTTCTGGCTAAACTAAGCTAACTGCCCAGTGGTTCATACGAAACCAGATGATGATACACAGCGTTTGTTGCAGTGTGAGAGGTTCTAGATCCTTTGGCATGGAACAGGGATGTTGCTTCGCGGGTCGGTCTTGATGAAGTTTGGATGAACTGGTGCTTTCTGGATCTTCAGTAGCAGCGTGCTAACTGGCGTTGTTCTCCTCTTGAGGGCCTTGTTGCCAGCTTGGTCTGGTCTTTGGTTCTTCTGGTTCCTCTTTAGTTGCTTGGAGCAGCAGAGTGGATCCTTGTTCCTCTTTGGTTGAGAGGGGCTTCACGGCTGTTTGGACAGGCCATGCTGTAGAGCCTGGATCAGGGAGACCAGAGCTTGTCTGGGTCCAGAAGGTTGAGCTACCCCCGGTCTGTGGTGGTTAGCAAGGCAGGAGAGAGCGTGCTACCTTCCTTGAGGTCGTAGAGAAGAGCGTGGACCTCCTTCCTCTCTGGGTGGAGGCGAGGAGAAAAAGAGAGTCTTCCAACCTCTCTGGTGGAGGCGAGGAGAAAAAGAGGCTGAGCTGTGCCAGCTCACTTGCTATTAGGGATGTCCATGGTTAACTGGTTAACCGTTAACCGTTAAGAAGATCTTTAACCGGTTAATACTAAAGGTTAAATGGTTAAAAAATATATATATATCTTAATTTCTCTGAAATCCGGACTCTTATTTTGATATCGCTAAACCGGATGTAAGAATGCCAACTGTCGGTAGAGAATGAAACGAGTAGTGTAGGCTACGCTCAACTTTATAATAGGTCCATGGTACGCTCAACTTTATAATAGGTCCATGGTACGATCCCAGTCACAACTTATGGTCACAACGCTCCCATGTCATATGTTTGTATAATTTAATTAACAGCGTGGGCTCCCGCTAGCTTAACATAGCGCTAGCATTAGCCTTCTTGAGGTGGATGCTGTCCTGCATCTATCACCGTCTCAGTGAGTGTGTGACAGACAGGCAGTGAGTGTGTGAGGGAGTGACAGACAGACAGGCAGTGAGTGCCCCTGCACAGACACAGGTCTGCCATGATTGTGTGCCAGGATCAACAGCGAAAATCCGTCAACAAAAGCGTTAAGTATCGTTATGCAGTACTGATAACATCGGAGCTTATTAATATTACGGTCTTTCAAAATGTTGCCCCGTGCTCAGCACTACTTAGCACCGGGTTTCGGTAGGCTATCCCCTACGCCTCTGTGTGTGTAAATGTCCCGGCCTTTTCAGTCACTTATTTCACTTTCTGCTCCTACATTCGCATACTACACCTCTTCTCACAACAGACAAGGTGCCGTGTGAATGTCAACATGTAGGCATTTAAATTGGCTACTGGTCCCTGAATTGTTTTTAAATTAATATGCCGGTCTTTGGAACAAAAAAAGGTCTGGAGCCCTGCTATAATTCTTCATGTATTTCACTATTTTAGGCTAAATTAAATCTTAAAGGTTAACCGGTTAATAACCGTTAATTCTGGTGGTTAACCGGTTAAAGAAAAAATTCTAAATGGCCATCCCTACTTGCTATTATCAAAAACAGCATAAGACTTCTTGACCAATGGCAGAAAAGAAAGGGGGGGACCTCCTGGCTTGTGGTTAGAACAGAGGGACTGATAGGTGTGACTTTACAAACAAAAGCCTGGCTTCAGGCAGAGAAAGGTGTCAAAACACAAGCCCCTTTTACACAGCCAGTGAAAGCCGGGAATATGCCGGCCTTTCGGCCCTCCGCCCTGCTGTATAAATGCGACAGTTGCGGAACGAGGGAAGAAAGGTGCGAGTGATCGTTCCGGGAATTTTACTACCTCGGGGGGTAGTAAGATTCCCGACACGATCAGTTCCGCCTCTCTGTTTAAATGCTCCAGCTTGTTGATGCGGAACTGGGGGGCGTTTGACGTTCCATAGTCTACGTTCTAAACATGCGACCATGTTAGCAGTTGAAGGACGTGTGTTTAACATTAACCACGGCGGCCTGATGTCCCGTAAAAATCACCAAATAAAAGGAACGGCGTATAATCTAGCTGATCATAAGGTCCGTTGCTCAATCCAAACCCCCGCGCTTCATTTTGCAGAGTGTATGAGTCTATTTCTGCCCAGGAGAAGTTGTACAATGGGAAAGCTAGGCTAGGCTAAGTAAGGGATAAAGTATAGCGAACGGGTCACTTGCTAGAAATAAAGACCGACAAGCTGAAGCAGGAGCCCGACGCGCAGCGGAGGGCTCTTGCTCTAGGTTCTTATGTAACTAAAACGTAGTTATTTTACGCCAGTAAATAGGAACGACCAAGGAACGGTGTCTGCTTCAGCTGACTGAAGGCTCGGGCTCAGCTGTTAGCCACAGAGCTACTGTTTTGCTAACACAACTCAAGACTCGCACACTCTACAAATAATAATTCTAATCGGCCAATATGTTTAACAAGAGTTCCATCTAGCTAACAAAGCATTATCCCCCAACATAAATAACACAATTCATGGAGAAAATTACTGCGGAACGTTTACATTGCGGGCTGCAGCCTGAAGTTACTGTCTTAATATGCGGCCAAACGTACTCACGTCGTCTTGACTGGATTCCGCCGCCGCTATTATTATCCTAAGTCTGAGCGTATATCCACACTTTATTTCTGCCTACAGTAACGTGACTTCACACACTGTGTGTATGTTTATGTCTGTCTCACAAAGAGACTCGCTCACAACCAACCTGTCACACAAACACACACACACACACACACACACACACACACACACACACACACACACACACACACACACACACACACACAGAGGTGAAGCAGTGAGCAGCGGAGTGATTTTTGTCAGTTTGGTTAACAGTCCCAGAGATGTTGGACTCAGCGCGTAGCGAGATCAACTGGCACATCGTGGGGACAGTAAAATACGGCCCTCTTACTGCAAGCTCCAGCACTTCTGCTCTCAATTCACCGGCCAGTATTGTTGTTGCAAAGCAGCTGACCGGTGCGGCGCTAAATGTTTACGTCACACCTGACGCTGTTTACAAGCACCTCTTTCATTCCGGAGCGCTGTGTAAAAGGGGCTACTGATGCGCCAGCAGGCCGGCGTTGCTTGGTTCTGTGTAAATAACACAGAAGCAAGCAAAGCCGCATTTTGGAGTGATGTTGTTCCGTCAATATGCCGCAATCTCTGTGTAAAAGGGGCTACAGATAATGTCTTGGCTCAAGGCAGAGGAATGTTTGGGGTTTTGACAGACACTATCCGTATTTAAAGTCATAAGGCCAGTGAATGAAATACATGTACACATTCACTACAGCACGGATGAGTACTTGCTTCCGGAAAGATTTTGTGTATGGATCGATAGGTTACTTTTCCAACTCAACCGCCCCACAATGCATTGCGTCTCTTCAAACGACACAGATGTTTAAAAAAAAAAAAACTTTATTGCTTCTGTATACTTCAGTGTAAACGGTCCGGCGAACCTCGGATACACAATCGATCCTTAAGTAGACAGTATGTAGTATATACATGTTGATTAGGGATGCACCGAAATGAAAATTCTTGGCCGAAACCGAAACCGAATAAAATGAAACAGTTGGCCGAATGGCCGAAACCGAATACCGAAAGAGGCTTTTGCAGTTTTGTTTATTTATTTTGCCACTTCTTTCAACATTGCATATGAACTCCCAAATGTTCTCCTCAAACATAGCCTACAACTAAAAATCAACCCTAAATAAATAAACAGTAAAACCTTCAAATGTTCAGACTTCAGAATTTGCATCAAAGCCCTGATCATAACAATGAGAGGCTTTAAACGATGTCCATGCTTAGGAGGTGATTGTAACTTTTTCGGCTGTAGACTGAAACTAACGGGGGGAGGCGGCTCACTGGACATATATTTAGTTACGCTGTCAGTTTGCCGAGATGGCTCTGTATTCCATGGACATATAAAGAAATGTATTCAGGCTCGAGCAATGCAATCAGATCGCAGTGCCCCCCCCCTCTCTCCCACAGCGCTAACGGACAATATGATTATCATTTTCGCCGTCAAACCAGATTTTTTTTGCGCTGCGGCTCTCACCGGCGAGGTGTCAGTGAATGACACCGTTACCAACCGTTGTTTCACTGGGTGAATCGCTGCTTCGCTCGCGCAAGGCTTTTGTGTTTCTAATTTGATAAAACATCAGTCTTGGACGAGCGTTTTATCTTAATGCTGCTTAAAGCATTGCAATGCGCCGTGTTTCATCCAGTTTGAAAACATGCTCCCACACTGGACCCTGACATAATCATGCACGCAGCCTACAGACTGCTCCTGCTGCGCGCTCCCGACCAGACGTGGACTCGCATACACGGTTACGTCTCTCTTTACTTCCATTTCCTGGTTTGCAAGCGCGCAGCTCTTTTAAAAAAATATTTCCTTATTGTCATTTAGTTTGTCAATATTCGGTACTTTTGTTCGGCCTTTTAACTGTTTCGGGCCGAAACCGAAAATGACTTATTTTGACATTTTCGGCCGAACCTTTTCGGTGGCCGAATGTTCGGTGCATCCCTAATGTTGATATATGTAGGAGAGAGTTTCATGTACTCAAATACATAGTCTGCTGACCCCTACTGGAAACACACACACACACTTTGATACTGCTTGAATATGAGTGAATTGAAAATTTGGTTAAACCTCTAGTAACCGTGTACAAAACCCAGTGGCTTTTCCATTATACCATCATACTGAGAACTATCTCTGAAAAACAAATACTTGGCAATGTTTGTATTTAAAATATTACCGTTGTAACAATTATTGCCTTTACTTGCTACATAGATGATAGACAATTGAAATTAAAAAATACTTTAAAATGTCATGATTAAATAACCGAACCCTGACCATGTTTGTATCAACTGAGTATGATACGTTTTCAATAAGTTTAGATTGTCACAATGTCTTGATCTTAGCGATCATCAGTGATTATTTCCCCAAATTGTCGCTACCAGTGGAAATTACCCTTTGAAAACGGTTGATAGTGAGCTCCATGGTTATCGAGCAATCAAGATGTTTTATCTTGAAAGTTACGGTCTGGTTGAGATTTCCAAGAGCCTTTTTTTCAATGCTTTGAGCAATGGAAACAATGTTCTATTCACTGTATTTGGTAGCAAAATAAAAGATATCTGAAACCAGCAACCAACCAAAAACAAAAAAGCATGTTCTGTTTTGGTTTTGGGTTAAATGTTGAATAAAATAAAAAAACGTTCAAAAATTGTGTCCATCAAAGGCAGAAAGTCATAAAGAGGGAAAGAGGCAAAATTTGTCATAGTTTATCAGATCTAGGAGGAAGAACCGCAGGTGTCCAATATTTTCTGGATGACATCAACCTTTATGTAGCCATCCACAGCTCGGCAAAGCTTCCCAATCCTGCAGCCGATACTTCCCTCCTTCATTTTCCAATGATCCAGCATTTGGTGCACCATCTCCGGCAGGCCATCGCGGTAATAGTCGTGCTCAATGGTCTCTATTTCCACACTGGTCAGACCCAGTTTCCGTGCGACACGCTTCCATTTGTTCCCAATGTTTTCCCTCAGCAGGTCCAGGTGCTCCTCGGTCACAGCGTGTTCCTCTGTATGACACAAATGAGAAAATAACTTGAACTATTTTTCAACTCTTAAAGCGGCAACGAGTAACATTTAAATATCTTTTAAACAGCCTCATGTTTCCTCTCATAATCATAAATTACCTTTAACAGCAAACGAGACCATCAGTGCAAAGAAAGACGTTTTTATATAGTTTTTATTACTGCATTTGATCTGGTCGTACACCCAGTCCGATTTTCGGTTCGCTCGTGCATGCTTTATGGTCACATATCCGTATTGGTCGCAGATTTCAGTGTGGCGCAACAACGGGATTTGAGAAGCCTATCACTCCAGGTGAGGGAAGGGGATAGGGAGACCAGATCCCAATTCACCAGATGTGGGACAAAGACTACGTTTGTGCGGGACAAAGTGCCGTTTTTTTTAGCAAAATAAACTCGTGTCACCACCGGTAACTAATGCCAGAGACACGGCTTTCTATATTAAAAAAACACTATCTTTAGATCAGCGCGCAGCAGTTAAGTTAGCTACTGTTAAACAAATAGAGCATTAAGGCTGCGGCTTCACATTAAAAGCATTTCACTGGCTTCACATTAGCATTTCACTTGACAAACGTGAGTTGGCTTTTATTTTGAAGTAACAGGAAGGTGAACGCTGAAGCACTGCCGGCAGCACCATAGATATATATAGACTACAGCCCTGCAGCCCGATACACACACACAGACAAACACACACACAGACAAACAAACAAATGCCAGATTATAAAACACGCATTTAAAAAGGGGGGCTCACTTTCAATAACAATGCGGGACAACGTCTCAATTTGCGGGACGTGTGAAAAGTAATGGAAATGCGATCTGGTCATCCTAGAAGGGGAGCGAGAGCCTTGTTTGAGACAGTTATTTGTCGTCATAATGACTGATAACGGGGCTGAACCATCAAAGAAAAAAAAAAAAATGCAATGAAGAAAAGCTAAAGGGGAGAGTGATAGGCGGGCGGGAGGGCGTTGCCAAGCAACGTATACACAATTTCACGGAGCGAACCTAGACTGCAGTGTTTACTCCTAAATGAATGGGCGGTAGCCTACTAAAACAAAGTTTACTTTGCCTCACCAGCATCATCAGATGACCATTATCTGAAATAGTCATTATTTACAACAACATAAACACATTACCTCATCGTGATCCATACTAACTGCCGTCTCTCGTTCATTCGCTTTGTGGGGACACATACTCGTTCAGCTCCGTGAGATGTGACAATGGATCAACTCATTGCAATCAGGTGTAGTTGATGCTGTGTCACTAACCACTCTCACCGAGCCGAAAAGAGTCCGGTGCCCTCACACTTTCAACACAAGGACACGCACTATATTGCTTCCTGATTATTTGAATCTTGAGGCCCTGCACGAGCTAGAAAACAGCTTCACGACAGCTGGCGTCGTAAAAATACTACCGCTTTTGTTCAAAGGTGTCGCCAACGTGCCGACTTACTCGTTGTAGCTTTAAGGGAAAGAAAAACCACGTTTAACTCTAGATTGTTGAACAAGGAAAGGCTGTTGCCATTAATTATTTTAAAACTTTCATTGCATCTGCACTCCTTATCTAAACTGCCCCCACAATTGTGTAGTCCATTATTTACTGGTCCAATGTGTTAATGCTTACAGCTGCTGCTAGGGCTGAAATGATAAGTGGAATGGTCAAATTGGATCCTTTTTTCTTTTGTAAATAAAAATGGCTTCCTTCTCAGACTATAAAAATGAATCAGCCTGGGGATAAGTGTTTTTATTAAACACTATTTTCTGACATTTTACAACAAACATTTTTTATCTGTAAAATAAAATGCGGATATATCCAAGATTAAAAAATTGTTAGTTTGCAGCCGAAACGACCAACAATCTTGTTTGCAAACTAAATGACCTCAAAAGTGTGCAGACATTCTATCACATTTGTTACATGGAAGAAAGGTTGTGATGGTTCACCGTATTTCAGAATGCCTTCTTTGAGAGAGTTAACTGAGCCGTTAGCAGGTTGAGATATCAAGCTAAGGGACAACTCGTCACTTCCGAGACTCATTGTGTTGTTGCTCCCAATCTGGATCCCCCTGGCATTCTTAATGTAAAGAGATCCTGAAAAAGACCACAAAGCCAAATGCACATGAACACAGTCCCTCCAATACATAGTTGTGGACACTTCAGGTATCTAACATCTAAGACTATACTGAACATCATACAGTACCTTGATCTTGTAGCGAGCCGCACTTGGAAGGCGTTAAGAGACGCCCGGGAGCGAGGTCAGGAGCAGATGTGTCAGACACTGGGTAGGCTGGCCACGACTGCTGGCGGCCAATGTGGGAATGTGGATGTTGCTGGTTAAACTGTGGCAGAGAGGAGCTGCTGGGCAAATGGGATGGAGTTGGTGTGGGATAGTTCATGGAGTCGTAGAGACCAGCATTGGGGCGATACCAAGCCTCTTCCGGACTGGTGGGCTGAACCGGCTCGGCCTTTGTCCAAGAATGGACAGAGGAAGCACTACTAGAGGGTCTCTCTTGTGATGGCTGCCTTTGTGTGTGGTCTGCGGTGCTGATGTGGTTTTTCAGGAAAGGATTAGAATTGTTGCGATGGTAGCTGTCGGCAGCATCGAGCTGGTTCTCACAGCCATAGCTACCGTGTTTGTGATACTGCAGCTCTCGATCCAGTTTCTCCTCCAAAGGGGAAGGGCTGCTACCTGCCCTTGCATCCGTCTCGACAGACATAACAGATTGCTCATATTGGATGCCATGCATGTCCTCAATACTGGCTTCAACTGGCCCAGATACACTTCTGTCGGAACTCACCAAAGAAGCTGGGCAATCTGCAAGGTAACGAAAGAAGTTAAGCTACTCAATCCTCAAATCCCAATTCCTTTAGCTTCCGAAGCATTTAGAACATCATATGTTAGAGTGAACAGAAATCTGTAGAAAATATCAAGGCAATCAAGAGATTTACCAGAACAGCTCACCTGTTGAAAAACATTCAGTGGTTACCGATAAAGATTTCATCTTCTCAACAAGTTCGTCAGGACCTTCATATGACTCCTGCATACAAATCACACACAGGATAATTTTTTTAAATATTCGGTTTGTATTTATTTTAAATAAAATGTACTGTTCAGTGTCCTCACTGTGTATACAAAACAAGATTTCTATATCCAATTCTAAAAACATGTATTCATTTACCCCGAGAGCAAGTAAATCCTCCTCTACATGTGGTTCAAGCTTTTCCATGTAGAAAGGAAGGAAGAAGGTGTAGCCCTCTGCAAAAAAAAGGATAAGAAGATTCACATACTAATCTAAGGTGGTAAATGTCTTAGCCACACGGTTTACATACTGTCAGCAGTGAAAAAAGCCAAACCCTGCTGTATAATAATAGGAATTTCCTCTATATTTTTAATATTTATGTATATTGTGAACTATTTTAATGATTTTTCTCTTTCTGTCATTACAGTAGACTGTAATATTCCACTGATCTACATTGAACCGTAAGTTATAATGTTTAAACGTGCACACATTTCACCTCTAAATGTGGGCCGTTGCAGCGGATTGGGATCCCAACACCTCTTCATAAGCTGAATTATTTCTCTAGGTGTGTCGTCTGGAATCAGGTCCTCTGCCGGTCGGTCACCTTTCCGGACACACTGGCTCATTTGGTCTTCACTCCTGGCATCTGGACAGAAAAAAGACACTACATGAGGTCAACCTGGTAAACCACTAAATCAGAGAGTATTCAACTGTAGCTCACTGTTTGACTGATCATGTATACAACTGGTCTTTTGTTAATAGGACTTGAGCCTGTTTTGGCATCTCACTTGCGTATGGCTCTTCCCCTGTGAGGATGGCCCACACCACAATTGCGAAGCTGTAGACATCAGACTTCTCAGTGGAGGCTGTGTGTATACTCTCCAGGTGCTCTGGGGCCATGTAGCTCAGTGTGCCAGCACCCCTCGCCCCGGAGGTTGACCCCATACGAGTCTTCCTGCGAGATTCCTCCCTCGTGAGTTTGCTCCATGTCTGGCAGGTGGCTAGGCCAAGGTCTGCAATCTAAAGAGAAAAAAAAAGACTAATTGATGATGGTACATCCATGTAGTCCAAATCATGGGCCAAAGTGTGTGATGTACCTTGATGTGAAAATCTTTGTCCACCAAAATATTTTCTGGTTTGATGTCCTTGTGTACGACACGCCTATCCGTGAGGTACACCATCGCTTCCAAGATCTCTAAGATGATTCTGCCCTTGATGGATATTGGCACAGTGACCTATGAACAGAAATAATGTCTTGATCCATGAACTAAAGCTGAAGTCAGAGGTTCAGGAGAACACTTGTCAAAATCAGTGAATATCTTCTTATGATCCACTACTTAGCAATAGTCACTTTTTGAATGGCCTTTCCATGATAGGCTCACTGTCAACTATTTAATCATAAAATAATGCAGGGACATCAAAATCTATGACATGAACTGCCCCCTCACTTACGGTTTAAACTAGCAATGCATTGTGGGAAAATGGGCCGTCTTTTCCATTTTTCAAGTAAATCTGTGTTGGATCTCTGGGTCTACTTCTGAAAGCTGTGGGCTGGCACTTAACAGAATGACTTACACCT
This sequence comes from Ammodytes marinus, assembly GCF_949987685.1. Taxonomy (NCBI): domain Eukaryota; kingdom Metazoa; phylum Chordata; class Actinopteri; order Uranoscopiformes; family Ammodytidae; genus Ammodytes; species Ammodytes marinus. The sequence continues at coordinate 15,427,436 of NC_137213.1, read as the reverse complement.
GGCTTGACAAAGCGGCCCCTTTTCATCCTGGATTGGCGTTTATGCAACTAACTAATCCAAAGTGCCCAGGCTAGACTTTGTCAAGGCCTGGCTTTATCAATCATACTGGATATCTTAATTCCACTTGTGTGCCATAGGCCCCTGGTGTTAAATCACAGCCTTGTCTCTGTAAACTGGTACGTAGACAAGGGGGCCCACCAACCAGTTAACAGAGCCTAGGCTGTGTAATTAACACTAATTTTGACAAACTGATTGACAACAAGCGTTCTACAAAATCTTTGACTCAACCTCTTTGATATAAAAAAATAAAATTATTTGTTTTTTTAAGACTTCGAACTATGGATGAACTAGTGTAACTACTAGAAAAAAGGCATTCATTCTGAACATTTCCAGTTTTCAATGTGACTACAGAATTTAGAACTGCTGACCGTCTCCAGCATGACCAACAGGTTGCCTCTGGGCATGAGCTCCATAACCAGCGAGCAATCTCTGTCTTCCATGATGACACCCAGCAACTTGACCACCCGGTCATGGTTCAGGCTTGCCATTATGTGCCCCTCCTCCAGCAGTGACTTTTTACTCTCCCTGAAAAGTAAAGTAAAGTAAAAATGTCAATAGCCAGACAAGTGGCCTAACGTAAAGGTGAAGTTAGCGATTTATTTATGTTAATATTTATATTATATTAATATATTTATAAATAGTGATTTAACACTTATAAGTGTTAAATCACTATTTATTCATACAGTGATCAGTTACTTACATAATGTGCGCATTTCATAAAGCCGATCTCTTAGTCAGCTGCTATGCATGTAATCGGCAAAAAAAACTTTTCGGGGGATCCCGAAATTAATATCCAATCACAAGAGGGAAGGCTACAAACCGACACCCGTCTCACTCATGGTCTCACTGCCTGTGCACGCCAGAGCACAGATGGGAGAATGTTTATGCGCCTACAATGGCGGAGCAGGTAAAAATCCTTCCCAATGTCTGTTTTGATGGTTTTTATTATGTTTTATCACACGTATGGATCTGAGATGATGCTAGATAACTCGCTGCTTGAAGACCGCAGTGCATTAATGTGGTGACGTAGGGACGAGCGAGGGGACTGCTAACTGCAGTAACTGACAGGAAGTTAGCTAAAAGAACCATTCCGCTTAAAGCACCTTTAATACGTGTCCCTTCTTATAGTTGATAAAGTAGGGGTGCAACGATCACTCCGATACACCAGCTAACACTAACTTGTTGTAAGCAGATCAGATAACAGTCGTGATTTCTGTAGTATAGGCCTATGTCACGCAACATAGAACGTTGCTAAGTAGGGTTACGGCACTTCCGGTTAGTGATTTACGTCTATGAGCAATGGCGGAGGCGGACAGATACCGTTGGAGCAAATCACTCGGCGACCTACCTAAAGTCACCAACGAAGACGTATTAAGGATTGTGAACACTCACTCACGTGTTGAAACGTCCAAACTGCGGAAAGGGTATAAGTTCTTCTGGGAGAAATACATTTTCAATTACAGAGGTACGTGTTTGATTTCTGTTGACACTGACCGTTTGATTTCTGTTGACACTGCCGCTAGCTAGCTTGACTGTGTCCGATAGCACTAAGTGTATACATGTCAGATAAAAAAACGTATCCCTTTTAATTAATCGCAGAATATTATTTATAATCACTTGTAGGAATACAGATTTTGTTGAGTGGCTACGGAACTTTGCCTGACGTACCCCAAGTGTTTTAAGTATAGCTAGGACACTGCCAACTGTAAATGTTAATGCCACTAGCATGTCAGATTAGCTCCAGGCTACTGTCAAAACATAGTCGCTTTGTGGTTTTCATAGGCTACCAATGCCGATATATTTTGCTTCATGTTGTGATAATCCTTCCCTCTCTTACTGCAGTGTCAGATTTAGTTAATGGTGAAGTAGCAGTTAGGGCGAACTGCTACTGTTCTCAGAAGAAAAACGAAGAGCCTCACACCCTGCAGGTTACGATACTAGTCCAAAATGCTCTCTCTCTCTTTCTCTCTCTCTCTCTCTCTAGATCTGCTGTTGCAGATTGTAATGTTTTGTTTCATGTCTGCTGTTGCAGTTTCTTTTCTCATATTGTGTTCCTTAATCCACTGATGTTAATGTGGTAAACTGTGTTGCCTCACTATTTACCTTTGTAAAGCAAGTAGTTTTAATGTAGATGTGTTTTAATCTGTATCTGAAGTGTTCCCTGAAATATGTCCTCCATGTCTAGATTGTGCTGCGTGCTGCTACACCTGTGCAGTTAAATGGATGCTCCTGTTCATGTGCTGCTGGAGAGGCGTTATGCAACCATGTGGTTGCACTCCTATTCCAGACGCATCACTTCAGCTTCACAGGGGAAAAAAGCGTACCAACAGCTCTGTCGTGCACTAGCGTTCTTCAGTCATGGCACCGACCGAGGACACAGGTTTGTTTGTATCCCTCAGGCCAAGCCAAACATTCTGTATAGTCTGCCCAATAATAGTATTTGAAGTTCAAGTATAAAGACAGATGTGACTAACACTGACTTAAGTATATAGATGTATAATAAGTACAATATGACTTATGTCAGGGGTCAGCAACCTTTTTGACACAGAATGACAGTTTGAAATGTTCTTGTTAATGTGTGCCATAATCAACAATGAGTTAAATATGAAGTTTAATTATGACAGAGCTTGCACTTGGGATGCGCGATAAACCTTAAAATGTATATCCCAGTATGTTTAAGGTTTTGGATGTTGACTATTATATTACATTAGGCCTATTATGTTTTTGTGTAGCCTTAATATTGAAGCGTCCTTGGGTTTCTTGAAAGAAAAAAAACAAGATTTTAGTATTATTATTGGGAGGAGTAGCCTGGCCTATCTATTTAAATTGTATGTAAATAAATACATTTAATAAGTTGATAATAGGTCTATACTAACTTATGGTATATTTTCCAACAAAGACATGGGAGAGTTTCATGCAATCTTAACACTAAAAATGTTAAGAAATTAACAGGCTAACCAACAAACTTCAGCTGCTATTTTTGCCGACCCCTGACCCCTGGTGTGCTGCTGCATTCTGATATTCTCTGAAAACGTTTGGCATTTTTATCTTTTTGTTCCAGGGGATTCGCCCGGAACCCACTGACCAACTTGTGGTAAGGAAGCCTAAGGCACGTGGACGCAGTAGTGTCAAATCAACGCTCTATCGAGCCTACGCAGGTACTTGAGTGTATCATTTTTTTCATTAGGACATAAAAATATGGTCTACTCATTTGAAAAAGGAGTTGCACACAGATGCTTTTGTTACATCACCAAAGTGTATTGAAATCGCTAAAAGATATGTGGTACAGACATAATATTAACATACATAACCATTTAAAAAAATGTCGGGCTTGGCCCTTTGTCAGTGTATATGATTTGAACTCAACACTGACGAAGGGCCAAGCCCGAAATGTTTTTAAATTATTATGTCTGTATTACCACATATCTTTTTTGGCTATCTCAATTCACTTTGGTGATATAACAAAGTACCTGTGTGTGCCTTCTCTTTTGAACTTATAGACTGTCGATTTTTTTATACACCAGGCATAAACAAATTGACATAGCCTAGTTGCAGATGCCATTCCAGCCATAATGTTTGATATTTTACACTGAAATGTGTAAAATATCAAACATTACTGTTACTTGTGTTCGTAGGACCCCTTCCTGACCCTGCAGTGATGTCTGTTGGAGATGACTTGAGAGACCTTCAACCTCAACTGGGAATTTGCAAAATAGTATGTGACCTGGCCGACCTAAATTTAGTGGAATCCAAGTTTGGACCAGTCCCTCACGGTTCTGTTCTTTCTTATCAGTGCCCCCCAGAAATATCCCGAGAAAGCATTAGGCACCCAGAAGCCCCCTCATTCCCACAACTCCCCTTGTTAGGATATAAATTTGAACGACACCTACACTTTGTACCAAATTATCACCAGCTATATCACTTGCAAAGTCTAGAAGTAACCTCTGAATTGGCAACCATAATTGAAGAGCACACAAGGGGGCAGTCAGACAATCCAATATGGAAGGAAGTCCGGCAGCCCCGGTTAACTTCTAGTCGCTTTGGTGAAGTGTTCACTCTGAGAGGCGAGTCCTCTACCCAGGCTCTCGCAGTGAGAATCTTAAAGGGGGCACGGCAAACACCGGAAATGAAAAGAGGCCTTGACCTCGAGCCAGAAGTCTTACACCAGTACAGTGAGCAGTGCAATGTCAATGTGTATCCTTCTGGCTTTGTGGTTCATCCTGAGGCGTGTTACCTCGGGGCTAGCCCTGACGCCAGGGTGTATGATCCCAATGCAACCCCCCCCTTTGGCTTAGCTGAAGTCAAGTGTCCAAATGTGGACAGTATCACAGAGGTCAAGCATGTCAAATTTGTTAATGGTATGGCCAAACTTAAAAAAAACCACAGATATTACAGGCAAGTGCAAGGCCAGTTGGCCATCACTGGTTTGTTGTGGTGCGATTTCATCACGTCAACAAAAAGTGACCTGACAGTCGAAAGAATTTGGCATGATGAAGCATTAATTACTGAGATGAAAGCAAAGCTGGATCTGTTTTATTTCATCACATACATGGACACATACCTGCTGAATGCCAAGTAAATCTAGACACACAAGATTATTACACACAAGTTCAAGATTATTTCCACGACACAGTTGGCTGTTCAGCATTTCTTTTTGTACTTGTTAGGTTTTTTTTCAGTAATGTCTATTGTCTGCGGCCCATAAATGTACTGTGAAGTGAAAAAGAATTTCCCCTTGGGGACAATAAAGTCCAAAGTCTTAAGTATTTCAGTAAGAAATTAAATACAAATGCATAGTAGTTTTAAATATAACTGTCTGACTCCGCTGTTACAGGGCTGTATTTCTCTCACTCACTCTCCTCAACTTCTTAAATATTATCCCGTTGTTCTATCCTTGGGTCCCAAAAAAAAAATTATTTTTTTTGCTTCTACCTATTAGACGGTGTGAGTACTACCCCTACTCCAACCCCCCGGCACGGCGCCCTCTTCAACCAGCAGCCAACCAGAGAATGAGGAGTGTCCCAGATCTACCTGCTACAGGGAACATTGTTGTTAACATGTTCTTCTGTTCTGGTGGCTTTGGGAAGCTCTTCGCACACACACGTTTCTTCCGACTGCAAACGAAAGTGCTGCCCTTGTAAATTATAAAAGAAGGCCCCTCATCTCTCTTTATTAGCCTCACCCAAGCCTTGCGGCGTATTTCATCCTTCGGGAAAGCGTGGAAGCTGAGGTATGGCTGTCTACATCCCGATGTAGAGCAACAAGGTACACTACAGCAACAACTGCGGACGGAGGCTGCCATTGTTGTTGTTATAGCTAGAAACGACCGGAAGTTCTATTTCCCTACTTCACGTTCCCATGGACACCGGAAGCAGGAAGTGTGACATAGACCTATTCTGGCTTTAATGTGAATGCTCCACCATAGCCGACTCATCATTTTCAGGATCCTGATGGGCATGGCACAACCACAATAAATATGTTGAAATAGACTTATGGCTAATTTAAAATTTCTCTACAAAAGTTATTTCCGGTTATGCTAGCTGGTCTGGAAATGATAAATGATAATATTTGGATTGGCTTACAGTTCAGATGAATCCTACAAGATTTTGTGATCCCCTGAATTTTTCTCATTTGTGGCTTTAAATAAAATGGATGGATTGTGATGAAACTTGGTACACATACATTAATATCCGCCTTTGGATATGCATGTTGCACACACACACACACACACACACTTTATCTGTAAATATGTATGCTCAGTTTTGAACAAGGAACTGGAAACACATTACTGTAAATGTAATAAACATTTGAAAAATAATCCTGTCATGTGTGTTTTCATCTGGTTTTAATGTGTCAAACTGGGATATCACCCTTCACATCTAATGGGCCTTGATAGTTAGACATCAAGCAACAATTTGCCCACAGCTGATTGACAGAGCCTGAAAGGGTCAGAGGAATGGTTGTGTCCCAGATGTGATATTCTTTAACCCTTCTGATAGCCCTCTCCACCAAGATCCTAAGTCGGGCGATACTCTGGGTTTTTTCGGTGTCCTCTCTGGTGAACCTGGCTCCTCTTTTAAATGGTGGCATTATGAGGGTGGCCCCAACTTCAGAAAGCATCTTGTCGATTAGAAATCCTTTGTCAGCCATGCATGCGTCTCCAGGCTGAAGTAGACGAAGGATTCCTGACTGCTCTGTGATTTCTCTGTCTGATATGGAACCAGTGTACAGCTTAGAAATGAATGTGATAACTCCACATGGGGCAATGCCAATCAGACCTTTGAAGGTGTTGGTATTCTTGTAGTGGGAGAATGTTTCAGACTGGAGAGTGAGTGATGAAGGTGCCTCACACCTGATTTCTGTGCAGTCTAGAATCACTCGCACGCTAGGACAGTACTGGGCAAATTTTGATGGCATTGTTGCTTGCACTCGTTCCCTTTTAATCCAAATTGGCACTGACCCCAAGACAAGGAACAGGTAGTTTGTCCATGTGATGATGACTCTGCTCACAGTGGTGGTGCTGATTCCAAATATGTCTGCTATCACCTTTTCTTTCATCCCAACAGCAACGCGACAGCAGTAGAGAAAGAGTTCATCAACCAGCTGTAGTCTCCTGTTAGGGCTGGGTTTCTCCAGTCCCATGACATCAGTTGACCTCTGGGCTCTACTCCAGTAGACTAACCTGGAAGCTGAGGGGGCTACGGATTTCCAAAAGAACCAAAACACTCTCTCAGATGGAAAGCGGGTGTAGAATCGGAATTCGTCGTCCGTAGCACAGTACCTGTTGATGGTCAGTGTACAGGTCAGGTCCCTCATTTGGACTTCCAGATCTCGCACTTTAGCTTCCAGTAGCCGTATTTTCTGGGCAGCAGCATCATCCTCCACATCCACAACCCCCGCGCGGCCGTAGTTGTGGTCTGAGACAGGTTCGTAATTTTCCATGTCGGCGTCAGACCGTTGGTTGTCTTCAGCCGCAGCTGACTCGCTAACTGCTTTTCCTAGGCGTGTGTTTACACGTTCAAAAACTGACTGACGGGTCCGATCTTCCCCCCAGTTGTTCCAGGGAAACCGGGTTGGTTTAGCATAGGCTACAAGCTTCTTCCGACCACTTTTCGAGACGCAGATGCTCTCCTTTTCAAAATGTAGACTGCAAACGAAAGTGCTGCCCTTGCGAATTATAAAAGAAGGCCCCTCATCTCTCTTTATTAGCCTCACCCAAGCCTTGCGGAGTAATTCATCCTTCGGGAAAGCGTGGAAGCTGAGGTATGGCTGTCTACGTCCCGATGTAGAGCAACAAGGTACGCTACAACAACAACTGCGGACGGAGGCTGCCATTGTTGTTGTTGTAGCTAGAAACGACCGGAAGTTCTATATCCCTACTTTGCGTTCCCATGGACACCGGAAGCAGGAAGTGTGACATAGGCCTATTAGAGGTAATACGGTAATACGTTGGAACGTTCGGTATACATGTAACCTAGGCAACGAAGGGCGGGAGGCCATTAAAGGAACGGAGTTCATACTGACACATGTCACTACACGATCTGAGGAGCCTGCACGATATGAGGTGCGCGTGCGCAAAATGGCCGCCATCATTGACAGCCCGCTTAGCTTAAAGTGTTTTGGAGAGCCACAGACTGCACTTAAAACAGACTGTAACTCGCTCAATTCTGAACCGATTTTCATGACATTTAGTTTGTTATGAAGATATAACAGTTAATCATGCTACAGATTACGTGTTGGAATTAAATTCAGTTACGGGGCTGCTAACCCACGGACTTTGTGTGTGTGTGTTTGTGCTCACGGGGAACCTTTGGGGGGGGAGGGGGTGAGGACGCTGACGTGCGTTGCCTAGGCGACTGCGGGCTTTCCAAGATGGCGGCCGTTCTGCGCATGCGGTCCTCATATCGTGCAGGCTCCTCAGATCGTGTAGTGACACATACCATGCAGTCACGTCTCCACGAGTCTCATTGATATCTTAATATGTGTTGCAAGGCCAACTGAACAATTTCATCTTAAAATTAATCATCCAAACAAGGTGAGCTAACAGTGCCACAAAAATGCATGGCCCATCATTTTACATGAAAATTATTCAAATGAGTTCCACACAGTGAAGTAGCCTACACAGTATTATACATTTGTACTGGATCAGAACTTAATACTGGTATAGCCTACTATAATTTCAAATGTTGAATCTATGCATCCATTGCAGAACATGGAAGTCAGAAGCTTAAATCGCGTTAATATCTTTATAATAGTCATTGTATTTATTTAAGGAGGAGAGCTGTAAATGCAAGTAGTGCACCAATAAAGCTATTGGTGTCCATGCATCTGTTATGAAAGTAAGATGTTGAACTGTATTATATCCTCATTTCACCCTTCATTCCTCTCTAATCTATTATAAAAGGAACTAGGCTACCTAAACATCAGTGAATTACTGTCTGAGTGGAAACACACTGCTATAACACAAAACTAAGCTTAGACAATTTACACATTCTTCCATCAGCACAATATAAACTAGTAGGCCTACATTTCGATTGTAAGTTTACACACATTTCTATACTCTGTAGCACTTTGGGATTCTTGAATATAAAGTGCACTACAAATAAAATGTATTATTATATCTTTATATTAAAACACATCAAGTCTCATTGGGCTTTGCGGAGAGCCTGTCTGAACTGTCTATCCTGGGCACATGACTCCAGTCACCATTTGACGAAGGGGAATACCCAGCACACTCCATCCATATTAGATAACTTACTCGTTTCGAATAGGGCCTGTGTACAGGGTCTTCAGCACCACCTGGCCGAGGGTAACATGGTAGCACAGGTAAACTTCTCCAAATCCTCCGTAGTCCAGGGGCTCTTTTCTGATGAGATCAGTCGATCTCATGTTAAGTGAAGAATGTGGCGCGGTGGCCATACCTGCTTTAACAAGGCACAATAAAGAAGCACAAACATCTCAGAGACACTCCTTAACAAAAGCTGCTAAAACGCAACTGTTGCGTTGAAATACGCCAAATGCAAATCTTGCCGGAGACAAATCGAAGAACTAAAGCAGCGACTTGACTCAATCTATAACGTTCCCAACATTTTGACAGGCTGAAAAACGTAAGCTAGCGCCTGTAACTTTTGGCAAACAAGACAAACTTGAAACCTAGCGTTTCCGGGTGGAAAACCCCAACAACATGTATCGACATTCTATATCAGTACCAGCTAAACGAAAAGCTCAACATTTACCCAAAAAGTTGTGTAGGGTACAGTGGAGCACTTATTTCCGGGATTTCCTTTACGTCCTCGTTTGAAAGGAAACCAGACCGAAAAGACAGGTGACAGAAAACTACAAACAGCCTCAAAAGTCGATAACAGATCAGGAGGGCTTGCAGACTCAACGTATTTGTGCCTGAAGGGGACTGGAATAGGCTCAACGACAAAACACAAATGTGGGAAGCTGTTTTCAGTAGTTTTCGACTATCTTTTTTTTTTTTAAATACAACTATTTCCAGTTTCAATTTCAGTTTCTAAGACACAGAATTCTGAAATAGCCCCATTATCTAGGCCTGTAGTGCATTGTCGCCACCCACTGGTGAAATCAATTATCGCACACTAAACAACCTGGCACTACAGCTTAACTAGTTATTTTGCTGTTGATACTGATACACTGTTGTAGTTGTATTTACTTACAGACAATTTTCATCTCTTATCGAAACAGTAAGATGCGTTCTTGTCATCTTAGTGCGCCATGTATTTTATAAAATAAAACTAAAAGCATGAGGACGCAAACTTAGACTTTGATATTTCCAAAAGTATGCCTACAACAACAAACCAGCTTAAATTATTCCAGACCTCAATAAAAAAAAGATTAAAAACAAGTTTGTTAATATAACAAGCGCTTATGTGAAATTAGCGCAGGGAACCACCTGAATTGTAGCCTCTGACAGCGTAGTCGATGACACGTAGACATTCATTTTAGGTGGCCTACCCACACTTTTAAATTCCTCCTTTAGCACACCAAAGCCACAACAAAGCAATCACATATTTACCTGACTTGTATAGTCTTGGTTTCCTGCTTGACATTTTTTTGTCTCTCTTTTTCACATTCATTGCCAGTACCTAATCATCATATTTGGTCAACTTTCCAGCCGGGACAGTTTGCAATAGAGAGTGCTAGATAGATTGACACGCACATCATTCATCCATGACCTAGATCCAGTGGTCAGATTATCTGTCAACTTTGTTCAACATGTTGTCCAAGTTATTAATTCGGTCACAAATGAAAAACCATCTCCACTCAAACAACTTTATTACTAACTTTACATGTTTTAAATCAGGTATTCAACTATATAAGGCAAAGGCTGTTTTAGGCCAACTGAGAAAAGAATAAGATGCAGTCTGTGTAATAGCCTTTGGTCACCTTTCATATCTCTGCCTCATAAATTTCCTCCCATTCAAGTTGTGTAGTACTGAGTGAGGTCACACACTGCCCCACACCGAACAACAACAGAACACCAGGAAGTTAAACCAACTGGGGCCTGCGGTGTAAATGTGCTGTCAATGTGGTGCAGTGGGTAGCAGCAGTGCTTCCTGTTGATGTTTTAGACCGGATGATTGACGGAACAGAACTGCCTCTCTCTGTGACAGTACTACAAAAGCGTCCCATGACGTAGACTGGCTTTCGGGAGGGGAATGCACTGCCTGGCTCTTGGAAAACAAATATGCAGGAATGGATGATGCCACATCCCAATTGATGCTTGACACTAATGTACATCCTAGATTTCAAATAAATGTTCAAGCAGCGTGATCAAGCAAATAAGACTGAACATACCAGATTGACCGAGACCCTCTTGATATACTATGGTTCATATAACTTCAGCTCTGAACAAATTCAATTGATTATTCATCATCTCATTTGATCTAATCTAATATAGGTGAGTGCAAAAACATTCTTAAATGTGCAAAAGTGAATGTCTAACCTTTTTGAGTCTGTGAAATATTTTTTTCCCCTTAAAATGTCAAAGTGTTGCTACCTCCATCCCCCATTCGTAGTCAGGATGAGTATGTAGGAAAATCCATCTTGTGGAGGGAATTTCAATTCTCCTTGAGAAATGAACAAAAAAAGCAGAAATTTGTCTTTTGGTATTTTTTTTTCAGAGTACACCTGAAATATTTCACAGAGTCGGACAGAGCAGAGGGTCTGACAAAGAACATATGTCAGCTCATATAAAAGGTTGTACAAGATGATGCTATATTATTACCTTGACAGAGTTAATAATAGTACAGATGTGATAATACAGTAATAGTACAGATGGCCTAGTGTGAGTGCAGGATCCACAGCATGATCAATCAGATCCATTGTTTTATGACAATGAATGGTGATGAGGTTAAGAAAGAGAGTGCCTGACTCTACCCTGTGTGGCTGAAAGTTTAACATGCAGTCTGTGTTATGTTCTTGTTCTGTTTCCACTTAAAGAAAAAACACAACCTGTATTAACCAACAAGAGTATACAATATATGTCAAATATAGGATACATTAACACAACACATCTCACTTCATGTTGGCCCTTTGTGTTATTTTACTTTCACAGGGGACTCTAATTTTGCTCTGGGAGGCTATTAGCCTACATCCTGTTGTATATTTTTGCAAGTTCATTTTAGGGTGTATTATTTGCTTTCATCAACATGTACGCTACACTTTTAATATTCTCATCATTTAATTTTTTTAATTTATTTTTCAGCAAGGTTGGGTTTGGACCACACTTATTGTAAACGCAACATTTTAATTCACCTAAACGCCGCGCTCCGTTGGCCTGTCAGCAGACTCCAATTCCCAGCATTCCAAGCGGGGAGCTTCAAAACAGCAGTGCTCGGCTCTTCTGGACGCGATACTCCCAGCCTTTACGCCCATTCACAGGTTTGGGAAGCAGTCAAGCCGCTGGATAAGCATTTTTGACACAACGAGGACCTCAGTGTTGCTTTTACTTTCACAATTTCCCTTCGGACAGAGTTTTTCATCATGGGTAATGGCATCAATAAGGTATTAATTTCATAAGTTGCACGCCATGCTGTCGAGTTCACGCACTAGCGGTGCGCGGTGATTTAAGTGTAAAGGAATGGATATTAGGCTAAAGCGCTTGTCATTTTCAATAGTCTTTTATTTATTTGTCAAGAAAAATGTTGTGTGTGTGCTTAGTTTGAAACTAGGCCTATTGGGTAAATATAGCGAATTAAAAACAAACATAAACTTTACAAACTTAAGCGGCCGGAATAGCCTATTTGTCAACAGTTACATGTTTTTTGTTACTAGATGTTTAGTTACTTTTCCTAGTAACGTGATCTCAAGTTTAGATTTGAACCGTGACTCACTGAACTGTAATTTCCAATCATCACTTCATATTGTCTCATCGTGTCATGTCAAGAGTCAGCTGTTTCAAGTTATCTCAGCTGCCACTATATCAGTGATGCTCTCTGTCCATGTCTGCTTCAACATCTTTATCTCTGTCCTTTACAGGTCCTGCCTGACTTGTACTTGGGAAATTTCAAAGGTGTGTTGAAGTACATATACAGTATTATTAATTTATTATCATTTTGATCTGGTCCCTTTTTTATGACGGTGCATATCCACTGTCTTTGTCTTTGGTGTTATTTTGATTATGTCAGATGCAAAGGACCGAGAACAGTTAGCCAGGAACAACATCACACGCATTCTGTCCATTCATGACACCGCAGCTCCCATCCTCCAGGTGAGACACTCTCCAACTCCTCCTCATGAATAGTATCTTTTTACTAAGTGCATCTTAGATTTTTCTAAAATGTATCTTCAAAAAGAGTGATCAAGTTAATGAGGCAGAACAGATCTGATTGGCCAACCCTTCTGGTTTTATTAGTGCAGCTCACACAAGCTCTGACATAGATAGATAAACCAGTCTGTCAGGTTGTTCGGGAAGAGATCACATGTTGCTTCTTGAGTACATAGCTGTGAGTCCCCAGTGAGTGAATAAACATGGGAGATACAACAACACTCGTGATTGTTGGAGTATCATGAAGATTGCCAGTCGACAACAGTTGGTTGGGTCAGTGTGCTGAGCTTGTGTGGGTTTGAGAGTAGGCAGATGATGTTCTTGCTTCAGCCATGTTGACTGTGCAGTGTATCTCATTGTTTTTCCCAGTTTATTGAATTTTAGATGTGAAGTTGTATCTAGTAGCATGCACAAAAGTGACTACAAATCAGCCCAGACCTGCCTTTTATTCTTTCAAGTTTAGCAGCACAGCTTATGAAACATGAAAGCTAAGTGCATTGACGCTCAGGTGCATTGTTAATTGTGCTGGAGCAAGTGACTGCTAACAGATAACTCACATATTTTGTCCCCCTCAGGAGATGACCTACCTCTGCATTTCAGCAGCTGACCTGCCCACTCAAAACCTGTGAGTATCTAAATGTACAGCACAGTAACACAGCACAGAACAATGAAAGGCTGAGGGAGAGAGAGAGAGAGTACCACATCCATTTGAGGCTGCACTGTGTGGGCGTCGGTTCATTTTCTTCTAGCTAACTTGCAAATAATATGCTTTCACAAGCTCAAAATTTCACTGTGAACTAATTGTCTGACCAGATTTCATTCATACGACTCTCGGTGCGCTGTTGTTCCTTTTTAAGTGCATTACATGCACAAACACATGCAGGTGTTTTTCTTGCAAGAAACCCTGGAGGAACACAATCTGAGGTTTTGCATGTGCCACCAAGGGATACCCTGTCCTAGTAGGCACAAATTCGTATCTTCACGTTTCATGCAGCCTTTTAGCAGGAAGGAAGTCTTACAGCTCTGTTCTGCAGTTTGAGCATGATGGTTGGTGCTGTGCCTCTATTTATATGCAACCCCCCCCCCCCCCCACACACACACACACACACCACCACCACACTCACTCACACATGGGCAATATTTAAATATATACACATGTACACTAAGTCCCCTATCGCTCTCACTGCCACGATTGCTTCACACCTCTTGTTCAGTGTGAGGTGTTACAAACCTGTAATGTGAAACAACAGTAGGTCTCTCAATCCTGAGATGAACACACCCTCATCCTGATCCATCCAGGATAGGAAATGCAATGTTTTCCTAAGTCCTTTAAAAACAAACGCACAAACAAAAATACCTTCATGTGTACTGTACACACAACCAATTGTACTTTAGATGCATGAAGGAACTCCCAAGTGTCAGTGAAGACAAAATAACCGCACATAAGTCACAGCTCCTGTAGCAGCTCTTGCTGTGTGTTCTCATAATACTGTAATGTGGCCTTCTATAACACATATTTCTTATGCTCCACAGGACTCAGCACTTTAAGCAAAGTATAATGTTCATGCACGAGTCCCGTCTGAAAGGAGAAGGCTGCCTCGTTCACTGGTGAGAGCAAGACCACTTGTCGTATCTTTTTTTTTTTATCTCTAAGTCAGAATTGAAGTTGACTCACACCTGCTTTTAAACAAGATGTGCTGCTTGAAATTGGGTGGTTTTCCTCCATATATCTTGTAATACAATCGTAGAAATGTTGAAAATAAATGTGCAGTTCATATAGAGGTAGGGGGGAAACAACTGAGATCAACCATGTGAACAACTGAACCCATGTGTAACTGCTGCAGAGAGGAGATTAAAAGATAAGCTAAAGCCTATTCTTGAACTTCCCAAAACAGTGTACAGTGACACAGTACAGCCACGTTGAGTAACTGGTAGCTGACCATATGTTCACAGGGAAAGTTATATTTGGTCTGACAGAGGGTCTTCTCAGAAATGCAGTGGAACAAGAGGCTATTCATCAGGGGCCGTATTCACAAAACATTTTAAGGCTAAGAGTAGGTCCTAACGTGCTGATTTAGGAGTAACTCTCAAAAATAAGGGGCGTTTCACTCCTAATTTTAGGACTCCTAACTTTTTAAGATAAGTGTAATTCACAAAGCATTTTAGCGCTAAAACTAGCTCCTAAATCTATGAAAAGCTAGGAGTCCTCGAGAGGACTCCTAAGTCACTGATAGGCCTTTCACACCAAAATGAACCAAGAGTCAGTTCCAGGCTGGTGTTGGGGTCAGTTCAAAACTGGTTACAGCCTTATCCCAGTTATGAACCGGTTGGTTTCACATCGACCGGAGACAGCCATGGAGCCGGCAAGAGAGCAACGTCATGACGTCACTGTAAACGTGTGTGTACGTCACCCGACGCCGCTGCTCTTGTGGCTAACGCTAAAGCTACCGCTAGCTTTAAGCACAACAACAGCGGCGAATACGTCTTATTTTTACACGTGTTGGCTCTCGCTTTGCTTTCTTAAGCAAACAGAACCCATACAGCGTATTCTCGCCGGTCAATTTGATCGCTACGTTCGGTAATTATGTTATGTTTACGTCTCGTAGTAGCGGTGTTTTTAAATATGGCGGGCATGAGGTTTGAGTTGCTCTGGTTGGTCAGGATAATCCCTCCCCCAACCGTTCGCGCAAGCAGTTCTTATCAAACCCTGCTCAATCCTGGGGTATGAGTTCCCCCGGTTTTTACGGCCCGGAGCAGGCTCTCTGGCGGTGTGAAACCAAAACACTGGCTCTAACTCCGAACAAGCCCAGAACTAGCGCCAATTTTGCGGCGGTGTGAAAGGCCTATAAGAGTAATTCACAGAACCATTTGATGGTGTTTTGGAGAGATTTAATGCTAGTGAGCTTTATAAAAGGAACCTTAATAGCTGTAAGGGGTTAATGATCTTAGTAAAGCTATATTTAGAAAGTATAGACACATTTATATTTATTGAATTTATATAAAAAAAAAATTATTAAGTTCCTTTTCCTGCAGTTGCTTTGGGTTTACAATGCACTGAAAGTTACTGTTGGTGTCACGTTTGGGTTTAATTTCCTACTATGTGGCACTTCGCAGCATCTCCTCCGTTGCTCTCCCACAGTGTTTCTATCATAAATTCACTCTTAGCTCTCATTCCCTCTCAGCCAATCACTGTGGGCATAGAAGGTATGAACATGACATCATCCATAGCAACAGGGTCAACACCGCCCTCTAGTCTTAGCTTAGGAGTCCCTCCCATTCCTTAGTAAAAGTTGCTCTTATCAGCATTGTGAATAGGTTTTAAGAAATAACTCCTTACTAAGAACTTTTAGTGCTCCTTAGGAGTACTCTTAGTGCTAAGATAAAATGTTTTGTGAATACGGCCCCAGATCTGCATTTGCCACAGGTTCATCCACTGTTTTATTGACAGAATAATCCTAATGACATTTAAATATGATGTGTGTTAAGTGTGTATTTAATCAGTGTCCACACCTCAGTCCCCTTATTTGACCACACTGTTCTTAACTGTTTTATTGTATTTCTCTGTTCATCTGTCACTGTCTGTAGTCTGGTCACCAACTGCACATATTTCCTCCTTAGATTTATGACTGGGAATGTTTGAGTGATTCTACATAACATGCACCATACTTAGCACCCTTGTTTTGAATATCCTAGATTTGACTTTTACATGATAGAACAAAGAGAAACATGTTATTGTATATCTCCTTAAAAATATATCTCTTGATATGATGGCTTCATGTGCAGAACATGACCAGAATATACTAAACAAACGGATCGTATCCAGGATGCGTATGTTGACATGCTCTTTGATGACTGTGTATTCACCCATTCAAATCGAAAGCATTTTACAAGTCCGCCTAAAAGTTATGAAGAAAAGCTAACAACATAATGTTAAATATTGCATCACACTCTGGCCATCTCTGTCGTCCTTCAGTTTGGCAGGCATTTCCCGCAGTGTCACCCTGGTGGTTGCTTACATCATGACAGTGACAGGTCTGGGCTGGCAGGAGGCGCTGGCTGCGGTGAAGGTGGCACGGCCCTGTGCTGGCCCAAACCTAGGCTTTCAGCGCCAGCTCCAGGAGTTCGAGGCTACTCAAGCAGATAAGGTCAGTCAGAGGAACTGTCCAGGCGTAATGCGGAGTATGTGTGGAATGCCTTGCTGTCATCGATTCTGGAGAATCACCTTTTGTCCAAATCATTGAATATATCCTCACGATCTGTGCTGAAAATAAATCCAGTGTTAAAGCTCCCACATTATACACTTTTCGGTTCTATTATACACCATATTATATGGTCTTAGTGGTCCCTAAAACGTTTTTCTTCAATTGTTTGCTGAAAAAAACTTTCAGATAATTTATTGTACTATGCTGATGTTGATTTTTTAAAAAGAGCTGCAGCTCCCCTCGTAAATATACAATCTTTGAGCTCCCCCCGCCTCCTGTCCGGAAGCGAAGCCAGATACCCCTCGCCCTCTGTCTGTTTGTAAACAATGATGACGTATAGCCTGTTAGCACAGTTAGGTTTAGCCTACCCATGAGAAGAACCAAGTCTAGTGCTAGTAACACACTTTGAACAGTTTGACATGACCTATCCTTGTCTACATGAAAGACTATGTTCATACAAATGCACTGACAGCCACACGCTAATGGAAACGGCATGTTCACAATAAAAATGCTGCAAAAGATGGTGGCTACTGCGAAGCTATAGTTCGGGAGCTAGCTGCTAATAATACCACTAAAATCAGTGAAAAAATTATCTTCAAAGTCAGACTTCTTCAGTATACCTTCCAATCCTTTTTCCTATTAAAAACGAGGCATTTCCAGACTGGTGTGGGGAATAGAAATATGTTTTTATGAGCAAAAGCTGAATGCTTGTCCCAAAGCTAATAGCTATACACCAGTCAGGCAAAAATACCAATTAAAACATTTATTTCAGTTTCACTGTTTGAAAAAAAAGCACAAGTAGCTTCCTATCCGTTGTGTTATTAAAAACGAGGCTGCTGTGGTTAAGATAAATTAGTGGTTTATGCAACATTCATCATGTTTTGCCGTACTACAGGCATCTTGTCGCTTAGCAACAAGCAAACATGGGGGTGAAGGAATATTTTTCGAGAGGATCTCGGGGCCGTGGACCAATAAGAAATAGGGGGGTGGACTGCACAGTGGAAGCTTCTGGCTTTCCAGTTTTTGACGTCAGAAACGGGGAGAATTCTGACTGGAGTATATTGGGGCGAGAGGTGGAGGGTTTCAGAAAAGGGGAGAGTGAGAAAAGGAGAGAGCTTTCTTTCTTTTATACTTTGGCAGTCTGCAGGCACACCGTAGACCCATAATTATGTTCAAAAACATCGGAAAAGTGCATTTGCACAATATGGGAGCTTTAATACACAGCTTGGGCTATGTTGTATTGCTAGCTATGGTGGGCCCCCTTTGTTTACATGATGTTTGTTTACATGCCTGTTTACAGAGACTGGCTGTGTATTAACACCAGATTGTATTTCAGTAAAAACAGTACGGACGTCGGACAGGAAGCGGATTGTGGGGAGATTCTCACTGATTTTGAGAAAAAGTGATTTTAACTTGTGTTCTCCAGAATCGCAGACTCTACCTTTTTAATATATGTGTTTACTGCAGGAATGGAGAGAGTACACACAGTCAGTGTGTTTCATTGCTGTACAATGTGTTATATTGCCACCAAAAGACGCAAGTTTTTTTTCCTGTAGTTCAGAGAATGGCTGACAATGGAATACAAGGACAACCCCTTCGATGATGAGGCTGATATACGTGACTTGCTTGCCAATGCCAGGGCGTCAAAACTCAATGGTGAGGAAGAAAAAAAACAGGCATCTACCACACCTTGAGGTATCTGATCAGATCTTTGGATAAGAAATTGTGAGACTCAGCAGGGAGGACTACACCACCCAAGATGCTCTGGAAGTCTTATGCGCTTTGAAGTGGATTGCTATCAGGATGTTGACATGATACTTTAAGTATCATGGGCATTAAAACACTGGAAGAGACATTACTGCACATATTCATATTAATTACATGTTGTATTGATTATTTTAAATAATTGATTTTTAATTAATTTATGAATGTTATGAACTTTGTTTTTCTTTTTTGTACTGTGTGCATGATGATTTTAAATAAAAGGAGAAAAGTCAAGTGCTTTTTGAGATTAGGCAGTCGGTGGGCTGTCATATTGGTGGTGATAAGACACATTCGCTGCTGTGTTTATGTCTGTTTCCTGGTCCTCTTCCTGTTTGTCTAATGTGCAAGGGAGCTCATGCATGGTGACTTCAAAAGCACCAAGATCGTGTTATTTTGTCAATCTTTATTCTCAATCATCTTTATAGACACTAGACCATTTAAAAAACATTAATTTCACCTTGGTGAGATATTGGAGATAGCTGGAGCATGTGCATGGATAGCCACTGGGGGGCAGTAAAACTAGGAAAGGAGTATCAAATATATTGCATTTTAAATCCAACCATGTGTCTTCTTCTGACATCGGTTCCTCTTCATGCCTCATATATTTCCCCAGTAACAACATTTAGAATAAGTAGAACTATTTAGTCATGTCTATGTCACTGGAAATAAGGTTGGACTTGTAGAAAATGTAGAAAAACAAAAATATTTGGGGAAATCTTGTGTTTGATGGTAAGGTGTAGGCCTACAGGTAACTGTTCCATTCCGTCCCAGTGTTTGAGTCTGCTTGGGGTGACACGAGGGATTCCCCACCACACGGCTGCGTGGGCGCAGAGTTTCACAGAAATGAGCGCCCGTTTACTGCGCATCTCCTCTTCAATGTATCAGAGGCTAAGAGGCTCCTCCCTGTCACAAATCAAGATGTGAGAACATTTAAGAATAGGATGCCGAGAGCTTGAAAACAGATTTCAGCGTTGGAGCGTAGATAATCAAAGGTAAGAGACAGCAGCTCTACTTCAATTCATTATGTTTTTTTCAACATCATAACTAGGCTAAAAAAAATGTTTAGTGTGTCCATGTGTCAATCAACCCCCAGCGGTTTCAGTCAATCAACTCCGCAACACGTTTGACTGGTGGGATCTCAAGATCAACGTCATCTCAGTGTAATTAGAAGTTTGCAATTTAATTTAAGAGTCTTCCACCATGCATTTTGGCTGTGTTAGAACTGTTTCCTGTCATTTAATAATATTGGCTACACACGAGTTGTGTTTTTATTCAAAAACAAGTGAGTCACGTTTCTTTTCTCTGACAGAAATGAAAAGGTGGTAAACGTGATTAAGATCTGTCCTCCTGCCCTTTGGCTGCTTTCTGTATGAGTGTTAAAAACTGTCGAAAAAACCATGGTCAAATATCTAGATACAATTTAAAAGTAGAATATTAAACAAATAATATTATGCCCTAAAGCTTATAATAATGCAGAAACGTGTAGTTTGAAATTACTTTGCTGTAATAATGATAACAGTTTGAAGTTAATACCTTAATCAACGTATAATATACTTTTGTCAACCTCATTTTCTCAGGCTAATTTAAAAACAGAAATGTTTCACCTTACTGTGCCTACAGTTCTGTGACATGCTTCATTGGATTTCACTGTGTAGGGATGAACCTGGATGAGGACAGTGGCCTGTCAGTCAGTTGTGGCAACGGCAAACTGAGACAGTGGCTGATTGATCAAATCAACAGCGGTGGGTATCCTGGCCTGGTTTGGGAAAATGATGAGAGATCCATCTTTAGGATTCCGTGGAAACATGCAGGAAAACAAGACTACAACAGGGATGAGGACGCTGCCCTCTTCAAGGTCAGACCATAGCGCCCGCCTTCTCGCGCTGCACCTGAAGCCCCTGACAATTGCATTTTAAAACACACTATTGCATGTGAATTACGATTATTTACCACCCCCCAAAAAATGAATGTTCCGGTACAAGGGCTCGACTTAAGAGGAAGTGTAAATGAATCTGTTCTATGATTGTTTCAGGCATGGGCCTTGTTTAAGGGGAAATATAAGGAAGGAGTTGACAAGCCAGATCCCCCAACATGGAAAACCAGACTACGCTGTGCTCTTAATAAAAGCAATGACTTTGATGAGATAGTGGAAAAAAGCCAACTGGACATCTCGGACCCCTATAAAGTCTACAGAATCATTCCAGAGGAAGCCAAAAAAGGTAAGTGTGTGTAAATATCCTCATTCAAAAAAATACAGTTCACCTTGATAGAACTAGTTAATGTGGTCACATATGTTCGCTAACTAAGATGAGGTATTGGTAGTTAAATTAGTTTTATGGTTAAAATTTAGAAACTATTTGTAATAATAATTTAAGCCATAGCACTGGTTCATTTGCGTGCCACAAAGCAACCCACACATTGTTCATAGACTATTGCCATTTTTGTTTTCACGTTCATATGCACCACTGCAGTTGATTCTGATGAGGCAGGAAGCACAAAGGAAGCCAAAGCATGTACCAAACAGGCCGTAGTGCTTTTTTTAGAGGGCTTCGGTTACTAAGCGCAGGGTGCACTACACAGCCAGACGACCTCCAGCCTTGCATAACTAAGTCTACTTAAGACACTAGAGACACAGCTCTTGCTATCTGTGCGAACACTTCATTCTCGAAATTACACTTTCCTCGGCCGTCCGCAGCACTCACTTTACCTAACACATTGATACTCAAACAAAAAAAAGTACCCTGACCTAACAACCACACTAACACCACCACACAGTTAGAACCTGACAAAATTAATTTGGTTATTTAGGTTCACAGAATATTTCCCCTCACATGCTCTGACTATGTTGGTAATCTGCACGGTGAAACTATATTAGAATCCTGGATTAGTGTTAAATAAATGAGTTCCCTTCTTTAAGTATTCTTTATCATGGATAAACAATGTCTTCATAGCAAAGCATGGCACATGTTGCGACCTGTTATCTGACAAATGTATTTCTGCTTTTCTACCCTTTATAGGAATGAAGATGAGCAGTACGGAGGAGACGCCACCACATGCAAATCTACATGGCTATATTCCTTCATATTCGTCTCTGCACAACCAGGTCAGCAGATTGATTTTAAAAAAAAAAAGATATTTTTTGGGCATTTCCATGCTTTATTGATAGTGCAGAGAGACAGAGGTGAAATGGGGCAGAGAGGGGAGTGACATGCAGAGAACGACCGCCGGCGGGAATTGAACCCGGGTCTGCTGCTGGGCCCGGCCCGGGAGGGGGACGCCTTACCAACTGAGCTAAAGGCGCCCCCAGCAGATTGATTTTTGTAGCAATCTTTATCATAACTGATTGCAAATGGCGGTTTAATGACATCTCCTCTTGAGTGACCATTATTGCTCTTTGTCAGGTACCTGGCTATATGCTTCCTCAGGATAGAAGGGACTGGAGGGATTACTCCCCATCAGATCAACAAGCTCTCCCTCCACATCACCACATGCAACATGCAGAGGTGCAGTTTGGTCAGAGCCACTATCCAACATTGTTCAACCGGGCTTGGCCTGGGTCACATGCGGAAAACGGTAAGATACAACCATGCACACATCATGGGTACATCATTTAGAGCTGGTCCAGGTCTATTAAGATAGATTTAATCATTGACTGTGTGCGTGACTGATTGTATGAATAGTATGAAAATACCAGCCCCTTTTTAGTTTTCACAAATATTAGTAAAATAATGGCATCAATTTCGAACCACAAGACGGCTAGCTGTGACTTCCTGTCAGTCCTTCCATCAAGCGAGAAAATCCGGTCGAATGGATTGAAGTTGTCACATATATAAAGTCCCATTCTTTATGTATATGCAAAAATAATTACTAATACCCTATAACTAGGATAAAGAATTATGGACAAAGATGCTGTATGTGTATGAAGACCAGTTTATATTTGCTGTACTGTGAAATATTTGCATGTTTTATATTTCAGTCAGGACAGTCTGATCAGGTGTTAACTATTTATCGTAAGAACAACATGCATTTGAGCTTGGTGCTGTTGCTTGTAATAATCAAGAACCCTGTCATACTGAATAGGACAACTTGGTTGTATGAGTTAGGTTGTGTGAACCATTGTACATGCTATTATAAAAAACAAAGTGCTGTAATTCCCTTTTGCTTTAATGCTAATGATGTATTTATTTAATTTATTCTGTGCAGGTTATCAGCTCTCCTTCCACACCCTCTTTTCAGAATCCCAACCAACAATGTATACAATGGACAACAACAATGCCATAGCAGGTGAAGATTCATCTCAAACTTGTTCAAAGACACACCCATACATTCAATCACATGCATAATTTTTTGAACTGATAAGAAACTACAAGCACCTACTTACTTCCCTATTCTGAACTCAGAGCAGCAGGTTATGATAGCACTTAGGGAGTTTAAACAAAAAATCTATCACATGATTGATAAAGAAAAGAGGGACCTTTGGAATAATAAGAAAGAAGTGTGTAACATTATGTGTGCCAAGATTACTGACAAATCAGTTATTTTCAAGCTTGACATTTCAGGGCTTCCATCTGATCAGGCTGCATTCTCAAATTGTGTTACTGAAAAAGTTTTTCCGCAAGGATTTTTGGGCTAACTCCCTGTCTGTCTCTTCCAGATTTCAGCCTGCATGTGTCGCTATACTACAGAGAGTCTTTGGTAAAGGAGGTTACCACCACCAGCCCAGAAGGCTGTCGGATCACCTCCTCCTCCTCTTCATCCTCATCATCCTCTTCTCCCCCACGCCCAGAGGACAAGTTTCACAGCGGGGCAGAGGTCATTCTTTTTCCGTTCCCGTACCCTGAATCTCTCAGGCAGGGTGCTGACATGCTTCCCAATGTACTGGAGAGGGGGGTGCTTCTATGGATGATGCCGGACGGCTTGTACGCCAAGCGCCTCTGCCAGGGACGAGTGTACTGGGAGGGACCTCTGGCTCCGTACATGGACAAACCCAACAAGCTGGAGAAGGAGCAGCCGTGCAAACTGTTTGACACTCAGCAATTCCTTAGTGGTGAGCACTCATTTGTTTCTGTGCTATTCTGTTCACAGCCGCAGGTTTGGACACTAATGACAAAGTCCCAACCAAAGTCAGACATTGTCATTTAAGTTAAAAGAGTGGTGAAAGAAGTATTCAGATTCTTTAGTGTAGTCAGTTTTCATTTTTTCATAGCCCAAAATCACAAGGGCTTAATCTGCAAAGGATATCACACCATTTATCCTTAAAAGGGTACCAATATCATACAATAAAGGTACTCCTATTCAAGTACAAGTTCTGCGTTTAAAGGTTTTTATAGACAGTATTAGTCAGTATTTCTCCTCTGAGGACATAGTTGATATAATTAAATGTCTATTTTACTCTGTTGTCATTCATTATCTTACGGAGGCCAACCGGAAGAATTGACAAATCCATCCAAATCAATAAACACTTACAGCTACATTATAGTTTGATCTAAACCATGTATTATTACTGGTTATTCATGCTGAATTGGAGAGTGAAAGTAAATTGTTACCATGTAAGCAGCAAATTGGGTGGAGCCTATTAGAATGTCTTTGTTTACAGTTTGGTAGAGCTATAGCTATGCACAATATTTTATGAGATGATTATATGCTTTTAATTTAAATGGTAAAATGTTTCCATATAAAATGCAGTGAAGTATATTGGTAAAGTAAAGCATAAAATGAAAGTGATTCATGATTGTACAATGTACTGTAAGTACTTTAATTAAGTGTACATGTACTTCATTCTTTTTCAGCACAGGTTAATTTAACTTAATTTTTTTAATGGATCAGAATAACTAAAATGCAATAGTAACCGCTCTGCTGGAGCTAGTTAGAGTAAGACAATGTCTGTGTTCACTTTGGTAATGGCTGTGAAGATGATGATGTTGATGCTAGTAATGCAGGAGAGGCCACAGGAGGTTTAGCTGGGTAAGTCCCTCTATGTGTCGAGGTCGCGCTGGGAAGCCAGTCAGATTCTCAGCAGGGGGCTAATGTGTGGAGTCCCCACCCACCTCGTGTGGTCCACCACACAGCATGCCAATATGATGTATTCTGCGCAATTTATCTCTCAAATGTCAATTAATCTCATCAGTACTTTCCAGAAAAGCCGTCTCGATTAGGGAAAATGCCCTGTGAGCAATATGGGTTTTTTAATGTGTCTGTTACTGTGTATTATTGCCCAAATGTGACCTGCTTATTGAGTGTGTGAGCGTGTTGTACTTGGTTTGTTGTGGATAATGCAACTCATTCCCAACTCTTCTCTTATTCTTCTTATCACAGAGCTTCAAGATTTCGCCCATAATGGCAGAAACTTACCCAGACAACAGGTGGTGCTATGTTTTGGAGACGAGTACCCTGACCCACAGCGTCCGAGGAAGTTGATCACAGCACAGGTACCTTTTACATACGAAACTTCACCTAGAAATTGAAAGTTGTTTTACCTTTTTCAGGTGGTAAACATATATTATGAATATGTATGACTTCTTAGGAATATATATATATATATATATATATATATACAGTATCTCACAAAAGTGAGTACACCCCTCACATTTCTTCACATTTTTCTTTATATCTTTCCATGGGACAACACTGAAGAAATGACACTTTGATACAATGTCAAGTAGTCAGTGTACAGCTTGTATAACAGTGTACATTTACTGTCCCCTCAAAATAACTCGACACACAGCCATTAATGTCTAAACTGTTGGCAACAAAAGTGAGTACACCCCTTAGAAAAAATGTACAAATCGGGCCCAAAGTGTAAATATTTTGTGTGGCCACCATTATTTTCCAGCACTGCCTTAACCCTCTTGGGCATGTAGTTCACTAGAGCTTCACAGGTTGCAACTGGAACCCTCTTCCACCCATTTATGACAGCATCACAGAGCTGGTGGATATTAAAGACCTTGCGCTCTTCCACCGTCTGTTTGAGGATGCCCCAAAGATGCTCAATAGGGTTTAGGTCTGGAGACATGCTTGGCCAGGCCATAACCTTTACCCTCAGCTTTTTTAGCAAGCCACTGGTCGTCTTGGAGGTGTGTTTGGGGTCGTTATCATGTTGCAATACCACCCTGCGGCCCAGTTTACGAAGGTTGAGTGCACGTGGTCGGCGTCGTACACAGAGGTTGGCTTTGGAAAATAGACGTATGAGTGCTGCCAGCATTGCTGAAGGGCTTGAAGGGGTAGGGGGTCAACCTGTCAGTGCTCAGACCATACGCCGCACTCTGCATCATACTGGTCTGCATGGCTGTCATCCCAGAAGGAAGCCTATTCTAAAGATGATGCACAAGAAACCCCACAAAAAGTTTGCTGAAGACAAACAGACTACGGACATGGATTACTGCAACCATGTCCTGTGGTCTGATGAGACCAAAATACATTTATTTGGTTCAGATGGTGTTAAGAGTGTGGAGCGGCAACCAGGTGAGGAGTACAAAGACAAGTGTGTCTTGCCTATAGTCAAGCATGGTGGTTGGAGTGTCATGGTCTGGGGCTGCATGAGTGCTGCCAGCACTGGGGATCTACAGTTCATTGAATTCTAACATGTACTGTGACATACTGAAGCAGAGCATGATCCCCTCCCTTCATAAACTGGGCCGCAGGGCAGTACTGCAACATGATAACGACCCCAAACACACCTCCGAACGACCACTGGCTTGCTAAAGAAGCTGAGGGTAAAGGTTATGGACTGGCCAAGCATGTCTCCAGTCTTAAACCCTATTGAGCATCTTTGGGGCATCCTCAAACGGGAGATGGAGGAGCGCAAGGACTCTAATATCCACCAGCTCCTTGATGTCGTCATGAATGGGTGGAAGAGGGTTCCAGTTGCAACCTGTGAAGCTCTAGTGAACTACATGCCCAAGAGGGTTAAGGCAGTGATAGAAAATAATGATGGCAAAACAAAATATTGACACTTTGGGCCCAATTTGGAAATTTTTTCTTAGGGGTGTACTCACTTTTGTTGCCAACAGTTTAGACATTATTGGCTGTGTGTCGAGTTATTTTGAGGGGACAGTAAATTTACACTGTTATACAAGCTGTACACTGACTACTTGACATTGTATCAAAGTGTCATTTATTCAGTGTTGTCGCATGGAAAGATATAATGAAATATTTGAAGAAATGTTAGGGGTGTACTCACTTTTGTGAGATACTGTATATATATATCGTAATTTCTTCAAAACACAAAATAAAATAATAAATCTATATAATTGGTCAAAATAGAATGAAGATTTTTTGTTTTAAGTTTAATCTTTTTAAATTTGGACTTCCTATAAAACAGCTAAAATAATGCCAAACTTCAGTAACTGTTGAAGCAAGAGCACTTACCCAAAATAATAATAGCTGGATAGATAGGCACGGTTAGCCTTAGCTAAAACTAAAGCTATATTTATTATTATTAGTTGATTTTCCCCTAGCCGTTACCTGTAGTTAAAATAAGTAGTTATACATTTTATATGAACTCACATGTCAGCTATTCAGTTAGTTTTCCACATAACTAAATGGGGCAGTAGATAAATCCAGTCATTAATGTGGGAAAAAACCCATCCCCAGCTAAGGATGATTAGCTTAGCAGAATTCAGTGATTTCTGAAACCATCCAATTCAGTTTGGTTGACCTACCATACAATGTATTACAATTTAAAATAATTTCATCATATTTAAATTAATCTAATTATTAAAAGTATTCAAATCAAACAAGCTGACACATGGCACGATATTGATACATTTATCTAATCTTAATCACACAGTTTGCAAGCCAACGTAAAAAACTTTAGGTCCTGATCTCTTCCTTTTGTAGGGCCCAATACTAGGGTAACATGATTCAGCAGTCACACACAGCTATTTTATACAAAGACAACATTTCATTGTAGGTGGAACCCGTGTTTGCCAGAAAACTGTTGTACTACTACCAAGCCAACAACAGCCACTACCTGCGGGCTTACGATCACAGCCAGGAACAGAACACATCTCCAACAATCAACTATCCCTCCCAGAGACCTCTACAGCATATACAGGAGTGACAAGAATACACACGCACACACAAAGACACACACACAAAGACACACACACACACACACACACACACACACACACACACACACACACACACACACACACACACACACACACACACACACACACACACACACACACACACACACACACACACACACACACACACACACACACACACAGACACACACACGCAGGGGGGCATGACTGTGAATGTGAACTGCTGCCCGTTTATCACGCCTTGTGACTGAAGTGCTGTGTACTGTAAATGAGTGAAGCTGAGATGGTGCAGAGGGGTATAGATGGGGAAGACCCTGCTGTTTTCACTTGAACACCTATTTGTCAGAGTCTTTGTGTCTGCGACTGTGGAGTAATGTTTCAACTTTTTTTTCTTTCTTCAAGTATTATTGTGACAGTGTGAAGGATGCGGTTTGAGGGTTGGGGGGGTGGGGGGGTGAAGGGAGTGGAGGGCGACTGAGACAGGAAGTATACTAGCACAGGTGCAGCGGAAGAATGGCCCCTAAGACAAACACTGATGTCAAAGGGATAAAATGAGAGTATGGATGAACACTTATTGCATTTTTTCCCAGGTAACAGCTGACAATGTGGCTGTTGCAATCACACTCAAGGAGCACTGGAATAACTTGACAATCTGTGATAACAGTAGTAGAGTAGTTTATGTGCAAAATTTACAAAAACATTCACTTAAATAGGAAAGTGAACATTTCCTTGTCCATTCTAAGAACATTAACTCAATTCTGGTTTTCATTGCAAAAAAACCTAGCTACTACTGTAATGTGAGAGAAACAGATGTGATCACTGGTCTGGTGGTGAAGTAGAGGAAGCTGTTATCACAACGTGTTTACCTCTGGGCTGCTGCATGTATTGCAGGACGCACTTGAAATCTACTTCTACTGAATCTGGTCAGCTTTAAAAAAATATCCGATTCCTTCGTATTATGTCAAACTGATTAAGGACATACTTTGCTTGCAGTCAATGAAGACCATTGCCCACGTGTCCAATTAATATACATGCTCTGTAAATGTGTTATTTCTAAGCTGACAGTTGTTGAAATTTTTTATTTTGATAGCAATTTCAAGCCATTCAGGATTGGTTTACATATGTACCCAATGACTGTTAGCCTAATAAATCACACCCGTGTATTACATTCCAAGTGCAGAAGCTTTTCAGACATTTCTTTTTTGTATGTACCGTAAAAGACAAAGCACACAATTGCCTTGGACAGCGGTTCCCGACATAAGAAGACAACAGATGATCACAGAGATAGTTAATATTTATTTTTTATTTGCTGCAGACAATCATGTTTATATGTTTTCTTTAACTATTGCTTTTTTTAATTCCCTTTGTATTGTGAAATAAAATATAGTTTCACTTCCTCAAGTCGTTAGAAAGTAAATTATTCAAATGGAAAAATCTAATTTCAAAAAGATGTGTTTTTTTTTATTGAATGCGCGTAACTCATAGATGTGAAACTTGTGATGAGGATTTGCAAGTAAACGTTGTATTATGTAATCGCAAGCCAAAAAGGTTGTGAACCACTGGTCTATAACATACAATTAGAGATCAGCTTGAGCCTTAAGGACTGCGTCACCATAAAGAGTGGTCTCGATCGATCAACCTTAACCTTACCAGACTGAAGATGGTTGACTGGAATAATAGCACTCATCCCAGAACTTGCATGGAAACTGTCCCTGTTCCTCTTGATCTGAAACTAGTGGCCTCACAACTGAGAAGAAAAACTACCTATGGTCTATGCACAGGTTTGGCCATGGAGGAGCTCTTTGGTTCCCACGACGGTGCTGTGAAACTTCACCCACTGGATGTAACGTCCACACAAAAAAGCAGGTGACGATCTCAACCCCCTACCTAAGAATTAGTTCATATCAAGACATGAGACAAAAAGAAAAAAAATCCAGTAAGATTAATGGAATCTCGAATGCTGTCCTAAAGGCTGATGCTGAAGGATAAGGGATAAAGGTTTTGTTAGGTTTTTTTTTGTCTGTGGTCCAGAGTTTCGATTTCTACATTTACTTCCTTCACACTGAAACCACATCACTTTCGTAATGGCTTCAAAAGTCTGACCAAAATCACAGTCAGGAATGTTTTACTATTGTTTTCTTTGCATATGTGAAGCGTAAATCCTTTCCTCACTTCCTCCTCAAATGTCCACTCAGGTGTCTGAGTGTAAACATTTACACTCAGAAATTTTACTTATTAAAAATCTAATTCTAGTAGTGAAAACATTACCAGCTCCATGTACAGTGTTGTGGTAAACACTGCGAAGGTGTGTGTGTGTGTGTATGTGTGGGGGTAGATATGTGTGTCACTTAGTTGCACTATTACTGTTATCAGTGACTCCCCCCACCTACGACATCAGTGACTCAAACACACCTATTTCACATCACATTTTACAGTTACAGTAATGCATTCTGAGAAAGCTAGAGAAGAAATCTTAAAATAGGTGTGTATACTGAAACAAATTGTTCTAGTATTTTGTACAAAATACCTGAAGATCAATGAATGACAAGGACTGGAGATTATGAGGAGATTGATTAACATAAAATTGCCATTTGGGTAAATTATTTTTTTAAATAAACAAAGCAATCTTCTACTACCTATGTCTTCTGTGCTGTTTCGTCTTTGAGCTATCTTTTGATTTGCAAACAAAGGCAGGGAGAATTAAATAGTCACATTAGTTGAGAAAAAGACCCCCAAAAAGAAAAATGAAAAAAAGAAAAGAACATTCACACATTTGTCATGGTGTTTCCCCCTCTGCAGGAAGCCACATCATTTGTAGTCAGGCTTCAGTTTTTCCGCCCGTACGAGCCGTTACTCCAAGCGACATCGACCTAGCCCTTCAGTCGAAGCTCTGGAATGGACACTTTAGTCAACCAATGCGCCCCTGATGTTTTGCAGAGAAATTAAACTGACGCATGCACATCAAATGCAACACTTTCTCCTAAATATAATTTTTTTTGATCCAGTAACTATGATTAATCTAACAGGGCCAAAGGTGATTCATTATCCAATATCATATGGTTTCAGTAGTTAATCCTTGATTTTTCCACCTAAAATCAGACACAGCACAAGTATATCACATAGATCACTGTTATTTGGGATGTTCACTGTAATGACAGTGGCATTAAAACACTTTTTTAAAAGTTATTTCTTTGGCATTTTTTATGCTTTATATGACAGAGGTCATTGGGTAGAGAGAGAGGGAGGACATGCATTCAAACCTGCGACTTACCCACTAGTCACTGAGCTGCCATTGAATCACTTTCTGATCACACTTCCTGTAAAACTTTTTATACTGTTGAGAATTTACTGTGTTGATTATTTCTGATTTCTGATTCGGTTTTGAGAATAAGCTATTTTAAAGTGAGGGAAAACATAAAAGAGGAAGAATAACAAGAAATCCTGAGCAATGTTTTGCTGACATCTGCTGGTTAGTGTAGCTAGAGATAAATAGTTTTAATGGCTCACGAGCCAATCATGTAATCTCAAGCATTGACTGCGGGGGGCAGTCTCCTCCCCCACAGTTGGGGATGAAGCTAGGCTTAAGGTGAATGACAAGTCCACTCTGCCCTCAAACCCCTGGTAATGAAATACTGCTGAAGGTCCTGCATTGTCATATATCATTCTAGGTGTTGCACATACAGTACCATGGGTGGTTATTTGAGTTTCAAAACACTACAGTACATTTGCAGGCATAAGGATATTTTACACCCAGCTGTCATATGTTGTCCGGCATGATAAGAGGGTCCAGGGGTGAATAGTAAAACGGGCACAGACTGCTTCCTCTGTTGGCCTGAAAGTTGTATTATAAAGAAAAATCCAAAGTATAGAATGATCTTTTCCTACACATTGAAAATCTGACACAAAAACAATCTAAACCCCATCTCCCTGAGAACATACCTGTGGTAACTCTACACTATACACTCAGTCAATGACCCCAGTATGTTTAGGGTCAGACCCCTGCCTTGGATCTGATGACAGCCCTGTTTAACTCATGTCGACTCTGGCTGATGCTGCTTGTTGACCCCATGGTTAGGAAGGTGTTGACCTCATTCTCCTTTTTTACGAATTTTGACCCCTCAAATGACTCTATAAATCCACCAATCATCACTCACAGACCCACTGCTAACACTCTGTTCTTATGAGCACAGCAGTGGCTCATGGGAGCAAGTATAGAGATAAGTAGTTGACAGATGATCATGTCAAGACTTACTCAAGAGTACAAAATTATGATAATAATAATAATAAATATTGTTATACCCTATGGTTATTTTCTCTGGTTATGACATACACAAGGCATGAGAATTCCTCCCCCATCACCAGAATTCAATCTTTATCAGCCCAATTAATCGGCTTGAATTGTTTTCCGATGTCTGTGTTTATCTGAGACTCTTCAGATAACAATGTACTTGACCCAATACATTACGATGGCAGGAAAGCAATAACAGTTGTCGGATAAGGAGCAGCAAAGTAATGGAAAACAATCAGATGACTCGGGACAAGAGTGTAAACAGATAAGGGTCGATAAGCAGAACAATACGGTCGGTGGTCCACCTGGCTGTGATGCAACGGGATGGCCTTGTGTGTCTGTTTAGTTTAGCTGGCGACGTGCAGAGCTTTTGACACTGAAGGATGTCGCACTACAACGTCATCAGACCAAGTAAGAAATGCTGCATTTTTCCCATAATCTGGATTTCCTCCAGAGAAACTCATAGACAAAAAGATGAGATGTTCATACTACAAAGTAGATTGTGACCATCCATCAAACAACAAAGTGGCTTTGCCTTGATATATGTGTAGTGAAATACTTTATATGGCCAGCAGGGAGTGGTGTGTCATTGGTTGGTTCTTGTACTTGAAAAGAGAGAGTGGAAATATGGACTCCCTTTATGAAAAAATAAATAAAAACATGATGTTCACATTGGGGGTAGGACAGCAGTTATCAGTGCTTTCACCTTACCCTTTGATCTCACTTTATGGCCTAGGGACGTGACTCCCTGTAACGCCCCTGCTTCAACACGCACGCACGCACGCACGCACGCACGCACGCACGCACACACACACACACACACACACACACACACACTGGATTGTATCATTTTTTTCCTGACTTAATTTTGGCTTCATTAAAGGTGCTGTAAGCGGAATGGTTCTTTTAGCTAACTTCCTGTCAGTTACTGCAGTTAGCAGTCGACTCTCTCGTCCCTACGTCACCACATTAATGCACTGCGGTCTTCAAGCAGCGAGTTATCGAGCATCATCTCAGATCCAGAAGTGTGATAAAAACATGATAAAAACCATCAAAACAGACATTGGGAAGGATTTTTACCTGCTCCGCCATTGTAGGCGCATAAACATTCACCCATATGTCGCTCTGGCGTGGCACCGGCAGTGAGACCATGAGTGAGACGGGTGTCGGTTTGTAGCGTTCTCTCTTGTGATTGGATAATAATTTTGGGATCCCCCGAAAAGTGTATTAGCCGATTACATGCAGAGCAGCTGACTGAGAAATCAGCTGACTGAGAAATCAGCTTTACGAAACGCGCACATTATGAAAGTGATCACTGTATGAATGAATAAAGATTTAACACTTATATTAACATAAATAAACCGCTTACTTCACCTTTAACATGCTCAAATCACTCTCTCGATTTCCTGAAATTTCCTATCAATAGAAATACTTTTGGATTCCATGTCTTACGTTTGTCCGTCTTTCTGAACACGGGTACTTTTGTGTGTCAAGTGACAGCGCTGTCGGAGTTGGTCAGAGTGACAGCTCGTGGGGCTGGGTTGCGTGAGAGTGACTCGGGCTGTTCTCAGACTCTGTGTGGTCTGGGTGTGTGGTCTCCAGCTGACGGCCAGGGAGGAGGATGGGAGAGGCCTGTGCATGTGTGTGTGTGTGTATGAATGTGTACATGCGTTTGTGTTTGTGTGTGTGTGTGTGTGTGTGTTCGTGTGTGTTCATGTGTTTACTTTATCCAGAGTCAGGCCTATAGGCTCTCTGTAGCCACAGCTTCACTAGAAAGCTCTGCCTTCCGCCACTCAGCAGCCCCGGCCTGAAAGATAAACACACACTGCCACCACTCTGACATGGCTCATCTAAGGATAATTTTTATCCATGTATACTTATGGGGCCTGAGAGACCCTTTAAGTTCGAGGGTCTTAGGCGAGTGTGTAATATGAAACTATAGCCTTGTATAGAGTAATTGTTGAACTATTTTTACCAAAGGTACTGGATTAGATATGGACACAATTTGTTAATCTTTCTTACAATATTGACATTTTGCACAGAACAGTTTGATACTTTTGATATGTGTGCAATTGTGACATATATGCCTTTTACTTTTTCATATGTTCAATAATAATAATAATAATAATAATAATAATAATAGGTACACTCTTTGTCTCTTCATACAATAAAACCTCAAAATGCTTTATGATAAAGAAATGACACGCATATTTGTAATTTGGGAAAAGAAAAGAATTAACAATATTTTATTATTTTCTTTTCTTTTATTCTTTTATGTGACATGTTAAATGTCAGAGTCAAATCTAATTTCAGAATTCAAATTTTTTGTAGTGTCTTTTTCCACTCAAAGTTATAAAGGCACCACTGATAATTTAAGGGTTATGTCTTAAGATCATTATGTGCATATTCGAATGAATTCAGATCTCATACAACCTTCATCATATCCGCTCATGTACACACATGCACATGCACACACACATTCAACCATTGGGCTCCTCTACTCCTCTTCCTCTCCCACAGCGATCTCAGGGGAAGGCTATGTAATGCAGCACTGCTGAGAACGCGCCATGAAAATATAAATACAACCTTGCCGCATTTCAACCATGTAAATAAACAGGGCCACCCAAATTTCCAATTAGAGCTGGTGTGGAAGGCAGGAAATGGGGTAGACAAGAAGAGACCACACCCCCTTCTCAATCCTCCAGTAATGCAAAGAGTCCAGGTCCAGGGTCCGGGTTAGGGACATGGGACAGTGGCAGTAGAGAGGAGAATTTAGCATTCACCTAAGGCAGTTTTTAGCGCATCCCCCTTTCAGCTCCACCATTCTACTTCTCCCTCTACCTCTCAATATTCAGACTCACAACATACTGTATAGATACGAGTATTAAACGAATGCATGGGATTGTATACTTATACCTGTAAAATCACTAAAATTACGGAAATACACAAGATTTGTTTTGCTTCGTATGTCTGTACTTCCCAAACATTAAATTCACTTCATTTTGAGGAGCCGAGCCTTACACCAGCTTGCCTTATCAGTCCCAATCGACGTTATCAGGCCATTCCTATCTGGCTGAAATGAGCCATTCTGACTGTATTACCACGTCTTTTTGGAACAGCTAGGCACGGTTATTACGCAGCTAAGCCCCGGGACCACCCAGGAGCCGGGGGTCCAGTTGTGCAGGCAGAGACAGGATCCCTTGTTGTGATAAGAGACAAGCCTTTTTTCTGAGGAGAGATGGTGCTTTGATAGCGTATAGCAAGCTTTGCCTGATAGCTGCCTGATCAAAGTCTGCATGGTTCTGGCCTGGCACTCACAAGGTCCAGCTCATGTGCCTGTATAGGTCGATCACTGCTTCAGCATGCGGCCATTCGGCAAACATCATGGGGCCTATTAGTTTAGAGATAAACATACAACTTAAGTGTAATTGCTCTCTTGAGCGTCAAAGAGCTGTGTCATGAAAGTCACTTTCACTACAGATACGGGGCTGTGAGGGATATCACCACATTCCCTAATGACTATAATTCACCCGGAAAGGGCAGAGCGGATTTAGATAGAGGTCTGAGAGAAGTATCTGAACAATAATGATTTTTCCTCACAACACATGTACTGTATGTATTTACAGTATATGTACGTATTACAGTTGGTCAACCTTGACATAGTGTCCCGTTGGGTTGTCCTTCGATGGCACACGGCAACATGGATATAGCCTTAAACTGTGTCTTTGGAGCAAATCCTCCTTCTGTCCATGCATCATCCATTGTTCAGTGTTTATGTTTGATCGGTCTCTTACTGCAGTTGCTCTGCCCTCACAGGCTCCCAAACAGCATACAGGAAACGCACAGTGTAAACACAGGGCTCGGAGATCCTCTCTTGCCTTGACTCTTGAGCTGCAAAACCTCAATGTAAACGCAGAGAGACACTGGCTACTAATTTTGAGAAAAAAATTTGTAAAATGATGAGCTGTCACTCAAGGAGAAGAGACCAACTTATTGCCGTAGTAACAGAATATTGTCGTCTTCAACTGGATACGATACTGACATGGTCATGCCATGTGTTTGACAGATATGTTTGGTATTATGCAAGCGGAGTCAAAGAAATACTAAGTGACTACAGACACGCTAGTGGTGCTTTGAGGCTGTACTTAGTACCAAAAAAAAAAAAAAAGTGTTGAGCTTCATGCAGCGCTACAGAAAAGGTCAAGGTATCACCAAAGTCATAAGGATTCATCAATATGGAATCATGAATGCGTGTTCAAATGTTTGTGCCAATACATCTTTTAGATGATTTTTTAGTTTGGACCAAATTGTTTGAGTGTAAGAGGATATCATATTAGAACTTAGCTATAGAGATGAAAGTTTGTTTCATCTTTAATTGCACAAAGCAAAGCACAGGCCAAAGCTTTCTTAAGTCACGGAAAAGTCAAAGTCCAGAGATACACAGTCCTTTGGGCCTCTCACTTGCTGCGTTATGTTCCACAGTTCAGGAACCCAAAGGGCAGACGGTGTTCAGAATATGAGAAAAACTATAACGCAGCATTACGTCTTAAGTGCACTGCAGCACTTACATTCTTCGAGGTGTAAAAATAAAAAAAGAACACACTGCGGACTTAACACTAATATTGACCTTCCATTAAATGAGACTTGAAGCATTCTGTCCTGCTTAAATTGTTAAGACCCTTGCAAGCCCTCTGGGGAATGTATATCTAAAAGCAGCATGGTGGTTTTAACAACCTGGGTTATGACAACATGCTTCAGACGGGTACAGCAGGATAACACCCCGGTGCTGGATTAAATGGCTTGATGAACATCAGTGGGAACAACATCAAGGTGTATTTGCCTAGAGAACATTCATTTGCTGGGTGATAATAAAGATTAGCGACAAGCTGGTCTGTCAATACAATATGAATGGAGCTCTTGTGGGCTATAGTCTACACAGATTTAATGATTTTTGAGTCAATGCAGTTGTTTATTGTGACTTTGTCTCATAGCAGGATGTATTGCTACTCCCTGGAATAAGTCTGGAATTTATATGGATCGCAAAGCAGACTCTTTGGGATATTAAAAATATGCAGTGTAATTTTCTTCTGCCCATAGAAGGCAATGGTGTCATGAAATGAAATTCAACCGAGTCTAAATTATGAGACTTTTTAATTTTTTTGAAATTAATTGTGTTGTTTGTAAAGTATTGTCTAATCACAAATGATACATTAAAAACTCCAACAAATGACATGTCAATTTTTTCATCCATCTAAAGAATTTTAATTTACTTTGCAAATGTTAAAACAAATAGTTTCAGTAGCATTTTTAAAAGCTTTTTTAAATTTTTGCTATTGGATTTTTCAGTACCATAAATAGTGACGTAAAATTTGCACCACACTTTTCTGAATGTTCCTTCACAACTCAAAATGACACACACTTAATTCCTTGATATAGTGCAAGTTTAATTTTTAAAGTTATATAATTTATTAAACCTTGGAAAAAGCTTTTTTAACATGAATATTCCACAACAGCTTCTGCATACACTTCCATGAACTATTCTCAAACCGTACCTGACCCCCACTCCCCACCCACTCTGCAAGTACTGTATATGGATGCTTTGAAATTGTTTCTCAACAATCACGTAGATGCTAATGTATATGGTGTATACATCTTAATACTAAACTTGAAAGTAACATTTTATAAATTAAATTGTCACTGAATACAATTTTTCATAGGTTTATTATTATTATAACAAACACTGGACTTAGTCACAAATAATAAATATGTGTGTTTGTATGAAACACATATTTGCCCTTTGCCAAATACATATTACCCAGTTGTCATTAAATACAGGCAATCTTATGCATAGCGTGACAATATTAAAACATGGCTTACTAACATGAGTATTTCATCATTCAACATGATTTTTGGAGGACAGTTTTAAAGTCAGTTAACACATTACGTATTATGCAGTATGCCATCAGCTCTGTCCATCTGCAGACACATGGGACCATCCCATCTCTTCTGCCCAGCAGGGGGCATGGTTGAACACACCTCTGTAATTGTTATAGTTGGCACACTGTATGCACTTATTAATAGTTAACTGAAAAGGTGCAACACTTTTCAGTTAGAACATTACCTTCATATTAAGTCTAAGGGGAACTGTAATAGCTTTATTTTTTTTAAAGAGTAGATTTTAGAATAGCTGATGTTTGATGATACAAATACACAATAGATAACATGTATTCACAATATGTGGGATGTTTTCCCATAGCCATTACCGACTTATGGATCCAAAATAACAGTTGGACGTTATCATTTTGATTTGAATGAGCTGTACACCTTTCCCAAGTAATGTTCTACTGTGGTGTTCTGTGAATATATATGTGTGTGTGTGTGTGTGTGTGTGTGTGTGTGTGTGTGTGTGTGTGTGTGTGTGTGTGTGTGTGTGTGTGTGTGTGTGTGTGTGTGTGTGTGTGTGTGTGTGTGTGTGTGTGTGTGTGTGTGTGTGTGTGTGTGTGTGTGTGTGTGTGTGTGTGTGTGTGTGTGTGTGCAATAGCATTTCAGTTTGGACAGCATCAGACCTTTGAGCCGCTCTGCCTTGTTCTGGCAAAGCTTATCTGATCACTATAGAGCCACATAGCTATATTGCTTCCCTCTGCACATCTCATTTACTGGACAAACAGAAACGACCTTGCAAACTCATTTGCAACGTAACAACCACAAACACTTTCTCTAAACGCTTTACACACCATTCTCTTCAGGGGGCAAGACATATTCGTT
Organism: Ammodytes marinus; assembly: GCF_949987685.1. Classification (NCBI taxonomy): domain Eukaryota; kingdom Metazoa; phylum Chordata; class Actinopteri; order Uranoscopiformes; family Ammodytidae; genus Ammodytes; species Ammodytes marinus. The sequence goes on along the minus strand of NC_137213.1, from coordinate 15,388,511 downwards.
TGACATCAGGATTTCTTTTAAAAATAAAACAGATTGAAGTAGATGCAATAACACAAGCTTTAAATTAAAACTGTCCCAACAGGATTTCATAAACCGCCACAAAATAGAAAATTAACCAAATGCATACATAAACAAGATCCTGTACTCACTCCTTTATTTTATTAAACAGTAGCTGCCCAAACACAGTGTAATCGCTGTATTATCATTTATCAGCTGTACAAAAACAATCTGTAACAAAAAAAAAGATTACCCCTACTATAAACGCATAATGCCTCGGACAGACTCTTACAATTATATACACAAACTTGAGTTGAGAAAGATAAATTACTTTAAATATGGCCAAATTGTAAAGTTCAGGAGCAAGTTAGAGCAAACTGCTTTGCGGGTAATTTGAAACTCTCTCTGCTGCTTTCTGTAAATGTTATGTCATGAGGAATTACACCTTCCTAGAAGCTGGAAGTTGCACAATATATTCCTGTTGGCATCTCACCATCACCTCGACAAAACTGATAAAATCGCTAATGTTATGTACTGTATATTTTCACATAACGTTGAGTCATTAGCTAACACTACAGTATGTCCATAAAGAATTAACAATGCACTTTATTTAATAATATAACAGCTTTATAATGCATGTGAAAGCTGCACCCTGAAGGTAAATACGCCACTAATTGGCTATTAAATGGTCTTTGTACACTTGGAGCATATCATCGACTTTATGTTCTGTAAATGTGTAAATAACCCACACCCTCATTGTAAATAGCAACAATGGTGAAAGTAATTCTAAGAGTTAAGATCAGTTAGATTCTGTGAAGTCCTCACACCTGCCTTCCTCCCCTTCGTCTTCGTCTGTTGACTTCAGTTAATCCGGATTAAATAACATTATGACAATATAACAATTATGATAACCGCGCCACATCTCTGTGGGTGAGTTATTTTTCTTTCGGAGATCCTGTAGTCAGATGCATTTGTCTCCTAAATGGGACACATTATCCTTTTTGTGTATCTTGTGGTGTCATGCATGCAGAGGAAGCTTTAAACTGAGATGATAAAACAATAAACCAGGTTAATAAGCATTGTAATGTGTTTTTGTATTAAGAACATTTTCTATTTTCTAATAGTTTTTTTATAAGCAGGTTTGCAATGTTCATGCACCCTGGAAAATCATTCATTATGCTCTTGGCCTCTGTCTTTCCTCAGTCTCTCTCTCTCTCTCTCTCTCTCTCCCTCTGGCCTTTCTTTCTAACTTGATAAAATAAACAATAGCTCGCTCAACAGCATGATTAATTGCTGATTGTTTATCATGTTATTTATCATGTAAACTAATGCAGCCTCGCAAGGACAATGGAGCCGCCGGGTTAAAGTAGGTAAAATGGATCTTATTAATTGCATTATCAAATGCATTGTGCAGAAAGTAGGAGGGTCACTTTTGCACTGAAATCATAGATATGGCTTTAACAGCAAACTTTAAAGTTTTGCCCACTAAGATGCCATTGTAATGTGAACATACTTAATCAAATTGTACCTCCAGTGCCCATAGGCTTGACTTGCTGTGGCCAAGGATTTAATGTACGGGGAAGAGAAAAAAAGAAAGACACAACAAGGAATGATGTTTAAAAAAAAAATTCATTTCTGCAAGAATCCTGTTCATCATGGTGTCACTTTTTATGTGCTGAATTCGTCCTTTTTGCAGTGTGTGTTTTTATTTGAAACTCTAACTCTAGAGGGCCCTGTCGTCAGAGGTGGAGAACACTGCTGAGCCTCTATAGCGTGACTGGGCAGAACACAGCTGTCAAGAGGTGTGGAAAAGCCCCTCTGCTGCTCTCAGCTGTTTAAACAGTTAACAAGAAGCCCACTCACTCTCTCTCACACACACACACACACACACACACACACACACACACACACACACACACACACACACACACACGAACAAACACAGACACTGGTGGATTTATTGCTTAATTTTATCTTGTGACTTTGTTGATGAATGAGTGTGTTCGCTGTGATTACCATTATATCCTCTGAAATACTTTGATATTGTAAAAGACAAATTACTGCTCATAAAATGCTTTTTAAATGCATCTACAGGGCATCCACGGCTGATTATCTTTTATCAGTTGGACCACAACACTGCAGTTACACAATTCTTCCTATGGTTGTAAACATGAACAGTTCCACAGTAGCCATTCCTAAACAGCATAAAACCAGATGAAGATGGGAATTAGACAAAAATGAGTCACACAGTGATCTCACTGTGTCACTAAAGATATAGCTAATTGCATTTGCTTATCTTAAGAAGGTGAAGAGTCACATACAAACCATGGTGCATTAGATCACATATAAATTATACAGAATTGCAGCTAAAATTCTAATCTTTAGATGTGATATGGGTTACGTTGACAAGTGTTACATAATGGCAAAGTCTAACTGGGACATTGGGCTATAAAGCAGCTATTGATTGACCATTCATTGTTAAAACGAGTAATTGACAGTGGTAGTGTCTAATAAATATGCTTAAAGTTTAACCAAGGCGTGACCCATTAATCAAGTAATTTGAACAGATAGTAAGCCTGTCTGACATTATCATAAAGGGAAAGGAAAAAAAACATATATCATGTTTCATTAACTTGTCATCTTATCTCAAGTGTTGTGGGACAACTTAGAGAGCCAGACTGGGCTAGACAGGATATTGTCTTCAGATGATCATCCCTTGATGGACAATAGAGAGCATTTGAACTGCTGAACCACAAGGATTTGAATTTAAATAAATACAATTTACAGTTATATGATTTTATAAATTCTTGTTAGGAAAAATCGGGCAACAAAAAATTACATTAATATCCTTGTGAAGGTGGTGTAGCAAATGTGTAGGCAAGTAGTTGTCTATTAACACATTCAGAGATACATTGGCATTAATTGTGTTCACCAGCTAGATGATTATTTTATTTTTCTTTAGTATTAAAGAGAAAAATACCATTAGCATTTCTGCTGCTAATAGTAAGAAAGTTTAATGCAAGCTGTGAAATTGAATCAAATGGTGTGTCGCAGAATCGAAACAACGCGTTGAAAGATGCTAAAATGCTCCGTAGCGTGGAGTGGTATAGAGCCGGATGATAAGTCTTAGGAAATAACGACTACCTTATCAGAAAAAATAACAGTCAAAAATAAAAATAAACAGACTTTTTTCCACTAACAGGGGAAGCGGAGCACATTGAATCCATGTTTGCCTGCAGGAAGAATCTGTGTTGTACTATAAGTTTTACTCTCAGTCTGAATCCATCTTTCTCTCAGTTCTTTCAGATCATATTTTCATAAAAGCTAATGGCCTACAAACATGAAATCTGTCTGCTAATAGGTGAGATTGCTCACAGGATCCATAGCTAAAAGGTGCATTTAGGTCTGCATTTAGGTGCATTCTGTCTAATGGCACACAGTATGAGGTTAGGGTCTCAGATGGATCATTCAGGGAACATGGTCTCTACCTGGACTGATGGGACATTCCTCTAACAGGAAAGTTGGGCATGTGAGCCTCGGGCGGAGCCAGACACAGGTCTGTTTATGCCCTAAAGCCCACATCGCGTGCCAGACGGGAGTCACCGGTGTCAACACCGATCCCAAAGCATAGAATTCCCTTCCACAGAGACATTAGTCATTACTGTTTATTTTTGGCACTGTCATTACTTTGTGTCTTACTCATCTGTTAGCTTATTAAGTAATCCCCAGAAGAAAAACACTGAGGAATTTCAGGGCTGTTTGTAAATGTGTGCCTCGCTGCTTCTCTTCAGATTGTTTAGATATGGGCCTCACCCCAACTGACAGCTTTCATCCATGTAATACAGATGTTATTGTGAAAGCATGTCTGTGTTCAGGTGCCTAACAGGTTTACTTAACCGACATACAAACTTCATGTGAGATATTTGAATTGTTTCTTATGTTGTACATAAAGATAGAACTAGTGGCAGGTGCTAGCTGTGCATGCTACAAGGCTGCTTTTAATGCTGACAACCTTTGCCAAAATCATAATGAAAAGGTAGTTCTGACTCCAGTTCATGTTTATTGCTTCTGTTCCTTAGCAACATGTGTTTATCTGTGCATGTATACAATCCTACTTCAAAACAGTTATAAAACATAATTCAGTGATCACACAGCTATGAGTAAAGTTTCCAAAGAGCAGTTATTACATAGATAGTGAAGCTGTAAAATCCTTGCTTTTACAAGTAAACCTTGTGCATACACTACAGCTACTATACTGTAAGTGCTGTATAGGTCAAAGATGAACAAGGAAGTTGATCTGTAAACTGAAAGAGATTTGGGTAATAATTTAGCTTTTTGACATTATTTATTTAACTGTGTTTCCCTATGATAACCTGCAATTTAACAATGATCACATCTGTGTCCAGACAAAAAGAGAAGTGTATTTTCGCCTGATGTCATTAGTGCAAAATTGACCCCTCAACCATTTGTGCAATTCTTGTTAATTCGCATCCAATTTATCCGCTTCCTCTGATTCACATCAGAACTCACCACTAACTTCTATACTTTTGTATTAATTTATCTAAGATTCATAAAGTCTAGGGAAGTATAAACACATTTTGCTGCAGCGGTTGCGTCTCCACTGCAAATTTGCACCCAGTCCGACATTACATTAACGTTTGCAATCGCACTATGCCTAAAATGTATTTCAAGTTTGGTCTTTCTGAAATTAACTCGGTACCAAGTTAAAGTTAATTAGTACAAAGTAAATATATAATTTGTACAATATTGTACATTAGGCTACTGCAAATACACATCACTATAACTCCTATACAATTCCTCGTACAATAAAGCTTTACTTCGTCATGCACCTAGCTAGCCTAATCATGCACTAAATATGTATTTTCTTAATTAGTTATAGGTAGAGTATGAAAATGTATTCATGCAGCTACAGTGTAATGAGCATATCAGCATTGTGTACAATACGTTTATCGTACAAGATACTGGCAATGTGCTATATTGTGTGAAGACACAGATAGGCTATTAATGGTTACGTTACCACAAGAGGAGAAGAAACAAGATGCTGTAAGACAAAACTAACTGTTGTTATGTGATAGCAGCTAAAAAACCCTTCTATTCGACACCATCAATCATTTTCCTGTGCGCACATCATACAGATCTTATTGTTCTGTTCTTCTCTTCTTATGTTGCAAAACAACACCCTTCTCTTCTTTTATCTGAATGGCTTGCTTACGGAGGGAAAGCCACAGAGGATTTACAAAAATGTTGTTCTGAAGTGGACCTTATGTGTCATGATGACTCACACTGTATTATTAAAGGCTTTCCATCACAACCTCATACCCTCTGGGAGTGCTTTGCTGGTTTCTCCTGTTGTACTCATTCACCAGGATTAAATCTCATCTCTCTTTTCTTCCAGACCTCCCTCGTGGAATACTGAATTCAGCTTTGTGCGTAAAGTCACCAGATTGGACTATAACAAACATACCTGACATAGTACTGCATAAATTAACCTGTAAATTGCAGGATGATGTAAAGAAATACTTTATTTTTATTACACAGTTTGCACCTGTGCTGTGAGACATTTCAAGCTTCGGTCTTACTTTCTCGCTCTCTTGAAACTTGATAGACTGTGTCAATCGTAAGGCTCTCTCTCAAGTGTTTGAGAGATCAACATTTTTTGTGCTGTTGAGGACATTTGATCCTGTTGTTGCCATTTCTTGTCGAGACCAAAAAAGTCTGCTTTCATTATTTAATACCTTCCAACTTTCGTTTTGCGTTGGACTATTTACAAAAATACAAATCTGTGTCTGACTCAAAAAGCAGACAATGTGCCAGTCCCCTGTGTCCCTACACATTGGCACAATGGCATTGTGTTGTGGCCCTTTCCCCTACTATTTCGGTGCCCTTTTACCTCATTGTTTGTTGTTTTGTTGGTAGTGGTTGTTTGATGCTGAATGTGGATCAGATTACAAAGGGCCTCTGTTTTGATCTCGCTCCACAACACGGCGGGCTTGGAATGACAAGAGGTCAATGGACGGGAAATGCTTTCATCGTGGCTGACTCTTTGACTCTGTGCCCCGCCATTGTGTTTATGGGCCCAAGTCTGCGCTTCTTGATGGAGTTCCCATATCTTCATTAAGCGCCGTATCATTTCGAGAGACATCTTTGCTTGTTGCTGTTCATTTAACTCACTGTTTAGGTGTGCCGAACAAATGTTGTGACAGACACACAACATGGTAAACATTTGATGTTAAGGGCAAGTAATAGCCTGCCAGGTGAAAATCAGATAGCTTTTAATAGAGTCTACTCAGCTATTTATATGAATACTTGCTAAATTTGGGCTAAAGATCAAGATACAAATATAGATGCATCACCAAAGTTTGAGTTCGATTGTCTACAAAGCTCTTCTTGGTCTTGGTCAAAGGTGACAGATGGACCGCAGACCCCCCCAAAGGATGGACGGCCCTCGCCTTCAAAGAGACTGAAATAGAAATCACAAATTCAACCCAAGCGCTGCTTTCGACCTCATCATAACCCACCTTCCCTCCTCCTCAGACCTGACAAACACTGGGTGTAGTAAAGAAAACATCCTTCCACGAGTTGTCCCACTGCCAGTTTCCTGAGAAAGGTTTACCCAGCCTCTCGTAGAGTGTCTCAGAACCTGAACTTCCCTGTTTAGCAACAACAGCGAGTGAGTCACCGCATTGGGCTGTGAGATTATCGCTGAAGATAATACACTGACAGCTTAAATCTGGTCTAGAGAATGCACTTTACCGAACACTGATGATTCTGAGATTTGTCAAGCATTGGGTTGTAGGCCTATAGGCCTACCTTTAAAACAGATTTACTTTTCCGTGAACATATTTTTATGCAGAAGAAACTTTAATGGCACTGATAGCCTAGGCTATGTTTTTATTGTATTTGTTTAGTTAGTCATCATGCACTTCCAAGACAATACAGGTTTTAGAAAGTTTGCTTACCACTTACCATCCAGCCAGCCGGGAAAATGCTAGTGCTATTTAGTAAAACTAAGCTAGCTAGCTGAATACCTATTTGTCAGAAAGCTAACTTAAAAGCTAACATGGTTACCATCAACCCCTGCCCATGACTGTCCGTCAACTCTTCCTCTTTTGTGAACAAGACTTTGTGAAGTGTTCAATGAAACTGGAGGGAGCAACACAGGAAAGTTTGCTATTCGTCAATATGGAGCTGAATTTGCACGTCAAAGTTCACCACAGTGCTTGCCTGACAAGGTCACAACAAGAGACTTGACATTTCTATTTATGCTGGTTGAATTTGAGCTTGCCAGATTTGTGGTGCAATTCCAATTACTCTGTTGTCTGGCTGGAGCCTTACCCACATGAATCATGCATAAACCTGGCCCATTTTCAATCAATCATGTTCACCAGTCATAATCAGGCATGTTTATATAGACAACAGATTTATGTTTCTTTATCTAACGTTACTGATCGGACTGATGTGGAATGATTCATGAATTGGGGTGGAGCAGAGTCTCTCACGCACCTTTACTGATGGCTTGGGTTTGACTGAATGATTGTGTAAGATTGCCCTTACACGTTTTTTTCTCAAGCCAAAACCATACTGCCCAGACAGCCCAATGGTTTGACCTAACTGAGCCTTTGGATGCAACTGCTTGTCGACTGCAAGAAACAAACAAAACAAAGAGCTGTTGCTTTGGCTTCAGGTGTTACTTATTAATGATTAAAACATGAATTCATAATGAATTGGCAGTCAAAATGATATTAAAGGGGCGCAATCTAGGCTGATGACTTCAAACACTGCGCATGCAGCTTTAATATCTCTCTGATCTCTTCACCTGGGAAGATTACAAGACTAGAGATCACATTTCAAGCACAGTTTACATTCTCGTCATTGTAGACATACCACACACAGGGACACAGTCTTGCTTCGCTGAAGAGTGAAAATGTCAGCTGCTTTTGAAGTATTCATTTCCTGGTAAGCAGACGGTGTTATGAATCATGTCCCGAGCATTAGTTTTATGGTTGATTCCTCTGTTCTTTAGAGTTGTTATTGGAATGACAAATTTTGTCTCTAAATTTCTCCTTTTTGTTTTATAAAAAAAACACTGATTTTGTTGTTGCATGCTATGTGTTGCCTTCATTGATTCATTACCAGACTGAGGATTTCTTTGAGGGCAGGACTACAGACATACTTCCATTTGGATCAAGCTAATGTTGGATGTGAAATATATATAAATGCAAATATATGATTTAACATAAGGAATTCTGACTTAGTTGCTTAACGTGGGTTGTGACCTATCAGATCCTGTTACACAAATCAATGCGTAAAATGGGTGAGACACCTGGACTAGTGACATTCTTTTAAATGGCATGTTCCATGTCATCTGCCACGGGAGATAAAGAACGTATGGGATGGTTTTATTTTTTTTACTGCTTTTTAAAAAGTAGCAAATAACATGATAGATAGAATAATATAAATAGTTTAGACTAGTAATAGAAGTCTGCTCAGGTGGCACTTTACAGAAACTCAAACTTAATCATGCAAATTTCTCTGGTCTGCTTTTAGAAAAAAATCTTTCTTTCTTTCAATATGACAATTTATCCATCTTTCCGACAAACCAACATTCAAAACCTACTTCATATCATCACTGGCAAGTTGTGCAGAGGTTAGCAGAAAAGAGCAAGGGTTTGTATTTCTCTCCCCAAACCTTTTTGTCCCATTGCCTATCAACTTCTAACATGGCCTTTTAACAGCTATACACATTATTGATTTCTGACATGGTCAGGCTGCACCCTGTACGAAACTTGTCCTAGTCATTAGCATGCTGACTCACTGTCACAAAATCATGAAGCTGTTAATGTTATTATTGATACCTACCTGTGCTTTCAGACAAGTCAAAATATATGCTGTGTGAAAGGCATAGAGTGATAATCTGTTGTTCAAATGGTGTTTAAATAAAAAACTTGACAAGTGATTGCAGATGTCACTTGGGAAATATCAAGGTTAAGAACAGCTATAAACCATAAACCATATCATATTCAAATAAAGGTCAACCTTGAAAAACACTAAAATGCACTTCACACCAAGAAGACATTTCATAAAAGCACATACAATCCTAAACATTACTTGTTTTGTGTGCAGTGACACAAACCTTTGTTACAATTCAAGATCATGAAATGCTGTAAATCCATGAGGTAATGTAATGGCGCTATTATGAAACAAGGGTGCAGTTTATTGGGAATGACGTAGGTCATCCTAGCAAACAAATATGAAGAAACAAAACAAAATATTTGATACTTTGTAAACTACTCAATTGTCAATGGAACTGCCAATCAAGATGGCAGGGTTCTGTTTCCACTAAAACCAAAAACAATGTCCCCCACCAAAATGTTATAATGTATGACCTAAACAGTGGTTCTCTTTGAATTGGCTCCTATGAAAATGTTAACCCAACCGTTTATGAGCCAGAGTTTTCCTGTCACTTTTCTCAGTAGGGGTCAACTTTCAGATTTGGAATTTCAGTAAAATTCTACATCATAAATTGTACATAAAAACAAGCTTATGTTTATTTGGTCATTAGTTCTAAAAGCAAACAAAAGTTTTTAGTTTTACTCAAACCAAAATATTGGAAAAATGTTTTACCTGATTATGGCGCTTTATGAAGACTCGGAAGTTAACCACTGATATTATTCATGTGGATGAATCTTCTGTGGATCATAAATGTATGTACAACATATTCAAATCAATCAACAGTTGTTCAGATGTTTTAATCTTGACAAAAGTGGTGGACCAACCAACTGTGTTACCATTAATACAGCCATGCCACTAGCAAGAAAATGGTGGCTGGTGTTTCAGCTTCATCTTGTGAGACTAGGCCTTGTCTCTAGCTAACGTTAAACAGAGCGCTGACCTGATGCAGACTCTGCGGTGGGGCTAGTCTAGATTGTTAACCTTCACGGGATGGCAGGTAGGAGCAGGCTAATTCCCCTTCAGGAGAGTTTTCTGTGTATCCAAACTGTCATAAAAGATCCATTAGTGCTGTCAGCATGTGTGCGATCGCACTCTATATAGACAGTGCATGAGGAGTCTGTTCACATACCAATGGCAATGCGCGCCCACCACACACGTCTTCATATGCGCACACTCATCAAACATGCTGTAAACATTCCCCCATTCACAGACGTTACCAGTAAGCTCCAAACACCAGGTTTGAGGCATTGTGCTGAGCTGAGGTCCAGGAGAACAGATCCAGAACAGGTCTGGAAGCGTGTGGCCTGGAAATAAATATCATTAAACTCTGCTGTCAGAATGCATTTGGCTTTGCTGAACGTGCCGCCATCCACAGAGCTTGGCTGTCCTCCACGCCACCGCTGGCTTTCCCTCTTTCTTTCCCCTTAAACACACATGCACATGATGAACCCACCACTTGCAAAGAAACAGACACAAACACATGCAGGGACAAATGCACTCCACACACACACACACACACACTTAGACCACCTGGGAGATGTGTTTATGGAATCCGGCAGAGACCACACGAGAAACAGACGTTGCTCCTATTTCGCTTTAAGCACAACAGATCTAAATAGCCTTATTCATTTACATCCAAAATGCAGTTTTTGTCGCTGGGGATCAAGGATTACAAAGTTATGCCGTGATCGCTGACAAAGATCTGCTGTTCTAAACAAGCACACACACACAGAATGGAGTGGGGTTACTGCCAGTCTGTAGCTAAATGCAGGACAGTAAATATATTTTAACGTCAACCTTTTTCTCTGTGTGTTTTATAGAAATGAGTCAAAAGCAACAAATATATAATATGGCAACGGAACACGGAAGACAAATGAGACGATCAAGATGATGATTACCGTGGATACACAGCACATTAAATCTTCTTGACAGGATGGCATTTGCCCTCTGATTGACTTCTACCTGAGTAGGTGTAAATAAGGTGTGTGCCGGGGAACCTGCGTCGGTTTCGTGCAAACCTTTTACAAGCACTCCCCTAAAGGGAGTTCCTCCTCCCATTTGCACGCACGGCCCTTTGTTGTCTATGCTGTGAGCCCTTTTTTCCCCTGTCTTCTTTTCTCTCATTTGAAAATAACCCAAACAGGTCCTGTAGACGTAGTAACAGAGATATTATCTAAGCATACTTCACCTGAAGGGGATCCCATCACACAGATTTTTTTTTCTTTTTTTTCCTGCCTGCACGAATGATGCCGGAGGGCCTGAAGGCAAGCAAAACAAGTTCAGCACGGTTGGGGCAGGCTAAGTCCTGCTAACAGCTTATTTTAACAGGTTGCTGTAAAAAAGACATTATTTATGGTTAATCCACGTAAAGTGTCAGGACCTTTTTGGTTTGTACAGATTGAATAAATAGCAGGTCAATTATGTTGCAGGGCATTACAGTAAAGATCTCTTACAATTTGGTCCATGATTTATGATCAATGTGATATAACTTTAGAATGTGAAAAATGCACTTCTGTTGGTATATATAGGCTCAAGATGATTTTGCACTGAGACTACTGCATTTTGCAAGTGCGTAAAACTTGATAAAAGCAAAAGCGTATAAATACACTATGAATAAAATGTTGATAGTATCAGAACTCCCATCAAGATCCCACATGTCGATTTACGAAAGCGGCCTTGAATGTTTAGGCACAGGGCAGCAGAGCATCGCCTCACGCAACTGTTGTCCTTGCAGATGAGAGCTGTAGATTACAGGTCAGTTGTCACGCTGCTGTAGCGAGGTGACAAATGAACATTTCCTCTAAATATGCTGTTGTACAGTATATAGTTCACATTTAAAACCTGACATGCCTTTGCTGCCAGCCAGAGATAATCAGGAGCCAAGTTAGAGGCATAGGAACGGTTACCACTTGAATACATTTAAAGCTATTTACATGTACTGTACATCAAAGTTAACTTGGATCTGGTAATGATTAAAAACGATCATAGTTTGAGTGGGAATGTTTTGCTTTGGTGTAGCTTACCACAGTACCATACGTGCACTCGGGGTGTGGGGCAAACAAATGTGAAAAAAATCAGTTTAATTTGGATAAACATATTCATGAATGTATAATATCCTCTTTTCGTTTACACAAACCGCTGAATCAGCTTAGGGATTCGTACAGCTATACCCGGATATTTTAATTCCAAACTTAAGCGTTTCTTGCAGTGCGTGGTTTGATCACTGCGGTGGCACATGTCCTTTTTGAACTTTTGTCTTTCATGCAATTGAATTTGACATAATTTACCCCATTGCCATGGCAATGTAAGTTGCGTGTTTACAACTTTGAATTGTTTCTACTTTAGCTTTGCGGTGCCATGTTCTGAAGCTTTGGGCATGAAAAGAGATGGCAACAAAAATGTATCAAGAGTGTGGCTCCAACTATGGACTTAAGAGGACCTTTAAAATTAAACATAACGGCTAATCATTGACTAAATTATGAAACTATTTCATATGAAAAGTAGCAGTGAATACTGTATGTAATTAAAATAATTTTGTATTTTCAATATTTGAAATCCAATTTACATGCAAATATAGGCTATGATTTGGTTTTCTTTTCTTATATAAAAGGAACCTTGATCTTGGTTCTATTAATTTACAGAAATTAGAGAGGCCCTGAGTGGTTTTATAAAGAGATCATTCATTCCATGACTGTTTCTCCACTACTTGTTTGAAAGCATAAATATGTACACTTTAACCTCATAGAACACAAAACATCCCCAGGACAAAGGGTAACACATAATATAAACGACCCAAGCTGTGTCGCTGAGTGTAATGATTAAACCTGCACTGTCATCAAATCATCAGGCACATTTCATTTTATGTTTTTCTCTGGGACACTGAGTCTCTAAACTGTGAGATTGGGAGAGATGATCAATGTTCAACAGCAGCTGTTGGTGTGAATTACATTTACAATAGATTCATCTTGTTTTGTTTTTTCACAAGGTTAAAATGTAGCACCACAAAACCATGTGTTGTACTATGTAGTAAATTTGGAGTTTATTGCATATAGAGTGAAGGTTGGATTTTTTTTTAACAAACAACCGCGTTCCTGTAAAAAGATGGGAACCATTTCTATCAAAATTGTACAGAATCAAAATTCTGACCCTAAATTCCTAAAAATTATAGAACACAAACAGTATGTTGAGCCACCTAGTTACCCGCATGCCCCCCCCCCTGCACCCCCCCCCCCCCCACACACACACACACACAGATTCTCTTAAGATCTGGCCTTTCTCTCTCCCATAGTGTGATGATGTTAACAGTTGTAGCCTTGCTGCCTGTCACTAAAAGCTAATGAGACTTCCCATTCGTTACACACTGGGCCTCAGCACAGACCTCAGGGACCAGAACCCCCAGAGAGAATAAATAGAGAAAACGCTTTCTCTATTTTCTTAATGCATTCACTGTCATCAATGAGACTGTTGTGACATATATATATATATATATATATATTAATTTTTTTTAATAAATAAAAACATTCAGTGTGGAAACTGTTTTCAAATTTGCTAGCTAAACTGCATCCCTGTCCCAACCCCACCCTTGGTGTTGCGTCTTTGGCAGTGTTTATCCCATTCCCTCTTTTTGGTCTAAACATGAGAGGGGAGTTAAGTGGTATACTCGCACAGATGGCTTGCACGAAGTAGACTTCTTTGCCTTCACACCAAACCAGTCTCCATGTATCTAAAAGACACCTGGTCTGTCAAATCTAGTCCCACAGTTCCTGTAACGGTATTAACTGTAATGGCCTCCCTTGATGCAAATGTGAAAAAGAAAAATAGGAACTGCATCAGACAGTTTTTAAACATATTCATCTTAGTGGCGCCATGGTAGCCGTGTGGTTACCGCACATGCCATTCGTTCGTGACACATCGACAGTTCATTTCCATCCGGTGACATTTGTTGCATGTCATTCGCCCTTCTCACTCCCCATTTCTAATTCTGCTATGATCTGTCAAATTAAGTTGAACCCCCCCCCCCCCCACCCCAAATAAATTTATAAAATCAAATAATATATTTATAATTAATCTTAACAATTCTTCCATAAGTACAGTATGAGTAGGCCTACTTCTACTCATTGTTCTATACCTAAGTGAAACCTTTGCCTTTTACTATCACTATTAGTTTTTTCCATGCTTATTTCACTGAAAATACAGCAGATACAAATGAAGCTCTAACAGCTTATTTAAGAATAGGGAAGCTGGGTTAACATACCTGAGTGCATAGCTACACCATGTGTAAAATTCTATATCATAAATATGTGAAAAAAAAAGCAACTGAGAGAAGGTGAACACTATAGAAACATGCAAAAACAACCCAATCTTTAATATATTAGGTGCTTTCAGGTGAAAAGACAGAAGGTATTAGTTGAGAGGGCGCGACCAGATATACATGAAGGAACATGTGGAATATACATGAAGGAAAGGAACAAACTGATGGTGACTAAGAACACGCACAGGTTTGTGCAAAGACTTAATGCTTGTTGCTTGTGTTCAATCCTGAAACACTGGTAACGTGCTTTCAAAACAGAGCTGTCAAAATACTATAATTAGTGGCTGATGAAATATTTAGTGGCGGGATGTATTTTACAGGGATAATAAACACAGGCTGCCATAAATAGCATGACATTTCTTGTCTATTTTAAACCTGTGAATGCATCCTCAACGGGTGATCTTATGCGCTTTCGGCAACATAATCTTCTGCTTAACATGTGAACATCTCAAATGATCTGCTGCCTCGCACGCAAAAGCTTTTTGTTTGCATAGAGAGAAAGAGAGAGAGAGGCCTTAAGCAGGAGTTATGCAAACTCAATCCTCTCAGGTTGACATCTTCATGGGGTTATTTTTAGACATCTTGTGGAATTTGCTGCAACAGTTTACATTGCTGAAATGCTGAGCAGGGTTCGAAAACTTCTAGGATATTTCAAAAAAGTGTGTCATAATCTGTCCTGCTCTTTTATGCCATATTTAATATTAGTTATAAAAGTAAATGAATTAAATTGATTCAAATGAAACAGATTGGCATTGCATTTACTGAAATGTGCATGCAAAAACCTTTTCATCAGGAAATGTTTCTACACAAGATGGAGAACTACAACATATCAATACATTTCTAAAATTAATGTTATATTTTCTTAAACTTTCAACACCAAAAGTGCCTCTAGTTGAAGAATTACCCATATATGGATCATGCTGTATATAGGTCATACCCAGCAAGTTTGTACATGTACAGACATTTCTGACTTTGCATACTGCAAATGTATACTTTTTCTCAAATGTAAAGAGAAAAGATGAACTGACACGCAAACAATATCTGGGACCTGTAGTATGGCTCTATTTACACCTTAGCTCTTGACCTAACATGGGTGACTTTTGTGACACAATTCCATTCACATCATGCAACATTTGATTTGATTTGATTTGATTTGATTAAATTTATTTCAGACATATCAAACATACAAAACAAAAATGAAAAGCATGGAAATACAATAAACAAATTATGTTTTCACAAAAAAAAAATTAAAAATAAAAGAAATAAAAGAAAACAAATTATCTGTAATGCTGAGATATGCCTGAAAAGGAGCAGGAAGAAGTATTACACCTATTTAATCCTACCCCTTTTCCATAGTAAAATAAAAATAAAGAATACAAATATTACATTTGATGTTATGCTTCCACCGACACCACACAGGGAACCTATTAGAAATCCTGGGTTTTGTGACTGCGCTTCTTTCCTGACTTACCGCTAGGCCAACTCTCCTTCCACAGAGCAGAGTGTTGTTTGACTGGAGCGTGGTGCTTACAAAATAGCCGAAAAATGGATTGTCAAACAACTACAGGGCTCCAATATTATGCGCCGCATGAACTCAACTTTAAGTGAGTGTACCCATGCAACTCCTGTATGTGTGCACAGGTGCCTGACTGTAGCACTCAGTATTTATTAAGTCTATGAGTGTAAATTCATTTTTATGGATAAGTTTGTGAATCTTAAACGTTTGTGAAATAAGAACACTGCCAAACAATCACCAAGTCAGGTCTCAGTCAGTGCAGTCTGAGAATGTGGTGGGCCTCCCAGTGTTCCTCAAATCAACAAGTGACCTCAACGCCAGGGTCAGAGCTACTGCGATAATACACTGCACCTAAACCTATTCTGTAATCTAATGTGCTCATAACCCTCCCAACATTGATCTTAACAAGGGAAAAATGAGACAATAAGAGCAGAGGTCTGTTGTTAACATGATTTATGGCTTTGTGTAATTGGCTGAGTAAAATCCAACTGTATGGACTCAGGGCGAATGTTTGTTTTTCAAAGTCTATTGTTCAAAGTTAATATGCCTGTCTAGCGTTTGAACTGTCAAAACTATACTTGTTTACGATACTCTGTCTTTCCCTATATTGCTGTACTGTGTTTTTTAGTAGCAATTAAAGTAGGGTTAAGAAGCTATTTCCCTTGGTGCAAGTACATTTATTCTTGACACAAAAAAAGGAAAATACAATCATTCAACAGACACACACCCAGCCGCTCAAATGCCCCTCTGATGTGACCTCGGGGGGTTGCCCCTTGTAAGACCTTAGGGTAAGTGTAGAAGTATCATTATCTGACAATTTAAACCCATTGGTTTGAATTAAGATTAAAGCATTTATCCCCCCCCCCCTCCCTGCCTCCACTGTATAATGGTATTTCTCCTCTAGAAATTAGTGGTCAATGACCTCACCATGTAGTAAATTACCATTAATGAAGCCAATAGTTACTTATAACCCCTGTTTAAACGATGCCTTATTAGAAAGTGGAACCTTTTATTCGTCATACACCTTTTGCATTATATGAAGGGCACATATCCCTCCCTGATTGCACTTGTAAAGCTGTAACATATGAGCCTTTATTAAGTAGATCCTGATGTTCACGAGAACTCAGAGACACACACACAGACACACACACACACACACACACACACACACACACACACACACACACACACACACAGACACACAGACACACACACACACACTAACACACACACATGCACGCACGCACTCTCTCACACACACACACACACACACACACACACACACACACACACACACACACACACACACACACACACACACACACACACACAAACCGACACACAATGGCCCCACAGGCTGCTACATGCAGTGACCAGAATGAGTATGTGGTATTTAAGCTCTTGCCATTGTGTGGTTGGCTTACTGGAATCCATCCCTGACATGCCACCTTTCAAAATAGTGACTTCACCCTGGATTGGGTGTTACACAGACAACACAAACAGATTAGTACCTGAAAATCAAAACACTCTAGTCTAGCACACTAGCACAAACATGTGTAACCTAAACAGATCGAAAGAGTACAGTTAGCATAAACAAAGGGTTACACCACTTGTTGCAGTTACAACATATCAGTGTTTCAAGGACTCTGGTTTCAAGGTTGTGTATGATGAGGGTATTATTATCTCCACTTGTTTATTTGGTGACACTGCTGCAGCCCAACACATTTAAGCAGTGTTTTGCTCGGATAACTTGCAGGGAAACAAGGCTATACCAATTATTACACAGAGATAGGTTGCTGAGTTCAACATGACTGCCAGATGAACCTGCAGGGAGTGACTTGGAAGGGAATGTGCCCTGGCTGTAGAGCGGCACTAAATGAGAGTGAAACATTGATGTTAGCTTTTAAGAGGCATAGAAGAAGAAAAATCTTCATTGGGTCTGTTCACCTGTTGGCCTTGTTGTCACGGCTACACTGTTTCTGTGGAATCACATCACATCCAAAACCTCAAGCGGTTAATTAAGACAGGAAATAAATCACAATCATTCATTTCTTGGGAGAATCCACTGTCTTGGCACTGAACTATACAGGAAGGAGCAGACTCTACTATTTGCTTTTAAGAGAGCCAGAGAAAAACAACAACAACAACAACAATGGTTACTATGTAGGCTGTTGGGTTGCCATGAACATCTAAACTGCAATGTGCTTTAATGTGGGAACTCCTGGGGGCAATAGGATGCTTTAAACCAGCTGGCATAGGGAGAATATTCTTTTCATTACAGGAGAGAGTTGTTTTAATATCACATGCCAACCTGGAAAAAATAGAGAGGAAACATTGCATTCAGTTAGTATAATTACAGTAAGATGCAAAGTAGGCTAACTTACGTCAATCCCCCCTATTGTGATCACAATTGACAAATGATACGGAAACTATACCTGCAGGCAGGCACCACACCTTTAAAAACAATGGAAACGTACGCCACCTGCTTGTCTCGGATGGAAATAGTCCCAGGGTGTCTCTGCAAGATCACGTTTCACAGGTGAGAGGAGGAATGCACACTGCACTTTTAATGGTGTTTTTTCGGTGAGCTTTTTTTCTCTCCCTCTGCTGAATTCTTTTTTTAGGAATTACTTGTGATGAAACATTTATTTTGATCACATGTTTATCACGGACTCTCGTGTGCGCAATGTAAAGATGTTTCGCGATGCTCCCAATCATGTTTTTGAAATCGGTTAACTCCGCCCTGTTGGGTTGGTCATGAGGTAAGCCGGCTATAAAGTGCTGCTCTCACACATGTGTAGGTGAGACTGGCTTCAGTGTTCTGCCAGGTTTGATAGCTGAGAAGTACATTATTGATTTAAAGCCGTCTTTGCGCACACGAGGTCTGGACTTTGCGCAAACGACAAATTGGATAGGTCTTACAAAGAAGCTCCATCAAAGAGAATTAACATAGTAAAAACATGAAGTTGGAGGTGATGTATGGGAGCCACTATGACATGAGACACCTGGAGATGTCCTGTGATGCAGAGGGGAGTGTGCGCTCTCCTCTGTCTCCCGAGGAGGAGCTGGGGTCGGATGGGGACTGCGTGGCGCACAGCCCTCCACCTGTTCATTCCACTCCATGCACCGGCACCAAGCCGTACACGCGGAGACCCAAACCCCCGTTCTCCTACATCGCTCTCATCGCCATGGCGATCCGGGACTCCCCCACCGGACGCTTGACACTGGCGGAAATCAACGACTACCTGATGAAAAAGTTCCCGTTCTTCAGAGGCAGCTACACCGGCTGGAGGAACTCGGTTCGACACAACTTGTCTCTGAACGACTGCTTTCTCAAAGTGCTCCGTGACCCGTCCAGACCGTGGGGAAAGGACAATTATTGGATGCTCAACCCTCAGAGCGAGTACACCTTCGCTGACGGGGTGTTCCGGCGCAGGAGAAAACGCATTGAGAGAAAGCTGTCACCAGAGGTGTCCGAGAGCGCAGAGGAGCCGCGGAGCATTATTGGGCAGTCTGCCCCCGCCGCCAACAGCACTGATTCGTGCGTGAGGTTTACAAGTTCATTTGCGATTGACAGCATCCTCAGCAAGCCGTTCAAGAGTGACTCTCAAAGAGAACATTTACTACTTCACCCTGCCTTCACCTGCTGGCCGCGCTACACTGAACTCATGATGCCTCATTCAAATACACCTGCCTTATTTATTCCATACGTCAGTCCACCCAGCCATATGGACTCATGTGCTGCGCATGTGTCACACGCCTATGACGGTGGGCTGCTTCCACAAACAGTCTTCCGATATCCGAAATAAATCCGGACTGTTTTTCATTTTGATGATTGAAAAAAATAATCATCCATGATGGACTGCTCAGGGACTTGAATTGGATTCGACATCATTGAGGTGTCAAAGTGTTACACTTTCAAATTCTACCTCTCGTTATTTCCCCTTAACACATCATCGGATTTGATATTTTATTGGCTACACAATTGCCAGATGTAAATGTTACTGAACTGATCGTTAACGTTGTTGTTTGTTTGACAAACTAGTTGCCAATATGCACTTTGACTGTTTTTATGTCTGTTTCTTTCAAAAACATGCTCATTGCAACACAATAAAAAACGTTCTATGTTGATCTGTGTATTCCATTGGTTTAAAAATGTATTTAAAGGAAATTGTTTCCTATGAAAAGTAGTCAGTGGTTATTGTGGAGCCAAATTCGGCCGGACACCTCACACCTGTATGAGTCATCTTCACTTGTTAATGCAACAATAATTATCGGGGCGTGTGTATGGGTTTTCGGCTTACAACGTTTTTATAAAGTTATATTAGGGATTAGTTGTAATAAACTTCCCAGGGCCTGCTACCATCTTAATCTTTGTAAATGCTTACTAGCCTTTGCAGCCTATTATGGTGGTCATATTTTATAAAAGTTCAGATAATTCTCCCCTAAATTGATCAGGAAAAGAGGCTTTCTTCGTGCTCATATAACAGAAAAGAATAAAAAATAAAAGAATAAATATTAGTATCCACTTCCCTATATAATGTATGTTGCAACAAAAATAAATTGCCTTATAAGTATTTACTGTTCAGGGTTCGTGAATCTCGCCGCTGCCGGATAGGGTCATCCAATATTTATGTTTTCTGTCTGGCGCTGCAAATAGCTGTCGCCTCAGTCAGCAGCACACATGCGCAGGAAAGGCTTTATACAAACGGGGCATCCTGAGCGAACTCGACTCGAAACCACAATAGGAAGAAATGTCTTCTAAGTAGAGGGGGCTATTCTCCTGAGGCTAGAAAGTAAATTTCCTTTTAAATCAGCTGTGCATCCTGGACGCAGCAGGGCTCCGGGCTTGATCTGTCTGATACTCTGGGTAGATTGTGTTGCAACTTTGCTGGTGAATGTGAAATCACTCCACGTCCTTATAGTGGTGACTTGCCCTGTAATGTCACACAATAGGCAACTTCACCAAGACCCCCAACAAAATAAAGCTACTTTTGCACAAAATATATTGGAATATGTCATCATCTGAACCGTTCCTTAAGACTTTATTTACAGTTCCCAATCAATTTATTTCTCCAGGGATGAAATCCAGGCCCCGAGAGGTAAACTGACACTTGTGCACTGTGTGTGGTAAACGTTGGCACGCTCTGATGGAAAAAGCATGCTTCCTCTCCTCTCATGTCAGAGCCCTTACCCTGAACACATCCCCCAAACAAATGAACTCTGCAGGATTCCTTCTTTCTTACACCTTTACAAATCAACACCCCAGCAGGTATAGCCTACAGATGAGGGGAACAATATTATTTTAATTTGAACACATTGCGTCGCTTTATTCATCGTGATTCAGACAGTTTTCGTTATCACATACTTGTCTGACGAATGTATTCAGAGGTGTTTTGGGAAACTAAGTCGTGGGAGGAGATTTGTCTTACTCCACTGCGCCGTGTCCGGCTTCTGGTCTGGATCCTGTCCAGATGGGGAGGGAGTAGTTCCTGGCGAATTTCTTGGAGGGATTTGGGTGGATAGAGAGGGGCAGAGTAGAGATTTAAGAATTGATAGGTGGTCGAGTTGTGTTTGGCCGGGTGGGAATGCACAGGCAAAGCCGAGGAGCTTTATCCCTTCGCTCTCTTATGGAATTATTGCCTGCGATGGACAGAGAAAGGACAGAGGAACAGGGGCTAGTGGTGTTTCTTGATTTCCACGGTTATCAACTTTGCGCAGAGCATCGCAAAAGGACACTGACCTTATAGTTATCACATTAGGGAACCTTGTATAGCGTTTGGGATATAAGAAATATTTTTCCCAGGTGTTATAGTATCTACATCAGACGTGCAACCATGACAACCGAGAACTCCAAGCAACATTTGGATCCATCTCTCCCTCTGAGCTCCAGTCCAGCTGCCGGTGCCCTGAACGCATCTCAGCTGAGCGCGCAGCCAGTGATGGAGAGCGCGCAGAATGCGTCAACCAAATGGAAGAAGGGTAATTCTGGCCTGAGGCGCCCTGAGAAGCCCCCTTACTCGTACATCGCCCTCATCGTGATGGCCATTCAGAGTTCACCGTCCAAACGGCTGACTCTGAGCGAGATCTATCAGTTCCTGCAGGCCCGCTTCCCTTT
This sequence comes from Ammodytes marinus, assembly GCF_949987685.1. Lineage (NCBI taxonomy): Eukaryota > Metazoa > Chordata > Actinopteri > Uranoscopiformes > Ammodytidae > Ammodytes > Ammodytes marinus. The sequence continues at coordinate 15,366,596 of NC_137213.1, read as the reverse complement.
CTTCAGGGGGTCGTACCAGGGATGGAAAAACTCCGTCAGACACAACTTGTCCCTGAACGAGTGTTTTATAAAGCTGCCCAAGGGTCTCGGCAGACCCGGCAAGGGGCACTACTGGACCATCGACCCAGGGAGCGAGTTCATGTTCGAGGAGGGCTCCTTTCGTCGCAGACCGCGGGGCTTCCGTAGGAAATGCCAAGCTTTGAAGCCCATGTACAGGATGATGAACGGCATCGGGTTCGGTGCGTCCATGCTGCCGCAAAACTATGATTTTCAATCGCCTTCGGGCTCGTTAGCATGTCATAACGGCTACAACATAGACTTGATGGGTAACTCCGTGCCAAGTGGTTTCGAGGGGCACCATGTTCCACACATGTCATCAGGCTCCGGCTCATCGTACATGGCCGCATGTCAGGTGGCCTCTAACGCGGACTATTGCCCGGACAGCAGCAGCACTAGTCTCCTGCAGTCCTCTCCAGCCATGGTGAGCAATCTGGACTGTCAGTCTCCCTATGCAAATGCAGCATCACACTGGAGTTCACCTGGCGTGTCTTCATACATCAAACAGCAGTCGCTGACATCAAGCAGTACCACTTCTTCTCTGCACACGGGCATGTCACCGTACTCTCTGGATCAAGGCTACCTGCACCACAACCCACGAGATTCCTCTGAGATTTCAGGTATGCATCACTGTATGGTCACATGTGTGAGCTTTTTAAGTATATTATCTCATTCCCTTTTTTGCAGCTTGAAGAGTCATAAGATTACTAATGTATGATTAAAATAGATTGATGAGAGAACAGCCAACACAGCTGCTCTGTGCGTAAAGTAAAACATTGTCTTACACATTCAGGCATCGCATAACCTACATTAAACAGTAACTATTACAAAATCTATAGATAGGCCTATACTATTTTCATAATGCAATTTTTAAATTTGAAGTATGCATTTAAATTAAACTAATGTTATAATAATTGTTGCAATAACAAGTTGCATTGGATGACAATAAAGGAAATACACGTGCGAACTGCGAATTAAATAATAACCAACTGCCAACCTCATATGCTCAAACTCATGTTCAATGATCACAATGTGCGTTAAAGTTAAAGCCTCGAGAAACATTTTAAAAGTATTAGGCTACCCATTTGTTTGCATTTTTTCAATAACATTTTATTTTAAGGCCTATTGAGCGGACGTTATATAGGAAAATTACACATTTAATAAGACATAAAATAAAATAAAATAAAACATTTAACACGCTCTTATAAACATGTTTTCAACAATTATCAAAACTAATGTTTTTATCCATTTCAGTAAAACTTCACCAAGGCCTTTTACATGAGACACAGTAGCACTTTGGGTTGACAATTTGTGAAAAGTGCATCTGTTTTTAAACCTTCTCCAGCAAAATGCTTTATCTTTTTAAAGTTTTAGGTCATGGGAAAATTCTAGAAAATGCATAGCCTATTCAAACCATCTTTATAAATGCATTTCAGCCACCAAATATTTCACTAAATATTTCCACAGATTTTTTACATTTACAACTGCAGACCATGTGGATATTGTAAACAAACAAACAAACAAACCAGAAATGTTTTTCCCTACATTATAGCCTACCTGTTGAGTTGACGGTTAATTAGAAAGTAGGAAATCATCAATAATAGATTCAAATGTACACCTTTAATAAAACAAACAGTAAACAACAGACAAAATATACTTTTATAAATGGCTTATAAATGACAAAGCCTTCGAAAATTAATTTAAATCGTTAAAAAAGCGACTAGATTGAATTAAAAAAACGCTTATTTAAGGGGACCTCGTTAAAGAGTGGTCAGCCCTTTTTATCCATAAAAGGCATACACGTTAATAAAAATAGTAGGCCTATATTATTTTTAAACTTTTAAAAATAGGTATTAGGTTGTTTTTTTTAATTAAAAGATTAACATTAAAAAAACGTTTTATATAGCGTATAAAAAAAAACATAAAACGTCGAGATCAACGAGTTACTGATTTGACCTCGTGTGTCTCGTGTGTTCCCAGTGGGTCTGTCGCGATATTCCGGCCACTCATCTCCTGTGTGCGACAGGAAGGACTTCGTTTTGAACCTGAACGGAATCTCCTCTCTTCATCCCAGCACCAGCGGATCCTACTATCACCAGCTCCATCACCATCACCAGAGCGTCTACCAGGACGTCAAGCCGTGCGTCATGTGACATCCCACCAAAGACTCAACAATGGCCTTTAACACTTCTTCTAAATCCAGCCCGCAGGTGGACATATTTTAACAGAACCTTTGGTGAAAGGCTATAGTGGCAATCCTCTTTCTATTAACTGTGTTGATGATAATGACGAGAGGACTTGATGTGTGACTGACTGAACACACACTGATTAGCAATATCAACATTTTTACTGAAAAAAAAAATCTTACACGTAAGCCTACCTGCATTAATCTTTATTTGTGCACTTGATGTCTTTGTCCTGAAGTTTCTCGCAGAAAGCCATTAAAGAGATTTATTTTTAAAAGGATCATTATTTGGAAATGTTTAATGTCTTCTAGAAATAAATGTTTCTTATGATAACGTTTGTAGTCACATTTTGTCCCCTCTTCTCTACTGGTTCTTTATTTTTTCTTTCTTCCTAACACATAGTCATTATTTTAATTATATGCAGCAAAATGACAGGATTAATTTAAAATAAGTTAAAAATCATAGTTTCAAAATATGAATAGAAACCAATTCAGAAACAAACCATGAGAACTATTTCGGAATTGCAATTTTTTCATGCTTTCTTCAATTGACATCATATCTTAAAGCCAAAACGTATCATTAGTTTAGCATATAAACAAGGATATGGCATAGTCTTTTTATTAACATTAGTCAATACATTTTGCGGTTTAAAAATACGTGTTTAAAATGGTGCATGCGAAGGAAACTGGCCATACAGGCTGGTAACGATTTAAGTGTAATTGGTGTCTAATTTATTATAATAATCTTTCACTTAACATTGTAACTCAAGACTGTCATTAAATGAACAACTTAAAACATTTTCATAACAACTGTTTAGAAAACTGTGTTAAAAATCCTTCGTGCTTGTTCATCCCTGTAGATTTTCACGTGACTGTATCGCCATCTAGTGGGGACTGAAAGCTGAAGAGCTCAAATTAGCCTATATTCTATCTCTACCATCCACGTCATTTTACGAAAAATATTATTTGTATGCAGAACAGCCAGTTCTTCATTTAGAGTCACCTTGAAGTATTAAATACAGATACAATTGATATATTTATGTCAGTGTGCCTTTGTGTGAAATACTGTACCAAGCCTAACGCACGTAGGCCTATGTAATCCTAACCTAGGCTTTTTCTCACCAGTCTATCTCCCAACTCTCTAACATTAGGAGAAGTACCCCCAAAACTATCCCAAAGAAAAAATACAGATGTCATCATGGACGGATTCAAAAACACAAATATGTTCAACACGTCACTCTGAAATAACAAGTGTAGCATTACAAAAAATACTGAAAATAATTTCCAGATGTTTTAATCTTATCATCTTTTTTTGCCATTTAAGGACATTATCTATCCCGACCTTTAACCAAAAAGCTAGCAACCGTTTAAAAAAACATACGGAGATTGAAACATATCACTCTTTTTCTAATTATTAATCCGTAAAGTTATTTTTATTTTATTTTATTTTATTTTATTTTATTTTATTTTATTTTATTTTATTTTATTTTATTTTATTTTATTTTATTTTATTTTATTTTATTTTATTTTATTTTATTTTATTTTATTTTATTTTATTTTATTTTATTTTATTTTATTTTATTTTATTTTATTTTATTTTAATATGGCACTTAAATGGTAAATGGTAAATGGACTCCACTTATATAGCGCTTTTCTCTGGTTTTTCACAGACTCAAAGCGCTTTACATTGTTTCGTACACATTCACCCAATCACACACACATTCATACACCGATAGCAGCAGCTACCACGCAGGGTGCAAGCTAACTATCGGGAGCAATTCAGGGTTCAATGTCTTGCCCAGGGACACTTCGACATGTGGCGGGTAGAGGTCATAGCCTTTGTGTTTGTGTAGCCTTTGTGTTTACATGTCTGAACGCTTACATTTTATTCTCCGAGGAAAATACAGTAGCCTAGTTTAGGATCATTACATCATTTCATTTAACGTGTTTATGATGACATTTCAGAAATGTGCACTTTACTTTAATCTTCATTCAGAAGATTAAAAGAGTTATTAGAACTTGATTATTAACGAAGGCCTATTAGGGATACATTACAATCAAACGTATAAGAGTGGGAAATAAATGACCCAAATATGTCCATTATAAACGTATTTGGGATACGTAACATTAAAACGTATCAGTGTGGGAAATAATAAATGACAAAAATATTTTGAGAACAAACATATTTGCTATATGTTTAAATCAGAGGTAATCAGGGACAAAATACGTTTTCGGGCAAACGTAATTGACAATGCCGTTTAGTTATCTGGGGTCATTTTAATGAGACATGGTTGCATATCCATGCAAATAATACAGTGTTGTTCACAATGGAAACTGTTGGACAAGGATTACAATATTTCTCCTTATCCGAAGAGTAGAGCAAGCATCACTAAAAGACTGCATGCTATAGTACCATATAGTAAATTGGTTGTCAACTTCGCTGCATTCAAGCTGCTGGAAATGACCCAGGATCAACAATCATCTCTAAAATACAGGTGTGGTTATGGGGAGAAACTCATTTTGTGTCTAACTCAACACACTGTATTAGCTATCTGACTAATGGTACTTTTATAATATTTGTTTTTTCTATAGATGAGATTAGCCGTGACCCTGAAACATATCATGTAACGAACCATTCTAATTTGTCTTCAGAAAGTTAGTAATTCCATGAAAGGCCAAAAAATGACTTTCATTGGAATTGACAAATATTCAACCTTTATCCATGAAGTGTGTTGGAATCCATGTATGTGGTATTTTGTGATTAGTCTAATTTATGTTTAAAAAGAAAAAGCGAAACTAAACAAGTGTTCACAAGCATAAATGATTTATAGATTTGATCTCTTTTTCTTATAAAGGTTGTTTGGACTAAAATACATTTTTAAATATATATTTTTTTTATCTTACATTTACTTTTGAAATATATTCTTCTTCCAGATCATTTTAATGCTGCCACACAGAACCATACTGAAACAAAGATCAGGTTGAAGAGGAGAAAATGTATCCAAAGGAAACATTTTGAAAATGTCAACACTGGCAACCTCACTAAATAATTCCAACTGAAATGACATCATGCAGCCTAAAGTAACTTACGGTAATGGTTATAATGGTCATCTTTCTTTTCCGAGTGAGAGCAGAAATCACTGGCAGTGCTGCTGATTCATAATCAGATTGTATCTTCTTTTGTGTACAGAAATAGCACATTTTTATTTTGCTTTATAATTTTACTGTAACAATTTGTTCTGACTATTTCACTCAAAGTGTCCCGATATACACTGCTCTTATTGCCTCATTGGACTTCTCCACATCTAAATACGATCAAATAAGATTAATACTATATGTGTAATATGAGCAAAAACGTTTTACTTGAAATAAGGCATCAGAATAAATAAAGTTTAGTTGAGGCGATGTTACCAACCAACACCACTATTTTACAGCAGTGTTTGCACATCATTGCTGACATCATCTATTTTCAATATTGCCTGGATGTTTGAAATATCTTCTTCCAAATTCGTATTATGTGTTTTGATATTTAAAAGCATGTTCAGTCTTTATGTAAGATAAGATGACCATAGTATAGGTACATAGTCTTACACAAATTCATCACAACAACACCTGTAATGTGGTGCAATGAAATAATAACACATTTTAGCATGGACGTCGATTTGGCTAAACAAGTGGGGGGGACAAACAGGCATTCTGGAGTGCATTTTCAAAAGTGGGGGGGACAATGAGGAAAATGAGGAAACATCTTTTTTCTCTTTAGTGCAGGTAATGAACGGTTCTGAAAGACGGCATACCCGCTCACTAATGAATAAAATGTATACAAAACACTGATGTCTGACACATTTGATGAAAAAAGCATTTTCAAAAAGCAGCGGACATATGAGCCACTAGCTGCTCCCCGTAGCCCAACCAAACATGACGTAAACAAAAGGAGCTTGGGAAGGTAGTTCCGACTAGGGTTGCTGGACGGGTCCCGGGATTTCGGGATTCCCGCGAAATGAGTCAGTCCGGGAGTACCGGAAATTGGCCACGGGACCCGTCCTCCCGTTTTTTAATTATTTTTAATTCATTAATAGTGGCCTTTAGGCTACTAATAAAATGTACTCTCGCCATCATGGCCTTTTCATAAGGGAGGCTTTTGACGTGTCTGGTAATACATTTTCAATGACATGCGAGTGGAGAGAGACGCACTACCGTTCTACAGACGTGGCGACAAGCGGCCGCACTAAACTGTTGTTACGTCTGTAACGCAGCTGACATGCGAGTGGAGAGAGAAGAGTCCGCAGTTCTACAGATGGAGCGACAAGCGGCCGCACAGCTAAACTCACGTCTGTGCTCCTCTCTCTCTCTCACACACACACACGCGCCTGCAGCCTGGCACAGCTGAACAGTGTTTTACTTTTCTCTCCTCAATGAGATGGTGATATTCACCATTCTGCTGTATTCAAGTCAAGATTGTATGATGAACATAAAGCAGCCTGTTTCTTTTGCTGCTTTCTCTTGTAGCGACATGAATCTAATGAGATGAAACAGCTGGAGCATCGCTGTTCGCCCTGATCCTTCCACCAAACACTAAAGTGAAACCTAGACCTAATCCACAAAGTAGACATTTAAACCAAACCAAACTGAATAACTAATCCACTTATTAACTAAACAAATGTTAACAATATGAGTAGATATTTAACAGCAGCGACACAGGGTTGTAAACAAAAGTTGTTTCCATGGTTACCGCACGGCGTTTCCTCGCGGAGCCTCCTATCTCCACCGGTCGAGTGCACAGACAGAACGTCTCCTCCCGTCTGAAAACGCCTATAGATGACTTAACTTTTAATGCCCTTAGTTCATTCTAGAGCTAGCATCCATTCTGCCCTGGGCTTATGAGGCTATAACGTGCCCAATAAAGAGAGAGAGAGAGAGAGAGAGAGAGAGAGAGAGACCTTGACGCTGTGTTTTAATACGGCTGGACGCACTCCATGTCCGGCTTAAAAAGTGGGGGGGACAAAATGAGTCTTGACGAAAAGTGGGGGGTACATGTACCCCCCATACCCCCCGTAATCGACGTCTATGCATTTTAGTATGAAAACCATGAGTCACAAAGGGGTGGCTCTTTAAACAAAAACAAGGGCCCAGTATTACAAACCAAAGTCATCTGCAATAAAGTGTAAGTTTATGAGCCTCGCGAAAACTATCTGACCTGACACCCTTCCACTTATTGACATCATAAATACCAAGTTATAGGATACACTGTCTATAACGCATTATCCAGTATGTTTACGCAGTACTTTTGGATAATTTGGATGCACTGTACATTTTCTGCTTAATTAAACTTCTACTCCACTTCAATTAAAAGGCAAATATTTTACTTTCGACTCCACTACACTTATTTGATCAAGTAATTTACATATTATGATATATAATACAAAATATAATCAACCAATACTTTATGATCTATTAGGTGAAGATACAATATTTTACATTTAACCATTGATAAATATAATCCATGCATTATTTTGAAATATGCCATTTTGCTTGTTGAGTACATCTTCCTTTAATTATCAGTTAAATCATATCACAGGGAGAATGTAAAACAATTAAAGGCTGCTTACAAACCAATCTATTTATATATTGACCAAGTGGTTTTCTGAGTAGAACATGTAAGGGTGAAGGTCATACCCTCTCATCTGATGACTGGTGCCTCCTTTCTCATTATAAACGAGCCCTTGAGAAATTGTAGTGATGATTTCAAATTGTAGTACTGAAACAGAACAGAGGATGGCAGCACTGTCTTATTAATGCTCTGCAGCCTTTTGCCTGCTAGTGGCTCTGATGGAGAGATCAACCACTCAACACTACACGCACGCACGCACGCAAACACACACACACACACACACACACACACACACTCAGACACGCCATACTGAGTGATATATATTAGATTAATGTCAATATTATATATAATTTACATTGATTCAATTGATGATCTTCAAATTAACAAACAATATGGCAGGTTCGGGTTTAGTGACCTATTTGTCCAATAAATCACCTTTCAACTTCATGTGTTATTTTTTCATTTGTCTCCAGAAATGTAGATTTGTTAAACGATGTTAGGGAAAAGTTGGTGGCCATGAAGGAAGTGACTTTTAGAATAAATAAACTGTAGCTCAATCAAACATATGAATGTAGGCTAATTGAAAAAAAACAGTGAATAATGTATTACTTACAGAATTGTGTCCTACTTTTAACACTAGAGGGAGCCAAAATCATAGTTATGATGAACCTCTAACGTACGCCCCCATCTCTCTCTCTCTCTCTCTCTCTCTCTCTCTCTCTCTCTCTCTCTCTCTCTCTCTCTCTCTCTCTCTCTCTCTCTCTCTCTATCTCTCTCTCTCTCTCTCTCTCTCTCTCTCTCTATCTATCTATCTATCTATCTATCTATCTATCTATCTATCTATCTATCTATCTATCTATCTATCTATCTATCTATCTATCTATCTATCTATCTATCTATCTATCTATCTATCTATCTATCTATCTATCTATCTATCTATCTATCTATCTATCTATCTATCTATCTATTGTGTGTGTGCATTGTGTGTTTGATTTTATTTTTAATCACGTTTTTATGTTATATGTATTTGTTTTTTATGTTAACATCTAGTATAAAGTAAACAAGAAACTGCATTGTTTTATTTCAACATACCTACACAGATATATTGTATATTTCCTTTGTCAGTTGGATTTACAAAATTAAAATAAAAACTTTAATTCAATTCAAATTCAATTATATTGTAGATCTGAAAAGGTGACTAAGTCGCAAAAAAACATAACATGTATTAATAAATAGGCTATGACAAGTGTGTCCTAATTATATTGTAGCCAGATTAAATTGATTAAAAAATAATAACAATGATTAAAAAAACAAAACAATCATCAAATGTTTCGTCCGTTTTGTTTCGTTTATGTTGACATCCATTCTCGTTTTCTCACAGTGCTTCGGTCGTTGGACACCTTAAATAATAAGGAGTTTAAGAAGGACTGGGTGGGCAGGCCGTGGTATTAACTAGAAAGCCCGTTGTGAATTGTGTAAACAGCCTGGGGCGGTGGAAAAAGTTCATGCCCGGGTCCATGTAAGGAGAAACCGGCGGAGCACCATGGCCACTGCACGGACCTTTAATTAAGACGACCTGCGGAGGATTACATCGATATTGGGACTGTAACTTTGCCTTCCAATGACCATTTACAATTTCATGCACAGTCGCCTTTGACAGCAGAGGCCAATGCAGAGGCCTTCGGGGTCGACTTATGGAACTTTTATGGAATCTCCCTTTTTATTTCAACCCGCAGCCTTAAATTGAATTACATCTCAACAACAACAAAAAAATCCTTTAAGAAAAAAAGTATTAAGTCTCCAGTGAGTTATTAACAAAATAATAATTATTCGAGATGATTGAAGGACGCATTAGGGTTTTGTTTATTCCGTTACAGGGTCAATCCATTCACATAAGGCCTCTAACAACACAACACACATTCAATCATTTGAATGAAAAGCGCCTCTCGTTGGGTGTCACGGTCATCCCATTTGGTTGTTTAAATCCTTTTTCTTGAATAAACTCTCACACCCTCTCAGTCCCAAACTGTCTTTAATTCCCTCTGTAATGAGATCTCGCGTGACCGCCTACTGACAGCGATGTGAGGCCATACGCGCTGCTTTGATCTCCTAGTGATCTATCTGCCGCTGCTGATGACTCTTTTCAACTAATAAAATGCCCCTTTAAAGACGTCAAACGTGCACGTAAAAGACGACATTTGTTTTATTAGGGCAACTCTTTTTTTAACAACAAAACTGCAATCAATCAGGTTCATATTAGAAGTGGCAGCCATATATGTAACATGTATTCAGCGCGTATGCTTTGCGTAAATTTGGAGAAAATAATGTAAAATAAATTGAATGTTATAATATAAACCCATGTGTATTGAACTTAAACAATATATTACATAGGCTACAACTCATCTGTGGCTGCTTTCTTTTCCTTCTTTTTACATTTCTTTTTTGGTAATAGTGTGCTTGATTGCGCACTACATGGCCTGATCGTAGGCTATACATGTGAGTTGCTCTGTCGTGTCTGAAGCCTTGTGGCTGGAGTGAGCTGGGAGTTACCGACACCTCCTCTCGTTTTTCTAAAAAAGCCCCGAGTGTGGCCGGGGCGCTCTATGCTCCCCTCCGCGCGGCCTGCCTTCTCATTGGACAACTCGCGCACTCTGAGGGAGGAGGAGCTCCACTGGCAGCAAAAAGGAGGAAAGAATTTGTGTGGTGACGGATGTCCAAAGTTCAGAACTTTTTCAATGTGCGTCTCATAGAGACACGGAGATGGGGACGGCTTAAACACACCGCTGAGATCCAGCACGTTGCAAGCTACTCTCTCTCTCTCTCTCTCTCTGTCTCTGGTGAAGACCTTTCTCACTATTTTTTGGTTCCAAGTGAGCATTGTGGAGCTGTGATTTGTGCGCATTCAGCAGCAGTGGAGAAGGGGAGCTCTCCGTACGCGTATTTTTGGAACTGTATTTTGTCGCTGGATCAACGTGAAGAAAAAACATGCAGGCTCGCTACTCCGTCTCGAGTCCCAACTCCCTGGGCGTCGTGCCGTACATCAGCGGCGACCCGAGCTACTACCGGGCCGCTGCCGGAGGCGGTTACACCGGCATGCCAGCCCCTATGAACATGTACTCTCACGCAGCTCACGAGCAATACCAAGGCAGCATGGCCCGTGCGTATGGACCGTATACCCCTCAACCTCAGCCCAAGGATATGGTCAAACCCCCTTATAGCTACATCGCCCTCATCACCATGGCAATCCAGAACTCGACTGACAAGAAGGTCACCCTGAATGGGATTTACCAGTTCATCATGGAGAGGTTTCCATTTTACCGCGACAACAAGCAGGGCTGGCAGAACAGCATCAGGCACAACCTGTCTCTGAATGAGTGTTTTGTCAAGGTGCCCCGCGACGACAAAAAGCCCGGCAAAGGCAGCTACTGGACCCTGGACCCGGACTCTTACAACATGTTCGAAAACGGCAGCTTCTTGCGAAGGAGACGGCGGTTCAAGAAGAAGGACGTGATGAAGGATAAAGACGAGCGACTGCAGAAGGACGTGCCGCCGAGGCAGGGGCAAGGCGGCCGGGATGAGCAGCCGGCGGTGCAGGGCTCCAACAACAACAACAAGCCCGTGAGGATCCAGGATATTAAGACCGAGAACGGGACGGTGACGCCGCCGCAGGCCGACTCGCCCGCCCTGAGCACGGTGCCCAAAGTCGAGAGCCCTGACAGCAGCAGCAGCATGTCCAGCGGGAGCCCACACAGCAGTATCCCTTCAAATCGCTCTATAGGCATGGACGGCTCCGAGCAACACCAGCACCACCAGCAGCAACAGCAGCAGCTGCAGCAGCAGCAGCAGCAGCAGCACCACGGCGGCCAGGCCTCGACGCAGAGCTTCAGCGTGGACAACATCATGACGTCCCTGCGCGGCTCTCCACAAGGGGCCACCGAGCTCACCTCCTCCGGCCTCAGCGCCTCCGCAAGGACAGGTATAGCACCGTCTTTGTCCCTAAACTATTCCCCGAGCCAGGCCTCTGTCTATAGTTCCCCCTGTAACCAGAACTCCATCTCCACTACCTCCAACGCGACCTATCATTGTAACATGCAGGCCATGAGCTTGTACGCCGGGGATAGATCGGGCCACCTTGCGCCGAGCACCACCGTGGACGAAACGTTGCCAGATTATTCGGTCACTACCACCTCGTCTTCCCTGGGCCACGGTAATCTAAACTCTGGGCAAGAAGGCCACCACCCGCACCAAGGGAGGCTGACCTCATGGTACCTCAACCAGGCCGGGGACCTGGGTCATCTGGGCGCGAGCTACCCCGCGCAGCAGCAGAACTTCCACTCGGTCCGAGAGATGTTCGAGTCCCAAAGAATTGGCTTGAACAATTCACCGGTGAATGGGAATAACAGCTGTCAAATGTCATTCCCACCGAGCCAGTCCCTTTATCGCACTTCGGGAGCTTTCGTGTATGACTGCAGCAAGTTCTGACCAAAAAACAAAAACAATAACAGCAGGCTCAATATTTTTCCTCACGGTGGTTGAACTCTTTCTGTGAAAAATCTGCGTCTCCCCCCCTCCTCCTCCTCCTCGTCCCTCGTTACCTGCCCCACATCACATGGACTAATATGAGGCAGAAAAATAAAAGCAGAAAAGACTTGATTTTTTTCTAAAGAACAGTGTTACTGCAAAATAACACGTAAGTCTCTCTTCGCTTTTTGTTCCTTTAAATGGTATGTTAAGGATATGTCAGTTTTCATGGACGTGTAAATTGCATATAGTAATTTATTTCTAAAAAAAATGTAGCCGGATATTATGGACCAAAAGACCAAAAAAAAGTGTTTCTAAAATTAAAATTGCCTTAATTGTCCAACAAATTGTTCCATTATAAAAAGTAAGCAAAAAGGAACGTGTATATCACCGTACTATTTCAAAGATTCTTCCTTTGTTGAAAAGTATTTTGAAGGATTTGTTTGTTTGTTTAATAAATTGTCATTTTATGTGAGTTAAAGCTACGCCTCGTTTCTTGCAGACTTGAATACAGGCTTTAGTGGAAACTATAACATTCAGTCTAGCCAGTGTTAGTTTTGTGGGGAAGGTAAATAGATCTCGTTATTATTTTGATCCGACCCTTAGAAATGTAGGTCCTATTTCTTTTTTATATGGTTGTGCGAATATGTAAAAAAAAATACATTAAGTATTCTTAATGCTTTATAGACTCTTAGGCCTACTTCTTAAATAGTTTTACTTTAATCAAATAATCTTATACATACACTTTTGAGGATGCAGCTGAAATATATATTTTGCTGTGTATGGAAAAAATATTGAGGAAACATAAAATAATTATTGCTTGTTTGTGTCCAACGGCGTGCGCAAGTCCAACTAGTAAACGTCTGCTCACTCAGGATGTTTTTATTCTAGGCTTTTAAGCATTCATATTTCATTCACTTTGTATATTTGTATTGTCATGTTGGAACTCCTAAAGGCTTCATGAGAGATGGTTACAGATGACGTTGACTGCTGAGGCCTATACAGACCTTAGAACCATGCAGCCTCGCTCACAACTTTGTTTTGGATCGCTTTGTGTGTTTACTGGCGCATACCAGTGCTTACTTAATATCATACCACACATGCCAAAGATAGTCCCGTTGTCACTTCACTTGTGATGTCTGTATTCTCAGCAGTCTGACATGAGACTGACGTGAGCGGAGACAACCACGACCGTCACGTTATTATTATACGTAACTCGTCACAGATTTTAAGAGTAGCCTAGACTAGTTATTTATTATATGGCGAGATCAAGCAGATATTAAACTACATTAATAAACTCGGAATTTCAGATTAATGTTTTATTGTAACCATTGTATTTGTTAGTAGTATTACCAAACAGGGTTTAAAGGTGATAAGGTTTTTTTTCCCCATCAGTAACATACATTTATAGGACTCAAACTCTTTTAATCAGGTTCGATTGAAACACACGAATTAATTTCGAAACAGGCTTCTGTTAAATATAACTACGCATATTAATCGAAAATTGTAACATTTAAAGAATGCACGTCTGTGTACTTCATCTCCAGCCAACAATCAAAGCAGCCTTTTATTTAATTTTTAATTCTATTTTGGGGAGATTTCAAATATTTATTAATTGCAAGGACATTTCAATTGTCATAAATATATTCAGAATTCACAAATACATGTGTGAAAATTGTTTTTGTCTATATAGATTTGCGCATGACGCGTGCGTAAAAATCCACGCACCAGCACGACCCTCCAAAGACAAATTATTAATAATTATAATAATTATAATTACATAATAATAATAATACTAATAATAATAATAATAATAATAATAATAATAATAATAATAATAATAATAATAATAATAATAATAATAATAATAATAATAATAATAATTATTATTATTATAATTATAATAATAATAATAATAATGTATTACAAACTAGATATAGTGTTATTACCACACTACTGAATATGAATATCTCAGCATTAGTAAAATATTATAACATGATTATAATATCACCTGTAGCTAAATAGCACAAACAATGACCAATTAGTTAATATAATATATAATCACAATTCAAATTGTATATCTAAAATTTGCGCAATTCAATTCCAAAGTGAACTGCTTCATTCAGTTTTCCTTCAGACTTTGACAGATATCGAGTGAGAGCTTTCTCCAGACCGAGTACAGCAGGTCAAAATATAAAATACAAAATGTAAAGTGTAACTCTGACACGCTTTTCTGCACATTTAAAGGTGTGTTGGATGTGTTAACTTTTTCTTCACACCCTTTCGGCAGCTTCATGCCTGTATACCAAGAAGTACAAGACGACAGCATCAAAAGTAGGCTACAACACATCAACACAAAACATGAGTGCTGCAGGCCATACGCGTATTTCTGTGCACTGTATAGCTTTAATGTAATGCTGTGAACTCGTGAACAGCGACAGATAACAACAAGGAGAACATATGTGTATTGTTCAGAGTATCCACAATGGAATGCTGCATGCTCATAGGTCTCTCCGAACTCTGCGATTGCACCAACTATAATCAGGCTCATAAAAGTCATTAGATACTTTCCCAAGTATAGGCCTAATAAACAAACGTCGTGTTAGGCGAAAGATTGATGGTGCCCTCGCAGAATAGACCAGGTCAGGAAGGAATAAAATTCAATCAGAGAGCTGGAATCGTTTTTCATGAGACGGAAAAGGCAGAGAGGGAGACGGGGGTCAATGAGGAGGATGTCGGCCGCCAGAACACCATCAACAATATAACAGGACATAGCACAGAGAGAGAGAGAGAGAGAGAGAGAGAGAGAGAGAGAGAGAGAGAGAGAGAGAGAGAGAGAGAGAGAGAGAGAGAGAGAGAGAGAGAGAGAGCAGCACAGAGAGAGAGAGAGCAGCAGAGATTGGCTTGGTGCGTGTGATTTTAATTCCTCACAATTAAAAGTAATATAAAGATGTATTTTTTAATTGGAAAATAAAAACTTTTTCCAAACATAAGGTACAAGAGACGTGTGGGGTACACCACTGAGAAGGAACATTGTAATTTGTACTTGTACTTTTGGCTCTGAAAATGAACTGATACTGTAATTAGCCATGAGTTTCCTACGTGTGGCCTGGGGCCCTCATCCTGTCCCAAGGGGTCCCACAACAGAATAAGAACAACATTTATTTCACTTTAATTTCCCTTCTCTGAAGAATGAGTAGAAAGAAAACGTTTCATAGCTTTGCTTTTACACTGATATTTCCAATAGACTGTGTTGTTATTATGTTTTACAAAACAACATCAATACAAACAACAAGAAAAACAGCCACTTCAACCTAGTGTCAGATGTTTATCTGAGCTAAATGTCATGCAGGGGGCCCGTTTGTGTTTGGGGTCCTTCACATTAATAAGACTTTTTTGGGGACCCCTGTTCCAGCCTGAAGAGGCTTCGATCTGCTTTCTCCCGAAACGTTCCGCAACATTCCTGAAAACTTTCCCTCAATGCTTTGGATCAAGTGGCAAAGACAAAAGCGTCAATGTTGGCCAAGCCTTTAATGTGACATAATATAACTACACATTTGATTTGAGTGTGTTACATCACGCGTTTTAAGGTGGACGGGAATTTTGCTTCTTTACTTTTTTATTTAAAAAAAAATAACAAAAAAACTATAGGCTAATTGAATTGTAGAATTGTCCTCGACCACGTCACCTATTATTTTCTGACGCGCATGGGTAAGCACGAAAAATAGGCTTATAGGTTAGAGGCGCATTTGGGAAAAATAATGATCCAAACCAATCTAATTTAAACATTTAATATTTATATTTATATTTGATAGGCTTACACTTTGGCTACCAGTCGAAGTATAGGCTTCAGTGTGTGTTGGCCTTGTGTGTTTTGAGGCCAGGTCAAAGTTCAGGGAAATGCACATACATATAAGCAATGCCCGCTCTCCCAACCCCTTAACACACAAATATTATTATGAGACAGCCTGGATAAAATATTAACGGATATACGGAATATAAAATTATGTCATTATCTAAAAAAAGAAAATCCCAATAGAGCAAACCCGTGTAGCTTGTTGTAACTAATTCATTGCAAGTAATTCATGTCAGCCGATCATGCACAACTACTAATCAGATGTAAACCAACACCTTTGTGTCCTCTATGCATAAACTATTGATACTTGTAAGATAATGAAGCCAAGTTGCTGTTTCTATTTGATTTATGTTTTTTTTTTGTTTTACTATAGGCTAGGTTGTTTTTTATTTAAATGGAGAAAACTTTACGATGAAATGTGTTTTCCCTTAAAAATTACTAAATATTTTCAGTCTTTATTGTCTCGGGCAAACCTTATGAGCACCGAGTCTGTAAGATATTATTTCTGTTCATTGGAAGTTTTGGAACCAATGATTATTCCATTTTAGTAAAGGGTGCCCGCGTAAAAAAAAGAATGCAATGCAATTTTGCCAAAGCTTTTTCCAAACGAAATATCCCATTCTAACGAAGCCCCTGTGCAGACTGTGTGTGCACCTGTATGCATGGTTGTAGCGACCATCACTGCTCAGTGTGGAAAATACTGTGTTTCAGCTCTCGGTTATGGTGTTCAACAGCCGAGCTCCAAGCGCCATCTGTTTCTAATTAGGAGACGCGGATTCTGTCTGCTCTGCAGCCAAACGAGTGAAAGGTTGGAGGTCCAGCACTTGTCTCCCAAAAGGAAAAAAAATAACCGCTGCGCGCACTGCCTATTACCCCGCGTGTCTCATTTGAAAGACGAATGATAGTTTTGAAAGAGAATGATTCACTCGGTTTTTGTCAATACAGGTCACAGGGACGGGCCGTAAACAAGGCTTCTGGGTTAAATAGTGAGCTCCAAAGCGTGCAGCATCTTCGAGTCTAAAGAAATGAACTCATGCAGACTGGGATGGTGGTGGGATAATGGGGTACTGTGACTTCAGACCGACGGGAAACGGCCGACCTGCGAATAACCTCGAGCTATTTGGCGTGATACCTCGAAAACGAACAGTGTTGCCTTCAAGTCGCACTAAAACTTACTTTTTCTGCTGCTCGGGGCCGGCGGTTTCTAATTATAGCACTTTTTTTTCTCTCTCAGCGAGCACTTGAATCTTGCAATTATAAAGCACGACATAAAGCAATTTATTGTTAAGTGTGGTTTAATTTTATGATTATATATTTTTGAAGGTCTCGTACCCGACAACTTTACAACCTCTTTAATTTGAAAGACCAACCCCATTCTATCGCAGGTGTGCGATAACATTACAATTTAATATTTATATGTTTAGTAATTTATTGATGACTTTATTTTACTTTTTGTTAAAAATATATGTAGGCCTAATCATGAGCAACACAGGCACGTCAGGAAAAAATGCAGTTTATTAGTTAAATCCGTACATAAACAAACAAACGTAGGTGTTAAACGAATGGACGATTTGCCAGCTCGTCAGTGGATTTGATTTCCTGATCTTTTTTCATTTTGTGTCATGTTTGCAAAACACATGGTGTCCTGAGCTCACAGTTAAATAAACATTATAATTGAGTGGATTTCAATTGGATAAAACAATTCAATATAGCACCAGTACAGGTTATAGTGCAGTGATTTGTTGTCTATAGCTTTGTTAAAAGAAAAATACTCACCCTACTCATGAAATAAGTTAGGCCTATATAGGCCGAGCAACATGCATATTTAAATTAAATACATGTGGCTTTACGCACAATATGCCTACACACATAGACATGTGCGTAGACAATACACATGAATTCATAGCTTTATAAGGGGTTTATATGCAGTAAAAGATACGTTTCAGTTGCCTATACTGCTGCAGGGAGCAACCAGAACACACTTGAACTCTGTAACTGGTGACATGAGAGGGCCACTTCAAAGCCGTCCAACTGCTGCTATTTGAGCCACAGTAGCAGTTGTCTGTGTCTTTCGTGGGTCTCATCTCATTTTATGGTGCAAGGCGGCCACTGGGCTATGAAAACATCAACAGCATACTTATGCTACAAGAGGCTGTCTCTTCTTTTACTGAGAAGGGGTGTTAACAAAATTACATCCCTGGCATAGCTGCAGTCAGAAATATAAGACAACTGCATTTTAATAACACTATAAAAAAAACTTTATGTGTGTATTTTTGTTTTTTCTTCTAGGGTTACGTGCTAAAATCTTAACATGAAACAACGTGATAGTACAAAACATGTGTACTTGTGACAGTAAATGAAAGAAAAATAGCAATGTGTTTTCCAATTGCAATAGCTTGTAGAGTGTCAACAGTGGACTATCTAAATAAAGTGTTACCAAATAGGGAAATCATCAGCAGCACATATAGAGTAAATGTATTGCTATCATTTGAGGATTTGAAGGCCCATTTTTTTTAAAATTATAATTAGAAGAGACAAATTAGGGATAGACAGAAGATAGATAGATAGATAGATAGATAGATAGATAGATAGATAGATAGACAGACAGACAGACAGACAGACAGACAGACAGACAGACAGACAGACAGACAGACAGACAGACAGACAGACAGACAGACAGACAGACAGACAGACAGACAGACAGACAGATAGATAGATAGATAGATAGATAGATAGATAGATAGATAGATAGATAGAGATATGCCAAACCATTTTCAATGCATGTAATATGCTTCCAGGTTCAATGGCATCTCTGCATTTATAGGGTATCCACATCAGCTTTGACCAGACCGTCCCCCGATCCACACATCTGTTAAACCCAGGGAGGTGGGTTTCATCTGTACTATAAAAATAAAAAAATAGAAAGGAGGACATGGCGCTTTAAGTGACCCAGCTCCATTCTGGCTTTTTATTTCCTCTAGGGAGGTGAAAAGAGATCGTGTTGAATTGGGCTGTAGTACCACAGTAAATGCCGTCCTTCCCTAAAATATAAGGAATAAAAATTCCGTGAAGAGGTGGATCGCTGACGAAAAAAAAGTTTAAATTGTACTTTAATAAAAGGAGATGATGTGTGTATGTGTGTGTGTGTGTGTGTGTGTGTGTGTGTGTGTTTGTGTGTGTGTGCATGCGTGCGTGTGCAGAGGTAAAACCATTTTAAACTCCTGAAGGATCCCTCTGGCAATTAATTCTTGGCACAGTCAGTGTGTAGTCCTCAATGCAGTATTGAGAGATTGCCAAACCATGTGTGAATGAGGCAATTGTAATGTGTGATGAAAAAGAAAATTAAAAAAAGACCATTAAAAACTGTCCCACTAATAGCTTTCTCACATCTTCCATCTCCTGCCTTCACTGTTAAGCTGAAGTTCATTGGCAGCAGTGTGATTGTGTAATTATAAGGAAGGCAATGTTGACAACTGCACTGTATACTCACTGGGACATCGAGACAGGACTAATCCAATAAAGTATAGTTGATTAATTAGAAACAGATACATCTGCATTTTTGGTTGTTTTTACAGCCATTGGTGTGCAGAAAATGTGATCACGTACCAGCTGTGTCAGTCAAAGAGGTCAGTAGGTCATGATATTATCTGATTAATAAGTGCTGAAATCCAGAGCTTTATAGCACATCCAATGATGGGAAACGCCATGTCATTCTTCCCTTCTCCAAACCTCTGCTCTTTCCACCCTCAGTAGTTGACACTGTTGGTAATTGATGGTTAAAATCATATTCAAAAATAAAAGGGAGAACTCGCATGTTTTGGAAAAATCAGATATGTGACTTCATCTAACTAAAATTCGCTGCCAGCAAATTCTGCAGAATATTGACACTTTTCATTATGAAACATTATTAAGCATTTAATGTGTCTTTCTATTACTCAGCAGCAGTAATTCATCAGTTTCCTTTTTTAGATTGGTAACTGTCACTGATTCACTTTGCCGTGGATGCTGTTTTATATACAACGCTATGCTATGCTTCCGAAAGTAAGAGACTATGAGGAGTAACAATTGCAATGTGTGTGTGTGTGTGTGTGTGTGTGTGTGTGTGTGTGTGTGTGTGTGTGTGCGCATGTGTGCATGTGTGTGTTTGCATGTGTGTGTGTGTGTGTGTGTGTGTGTGTGTGTGTGTGTGTGTGTGTGTGTGTGTGTGTGTGTGTGTGTGTGTGTGTGTGTGTGTGAGCATGCGTGTGTGTGTGAGAGAGAGTGAGAGAGAGAGAGAGAGAGAGAGAGAGAGAGAGAGAGAGAGAGAAAGAGTAACCACCAGAGGCATAGCTGTTATTTGAGTGACAGTCGTGCACTCATGCATTCATGTTTCACCTAGATTGTGTTCGGTCCCTGCCACCAGAATAGCAGGAAGCTGTGATTTACCTGCCACACCTCCCCACCAACACGGCCAGCACACACAAACACACACACAAACACACACACACACACACACACACACACACACACACACACACACACACACACACACACACACACACACACACACACACACACACACACACACACACACACACACACACACACAACATGCTGTGAGGGAGAATTACCATGCAGAATGGGGTGTGAGGTGAAACACATGCAAAGAAAAACAAACTGGTAAATAGAAACACACTGACGTAAGCCACAGCTATTACACATTTTCACGGGAGTTGCAAGTTGAAAGTCAATCAAGAGTAAAACACATGGGTCCTGAATGCAGAATTAACCTTGAATGGCTGTGTTAGTATTACAATTTACAACGTGGAAAAAAACGAAAAATCTGCTAAATATAGTAGGACGTTCTTGCGAAATGTGCAATATGATATAACCATGTAAAAACAAATGCAATGCGAAAAGCAGCACATAGCTCTTTGCACTGATGTGAAATAGATCTCAAATGTCAGCTGTCTGAGCTTGTGTCAATGGACAATCTGCCCTTTGACCTGTGAGAGGAAAATCATCCCTCCCCACGGTCTTTTTCAGCGGCACATTGTTTACTCTTCAGACCAGTTAACTAATTTAACTTTAAGTTGTCCCTTTCTCTGTTTTCATGCCTGGTTGCATTGTTGAGAGCAGTCAAAGGGGGAGTAAGTTGAGGATACTCCAAGAGAGAGAGAGAGAGAGAGAGAGAGAGAGAGAGAGAGAGAGAGAGAGAGAGAGAGTCCATAGACCACAAAATAGTGGAAAATAATGACTTTAAAAAAAAATATATTTTAGTATGTAGAAATGTATCTGTGGGGTGAGGAGTAGGTTGATTTTTTTTCTCAGTATTTTCAAATTTGATTTTTTTTTTGTCAAACTTCTCTCTCTTATGCTGAGGAGGACATATACTGTACTTCACTCCACACCATATATGCTTGAGGGAAATGTCTCAATACATTTATTTAAAAAAAAAGCTCTGGCTAAGGGTTAGGTTTAGGGTTAAAGGGATAGTTCAGTATTTTTGAAGTGGGGCTGTATAGGGTACTTAGGCATAGATATTGTGTTACCCTTTGGAGATGACGGTCAGTGCAGTCACTATAAGGAGTTTAGGGGAGATGTAGCTGTAGCAGAAGTCAGCCTTGTACTGTTGCCAAGGGGGACAGAAGATTTTTTTCCACAGCTTTAGTTTGCCACCAGACAGCCGTTTATTTTTTGTTTTCTTGTGTCTTTCGAATAAGCCGAGCAGCTGATTTGATGAGTGATACCAAAAATTAAAGGCGGTCTGGTGGCAAACAAATTGCCGTGGAAGAAATCTCAGTTCAGCGTACTATTGAACGGATCTTTATGATTTTAGGTTAGCATTAATTTATGTGAAGAAAAAAACTTATTCTTCTGGCCCCCTTCGCAACAATATAAGGCTGGCTTCTGCTACAGCTACATCTCCCCTAAACTCCTTTTAGTGACTGCCCTGACCGCCATCTCCATAAGGTAACAGACTAACTATACCTAAGTACCCCATACAACCCCAAATATCAGGTTTAAAAGCTAAGGAATGGTTGTTTGGTGATTCAGTCAAGCTCCGTAGTCGTCAAAGTGAAAAGTATATGACGACCTTTGACAAACATCTAAAAAAATTTAATAATATTTACGGGGCTCTCGCTGCAAAACTAGCGCATACTTTTTTACGTTTCACATATTTGACTGTTTTGGACAAACTGAAACAATGGTCATGGACTTTGTACGCTCAAGTCGAATTCACATAGTATCAGTGGTCGGCCATGTATTTCCGTGAGGTGTGCAGGTGTGAGGTCTTCTCCCTGTGTCTGGTGAGAGGCAGCCAGATGGTGTTTGTGTGTGATGGCGAGCAGCAGCTATACAGCGGCGGTTCCTTTCACAGATCAGCACTCATATCTCTGTTCCATCTCCAGCCTCTCCGCTCGTATAAACATCCCCAGCCCGTGGCCCTCTGATGTTTTTGCCATTGTGTTTACAGAGAGAAGTCAGGCAAATACGTGAACTTTAAGACAAAGAGAACAAGGGGTGAACAATGGACTGAGTTGTTGAGGGGAAAGAAATTAAACATGTTCTAAAATGCAAAAAATAAAAGGAAGATTCTCTTGATGAAGTAAAGCGCGTTTGACCTTATTTTCCCCTCTCTTCTTAACCAAACATATAAATGCACTGACAGCAACTGTCCTACACAATACATAATTTGTATCTGTCCATCTTATATCCCCTTCAGTGGCAAACAGGTGAAGACCTGTAATAGGGTTCGACAAACAGTCTTTTATCCTAGAGAGTTTTTTTTTGTATGTACTGTACACTCCGCACACTTTGTCTGCAGAAATATACTCCACACGCAGTAGGAAACAAGTTCAATTACATTTATTCAGCATGGACATGGGCGGACCCGACCCAGAAAAAAAAACGTTACATTTCAGCGCTCGGGGACTGTGGCAACCCCAAAATGAAGAGTTCAGGAGAAGTGGAATGCAACACACACACACACACACACACACACACACACACACACACACACACACACACACACACACACACACATGTAAATGCTTCCTCACGTTTCTTTCTCATTCTGACAAAAGGTTTGGTTGTCTTTGCAATGGATCAAATGAGATGTAGCTTTCACTTTTGAAAGTGGAGCTTTGTCTGAAACTAATCTCAATCGTAAGAAAAAAACAATCATGCAACTTTTCCAACCCAAAGGGTACGAGTACAACATCAAAGCATGCTGAAAGCGATTGTCTCCCGCCCCCCCTCCCCTGCTCCTTCCAAACTGCCTTTTTTTCAACTGTAACAAGAAGAAAAATCCCCTGAACATCAAAGAGGGAGACAGAGAAAGTAATTTAGCCTTATCTTAATTGAGCTGCAATTTTAATAATGATCTTACACATTGGGACCGAGGAGGAGAGAAGGAGCTGCAGGCTGCAAGACGGAGAGGCTGGCCTGCTTTGCTCTGAGCTCCACACTGCTGCACTCTGGCTCGTCTAATCTCAGCTCCAGACGTGTCATTGGCCTGTGATTTATGATGACCTAATGTTTTGTTTACTTCATGCTCATAACAGGCGGGCCGATTGCATAGGGCATGCCGAATGGGGAAACATGAAAGCGCTGGGGCTTGCTCGCAGGGCTGCAGTCCCCACAGCAGTTCACAGAAGTAAACAGCTCCGTGCTCTAGCCACCTGGCACACACCAGCTCCTTCAAAAAATTGAGGGCCATGGCAGCCAGCCACTCCAAAGTTTACACAAATTTCAGGGCTGTGTGTTCCATTGGCTGTCGTGAGGCAGCCGTCAATCTGCAATGCGGAGGCTACACACTTGATTTAACCTCGGGAGAAAAACACATTGACCCCTCATGCTCATGCACCTTCTCAATAATTGACTGGCAGTCGCCATACAAGAGGGTGAACATATGGGCTCTGACAACTGCTTGACAGTAAGGTCAAGAGTCCAGTGAGCTGTTCCCACTTCAGCATCTTGGATTTAGCTTCTGTTGGTTGTTTTCTGGTATTTAGCAAAGCAATTGAGAGGGATTCAAAGAGGTCCTGAATGCTGCATACAGAAAATTGTGTTACCGCTAAGAAAAATAAACACACAATAGAGGTTTTGTGTGAGTGATCTCTAGATGATATGGTAATGCAACCTTTATTGGTCTAAGGAGTGTGTGGCTAATGCAAAATCGTCCAGCATTCATTTTCACATGATGTATACTTGAACTTTGTGTATATGATCTGATCAAAAGTCTTTCTTCCGAAGGTAAGGAAGGATATTCATGGTGTGCATGTTAGCCGACAGTAAAAGCAGGGAGACACAAGGAAGCAGGGGCCACCTCGACCCTTATCTCCACCGGCTGTGGGGGTATACCCAGGTTTCACCTTGCTGATGCGGGCAGTGAAAAGTGGCGGCTCTATGTGTTTTCATCTAGCTTCATTGCTGTTGGCGGCTCACCATACCAGATCTTTGAATACAAGCTTCCAGGTCTTATTTTAAGTCAAGCAAAAAACATTTAAATATTCTTCATAAACATTTAAACTAAATAGTTACTTATTTCTGAGCAATAATGCAAAGAATTAGATTTGTGTGGTTTTCGTGCTTTAATCTCAAGTGAGCACAATTTCCTGGAAAAGGGTTTATGACTTTGAAACCCACTTGCACAGCTCACTGACAGAATTGCTCAATCTGTCTGGATCTCAATTCTGCCCACATGTACTTAGGCATTCTCTCTTCTGCTGACTAATAATACTGCCAGGCTGGGAGCTGAGCTACGATGGGCCGGAAGTCAAATCACTCCTTTTATGTGCATAAAAGTCCGTATTTGAATAGATGGTCCTATTTTTTTGGATATATTTTTAAAGATCTGAAAAGGCCGTGGATATATACAGAGTGGGGTGGGTTAAATTTGGGGTTGGCATTATAGAAGATGCATGTTATTTATAGATTAAGGTAAAGAGAAATTAAAAAATTAAATATGAAAGGAAAATATTTTTGACAATATTATCGTTGAATACAGATGCACATCAACATTTATCAAAATGCACTTTACGGAAAAAATTGTGAAAAATCTAGAAAAAGGTAGCACGAGAAAAAGAGGGTAGCCTACGTCATATGAATACGTCAACAAATTGCCTCAGGCCAAATCTCACCTCATCTTGTAAACGCCAACTGTTAAATTTGATGTGTTTCTGTTGTTTACAACACTGTCCAGAGGCTATGCCTACAACTCCCCGAGATTGAGATGTCAATTGTGTAAATATTTTCTCCTTCCCCGTCTGGCCATTCAAAATCCAATTTGAAAATCCCATCAGATAGGCATTTCCTCCTTCTGCTCTGCAACCAGAGCAGGCGACTGCTACATTCTTATCTTATCAGTAGCAACAATCTTGCATCTCGTCGTGCCCAAACAGGGAGAAACAGAAACATAAGTGGTAATTTAGCTCCCACCTCCACTGCAAATAATGCACATACTGAAGCAAATACGCAGGTTCTTCTGTCATCGAGTGAGAATGGATATTGGCGCTTTGTCAAGCAAAAGAGCATAAAGGAAAAAGCCTCTTCTTGCTCTTAATACTCCCCCGGCTTTTCCTTCGTTTTCTTCCCTCCTGGCACGGTGACATGCATGATAAGAGCTGCGAGCTCTGTCTGGGTCTGTACAGGAAGCACAAGGGAATCAGTGGTGTTGTCAATCAACGACAGCTCTGCTGCCGTCAGAGACTGGAACAATGGCTGTAGACTCGCCTGCCACAGGGAAATCTTACTCAGCCTGCAATCGCACACTGACGGACCAGATAAAGTTTAGAGGAAAATAAGAGAAAGTAACCAAAGAATTACATCACTTGAATACACGTGGACACATATGCACACTTAGATCCACCTCCCATTTTTGCGTTTTTCAAAAAAACTAATGGATAAATCAAGATTACAACCCCTTGGGACAGGATTCCTGAAAGTGGGTTGGAAATTTCACTCCATGAGTTCAGTTACAATCAACTCTTTCATTCCTGTTTGCCTTGTGGATGAAAACATTATAGTATGCTTCAGTACAGTACACTGCTACAGTAATGCTTCTATGTTATAATTTACACCTATTTACCACATATTGAACTCAAAGAAATGTCACAGATGATATTCACTGTTGACTAAATTCTGTCCTTTCAAACACAATGACAAATCACTGTTTGAAACAATTTTTGACAGATATTTAGGACAGAAGTCAGCAAAAGCAAGTCTTTCCATTATAGTCGATGTTGAGTGTTGGTATTGGTGAATGTTGGCTAAAATGACAACTGTAGCTAGCAGTTTTTCCGACTGTGGCTAGCTTAAGCTAATCTAACTTTAGTTGCATGGTTTGCTTTTTTAAGTTTCCAGCAGGCCTGATCTAAAGATGTGCATAGATCTGGTTTGCTGGCAAGTGGAAAACATCCAAGATTTGACAGCACTGTTCTGCCTATAAGGGCTAGAGTATGATCAATCCATGGATAATTGCTGTTTGGTATGGCCAATTCTCATTTTGAGACCCCACAAACATTTCACATTTGAGACATTTTTCAAGTGTCTAATACGCATTTCGGTTAGAAAACAGTTACATTCCTGCCCTGGCTTTCTTTACACAGCATGAAATCTAACCCCATATCACCCAATTGCAAAGTAAAGGCAAGATACGCTATGAAAACAAACAAAGCACAGAGACTTGTTAAGTTAATGTCATGGCATACATTATTGCACAGGAAATGTTTTCCGGTGCCAACATAAATACATTCCACCATCGCATCGCACATACCAGGGATGAAATATAATCAATAATGCACTAACTATAATGTAAATAATAGCCCTCGGAGTCACTGTAATGATGATACATCTAATTGCTTCTGTACAGAATTGTGTTCAGACTTCTGGAAATTGAAAATGGGGAAACATTTGGGGAACGGAGGGCTTAACTCCCCCCACAGAAAACCTTTTTATATTGGTGGAAAGTATAGAACACACATCTACTACCTCTGTGACATACACACACACACACACACACACTCCCAAACACACACACACACACACACACACACACACACACACACACACACACACACACACACACACACACACACACACACACACACACACACACACACACACACACACACACACACACACACACACACACACACACATCCATTTGTCCGGGACAGGACAAAGCGAGTGCATCCTTCAGCTGACACTTACTGGAGGGGAAGTCGGGCCTTGAGGCTGTTGGATGACATCAGCACAGCAAAAGTGACACCATTTATCACCGACCACCGAACATGGAGACATTCATAACATCCTGACAGGAAAATCTTGTGGAAAATAATCACTTGGGGCTTTGATAACAACTTGGCTCCTTCTTTTTCTCCTCATTTAGACAGTGTCCTGTTCTCGTTTGCTGCTCTTTATCCATAACCTTTCTACATGTATCATGCATTAAACATGCCTCCATGGTAATCACTTTTTTAATTGGTTAATTAAGGCTTTATTTTGAACATGTAAATATGTTACAATAATAGCTAAAAGAACAAAAAAAAACAATATTAACTATCCATTTTTTAAATGGCCATTAATGTACCGACTGCACCTTATAAACCAGTTGGCCAAGACAAAAAAGTCATTGTTCTCTAGATGACGGAGATCATATATCATCTCCCATGGAAAGACAGTTATCAGTGTGATATCCATATTATGGCAAACTCACAAAAGAAGTAAGAGGAGATGAGGAAATCTTTCCAGAACACACTCATTTGGGTCCAAAGGTTAGTCAGCCCTTTTCCCGTTTTGGGCAAAGCTCGGAGTCTCAAGCGTTGCTCTTTGTAAATGACCTTCTCTCACTTCTGGTCTCCTCTTTTGTGCTGCGGCGAGAGTGTGGGAGCTTTTGTCATGTGTCAGAGGAGCATGGACAGCAGCCAAGCCTGTCCGTGGGTCTTCCTATTTTGACACCCTGAAGCACCTGCCCTCACTCAAGCATGGCAAGAAACGTCACAGGGAGAACAATGGAGAAAGGGCCTCTTTCCAGACACTCCTCGCTGGCTGATCCAGCACCGACTGCCTGTCACTCAAAAGCCATTAAAGGTCAGTGTAGCTTGCTAACCCCTCCAACCCTCGGGAGGACCCGCCCTCATGGACTCTGCCAGTTTTACATTCACTTTTTCCTCTCCACCATCTCTCCTTTCCCCCTCAGAGGTCATAAGAGGGGGGGATATCCCAGAAGGAAATGCCTGAGCTCTGAAGGAGGTGCCTGTCCACTCTATCTTTATCATAAGTTTTAACATAGTCCTGGGTGTTATCGCTTTTATGTAATGGAGTGCCATGTGCTGATAACCCGGATGGCAGAAGAAATTTTATCTCTGCTGAACTACATTACTCCTGTATTGATTATTTTTCCCAGAGGAAAAAAAACACAATTACTTTTGTGGGTCCGGTGGGTGACAGAAAGAGAGAAAAAAAAAGAAAGGAATTCATTATGTTACGTTACTGTAAGACGTTTGACATCAGCAAACGGAGGAACTCTGCACACATATCAGTGGATCTGTTTAAAAGATGATATTATATAACATATTTAAGCAATAAAGGTATAACTATGCACTTCTTTGAATTTGTTCATGTGATACAGATGTTTGTATTACAGTTTTTTTCGATCGATAAAACACAGTGGGCACAACTGTAACTCAATGTGCAAAACTCTAACTACAGTCTGCACTACCAACTACCACTGGAGCTGAACAGTTCACTTCACCTGCAAAATAGGCTCATTGCAGCAAACACTATGAACCAGCCTCATTAAGATAACACATACTGTCACTCAGAACATGCTCAGAGTATAAACACTGGCATCAAACCCCAATACACAAATTACAAACTTTTAATCTTTACAGTTTGAATAATTTGAGTTACTTCACACAAATTGCGTTATATTTTCTTTGATGAATGAGTGAAATTCTTTCACATGAAATAGTTTATTTTATAACAATCCATTTCTTTTAGATAACAAAAAGAAATTAAAATCAGAAATTGCTTCAATAGATACATATTCTATATATTTTATTGATAACATTTCCAAATGTAGTATGCATCTGTGTAAATATTCTATAATTGTAATACATAAATAAATTCCTTTAATGTTGTCATTTACTGTAAGGGTGCAACTCATACGTTTTTGTTAGCTTGAAAATTTGTATTACAGATGCAACTTTAGATCTTTGCAGATTGCGTTGCACCCACAACCCTGCCTCTCTCAATGAGAGACCATGATTCACAACAGGGTCTTTCAGTGTAGCCCTTACTGTATTTCATCAGAAATTACAGCTCAGTGAATTTTAGGTCTTCCTCCACACATCCAGTCTCACTGCTTCTCTTCTCCCTCCAACAACCTGTCTTCCTATTTTTGAGCTTTCCCTATAGGGGAAGGTGGGGTGATTTGTGCATTTTGGAAGTTGCAAAACCCCTTGTTTCTAGAAAACCGTGGAAGAAATTGGAAATGTGACCACATATTTAAGAAGAGCCATCCATTTGACTCATCCTGTAAAGAAGGGAGACACAAGGAATAAGATATAAGCACATTTAAGCTCAAAAAACTGTGTTTTGCCTTTCAAAGTAAAATTTCCATGATCAAGGTTTTTTGATTATTGTGTCTGAACAATTATAGACACGTTTGAAAACATTTGACACATGTTTTAGTGCTTTGGTATGCTACACTTTGAGTCTATATAGTTAGCACAATGTCAACCCTAAATTGCTGCATCATGCCTATTATCCAAAATTCTGGGGATGGGGTGATTTGTGCGCAAGGGCCTGGGTGAGTTATAAGTAAGTAAGTAAGTAAAATGTATTTATAAAAGCACATTTATGACAGTTTGCACTGTCCAAAGTGCTGTACATAGTGCATTCAGTAGGTAAACAATGAAGGTAAAATAACAATAACCAAAATAAAAGACGTAAAGCCCATACATCCACATAAACACAGATAGTAGTGCAGAGGTAAGTAAGTAGTGCAGAGGTTAATGGGGAGGAAACACCAGGGTGTACATATGGGTTTTGAGCCTTGATTTAAAGGCAGTAATGTAGGGGGAATCACATTTGTCAGGTGGCAGTTGGTTCCACAAGCACGGAGCAACTAGTGCAAAGTACATTTCTGAGAGTTGTGCCAGTGGCATGGCTGTATACGCTGGTCACCAAAAGAAAGTGATTGTCTACAGTAGCTCAGAAGAGAGTGACATCTCAATTCCACTTAACGACACCACTGATGAGAGTTCAGATGGCCAGAAAGATGATGATGGTGACTTTGTCATTGTGACACAAGACAACTTTTTTTCCGAAAGCTATATTTCTTAAACAGTTTATTCCAGATCCAAAGTTTTTATTGCCAGGGATGCACAACATCCTGAAATATATGTACATATTTGAGTTGGAGACTTAACTGTCAAGGCCTCACTTTAAAATCACTTTGAGTAAAAAGTTGCACAAATCACCCCACCTTCCCCTACTATACAGTATGTTCACTAACAAGTCTAAAACAATACACCTTCTTAGTGTTTCAGTTGAAATTGCAATCAGCAGTGTTTGAATCTAGAGTTTGGTCCACATGAACCGCTAATGTGCATAGTGTAGTTAGAGTTTTGCACTTGTCGTTCCAGTTGTGCCCACTGTGGTTTAGCAATCGAAAAAAACTGTATAGACGCGAATGTTTCACTTCAAAAAGCAAACCTTGACTTTAAGTCAGATAAGTCATTCTATGATATATTTTAGATGGTAAATACCAGTTGGCAACATGTCTTTACCCAGGCAATACTATAACTCATTGCTTCTGAAGTTACTAATTTGTGTTCGGGGAAGAGATTTATGGAATGTTTTTTGAACAGTTTTAACTTTAAATCCAACTGTCTTTCAAATAAGGTAACCCCACATATACAGTTTCAAAAATTGCTATGAAAAGGCTCTTAATTAGAAATGGGACTGTAAATGGATGGTTTTCTTGAATTTGTGTCTTACATCTGTAAGACCGCGGCTGATGAGGGAACTTGAACAGCAGCAAGACATACTGCACTATACGCAGAGGCATGTAAGCAAGCCTGCACACTGAAGCATAAGTGTGTTCAGCCATATCAGCCCTGGCATTCCAACCCCTAGCTGGGGTGCGAGATAAATGATTTAGGTCTCTTCCTCTTGATAAATGCATTCCTTCACTGTAGTAAAACGAGGGGGCGCAGGGGAGGAAATATGAGGCACCTGAAGCAGTGAAACCGAGGGAGACAGTTCGTCGTGACAATACTTCATGCAGCACCTCGTTCGTCTCTGGCGCTGTGAGGACAGATTAATCCCTTTTTTTATGGCGACTCCATCAACGAGCACAGGAGATACACCACTGGCTGCCATGGCGATGAAGTCTCACCCCTATCACTGTACCACACAGGCCTGAAGTATAGGCAGGCATGCTTCACTGCCCGCCCTCCGTATCCATCACCAGATATGAAAGAAGTTTTTGTGATAAAGAATATTGCGATTTTGGCTGAAATGCTTTTTTACCTAGTGAGCTATTGATGGAACATTAAAACTTCAAACTCATTCAACAGGTGCTTTCTAAATATGGGTAAGAAAAATTAATATACCTAAGGTCCAATGCACATCAAGAGGACAAGCTCAACTAAAATAAAGTAGTCTTCAAAGGGTCCAGTAAAAAAAAAAAATGCGGTAAGAATTGAATGACCATCAGATCACCAGTGTAAAGGAATGATATAACAACCTATATGAAGAGTGTTTGACAAAAGCTTGAAAAATACAAACTGCAGCAACATTATAATGTCCTCAGCGTATCTGCGATTACATGTCCCATCGAAGTGGAATAAATGGCTAACCTAAGCAGCTATTTCATTTTCCCTGTTTAACATCACATCAGTATCCTTTCTTTCCCTCCCAAGGAGAGCAGAGGACGTGAAGGGAAAGTAACTCGTCCAATGATCTACTAATAGCCCCCAGCAAGCTTCAACCACAAGGCTGTCCATCATCCAGTTACAGTTCCTGCTGCTTGTGGGTTAATAGTGAACGTGCAGATACTGTCAGTTGGTTTACCCACTGCCGTGACAGCTTTGCTTGGGTATATTTGCTGGCTTTTGTTGGTAGCTTCTCAATTTTGAAGTTATACAGTAAGTCTTGTGTGCTATGTTATTAGGAGGTATTATGTTAAAGATTATGCAAAAAGTGAAACATGTAAAATGGAATTTTTCTTGTAATTTAAGTTGATGCAAAATAGGAATGTGGGTACATAGCTGTTATTTTATCATTCAATCTCTTCAATATATGAATTCTAGTCTGCACAGATGTTTGCATTTTTAATTTTTTCCCCTTCTTCTAGATCAGATTGCGTTTGAACTTGCTTGTGTACAAGAAGTCAAGGGAAAATCGGCCTTTGAGTGAGATTGGTTAATATGAAGCAGTTTGTAAAAACAAATGCTCAGGATAATGTCAAGAACAATAATTTTTAACAAGTATTGTCCTAAGTGTGCCAGTAAATGTGCAAACAACAACATATCTTACTAAAACAAGTTCCAACAGCGCACCTGAGGATGCTGAAGTCACTTTGCTGCTAACACACAAGCAGACTATTCCATCTGTTTGTACATTGATGAGGAGATGTGATCATTATCTTTTGTTAAAAAAAAATAAAAATAAAATTACGAGCTGACTTGAACAGAACTCGTGAAATGTTTGAGCAGTTGTAAAAGCGTAGGAGCGAAAGAGATGATAGCAGGTCGCCCCGCGTCGTCCATGGCAGCTGTCATCCTTGGCTCGTGGTTCCCTTCTCTGGGTCGGAGGTCATCCAGCTGTGGCCCCTCCCCCCTCTCCTTCTCCCCCTGACGCAGCAGATGTGGTCGGACCACCATGGCGAGGGCCTGACCACATCTGGCTCTGATTACGGCCAGACAATTCAGCTTTATCAGCTCCATCCACTTCTCTGTGCTCTGCTGCACTCATTCTCCCAGAGGTGATGTGTGACACATTCTCAACTCACCAATGCCGGCTTTACGGGGTGATTTATACAGTAAGTCACCGACACTGGGCTTATATATTGTTGATGTTCTATTTTAGTCACAATTTCATGCACACACTCATTATCTGTCTTGTAATATTTATAATCACTAACGACACATTTCTTACCTACCTCCATTGTAAACTATTATGTTCTCTCTCCCCTTTATTTCCCATAGCTTTCCTTTTAAGGAAAGTGATAAATCCCTGTGTGTCAAACAAAACTAATGACTAATGACTTAATGATATACTGCTGTCTCCGAGGACTGCTGCTGGACCTCCATCAGTTTGTGACTGTTACTGAGTCTATGTTCAAGTATATGCCTGTACTTGAACTGAGGTCAGTTCAATCAACGTATCACATGATAGTGTTGACCTGTAAAGAGTTCACAGAGCATTTTGTTGCTCATTGGACTCCATACATAGCACCTTTATTCTGACGGGGAGTCATGTGATCTGGATGGGAAATATGTCACACTTGCAGATAGAAAATCCCAACATCCATAAACAGGGGAGTTTGAGAAAGGATTATGTTGCACACAGGGATCACTGGCTGCAGTTTATTTTCCCAGGGTGCCTTTCCCCAGTATCCCCACCCCTTTTGCCAATGAAATCTCACCGAAGCCCTTAGTTCCTGTGGTTACATTGGGATATCTCAAATCACTTCAAACAAACAGTTGACAGATGAGATGGAATTCCACATATATATGAAAATATGAACCTGAAATCAAGTCTAACCGTGGAAAATCTATGAATACTAAGTGAGGGCGAGAAGCATATTGCTTGTTTTAACCGTTATGATACCGTTCCATGCTAGAGACAGAGGTGCTTGACATCTCCCATACATGCAACATCCTTCATGAAGTCTTTAGCCTGTCTGCTCCAATGTTAAACACCTGTATCTACATTTCATGCCATGTCACATTCACGCCGTGTCTCCCCGTGGCCTGCTGTCTGAGGCTAATGGAGAGGAATTGTCGGGGTGGGTTATCACAATGCTTCAAATCCTCTCCCAACCCTTCTATCCTTCCAACCATCATCACCCACTTTAACCCCACTCAACCCCCCAACGGCAGCCCAGTGCTCGGCCCCTCTCAGGGGGTCCCGGGGCAGTCCACTCGCGGGGACACAGGCGTGTGCACTAAAGCTGTCACCACCGCCTTCTGCTGCTGCTGCCAGTGCTGGAGGTTATCTTCCACACAGAAGTCCCAGCTGGCCCACTGTTTGATCTTTAATATACCAAATTACTTTTGTTTCTCCACTTTTTTTCCGTCTTCAAATCGAGACTTGAAATTTTTCAAATGGCTTGAAGAGGTATTCAGGCTTGTGACATTGGAACATTATTTCTTCCAAAGGTCGAAGTTTGATGCACTTGGCAACAATTCTGCACTGAAAGACCAGCCCCACAACAATGCTGTTTGCAGAGAGCTTGGCTATAGTGTGACTGTAGTTCTTGCCTTCACCAGGCCTTGCAGCTGATGAGACTCTATCTTTCTGGATCCTATCAGTAGCAGGAGGAAATGGGTGAGGTTTGTTGCTCTTGAACTGTGAGAACAAATAAACAGAATGCTAATTAGAAAAGTTCAGTTGTTAATGGCACCCCACTGATGGTGAAACCGGCAATCAGTGCATTGCATTTTCATTACTGGTAAGGTGATAATAGCCCAAAAGGTCTAGTAACTTTGTGAAAGTGTTCCTTCTTAGCACTGCCACTAAACAGGAAAGTAGGTACATAGAAAGCAAAAATATGAGTTGATAGCAACAGCAATAACACAAGGTATAACGTAATGGTGGTGGTAAACCTTGAATCACAAATGAACAGAAAATTACTTTGGGAAGATTGATACCATCTTAAAAGCTAACTGGGCTCAGTCAAAAAAAACTATTTGGTGCTTTACACCTCAGTGTTGTACGGGTTAAACAAATGAGATATAAAATAGTAATAAGTGATCTAGATCTGCTGGAAGGCATATTGTGTTACCTTTCTTAAAGAGCCAGGTAACCGGTTTCCCCCTGTTTAGTCTTTATGCTAAGCTAAGCTAACTGCTGGATGTAGCTTCACATTTACCATACAGCAGCATGTGAGCGGTAGTGATCATCTTATCTAACAATGCAGCAGTGAAGAGAATAAGCACATTTTACACGCTATTGAATTATTCCTTTAAGGATTACACAAATTGATGAGAGCTTTTGCTTTGACTTTAACACCCTTTACCATTGTTTGTCATTCCCACATAACGTGCCTTTAATTTATTATTTAACTCACTCCATGATCGTTTGCACCTAACACCTAAGCCGAGAGAAACTTATGCAGATGACACTGCAGATCTGCGAATCATTCACTCACATGGGACAGCTACAGCGTGAAAGCCAACTTGCGCCAAATTGCCAATCAAGGTTTACTGAAACTTTTTCTCTCTCTTTTAAAGTGGAAAATCATTCAAATCAGACATGCTGCCAACTGGCCGAGGAGTTTGCTACTTTTTTTTAAGGTGTCATCAAAGTTACCCAGTTGGTTAAACCTCCAACATGTGTGAGAGTGTTTTCTTTTCGGGGGGAGGAGTGAAGGTCTAGGGGACTGCAGGGAGCTAATTAGAAGCTATTCTCTAACTCAGGGCCAAATGGAGCAATTATCTGGCCGAGTGAGTAGATAATTCCCTCCCATTCATCTCCCACTGTCAGGGTCCCACTATACCCGCCCAACCTGCGCTGAGGATTGGATGCTTGAGCCTGTTGACACCTCACCTCTTTCTCCTAGTCCGTGTGTCCCAGTTCTTATAGGTAACTCCCCTGCTGTCTTTTAGCAAATAGCCAACATGGTGGATCACTGAGCTGATCATTTCTCCCATGGTTGTCACATACCAATGCCCCCCCCCCCCCAAAAAAAAAACAGGATTTATGACTACCACATCTCAGGTTCACCTAATGAGTCTGTTGGACACTGGTGGGAGAGCTGGCTTAAAGCGATGATTAATGCAACAGCCTGATAGCTCCCATGCTTTAAACTGGAGAAAATAAAGAGCAACATATGGACTTGCTGATTGAATTAGAATTAAACATAGGTTTGGCAAAGGGACAAAAAAGAAAACCAGATTACACAGGAAAACAAAAGCCATAGTATATCCATAATGCTATATTCCACTATCTAAAGAGTGCACCCGTGCTCTACACATGACTCACAACAGGTGATCGGGGTGGTTTTCATTGAAGTTCAGTATTTTGGAACGGTATGTGAGAATTGTAAGCTAATATTTTCCGCACATTGGGAGTTGAAGACCTCTGTCCAAAGTTTAACATTTCACTGCACACATCCAAGGTTGGCGGGAGAGTTTGTGCCGCTGACAGGAGTTGCCATTTATTACAGTGAGTATCTCACTTAGAACCGATGCAAAGAAGGCATCCTTTCAACACGTTCCCTGCGCTGAAAAGAAGTGTTGAGAAAACAGGACTAAAAGACATCACTCATGCAGAACTTAAAGTACATGAGTCATATTGGCAACATGTGAGCACGCAGTGGTAAGAGTGAGACGCGAAAGTTAAAACAAATGGGAGTATATGAAGTAAGCACGGGGTAAACCTTAATTGCTTCAGATAAAAAATAAAGTACTTGTGTAATGTTTCTGTTTTTGTTGCAGATCAAGGTTCTTCACTCTTAACTTCAGGTCAAAGAAGAACACAATTACATCATGTTAATTCACATTTTGGGGACAGTAGTTCGTTTGATGACTTGGTATGCCCAAGTGTAAGAATATGAACTCGTAAGATGTGTTCAAGTTATGGATATGGATAGTTATGGAGTTATGGATAGGTGGATTTTTAGTTATGGATTAAATGTTTTGGGACATGTCAATGCCTATATGGATCAGGAAAACAAATGTTCTCTGCACTATGTGGTTGGTACTGTATGTCTGTTGCTAGCTAGCAAAGTGCCCAAATTAAGCAAAAGGGTCCATGTAGCCTGTCTACCATGATCCAATCTATATGCTTTTTACGTGGTGTGTTTGCAAGGTAACACTTTACAATAAGGTACACAAAATTGTAGTAGCTACTACATACCTACTACATAGTTTTTTTTTTTTGTGCTACCTATGTGTTAGGTAGCACAAAAAAAAAAAACCCTATGTGTTAGGTAGCACATAGGGTTTTTTTTTTTTGTGCTACCTATGTGTTAGGTAGCACAAAAAAAAAAAACCTTATGTGTTACCTACTACATAGTTTTTTTTTTTTTGCGCTACCTATGTGTTAGGTAGCACAAAAAAAAAAAACCCTATGTGTTAGGTAGCACATAGGGTTTTTTTTTTTTTGTGCTACCTATGTGTTAGGTAGCACAAAAAAAAAAACCCCTATGTGTTACCTACTACATAGTTTTTTTTTTTTTGCGCTACCTATGTGTTAGGTAGCACAAAAAAAAAAAACCCTATGTGTTAGGTAGCACATAGGGTTTTTTTTTTTGTGCTACCTATGTGTTAGTTAGCACAAAAAAAAAAAACCCTATGTGTTACCTACTACATAGTTTTTTTTTTTTTGCGCTACCTATGTGTTAGGTAGCACAAAAAAAAAACCCCTATGTGTTAGGTAGCACATAGGGTTTTTTTTTTTTGTGCTACCTATGTGTTAGTTAGCACAAAAAAAAACCCCTATGTGTTACCTACTATATAGTTTTTTTTTTTTTGTGCTACCTATGTGTTAGTTAGCACAAAAAAAAAAAACCCTATGTGTTACCTACTACATAGTTTTTTCTTTTTGCGCTACCTATGTGTTAGGTAGCACAAAAAAAAAAAACCCTATGTGTTACCTACTACATAGTTTTTTTTTTTTTTGCGCTACCTATGTGTTAGGTAGCACAAAAAAAAAACCCTATGTGTTAGGTAGCACATAGGGTTTTTTTTTTTGTGCTACCTATGTGTTAGTTAGCACAAAAAAAAAAACCCTATGTGTTACCTACTACATAGTTTTTTTTTTTTTGCGCTACCTATGTGTTAGGTAGCACAAAAAAAAAAAACCCCTATGTGTTACCTACTACATAGTTTTTTTTTTTGCGCTACCTATGTGTTAGGTAGCACAAAAAAAAAACCATATGTGTTAGGTAGCACATAGGGTTTTTTTTTTTGTGCTACCTATGTGTTAGTTAGCACAAAAAAAAAAAACCGTATGTGTTACCTACTACATAGTTTTTTTTTTTTTGTGCTACCTATGTGTTAGTTAGCACAAAAAAAAAAAACCCTATGTGTTACCTACTACATAGTTTTTTTTTTTTGCGCTACCTATGTGTTAGGTAGCACAAAAAAAAAACCCTATGTGTTACCTACTACATAGTTTTTTTTTTTTTTGCGCTACCTATGTGTTAGGTAGCACAAAAAAAAAACCCTATGTGTTAGGTAGCACATAGGGTTTTTTTTTTTGTGCTACCTATGTGTTAGTTAGCACAAAAAAAAAACCCTATGTGTTACCTACTACATAGTTTTTTTTTTTTTGCGCTACCTATGTGTTAGGTAGCACAAAAAAAAAAAAACCCTATGTGTTACCTACTACATAGTTTTTTTTTTTTGCGCTACCTATGTGTTAGGTAGCACAAAAAAAAAAACATATGTGTTAGGTAGCACATAGGGTTTTTTTTTTTGTGCTACCTATGTGTTAGTTAGCACAAAAAAAAAAAACCGTATGTGTTACCTACTACATAGTTTTTTTTTTTTTGTGCTACCTATGTGTTAGTTAGCACAAAAAAAAAAAACCCTATGTGTTACCTACTACATAGTTTTTTTTTTTTTGTGCTACCTATGTGTTAGTTAGCACAAAAAAAAAACCCTATGTGTTACCTACTACATAGTTTTTTTTTTTTTGCGCTACCTATGTGTTAGGTAGCACAAAAAAAAAAAACCCTATGTGTTACCTACTACATAGTTTTTTTTTTTTTGCGCTACCTATGTGTTAGGTAGCACAAAAAAAAAACCCCTATGTGTTAGGTAGCACATAGGGTTTTTTTTTTTTGTGCTACCTAACACATAGGTAGCGCAAAAAAAAAAAAACTATGTAGTAGGTAACACATAGGGTTTTTTTTTTTTGTGCTAACTAACACATAGGTAGCACAAAAAAAAAAAAACTATGTAGTAGGTAACACATAGGGGTTTTTTTTTTGTGCTAACTAACACATAGGTAGCACAAAAAAAAAAAACTATGTAGTAGGTAACACATAGGGGGTTTTTTTTTGTGCTAACTAACACATAGGTAGCACAAAAAAAAAAAACCCTATGTGCTACCTAACACATAGGGTTTTTTTTTTTTGTGCTACCTAACACATAGGTAGCGCAAACAAAAAAAAAACTATGTAGTAGGTAACACATAGGGTTTTTTTTTTTTGTGCTACCTAACACATAGGTAGCACAAAAAAAAAAAACCCCTATGTGCTACCTAACACATAGGGGTTTTTTTTTTGTGCTACCTAACACATAGGTAGCGCAAAAAAAAAAAAACTATGTAGTAGGTAACACATAAGGTTTTTTTTTTTTGTGCTACCTAACACATAGGTAGCACAAAAAAAAAAACCCCTATGTGCTACCTAACACATAGGGTTTTTTTTTTTGTGCTACCTAACACATAGGTAGCACAAAAAAAAAAAAACTATGTAGTAGGTATGTAGTAGCTACTACAATTTTGTGTACCTTATTGTAAAGTGTTACCGTTTGCAATATGGTGCATGTATAATCGCAATATATTACACAATTGACAATTTACTGTTGCGGAAAAAATAATAATAAAGAGGAATTACAACAAGGTTTGTGCAAGATCATGTATACTCTAGCCTGGATTAAGTATCAGCATAGCACTGACAAGGCATCTTTGTTATGTGGTTTTCTCACACATTTTACAAAAGTAAGACAGATTATGTCTAAAGCTTCCATGTCTCCAGTTGGATCAGATAAATGGAGGCCATACCTCTTCCACCACCACCACCACCACCAATAGGGAGGGGTCACAGAGGTGGAAGGAGACTTGGGAATGTCTGTTGCTAGTCTGGGTGCCTCTTAATTAAATATTCAATCACTTATGATGGAGGGAGACACCATCAGGCCTCCCCTGTCCTCCCATCTCCACAAATACATGCCCCATCACACCTGAGTAATCTGTGTGCTCTCTCAAATCTGTTGCACGAGTGAACTGCTCACTTCACAGCCAAATGTCTGACTGCGTGACAGAGAGCAGCAGCTTTAGTTCTCTGTCCTCCTCTACTGTTTTCTCTCCTTCGTTTCCTCTCTCTCTTCCC
The DNA here is from genome assembly GCF_949987685.1 of Ammodytes marinus. Lineage (NCBI taxonomy): Eukaryota > Metazoa > Chordata > Actinopteri > Uranoscopiformes > Ammodytidae > Ammodytes > Ammodytes marinus. The sequence goes on along the minus strand of NC_137213.1, from coordinate 15,326,080 downwards.
CAGCAGACCAAGAGGAAAAGGGGCTGAGGCATCCGCATGACCTTGGAATTAGTAGAGCTCCTGGGACACGGGCTTGCTGGGTGGGACTGCATTGGCAGCTGCTGGATTTTTCCCCTCCCGGGTGTACAAGATTAATGCATGCATCGGGGTTTTGCGGGTGCTGAGGCAGTGGGGGGGCTTTTTGGGGCATGTGCAGTTGTGGAGCAAGATTGATTCAGAGACAGGTCCGCACAGTGTGACGGACTCATGCAGGACATTCCGCAATGGGAAGCTTTCGTCTAGAGTGTGATATGGCATCATAATTGAAAGATTTATGCATTTTTGACCCTTTACGTATATCTTGGGCTAGATGCAATTTTTTTTTTAAGCGGTGGATATACATTACATTTTAAATTCAAATTGTCCGACCCTTTCATCACACTGCTAACACATGACCTGTGTACTGCTTCCTGTAGGGCCACACACGCCAAACCCTCTGGGGACAGAGAAAATTCCCTTTTTTCTCTTGTGTTATTTTCCTTGAGGTAGAACAGTGATTCATGTGCAGCCCTCTAATGCCCTTTTAAGGATTACAATGGCGATGTTGCGATTTTAGCCCATTTACCACAACTCAAGACAGCTTTAGATTTAGCAAACTATGTTGTAATGTTTCAATATTTTAAGCATGGTTCTTGAATTTTCTTACACAAACCAAATAGTCGACCCGCTCTTTAGAAAATGATCAGCAGTAATTAAATGTATACATATGTTATTATGAAGGATTGAAACCTACACTGTCATGATCATTTAAATAGACAAAGAATTCAACTCAGAAAGTTCAACGTTTTGATTGAACAACTGCAAATGTGGTACCCTAACCCTAACCCTAACCCTATCAAGATGTTAGGGTGGCAATGTGTTACTTGATGCCACCAGTAACAATTCTTCAGTGGCCTTTCCAAAGAGCTCCCCACTCAAGCAGGCACTTTTACCTTTAGGTCCACCACAGTAGCATTTTCAAATGGAGCTTCCAGACCTCAGCGTAGCTCAGCTGCTTAGGCAATCAGTGTTTTTTTTTCTTATTTAGGAGTGAGTGTGGCTGCCAGCCCACATGTGTTTGTTTGTAGACTGTGAGATTGTGGTAGTGTGCGGTGCGTGAACGTGTGTTGTGCGATACATATAACATATTAGTGTGACATAAATCTCACGCCCTCAGGTCCTAAGTGTCACCAACACAGGCAAATAAATACTGGAAATGAAAGCAGACTGACTGACATGTCATTGCAGTTTGACTTCTGTATGTGTACTCAGGCCACATATATCTATTTATCCAACCGTATTTTGATTAGGTGAACAAATGTAGAAAGATAAATTCTGAAACCGTTGGGCCTGTCTTATGAGATGTATATTTATCCTGGCACTGTGAAGTACTTTATAACACTAATCCTGTGGAGTTTTCATTTGAAAACGGCATTTGCGATTGTGTAAAAACATTTTAGGATTATGTAAAGGAGCAATTAGTCAGCAAAGCTGCTGGCTCCACGGCCTGCACAGACACAACTCAGCGTGGCTGTACTCAACAAGCCCTTTCATCTGGTATCAATTGAGACATTTCATTTTAATTTCTCTCTTCTCACAGTTTAAGTTTGTCTTTCTTCCTGACAGGTGTTGAAAAAAGAAAGCTACTACACATGTCTGCTGTGGTCCGTTCAGTGATTCACTCCTTTTATTCCCTGATTTCTCCCCTTTTATTTGAATTCCCACTGACCTCATGACGTAGTGTAGAATAAGGGTATTAATCAGGACTTAGGCCCAGCCTGTTCCCGGCCTCTCATTTTGGGAGTGCCTACAAAGGTGCCCGAGCAGACCAAATCCTGGCTTCATTTCTCCATATGAACTCATTTCCTTGTGGTGGTTCTCGAGTCCATGGCAATGTAACCTGAGGAGAGCATGGACTGAGGGCCTCCAGGGGATGAAAGCATCCAAAAGCCTGAGAATTAACCCCTCGGGTCAACTGCATTATCCACCTCTATTTATAGTTAAACTTTAATTTCTAACGGGTGAAAAAAGGCAAAAAAACAGGATTACAGGGGTCACAGCAAGAGATTTGCAGTTAATTAAATCAATCGCAGAGATTGACAAAATCTGTGGGTTTTTCCCTTCAATATTCTATCCACTTAGTGACATCTTAATTAGATTACATGACTTAATTTCACAATCAAGTTGTGTAATATTGCCCAGGATCTTTTTTGCTCCTTTGTCTCTGGGAGCTGATTTAACAACAGCTTTAGTATGCATACTCAGGGTCTCCCATATTCACTTTTGGAAAAAAAAGATGTTGTCAATAACTCAGCACACACTATAATTAGAAATCTGAATTGTATACTGTGTGTTTTATTTAAATATTTGTTTATGATACATAGATAACAAAGTCTCCAATTCTTCTTCAGCCACCCCCTCATGCCCAGTCTCATATTTGCTGATGGGTAATGACACTGTACTGGAGCCCATTACAAAGGTTTCTCCTTGGACTTTCAAGTAGTTTAGACACATGTAAATTTGATGCTGATTACTTTGCGGTAGAAACAACACACATGAAAAAAATCAATCAATCTCTCAATTATATAAAAAAAATATCCCCTGAAGGCAGATGAATGCCGACAACAGTGTGCACTATAAACAGACACGGACAGGAAATTCACGGAAATATCTTGACAGCTATTCCGGAATAATAAACATGTCTTGACAATTTTCTGTTTTTAACTGTTCCTCTAAATCGTTTTGAACTCCCACTCAGCCCCCATTGAGAGGAAGTAGATCAGTCTGGCTATATTTACGTACATCTCAGAATAGAGTCTGATGCAGTGACAGGAATATCAGCTATGGTAAATTTTGGGTACTTATGGGATGCAAGTATGTGTACAAGTGGGTGGATGTATGTATGAGAACGAAATACAAGCGCAAGTAAGGGTTACGTTATTTCAGACACACACACACACACACAGACACAGACGCACACACACCACCACACACACAGACACACACACACAGGCCCAAAAATACACACATGTACACAGAACCCACACACATTCAGTTGTTGTGGAGAGATGTTAGAGTAAAGAAGCTGCCATATAGCCAGGCGTCCCAAACAGATGCCCCTCTGCCTTGCTCAAGGGCACCTTGGCAGTGCCCAGAAGGTTAACTGGCACCTCTACAGCAACTAGGCCACACTTTGACCATTTCATTCATTTAATTTAACTTTTATTTATCCTCGAGAGACAAATTGAGGGGTGACCCTCATTTTCAATGACGTCGAGTTCAAAACAAATTCAAGAAAAACAACAATACATAAACAATATTCAATGCAAAAACATCAAATACACAACAACAGGTGAAGAGAGAAAAAAAAACAATTGAAACATTTACATAGTGGTGAAGAGTGGCAGCAATTAAAATTAAATGGGTGAAAGTACAATATAGCCTAATTAAAACAGTTACAGGTAGAGTTTGGCAGATTTAAGATAGTTTGTTTAAATTGGTTAAAGGATATGAAGGTATTTAGTTTAATTTGTTGCTGTAAGTTGTTCCAGGAGTCGGGGGCACTGAAGCTAAAAGCTGTCTTTCCCAGCTCAGACCGGGCTTGTGGGACATAAAGCATAAGCATGTCAGTGGAGCGGGTCTGATAAAGCCCATCTGAAATTTGCAGCATTTCTGTTAAATAACGAGGAAGCTTCCCGGTCAAGGCTTTGTAAATAAAAATGTGCCAATGTGCGTCACGTCTCTCTTTAAGGGAGGACCACCCAACCTTTTCATATAAAAGACAATGGTGTGTGTCATAACATACCATACACACTGTATACAGTAAAAATACTGTATACAGTGATAAACGGAGATATAGCGCTATATAAGTCCATTTACCATTTACCATACACAAACACCACAAACAATAGAAAGGACTATTGACATATAGCTGTAAAGCATATTTCAGGGCATGATATTTTCACAATAGATAAATCAGAAATACTTGGGATCATCCAGAGACAGACTGTTAATTGTTTTGCAGGCAATCGGCTGCCATGATCCTCCTGCTCCATATGACAGCAATTAAAACATTTGTTTGAGCAATCAATTCGGAAACAAAATAAACAGCTTACTCTATACAGTGTGTTATCTGTCTAGCTAAAGTTGTACAGGTTACAGAGTTAAACAATTTTTTAAAAGATGACTTATTGACTTGTCGTGACAAGAAAAGCACACATGTTACCAATAACATCATGCTTGTTCTCCATTAAGGAGTACCATTAAGTCATACCAGGGAGCCAGCATTTGCAGTGCCCTGTTAGTGGCACAACTACACCACATGATTCATGCTATGCGATACACCTGTGTTTGACGAATCAAACTAAAAAAAGCTGCACTGTCCTTTGCAGGAGAGAAATAACACACTGTCATGAATTGTTATTGAGTAGAAAATGTCAAAAGGTGACACCTTAAATGAGAAGATAGATGATCATCTGTTTGAGCATGATAATGACCCAAGTGGTAATTGCTCCAACAGTATGGTCTCCTCCTTAACTGCTACAATAAACGGTAACACTTTATTTTGATAGTCCACTGTTGACACTCAACAAGCTATCAGAAGATATGCAGTTGCATGTTAACAGTGAATGAGTTGCTATTCAACAGAACTATCTCAACAGTGGACTATCAAAATAAAGTGTTACCCAATAAACCCCGCCCCATCTCGCTTACTGCAGTTTGCAGCTGCCCCCCAAACCCCATAGTAATGCAAACCGCTGCCCTGAGCACAAAGGGAGCCTGTGTGAGGTGTTCACCTACCCCCACCTCCGCACCCCTCCACTCCCCACCCACCCCAGCCAGGCTCTCTCTCCCCCAGTGTGGTTGATGTGCTCCATTTGCTGGATGATGGACTGAGCGGGACAAGGCAAAAGTTCACACACCTTTCCTGTTCACATGGCTGAGGGGCCGACTTGACCCCGCTGGGCTGGCTCAGGGGCCACCTTCCATGTGCCACTGCTGGCTGCTGCTGGCCCTCCTCCTCCTCCTCCTCCTTGCACTACAATTTGTCCCCTCATTTAAGGCCAGCCACGCCTCTGTTGTCCTAATGCCATAACTGCTCTCAACTGCACTCGAGCTGCCATTTCCTTTTCCAGGGATGGCGAGAGGAGGGGCTGTTGGGGGGAGGTAAGAAAAGAGGAGTTTCTTTGTATAACGTCAAGAGTTAGCACTGTACGAGCGCACAATGCACATACTATGGTTTATACTATTTTTGCTCAGACAAAATGCCAGTCTTCCCCAAAAATACCTGTGCTTGTTCTTTTACTTACATACAGTCATATGAAAAAGTTTGGGAACCCCTCTCAGCCGGCATTATAATTGACTCTGCTTTCACACAAAAAAGATAAAAGAGGTATGTCTTTCATTTACCAGGAACAGCTAAGTACTGGGATGTTTTCCAAACAAAGATTTTTTGAAAAGCAGTATTTAGTTTTATGAAATTAAATAAAATGTGAAAAACTGGCTGTGCAAAAATATGGGAACCCTTGTGGTCTTGCTGATTTTAATGCATGTAACAGCATGTAAAACTGAGGACTTTAAACACAAAATTGGTTGGATTATGTTATTAAGCCTTGAACCTCATATAAAGGTCTGTTTAATCATGATAAAAGGTATTTTAGGTGCCTAAATGCAAGTTCCACTTCTCTTTGACTCTCTGCAGAAGTGAGACAGAATGCGATCATCAAAACAGCTCCCAAAAGATCTTAAAAACAAAGATTATTCATTGTCATGGTTTAGGGGAAGGCTACAAGAAGCTTTCCCAAAGGTTTCAATTGTCAATTTCTACTGTAAGGAACGTTGTCAGGGAATGGAAGGACACAGGCACAGTTGCAGTTAAACCCAGGTCTAGCAGACCAAGAAAAGTACAAGAGCGGCATATGCGGCGGATTGTGAGAATGGTTGCACACAACCCAAAGATTACCTCCAAAGACCTGCAAGAACATCTGGCTGCAGATTGTGTATCTGTACATGGTTCTACAATTCAGTGCAATTTGCACCAAAACATCTGTATGGCCGGGTGATGAGAAGGAAGCCCTTTCTGCGCCCACGCCACAGATACAGTTGCATGGAGTATGCAAAAGCTCATTTAGACAAGCCAGCTTCATATTGGAAGAAAATGCTTTGGACTGATGAGACAAAAATTAAGTTATTTGGTCTTTTTAAAAAGCAGATGTTTTGGTGCAAATTGCGCTGAATTGTTGAACGATGTACAGATGCACCATCTGCAGCCAGATGTTCTTGCAGGCCTTTGGAGGTGATCTGTGGGTTGTGTGCAACCATTCTCACAATCCTCCACCTATGCCGCTCCTGTTTTTTTCTTGGTCTGCCATGCCTGGGTTTAACTGCCACTATGCCTGTGTCCTTCCATTTCCTGACAACGTTCCCTACAGTCGAAATTGACGATTGAAACCTTTGGGAAAGCTTCTCGTAGCCTTCCCCTAAACCATGACAATGAACAATCTTTGTTTTTCAGATCTTTTGGGAGCTGTTTTGATGATCCCATTCCGTCTCACTTCAGCAGAGAGTCAAAGAGAAGTACAACTTGCATTTAGGCACCTAAAATACATTTTCTCATGATTAAACAGACATTGCTATGAGGTTCAAGGCTTAACAACATAATCCAACCAACTTTGTGTTTAAAGTAATCAGTTTTACATGCTGTTACAGGCATTAAAATCAACAAAACCACAAGGGTTCCTATATTTTTGCACAGCCAGTTTTTCACATTTTATTTTATTTCATACAACCAAATACTGCTTTTCAAAAAATCTTTGTTTGGAAAACATCCCAGTACTTAGCTGTTCCTGGTAAATTAAAGACATACCACTTTTATATATTTTTTTGTGAAAGCAGAGTCAATTATATTGCCGGCTGAGAGGGGTTCCCAAACTTTTACATATGACTGTACCTGACCAACATCCTTTTTAAAAAGTTGCAGATTGCGGTCTGCACAGGCCACAATTTTGGAAAGTGGTGTGTCTGATAGAAAAGTGCGTATGCTTCTTAAATCAGTATGTACTCAGCATGTCTGGTTTAAAAGGCTGCAGCAAGCAAAACAAATGGCAGCGCCACAATGCTTCCCCTTTTCCCACAATTCAGCTGTCTCAGTGAAAATTATCTGCTGGTGACTGAGCACAATTTGGCATCCCCTGCACCGCCCCCCTTCACCACCAGTGCCACCACCAGCACACAGACACCCACTCACTGACCCCCCCTCCCCCCACACACACACACACACACACACACATGCGCGCGCCCCTCTCTTGCGCCCCTCGTGAACACGTTCCACTTCAGCCCAGAGGAATTCATTTTCTAATTTTCCTTGACTGAGAAAACAATACACATGCCTTAACAATGTTGACATCTCTAATGCCTTAAAACGCAGTAGTAATGGAGCTTTGATTGGTAGTAAGTGGATACAGGATTACAAACACACATAGGGAGCTCCCCCTCACTGTACTGTAGTCTTTCTGATCCCCACTGAACAAATATATATGAGGTAAACTAAAGTCGAATAAGAAAAGGTGATCCGTTTATGAAAGAGAATAGTCATTTTAGTTTACTTCTTACATGACAAAAGGTTGGATTTCTAAGTTACAGAGTCTGGTGCCTTCTCTGTTTGTGGTTATACACTAACTAAGGAGTAACGCATTTAGACTTTATATGTGATTTATTTCTATTGCAATAAAGGTCAGACGGGCCTGACGCACATGACTGAGGACAGCTCAATCTCAGGACACACACAAACTAGGCTAACAAACCTTAGCTTGGTGATTTATTTTTCATTCTATGACGGAAAAAATTATTTGTCACCAAAGAAATGTTCAAGTATTAAACTGTCTCGTTAATTAACATCAAATGCTGCCTCCCAGAATTATAAATAGATCATGTCGTTCATCTAATTTTCCTTAAAAAAATGTCCACAGTTTAAAGGAATATACTGTATTGTCTAGAAGTCTTCTATGGTTTGATATTCAGTTTAAAAAAATAGGTTCAAATCATTTGCTGTTACTGTTATCTTACATTATGTAAATTGTGTTGTCTGCCTGTGTAAATGTTGGTCAGAACGTTGTTCATGGATCTGCGCTACACAGTAGTGATTGCATGTTTTGCATTTTCACTTTTTTCATATTTTTTCTTAGTCTTCCTCCTTCCTTCTCTACATTTTTCACGTTGCATATTCTTAGCTTCAGCAGGGCCATGACCCAAGAAAGAATCAAGTGCTTCATTCACAGTTTACCGCTCGCTCATTGTGCCGCTACCACAGAGTGACATATGAGCAAAACAAAAATTTCAAATTTGGTGACCAAAGTTATGAAAGCCAGTCATAACTGAACATTCTAGTAACATGTCATGTTTCAGCGGGAACAACTATTATACAAAAATCTACTGTGGAAACGCTGTTATTCGATTTAAATTTATTTTCTTTTTTTAGTGAATGAGACAGTTTTAATTCAAACACCTAAGTGTATTTGCATGTGACGACTCTTGCATGATTTAAAATAATGTCCATTTGATTACAACTACAACTTTGCTATGATCTTGTGGATAAACTACAACACAGCAAGGCAGCAGAGTGCAAAATCAGGAAGGTCTTATTCAGAAAATTAACAAAGATTTTTTCTTTGAAGGAAATCACCTCTCTAAGGTTACATTCTGCAGGCTTCCCATGACAAGCCCCTGTCAGACACCACTCATTAACCAGTTTGTCTCCCATGAACACCTCTGTCTGTTATAAAGGCTAATTGTTAGCCAAGTTAACAGCGGCAGCAACTTCCCCCTCCTCAGCCAGCCGATTTATAGCGGTCCACATTTCTGCTTGAGACAATTCACACCAGTGCACCTGTCACATTCCTCATAATATAGAAATAGTGGTAGGTGATACTTTACGAGCACGTTGACACTTTAACTGCTAATGCCATTCTAAGCAACACATCAACTAAACTTATATACATCAATAAATACACTAGATTTTGTTTCTAAAATTTAGAAAATAATGATTTTGTCTGTAGTGGATATGGCTTGATCTGACAGAACTTGATTTGTTAACACTCACATATTCATATTTCTGCAATAAATTGTTACTTCAGGAAGCCAAGCCACATTTAAACCAAAACAAGCAAGCAAAGGTGTGTTTTCACATGTGTATTTGACATCATGGTGGTTGTACAAGCTGATCATTGTTTGCAAATACTAATTAGGTGGATCTATAGCCAAATATTTATTAAAATTAGTAGTGGACCTTATATGGGTATAAAACCTTAACTTCCCAGTGTAGAAACTGACCACACATTTCTTGTTACAAAAAAAACATAAATTGATCTCAGCATTAATAATTTGCAAAACAATTATTTGCTCTCTGGTTAAAAATTAGATTCCTAGCACCTTCCACAACCATCCACTTATGACAAAGTTCCAGCCGTTTAGCTTAGCATAGCATAAAGAGCAGAAACAGGTGAAAACAGCCAACCTGGCTCTGAACGACTGTAATAGCGAATAGCTTCTAGCTCAGTAAATAGCATCTAATGTCTCATTTGTTTAATCCCTACAAAAAAAAAATATATATAATCTTGCCGTTTTACAGGGGGTTATGTATGGGACTGTTTCTTGAATGGGGTCACTGTAAGGTTGCCAGGCAAAGCTAAGTTAGTAAGCTTTTGGCTGTGCAAAACCGATATGAGAGTTGTATTGATTTTCTCATCTGACTCTTGCCAAAAAAAAGTGAAAAAGCTTTCCCAAAATGTTGAGCTATTCCTTTATCGGTCCAATAACCACAAGTTAAAAGGAAATGACTGAAGTAGGTCAAAAGACGACATGCAGTCATTCAATATTGTAGTTATTTGAATTTATTTGCATAGTAATGTCAGATAACCACTGGAACGCTGTCTCCAAAGTGATATGAGACTCATGTCTGACCCTTGAGAGATGACATCTCTCACATGTCCACGATTCCCTGACCTCATCATGTCCCCCACCATTTATGTGTTACCATAAAATCATTTGTTTCTGACAAACCCGCCGCTGAGTGACTTATGCCTGGCCCGGCAGCCGGGAGGCGGCAATACAAGGAAGTTGCAGTCCAATCCTGGAGACAGGCTCGTTCTAGTTCAGCAGCCCACACACACAAAAAAAGGTCCCCTTCAATCATTCCCATGGTTCTTATTCTGGGCAGCAAGCGTGGTGTCTACAGTTTCCCAGGCCCCTCCTAAAAAATTACACATTCTCAGACCAGATGCTTCAGTCAGCCTGTACAGAGCTGTGATTATTAGCAGGGACCTCTTCTTTTTTTTGGTCCAAGAGAGAGGGGGCTGGCTATTTTTAACCAACGATGAAAGTTTGAATATCCTTCCACCCCTTGAGCACACCAACACCCGCTGCCAGATATTGCAGGGTTTCAGCCCAGACAAGAAGGAGGGGAGGGGGGGTGTCTTGAGGGCATGGCTCCCTCAGAGCAGCGAGACAGCACTGTGTCATTACTGGCAATGCTACATTTACTTTCTCTCACTGCACATAAGCCAGAGTCGAACGTTAAAGAGGGCCATCGATGAGTGACTGAGAACGCTGTGAGGTCGGTCCGAGGGCTTTGCGAGAGGCTTGTGACTGCTTTCTTGTTCCTTTTGTTGGCAGGCAGTGATTGCCGCTGGCATTCCAAGAAGCTATATTTCCCATACATTCCTCCATGTTTGGAGGGGGTTTCTACAGTGTGGGCTGTCAAGAGTTAGACGTGGATGACAAGCCTGGATTGAGAGCAGAATGAGGGCTGTCAAAACTCGGCAGTATTGGATCTGATGAAGAAAGACAAATGCTTACAGACAGGACAAAGTAAGGCCTGGTGCGCCGGACAGGCCTAAATCATTGTTTTTTTCTTGGTGCGCTCACTTTTAACCATGACATGACTTGGAGAGCAAAACAATACTGTTCTTGTGTGATTCCGCTCCGTCTCTCTGATCTGCTTTTCTACTTACAGTTGCTTCGTCGTCATGAAAACAAATGATGCTGAACACATGTAGCATGGGGGAATACGTGTTTGCAAACAACTGTATCCTATGAACTCAAGCTCAATTTATCCCTTTATTCAATGCTGATCAAACACACTGGCTGTACGGTATTTGAAATGATCTGAGTTGTTGCTTTCTCTAGAGTAGGGGGAGTGATGTGGAATTTTATTGTGAGGTCAAACTTAGTGCAAATGAAAGTGTACAATTGAATTTATGTCAGACCTAAGAAATATGCTGGGTCTGGTTGTACAGCATGTCTGGCCTATTCATTCCAGCTAACAAGACATACTGAAGTTAAGTCAAAACCTATCTTGTGCAGACATTCAGCGTCAACCACACAGACAGAGGCAACACTGCTCCAGTATCAGCTGAGTGAGCGTCTAAGACAAGGTTGACGAATAATGTGATTATCATTTGCCCTGTGTCCACAGTATTTGTCAGATCCTTAACCACAACCACATCTGCGAAATACGGTTAGATCAGCTGTGTGCACGCATGTCTTTTCTTCAAACTCTGCCTCACAAACAAACACAGGTACAGATTATGCAGATCAGCAATAAACCTGACATGCCATATTGTCATAACGATGGCTCTCCGCCAAGCAACTAGTAAGAATTCCTCCTGCTCCTCAGACTTCTGCAGGCGCCAGCCACCACTGCACTGGAAATGACTTAGCCAAGGGGAGGAGAGAAGAGGAGAGAAAGACTGTTTTAGGAGTTTGCCTAAAAATATCTTATGAATAATGACAGGAATGAGTGCACATGGGTTCAAAGTGAGTTTATGAATAACTAATAATGCCTGAGATTGCTGGAGGGGTGGAAAATGAATATGATGCGTAGAGAAGTGTGTTTTTGTGTGTTTGTGCGTTTATTGTTCTGTAAGGGGGGTAAATGGAAAGAACATGCAAACTTCTATCATTCTTTTTCTCTCTTAGGCTCTCTCTGTCTCCTCCCTCTATCGCTCTTTCCCTCATCTCTCCATCTCTCCAGGGGAGGAAGGTCTCAGAGTTTCTCAGGAATGTTGACTTCTCTGTGCCTCGGTCCCCTGGGGGACGTTGGTAGGGGTCTTGACCCTTCTCCTCCTGTATCCCTGGAGCCTATCAGCTAACTAAGTTAGCATGAGATAACTCTGTGCTCCTTGTCCCCCCATTGCAGTCTCTTTTCCTTCCCTCCCTTTTCTGTTTCCCTCATCCTGGGCTAATATGATACAGGGGCTCCATCAGAAGCAGGACAACATCCATCACACTACTGTCTAGTCTTGGCCTGTGGCAAAGTTTGTCTTTCAACCACTGTCTTCATCACTCACACTATGTGCCCAGACACTAATGAAATCTCCTTTGCTAATCCATGTTTGGGCTGTAGTGCCATCCAGACATCTGTTGGTTTGAGCCACAATGAGGGCTCAAGTTTCCCTTTCACACTCTGGCATTTTCCATTCAAGTGATCAGCTGCAATCAGCATAATTCAAGGATGAGTGCCAACTACGGAATGCCATTACACAGTATGTGACCATGCACCCAAACCCATCAGACATTCAAAACATATTTGTAAGGAATTACATGGTATCTATCTTTATACCATGGAACATTAATTCCAATGATGTTCTCTCCAGCTGCCCATAGCACCGCTGACCTCCCATGTGCCTCCATCACCTGGAAGAAGCTGCTGTACAGCTCTGGAGTGTAAGCTGATGCCGTGGGGAGCATTTTATATGTCATCACAGTTGTACAGGTTAGTCACATCCATTGTGTGTGAGGTGTTTGTGTGCAGGGTGCATCCCTATGGGAACAATAGGGTAGTGGCAACGTAGCCTCGGACAGGAAGTTGTATTAAAGCACCACTAAACATGGGCAGACTACTCTCCATATTCACTAATGTGTGTATTTTCGGCCTGTATGTCTGATTATAACAAAATAGAGAAAGTCTGCCTTAGACTGCCAACAGAGAATGGCCTTTGCAACAAAAATATGGATTGAAAACATTGAAAACAGTGACAAGAAAACACATTTTGCATGCTATTTACAAACGCAGACGTTTCATTCAAAATAAATGTGCTTTTTACTTTGTTATGTTGGAAAGCAGGATTCAGTGTTGAATTACTCCACCATAGTCCCTATACACCTTCATACATAAAGTACTGACATGTTGTTTGTCTTCTTAGAAGTGGAGCAGTTTTGACACGTTGTATTTCATAATAACACTGATGATGGTGTTACTGCTCCCATTGCCATGTTTAATTGTCTATCCTTCTTCAAACATTGTATGGTCACCTTTAAAACTGAAACCTGAAACAAAAAACAGACTGATAGTGCAGTGGCTATATACTGTAGCCACTGGCCTTTAGAGCAGAATGGGCCTGACCCATGCTGTGACCTTTCCATGTTACGTAGACAATATTTATCAGGAACCGTGAGCTGTAGATGACTGATTTGCCTCCTGTTAGTTGAGTATTTTCTCAAGCCATTCTTATTTCCCTGTAAGGTCAGCAACCCTGCAATTTTCTCCCACACACTGGCTAGCATTGCCTGGCTCTCTAGCTCATGGTCCACCTCTTGTCCTCTTCACTCCTCGTATTGCCTGGGGTGCTGCTTGAACTTAGGGACACACTTCGGCCCCTCAGTGGGAGAACTTGGAACCAGAAGGGAAATGGGCTTCTTGCCAAGGTTTGGGACAGGCAATGTTGGAGAAAAACATGAGGATTGGCTTAAAAAAGAGGAAACATGGAGATTAGAGCATAGGCTAAAACATGAAATGCACAGAGATGTTTAAAAAGTGTGTCACTGCTGAGAAGATTTTAAAGGATAGGCTCTGTGAAAAGAGTGCACAGACATGGTGGCTTTTGAATAGCTTTAGGGCTCGATTAGAAGGTCAACGTTTGAATTTGGAGCTTCAAATGAGAGAGGCACCTATGAACCTCTAACCCATAATCTGGATTTGATTATTCTATTATGAGTTACTTTTGTGCCAACACATCTCAGTGCACCCCTTGTTTGCCAGGCTAAATATATGGCTATTATTTATTATTTACGATTTCCATTCTGGAACTGAAAAACAAAGGTCCATACCTTGTTTAAAATGAACTGCACAATTCCCCCCCCCCCCCCCCCCCCCGCCCCCCTCTCAAATGAGCCATTTATTGCTCTTCTCTTAAATGGACTAGCTGCCTGCAGACGAATATTACTCATAACTCCAGCCTCTGCCAAGTCCTGGTCTGAAGGCCATTAAGGTGTTTAAAGTCAGCCATTCATATTTGTGCTGGGTCGCCGTTTGTCTATTTTAAGTATTCCCTAGAAATGTTTTTATGAAATATAGCCACTGTGCTTTACCAAGAGTGCACTGCATCATGCCTTACCATCCTGCAATACCAGACATCATTCAACACCTTACACATTATACAGTCACATTACACCTTCATGTTTCACTGCAGGTCCAGCCTGCTCCATTTTTCTTTTCAAGAAGGTGGATTGGAAATGTACACAAAGAGGAACTTTGGCCAACCCATGGCATTAAATCTATGCGATTAAATCCAAGAAGGTAAGGCATTTTTCCTGTTTACTATCTGAAGTCGTTGGCTGCAAACTGGCATGTTGCTAAGTACAGCGGGCCCCCTTTGTTTACATACCCGTTTACAAAGTAGGCTATAGGCTGTGTAGTGCCACTAGATTTCTTCTCAGCACACACACAGTAGGCCTACAGCCAGGTAGCGGATCGAGAGGAGATATATTCACGGATTTTGACAAAAAGTGATTTTGACAACAAGAGTTCGCCAGAATTCACCTTTAATATGTTTTTTTTTTAAACATTAATTCTATAACCTGCCGGACTTTTATGCTTTACCAGCCTAAAGGGGGGTCCGCTTCTAAAAAGTTTAGCTACAGTTTTAGTTTTTAAAGGTAGAATTTATAAAGTAAACACAGCGCTTCTTCTAATCATGCTTATACCCTCACATCCTGTGTATAAAGCGTTAGTGTGCATGTTCATTTATTATGTAACGACTGTATGTGCAACCAAGTAGCTGCAGGTTTTCACTCCAATCACTAAACCAGGTGATTTCCCTCAACCATTCCTTCTACCCTGACTGAGGATAAGCTAATCAGCGAATTCAACTGTTGTTAGCGGTAAGAATAAAAACCTGCTGACACTTGGGACTCGCGGTCACATTTTTGCATGTCCTGCTAACTGTCTTCTTCAGCACTCCATTTGTTTCTTGAAAGACTAAACTTAGCCAAATTTCCCTGGAAGCTCGGTGAAGTAGTGAGTGAAAACTGTCATATTTCTCTGTGCTGATGCAGAAAGGCCCCTTGGGGCTGCTTTACCCTGGAATACTCTTTATATGAGAAGCCGGGAAGTCGTCCACAAGGCTTGAGTTACACCAGGACCCTGTGACCTTGGAGTCACAGGGCCAAACGCAAAAGTGACAATGTGGATAATTGCCTGCTAAAGATAATGGACTGCTGATTGAGATCAATGACTTTCCCAAACTCAGAAGTGTTGTAGACAAGTGCTGAATGAATTTGAGGCTAAAAACATAGAAGCACTGAACAATAGGCGGACCGACGCAATGGAGATAGTCAGTTGCCCCAATAGGTGTAGAGGGACAGCTTTGTAAACACCGGTGTCAATCACAGCACACACACACACACACACACACACACACACACACACACACACACACACACACACACACACACACACACACACACACACGTTCACACTCTCATGCTTGAGAGCTCACAAACAAGGAGACAGGCATGCATGCACATGCACTTACACTATAGACTAGTGATTTGAATACTGTATAGTTTACGTCTCAATCTAACTGTATATACATAGCAAATGTAACTTTTTATTCAAATAAAACCAATGTGTAAAAGGGAAAACCCCAGAAGTGTTCCAGGAGAAAGATAAAACAATGACTTTGCTGTTTTATCAAAATTAAAGCCTTTGCATTTATGGCAGTATGTGAAATTAATGCAACCACAGCTTTGAGGTGTTAAGTCAATGCAGCATGCATGCAATGGCAAAAGTAGAGCTTCTTCATGGCTAACTAATCTTTTTATAGAGTAGTTACAACAAAGCAAATTGGTGGATGATCATGTAGGGAAGGCATATATTGCCTGTTTACCTCTCTGCACACCAGTGTAAAGTGTGGCAGTGGTTTCGAAAGGCACACATGTCTGTCACTCTGGGATTTCAGCTTTAACTACTAACCCAGGTTTCCTCCATACAGCACAGAGTGTTCTCACATGGTGGTAGTGGTTCTCTTGAGGAAACCTCTGCTAAAGTAAAATATTTTGAAAGAAGCAGGGCTCCCATGCTATGTATAAAGTAAAATAAATAATAAATATGCAACACATCAAGAGCTTCTTTTTTTATCAACCAATAGCTACTGAAAGACTGGTTTACTGTGAAACCTGAGACATGTTAGGAGTTTTAATGAACAGCCATGTCACTGTATGGGCTCATTGAGATTTTAATTGTGCAAACAGTCAGTTTGCAACTGCGCAGGTTTCAAATTGCACACTTTTATGTTTGAGAAAGAGAACAAAAATAGCAGATTCAGCCACATAGAAAACATTGAACCGTGGTTTAGGCTGTCAAAGATTGTTTACAGGGCTAGCCACATCCTTTGGTTATGAGCAGAACGTCTGCAAAAGTGGCACAGCAGCACCCATATATCCTCATCACACTGCAGAGAGACTACAGATAGCTGGCGTCAAACAACGTAAGTACAAAAAGGGAATGGACCTTGATTAGGACTAATGTATGGCAGGAAAAGAAGCAGTGACGGGGCCGAGTCAAAGTTTAAGCCTGGGTGGGGTGCTTGCTGACAGGGGCTTAAGTGAGGGAGGTTGAGCTCGTGATGCTTTTGGGACTTTGATGTAAACAAGATAAATATCTGGCATGTTTATGCTAACATTTGGTGCAATTGTAAAAAAAAAAGATTGGTTACAAATTGAAAAATTAAGATCAGGTGCAGAGTCTGGGAGTAATACTCACTTCCCGTTAGTGGAAACAGCATACTCAAATGCCTACAGTACATACACACACATACATACACACTCACACACGCACATGCCCGCAGGCACGCACACACACACACACACAGAACAACCTTAAGTCTCCGTCAACAAGCCTCATCTCAGTCCATCAGAGTATCCAGGATAACTTTGTAGGTCCACAAAGCTCAGCTGTCACCTCCCCGCCGCCTCTGCCCAGGCACGGTGTAAGTTTGTATTACACAACTCCTTTGACTTTCACCAGCCAAATGTGCGCCCATAAACTCTCTGTTAATGTATTTTTGTCACATATTTAAGAAAGTCGTAAGAGTATTTATAGAGCGTCCGCAGTGAGGAGGGGAGAGGGAGCCCTAACTTGAGCTGCACTGCTGCTACCCTCTGTCCTGGGAGGATAGAAACATCTTGTGTTCATTACTGTGGGGGCAGTGGTGGGGGGAGGGCAGAGGAAGAAGGAGGAGGAGGAGTGGTGGAGGTAGCAGTTTAATGTGTACGTTTAGTCAGAATGTTTCTGTGCACAGTGAATGTGTGGTGTGTATGTAATTGTCCACGGACCTACTAGACCATTAGCTCTGTGGGGAGATGGCTCGGAGTCAGCGTGGACAAAGACAGTATAAAGAGCTGATGACATCCAGATGACAAACATCCCCTTTTTTACGAAGAGCTATCTATTGCCAAAGGACATGTGGTTAGACGTGACATTAATAGGCAATCAATTTGGTTTTCTACTTGTGACAACTTTATGTTTCAGACATTTGCACAGCAGCGTGTTGCCTGATCACTGTGGAAATGTGTTCAACAAGTTTGCAACTTGCCTCTGAACCGCAGCTTGAAAAGCAAGAGGAGAAAACCTTCTGTATGCACATAATGTCGTTTCGCCATGACCTCGCTACCTTCCTGTTGTCATTCATGAACTGCTGACCTTTTCTGCAGGCCCTGTCCCTGCAGAGCTGGCTTTCTCTGACTGTGTGCAAACCATTTACATGCACACAAAGACGTGGACATGTTTAAAGCAGGACTGATATTTGCCAACAGGAACTTCTTGTTATGGATTTTCAATGTCCATACTCCACTTACTTTTAAATGCCTGGAAAAATTTTAATATTTTTACTCGACTAGTTGGGAAATATTGGCAAGACGCCTTTGCTGGTGGATTGGGGTATAGCTGAACAGACATGAACTGATGAAAAAAAAGAAACTGCATGCATTAATCCTATGTTGAAGGTTTTTGCTGTCAGGTGAAAAGAAGCTGTAGGCACAAAAATGACCTGTAACAGCAATGATACCATCAGCAAAAAGGGTAACGCTTTATATTAAGGTTCTTGTTATAAGCCTTAGTTAATAGGTAATAAGGACCTTATAAGATGCTTATTAACATCAGTTTGTGTTAATAAGACTATATTTAAGTGTTAATAATAACACAATAAACATGTTTACTGTGTGATTATAAGACGTTTATAAGCACTTATGAGAAACTTCTTAACTATTTATTGATTGCTTAATAGCATTAATAAAAGTCTTATGCGTTTCTGATAGCTGTTAATAAAAGCATTACAATCTTATTAATTGAGTCTTACTAACTTGCCTATTATGTCATAGTTAAACCTTTACTAAGCATTGTTTGTTGCTTTATGAAGGTGAACACACCTTTATTATTTGTTTATTAGCAGTTAACTATGTTCTAAGAACGATGCTTATTAAGGTTAATAAGTCCTTTATTAAACAGGTAATAATGCATTTCTATGCTCTAAGAACAATGCTTATTAAGGTTAATAAGTCCTTTATTAAACAGGTAATAATGCATTTTGAAGGTACCTGATCTAAAGCGAGAACAATGCTTATTAAGGCCAATAAGTCCTTTATTAAACAGGTAATAATGCATTTTGAAGGTACTGGATCTAAAGCGAGAACAATGTTTATTAAGGTTAATAAGTCCTTTATTAAACAGGTAATAATGCATTTTGAAGGTACCTGATCTAAAGCGAGAACAATGCTTATTAAGGTTAATAAATCCTTTAACATACACTTTTTAACAGTTAATAAGTACTATATCTTGTCAAGGTGGATACGATGTGAATTAAAAAAACTACATGTAAATACAATGTTACAGAGGTGAAGCACAAAAACTTACTTTTGAAGAAAAAAAAACACTTAACAACTGTGCAATTGTAAACATGTTTGTTTGTTTCCCAGAACTTTCATGAACAACATTTTACTAAATGTAAAAAAATAAATACCTTTGTAAAATAAAAATGCTGCCTGACATCAATTCAAGTGTCCAATGATTAAGACTATTAATTTAAAATATTAAATGAATAAGAACAACAAAACAATTAAACGAGTAGAGCAAAAAAAACTTCCATCAAACAATAATAAAAAAAAACTCTGTTGTAGGTAAAACAATATAAAACGACGTGGGGTTGTATGAGTTGCTTCTGCATATTGAATCTGTAACCTTATGGAGATGGCAATCCTCACGAGAGGAATTTGGGCGAGACGTTGCTGTATCAGAAGTCAGCATTATACTGTTGCAGATAGGACAAGCAGAAAACCACATACAACTATATAGATGCTAACCCAGTGGTTCTCAAACTTGTTTTGTCATTCCCCACTTTGGAGGTGGGAATATTTTCAAGTCCCACCGTTCCCCGATTGTGTCAACAAAATAGTAAGAAAATTGGTCAGTCTTAAAAGTTTAAAATGTATTGAAATAAAATCAAGTAATACAATTCAAAAATAGATAATTAAAAAAAAAGCCTTCTTCTGCTGGCCCCCTCTGCAACAGTATAATGCTGACTTCTGTTATACTTCCTCTTCCCATCGTCAGAGGAGTCAGACGACAACGGACTTGAGCCCCAGGGGAAGGTTGAGTCAGGCTGGTCTTTCTTGTTACTGTATAAAGACAACACAAAGAAACAGACAGATAGCAGACAGGTTATACTAAGCATTTAAGCGATTTGGACATGGAATCTGCAAAAAGGGGTGCACTATCAAAGTAAATTTAATCTGTAATGGTGACAATTGTTGGAAAAAAGTAAATATTTTCTTTCATTCAGATAGTTGTCCCTTCAAGAAATCTCTCTCCGTTGTCATGTCTTTTATTTTTACATCCTGGCATTCTAATTTATACCTGGCCAGCTCATGTTTATATTTCTGTAGACCCAGTTTGGCAGTTAGGACAATTTGGGCAGCATCTGGGTCAGCACAGAAATAACCATTCAGGATTATTTTGAATCTGTATCATGGACTAGACCGATTTTGGAGCATTACATGGCCCCTTCCTGACAAGCTAGCATGACACAACTGTTAATAGATACGTTTGGTTGCAGTTTTTATGATAGTGTAAGCTAAACGTTAGCTCAAAAAAGAAGCTCACCAAAGCTTCTGAAAGAAAGTAATGTAAGCTAGGCTGACCGTGCTGACGACTCCGACATGTTCTCCTTACTTTCGTGAAACACTTTGTCAAGCATGGCCGTCAATCTGGCGTCAAGCCATCAGTGACTTGCATACACGGAACTTCCGGTTTTACAACTACCTTCAAAATAAAAGCCCTTTAAGGATCTGATTTGAGCAAACCGATCATACGAGTCATATTCATCATAGATTGTGAAAAATATACAACGTTCTCGGGGCATCTCATTTTAACACTCACTCAACATGTGTGCGCACACATAGAGGTGAAAGAATCACTTCAGAGCAAAAACAAATATATTATGCACTCATTATGCTAGATGCCAAAAGACAACATTTTGGAAAGAGGGATGAAAATCAGTGACTTTAGCCAACTAAGATATGGCGCTGCAAACCAAACTCAGAAAACTCATTTTTGAAGGTACTTCAACAAGAAAAACATTAAAGCTAATCAAATACCTTCACCGCTCTAACATTGTATTTACATGTCGTTTTTCTAATTCCCATTGTATCCTCCTTGACAAGATATAGTACTTATTAACTGTTATTAAGTGTTTAATAAAGGACTTATTAACCTTAATAAGCATTGTTCATAGAGCATAGTTAACTGTTATTAATTGATTAATAAAGATGTGGTTACCTTCATAAAGCAACAAAGGTAACAAAAAGTCTTATAATCACACTGTCAACATGTTTATTATGTTATTATTAACACTTATATATAGTCTTATTAACACAAATTAATGTTAATAAGCATCTAATAAGGTCCTTATTACCTATTTACTAAGGCTTATAACAAGAACCTTAATATAAAGCGTTACCAATTCCTCTGCTCAGGTATGATTTCCTCAGAATTTAAACAAAAGGATTTATGGCAGGCAAACAGGAACAACCTGTGTTACCCGAATGGTACTAAATCAAAGTTTACTTTGCTTCACCATCGTCATATTACCTCTAGTACTCTTACATAGATGCATATAAATACATACTTCCTATACAAATGCACGTTCCGCCGGCATGGCTAGGTAAGATCACGTTGTTCTGTTTTATTTTTAGGGTATTGTTTTTCGTTATGGCCTAACTTTTGTAACTTGTTTATCTCTAATGTTTAGCTGAGGCCTATATATAACATGTTAACCTGTGTCAAATTATTTGAGCCATACTTTTGTCACTTTATTGTAATCTGGAAAATTAAAAAAAAAAAAAAAAAAAAGTAAGAACACTACCACTTCTGTCCAAAGGTGCTGCTAAAATCAACAAAAAGAGAATCTTCCCCGTAGTCACTTTAAATGTCACAAATACAAGAAGGTTTCCAGGGGAGGAGATTGGCGAAACACTTAATGGATTTAAGACTTCAGACAGATCATGTGAGGATTATCACATAGTTATTGATCTATCCTATTGAAAATAATTAAATTCAAAGTCATACAAAAAGTAGTAGTTACCCATTAAACCAGATTTCTCTGAGTAAATCAATTCCTTGCAATTGTGCACGATTGCATTTTACACCATCTCCACGTAATTTTGGGTCTGGCAAAATAAATACTTTTGATTCAAATTGAGGAGAAAGTGGAAAAAACTTGAAAATGATGAATTAACACTTTGTTGAACATGTACTTGTTGTCTACTGTAGAGGCTACATTGAGCCCTTTTTTTAATTGCCATTGTTTTCTTTACTGAAAGAAACACTTTAGGTCATTAGAACAATGGATGAGCAGAAAAGGTGTTTGTCAGTAAGAAAACAATCACATCCTACCTGCCGTTACTCACAACACCAGACATAACACTGTTTCCTCTCCTTCCTATGGGCTTTGCTTTATCTCTTCACATGGTGTTTATAAATGGTAGTATCTATTCATACAGCAGGAGCTGTGATACACCAAACCCCTGCCTTCTTCCTGAAAATGTTTTCCCTCTGTCCTTATCACACATGGCTCATCCCCTGTCACAACCACAATATTGACCATCCACTGTACCCTGTCAATCTCATCATAATATTATACTGTGTGCAATGTTCAAATTTCTGTTTTTCTAGAGAAAATCTCTTTGGTAATCTGGAGGACGAGTGTTACTTTGTGCTTTTATCAGGTGCATGATTGTATAACCAAACCACGCTGCATGTATAACCCCTGTGGAACTTCTGCAATAGTTCAAATGACAAATGAATACTTCAGAAATCAAACCCATTCAATTAGGGAATTGGAACAAGTGGTGCTGGCAGCATAAACTAGCATTTTCAAATATAACATATCTGTTTCAATTAAAGCACTAACTTTCATAATGTGTTTGAAAGTTAGTAATAATTTATTTGTCAACAAAGTCAAGCGTTAATAACTTAGACAAACAGCAAGATCATCACTGCTCCATTACCATGTCACTGCAAACCAAAGTTGAGAAAGTCTCATGATTAAAAGCTCACATGTACCACGGTAGTTCCGCAGGCAGCACGACTGGTGTCTCCATCCTCTGAAGGCCCTTTGAACACAGCGGCAAACATGTGTAGTGGAAGTGTCGGAAACAGGTGCTTTGTGGCTCAGGCCGCTCTCCCTGTTTGATATCCTTTATAAGAAACAGACGGTAAGTGCCGGGCGTGTCCATAAACACAGCAAGCGCAAAGCCTGTGGAGACCGCTGCATGTCAGTCCCCCTGCTACTAGATGGTGAAGGATTGGGCATTTCAACAAAGAGTTTTTAAGCAATAACCATTGATTGAAAAGAAGAACAAGTCAAAGTTGTTGTGATCCACAGCAGCATGCGCTCATTGAACTATAGTGTGTTGCACATGGAGTC
Organism: Ammodytes marinus; assembly: GCF_949987685.1. Classification (NCBI taxonomy): domain Eukaryota; kingdom Metazoa; phylum Chordata; class Actinopteri; order Uranoscopiformes; family Ammodytidae; genus Ammodytes; species Ammodytes marinus. Next base: position 15,302,807 of record NC_137213.1, on the reverse strand, counting down.
AAACCAACTTTACCTTAAATTAAACAAATGTAAAATCTATCTTTGGAATTATGAATCCCCTTTCACTGCCTCACCTTTTTTCATCTTACCCACTGCATGCCTTTATCAGGACATTATCCTGTTGTTGTTCTCTTTGCTAACCAAAATGGAGAAAACCAGCAGTTCATGCTAACATTAAACTATCTCAAAAAATAAAAAAGGGCTAAAAGTAAAGCCGTTTCCTTTTTCAGTATGATTCAAATGAGGACAAAACTCACAGTAGGCCTAACATACTGTTTGGGCCTGTGATGAGGGAGTGCTATGAAATGTTACTATAGCAATCATTGATACTAATGAGTGCTGGCACATCTGGTGCATGCTTGGAAGAGCAGACAGGCCTTTGTAATTGACTGTACCTTTGCTCTGACACTGTCATCTTTACATTTTCCATGATTACTATTTGATTCTCATGGTGATAATATGGGCAGCTTAGCCTGGCTGACGGTAATGTTACACAACCCAAAACTGTAGAACAGAACACACAAGTGCACACATGGACGTTTTGAATTTGGGTGTTGAGCAACTTCTCTTAAAACACTTTCATCTGTTCCCAGAAGCGTTTCATAAAGCACAGATCTCCTGTCATGAGATTCCTGGTCCGTGGAGAGACATCAAGGCTGAACTTGTCCCGCCAACTTTCCCCTGGGGGAGAAGCAGAGGCCAGAACTACTGACACACTCGACCTCCACCCAAATGATGCTGGCACAATAAAAATAAATCGCTCCTGATGATGTGTTAATCCTCTCTGACAAAAGCGCCTCGCCTCTGAATTAAGATGTCATTTTTTATCACCAAAGTGACACCTGTTTATAATAGGAGGCCTGGAATGACTTAGGGTGCCTTGTTTTTCTTGCCCGTGAGCACAGAAAAAGTGAAGGGAAGGGAACCGGGGCCTGGTACGTGTGGCCTTGTATTTCACTGTCATTAGAGCGTGGCTGAAAAAAGGGAATTCACCAGGGAGTGCTATGAAATTTTTCTATAGAAATTAATTCATTTGAACAGCTAGATTGGGAGCGTATTAAACGTGCAGATACCTCATTTCCCACACATTCCCTGCGTTCCTTCATGCCATCTGTCATAATAAAACCATAGATCAACTCTAAAGCTACAATTTTAATGTATGTGATAAATCCATCTGATTTCTTGTGTATACCATGGTTCATTTACCGGGGAACTCGCCTTTGGTCGACTCTTTAAACTTTGCAGCACACAGTACATTACACCCTTCTCCCAGCACACAAAACACATGCCGCCACCTACGTCACTGAATCACTGAATGATCAGAATCAGCTTCCTGTGCAGCTGAATAGCTTGTTGGCTCTGTTGCTGTCAGACTAAACTCCAGGCAGTTTGGGAGCATGCAGTCCAGATGTGAAACGAGGTGTCCGCCCTCTCAACCTAATCAGATTGATTAGGGGCAGTAATCTGGCGGGGCTGGCACTGGACCCTGCACCTCATGAGGCTGAACAGTGAGAACTCACAAGATGGCTGGATTCTTAACACAGTCCAGAGGCAGCTTAAGGCCTTTCTAGCTCCCTCCACTCCACTGACATGTGACTGGTTCGGCGGAGTGGGGTCCCTGACTATGGTAGTGTATGTGGGTCTGTTTTAAATCAAAACCGCAGACTTTAGAAAGAAACACACAGTTGCATTGGGATATTCTCAGACCGGTCTTAGGTATATTTTGATCCGTTTTTTATCAATGTAATGAAATAATACTTGCCTTTCAACTTGACTTCCTTCCATCGGATGAAACTGCCCTACACTTCAAATCAAAGCAGTCAGCATTTTAAGAGCAGAGCGGAGCTTATAAACAGGCGCAACGACGGGAGGTCTTACATTCAGCTCCGGCCTGGATTTCAGGACTTTGAATCCAACCCATTGAAATGATTGGAGAGGGATGTGGGAACTGAGATAGCAGCGCTGGCAAGCTCGCCCAATGATCAGAAAAAGGAAATGGTGCTCTCAATGACCTTACTGTTACCTTTTACAACGCCACATAAGTTCTCCTCTTTTTTGATACCGGTCTGGGTCTGAAACATCCACTTCAGTCCCATCCCAGGAACTAGCCTTCCTCTCATTTCCTGTCTGCACAACAGCCGTCGCCTGTTTAAATTACGCCCCAGTGCCTCCCGAGTTCCCCTGCACATAGCTACACTCTCTCCTACTGTCTTTCTCCACTCTCTCTCTCTCTCTCTCTCTCTCTCTCTCTTTCTCTCTCCATGCATATTGGCTCCAGCTCCCTCTCAAGCCATGTTTTTCTGGATAGACCACAGAACGCTAACAAGGTCCACTGCTGATTGATGCCCTGCAAGCCCCAGGGAAAAGCTGATGAAGAATAAAATCGGTTGTTAGTTTATTTTTTGATATTTTGCAAAAAAATTTACAGGATTTTTTTTATCAATTTTTTTTTAAAGTGTGTGGATTTGTTTGCAGAGTCAGTTGAGGAGTACAGTACGACTGTACAGTAAATGTAAAGCTATAGACATCAGTTGGTTAGCTTAGCTTAGAACATAGCTTGGCTTTAAAGCATATTACAACTATGTTGTGTCAAAATGACAAGTTGCAGTTTTTAAAGAGGGGATATGTGATGGGCTATTTCTTGGCTTTGAGTATTGGCCAGTAGTCCAGCACATAACCCTCCATAAAATGGCAAATTATCATTTTCAGACATTGAATCTTACACAGACAAAATAAGCAAGATATAAAGTGTTATCCGAGATATATGTTTCCCATTTTTATGATCCACTAAGCTATGTGGCATCAATATTCTCGTCAACATCCTGGCAAGGAAGCACATCAAAATCAAAATGTCACGCTATTCTTCAAGCCTCAATTCAATAATAAAGTGGTGCCGAATTAAAATAAACTGTATTCGAACCTCAAATTAATATGTATGTATCAATGTGAAGTTCCATAAAAAAACACACATAATGCCAACTGGCTGTGGCTCACTCATTGACAGACTCACTACCCAAGAAATATTGACTCCAGGCTGGTTACCCATGATTCACCAATAAACTTGTTTTCTGGCTGTCAGGCAGCGATCCTAAATTCAAGACTTAAGCAATTTCTTTGGGATAGGTAGGATGTTTGCACTGGTCAGGCACAAAACAACATGACCAGTTGCCAATAATATCAGATTTTCATATGCAAAGCTTCAAACATCAGCAAAGAGTAACTTAGGACCAAAGAGTAGTGCTTGTTCCTGAGGCAAGCTAGACACACTTGAAGTCAGAGTTAATTTATACATCTAGAACATAAATCCTCTCCTCTGTCTGACCCGGTACAGTCAACCTCCCCTGAGAGCTATGATAAAATGCAATTACTGAAATCATTTTTGTGCAGCCACTGTCTTCATCTTTCCGTGAATGGACCCTCAGCAGAAACAACACTACATAAACAAGGTGAATCATATATAGAGTCAACGTTGTGGCTATAAAAAAGGTCAATTTTGGAAAGTGTGAAGAGATACTGGTGAAAACCCAACGCACTCATTACCCACATGTTGTAACAGCAACGTCGCTGAGCGCAGATGTTATCACACAATTTCACTATATACACACACACTGCTGCAGCCTCTGAGATGGACATTGTTACTTTAACAAGGAACGATGTGGCGTTTTAATGAAAGTATGAGAGTTCCTTAAGTCCAGACTATGTGGCTAATTCCCACGAAGGCTGTTAAAAGTGAATTTATTGTACTCGTTTACATTTCAATGCATGTTCCAGAGAAATCAGGGAATTATAAACCCCGGGTCTCTTTTCTCTCCTCTCTGAGTATGCATAAATGTGGAGAAAAATGCAGCCAGTGTTTTACGTCTCCCCCTCTACTCTGACTGCACTCTGTGGACACTAAGGGGAGGGTGTTCCACATCGCTGCTTTTCTCTACACATCTAGCTTCTGCAATATTCCCACACACATACACCTATGAGACAAACTGTATACTGCTGCATTTCAATAATTTGTGATTCAACACTGCAGTACCTCTTCTGCGGCCTTTCCAAAATAACCTGCTAGCTAAAAGTATAATTTGTAGAACAGAAACTGCAAAGTTTATGTCTGAAAGTCACTGTATTTTGTGTAACTAGTATATTCAGTGTGGATTTATGTGCATATATGTATATACATAGGTCTCCGCAAATTGTTGTATCTGCATACATAAAGGCTCAAACAAGACACGGTGGAGGTGGACCTTTAGATGGATGGTGATGCGTGGGATATTCCACAATGCTATAGTCTCAACAAAGAACCAGCACATTAGTCAGGCAGCAGATAGGCGGTTTTCCATGCACAGCATTCGTCAGAGACCCACCCTGGTCAAGCCAAGTTTGTTGGTCCCTCTGGTCAAGCCACCCACTGGCTGTGGCTCACTCACTGGTCAGGCTCCGGTCAAGATGAACAGTTTGCCAACAATATCAGCTGTGCACATTTGAAGCTGGGAATGGCAGCAAGGGGTAACTGGGTGAACTTATATTTGAACTCTTGATCCCGAGAATTGTGGAACTGTGTGGGACTGTGGAAAAAACTGTGGAACATGACATCAGTTAATTGCTCCTAGCTTGTCAGCTTATGTCTGTGTCTGTTTAATTTGATCAATATAGTTTAACATTAAAAACTGAAAGGTGATTCAAAACATTTCGGTGGGATCATGTTAAAAACATATTTCAGGACCTATTTTTTTTATTTATGTCTGATTTCATCACTAAGCCTGAAATATTTGTTATCTGAATGGTTTCTGTCATGCATCCCACATTCTGTTGACTTACTAATATGGTTATGGTTGCGAGAAATAAATATTGAAGAAGTTAATGCACCCCATCTCATGCTTCAAGTCAAAGTTTTGCATATGCATTAATATATTGTGTTGGCAGTGAGCACTGCTGGCTGCGGGCTATTTCACATCCTGTCCCAAGAACTTAATTGAAAACTGGTTTATGAGGGAGAGTATCAACATATCTACCTAAGTTGCAATTGTTTGTCATGCATTTTATATGCCCACCATCACCCCATACATGTGTACAGTACAAAAACACACAGAACTTCCTTCAGCTAAAGAAATTACCTGTTGATCAAAGCAGCAATTGTGTTCCTATCAGAACTAAATGAGAGAACAAGTTAGTATTAGGATTATGTAACATCTAAGAAATGCAGCGTTTATTGAATGTAATCTAGGCAGCATCATGTCTCTTTCAAAACAAATTGAAATGGCAAACTACATGTGTTTTTGGGTTGCTTTAAATCTCATTCAATTCAATAGCTGTACACCACATCTAAAAAGCAGTGTAATGTACAGACTCAGTAGGCAACATTGTGCTCCATCGTTATCATAACTTTAAGGCCATAATATTCCATACCATTGTGGTCAGATGACCGTCATAATGGAAATGCTCTGTACATGGTTGTCTCTACAAATAGGACAAGAATGAATTTACCAAATCACTAACAGTGTGCAAGTACAAATACTGATAATGTAGCAGCGCAGGTCTTTTCACCGCAGAGAACCGACAGCCTGACATGGTGGCCAATAAAATCAAAAGTACAACAACCCCTGTTGGGTTTTCATGGTCACATTTGACATCAATCACTGTTGTCCAGGGTCAACAGTGCAATTTTGTCCACAGGACTCCTCTGATCACTCCCTCACACTCCTCAGCAAAACAGGCCTCTACATCAATACTTCACTGGGAGGGCACTTACTGGACATGAGGTCGTTATTGCTGGGAGAAGAAAAATATATCTTCAAGCAGTAATACCGCTGGACTTCTCTTTAACAGCGTGCTTCAGTCTATGAGCAGCAAAAGGGCAAAACCTGCGAGTGGGCCTTTTTTTCTGGAGAAAGGGAGAAAATTGTGTTGACTTTGGAGTGTCCCTTGTTTCTCTTCATCACAGAAGTGAGGGGTCCAGTGATTTTTATAAGGCATACGGTTGACATTTTGATTTCTGCAATGTACTTTGGACTTTGATGTTAACCCCTGCAATTTTCCCCCAGCACAAAAAAAAGGGTTGTGACACGTCAGGGTGGTATGTGCAATATTTACTGGATTTCCATCACTGTTCCGTACTCGCCGTCCTGAGAGACCACTTAACTGTGAGGGATTAGAATGGAAATGATCGATCACCAAAGATTCAAAATCCACACACTTGTTGCACACAGACACACACATTGCATTGTGTTCACACCCCATTTTCTCTTCCACTCCCTTCCTTGACCTTTCAGTTATGTGGCCAACTTTCTGAATAATGTCGGTGGAATGAGACACATTAAAGATGCATTCTGAGAATCAAACAACAAATACGCATCGTTGTCACCAAAACCAATAAATGGTGAATTCCGCTGCATGAACTTGAAAGTCTAAGTCAGACTGTAAAATGCACACTGTCAGAAACGGTATCATGAAACCAGCTACAGTTACTGATTTATATGCAAGATTAATTCAAATTTGACATGTCACGCTCTGGTGCCAGAATTCTGAAGCTGAACCGTGCCCATGTGTTTTTGTTTTTCTTTTCGTGCACATGTGAACGACCATTTGGAAGCAATTTTTTCGTTGTTAATATGAGTATTATTTTAATTGTGGTAATTATAGGTTAAACCGTTCGACCACTCATGAGGTGCTCTAGACAAAAGGACAACTTGACTCCTTTCAGTCCATTTCTCCCCTAATTTACTACTTTTTTCCATCTGAAAAAAAAAGAAAAAAGAAAACATTCAACACCAAAATATAAGATTTTCCATTTTAAAGAATTGTAATTATCGAGTTAAAAGCTATATCAGCATTTGCATTTGCAATGATCTTGTTAAATCTTGTGCTTTTGTTATTTTTTACTTAAATGTAGAATCACAATTGATTCCCTAAAATAAAACGTTTGTACATTCATCAACCTTGATTTGGACTTGTTTTGCCAGAACATTGCTCAGCTTTCACATTTATTGCACTGTGACAAATCAGTATATGATGGGCATCTAAACTCGCGGGAGAAAGTGTGATTCTGGCTCACTTTTTTGCGGTTTCCCTTTTCTTTGACCCCTAAATCAGAACAGAGATAAAGTAGTCTAGCACGGTGTCTAGTAAAATGCAACCTTCAGCAGACCTTTTATGGTGGGTGGCTCAATATATTCCACTTAGCCTTGTTAAAACTCAATTATGTAAAAGACATGCCTGGTTTGAGCGAAGTAATGTGAAGGAATCCTCTTTTTTGCATGAAGAAAATAGTCTCCTTTTGTTTGTCCTTGCTACCAGAGACCGGTATGAAATGGGAAGCAAATTCTTTATCTTATTGAACCAGCCCTAGGGGGTTCACGAATCCCTTTAAAATAGAACTTTCAAGAGAATAGTTTATCTAAACTGTATTAGGGTTTTTGTGAGAAAAGTGAAAGTGGTAATTGTCCACATTCCAACAGTTTCAATACATAAACTATGGGACCATCAGCCGTGAACAAACCAGCTGCTAGCAATTTGTGTAGCAGATAATAATCAGGCTACATGCAAAGCAGCGTTCCTCTGTCAGGCATTAAGGCTGTGGCCCATGGTGTAAGGGATTTGAGACATTTAGAGGAATGGTTGGTTTAGTTTAAATAACCTTGGACAAGAGGGAACAACTAGACCTCCTCTGGCCACATTTACACTCTCACTCCAAGAGCAATCCCCATCATTTATCAAGATGAACCAAAGTATAATGGGTACACTCAAACTGTAAGGAGCTTGTGGCACATCACGTATTTTGTGCATGCTACACTCGATTTTCCAGCACTGAACACGAATCATTGGCTCAGTTTTAGAAATGGTCTGAAACCAATAAACAAGCTCGTTATAGGCTTTTTTTTAAAAATAGAATTGCTTGTTTGTCAGCTCCAGTGTAATAGTGTAGGTGGATTATACTGTAAAGGAACAGAAGTGTTTATAGACAGCCAGCGATTTATTACTGAGAGACACATTATAAAACCCAAGTGCAAACAGAATAATAACAGAAGCACGTCTAATGGCAAGTTCTCAAAAGGAAGCTATGGCAAAAATCTCAATGTCTTCACCACGTGCAGACACAAGCGGCAACTGCAGTGTCCTCCTGCGTGATTTATTTGCCTGCTCAAAGTCTCTCAGGGTCCTACTAAGCACATGGTCACCTCCTGAACAGCTGGGCGAGACATATGATTGGTTTTCGGGCAGGTCTTTTCAGACGATATTGTATGTCTTTTCATTGGTGCTCTATTCTTACATGAATGATCTGGTTTCATTTGGGTCGGATGGCTTCCTCAGCAATGCCCTCACAGCAATCGGGGCAGTTCTAAAGTTTCTAGGAAAGTATAATATTTCTTCAGTATACGATAAACTCCTCGAAATAGGGTTGATGTCACCACATGGCAAATAGGGGGGGTGGATTAAGGTAAGGTAACAAAATGCTGCAACATTACTACATCTCATTAGGACTAACATTTTGATATGAGTAATGTTAAATATGACGGATTAACCTCTTAGCTCAAATAGGTCTACATAAAGTTTTATCGAGGTCCATCATCCGTCTTGTAAATTGAAGAGAGGCTGTCAAGTGGCGGCCAGCACCATCTGATACAGAGAGATGGGTATCGGGGTCAACGTAGAGCTGCCACTGATCTGGATTTTCCCCCCCTCTCCGCTCCAGCGCTGCCCCGACAGGTGCTGCTTCGGTCGGAGAGATTAGGTGATCAGTGTCCTCAGATTCCTTCCCACTTGGAATGTCGTATGCATGGATAAGAGAGCAGGCTTTTCCCGGCCTCCTGTAAGGGGAGGTTAAGGTAAGATGGGCAGCTGGATGGCAGGGGTGAGGGTGACTTGTTTGCCATACTGCGTGATTATTGTAGGTTTACTGTAGTTTTTTTTACAGAATCTAGGGAGGTGGGTAATTTCAGAGACAAAAATGCTTTCTGAATTTCTGATGATTAAAGTCATAATTTACAAGAATAAAACGTGGATATTCTCTCACTGTTGAAAGCTATCTGGGGATAGCAGGATCGTCCAACATAAATGTTTTTAGTCCAGCAATAAGGTTGCCATCAGAAAAGGCAAATCTATAACTGAATGAAAACAGCTGTTGGGTTGGGGCTGTAACGTAACTGCAGCGTCCCAGTTGGAGTTCAGACAGAGGCCCTTGTTGCACGTCAACCCCCTTTCTTTCTTTTTATCAAAATAGCAGCTGATGCGAACACCACAGGGTACATGAGAAGCAGAGGCAACAAGTCCTGCAAAGTAAACTACAAATTATTTTGTTTGTAACTGCACATCAGAAAGACCCATAGAAGTATACTTGATCCAACCCTCACTATTGTTAGTGATTGGTTAAGTTTGGGAGAAAATTATGGTTATGGATTTATGAGTTTTTTTCACCATTTCCACTTAGCTACATAAATAACACACAACAACATTGGCACTGAAGTTCGAATAGGGCCTAAATTGTGACCAGTGATATTTTCCAATAAAATCAAAATGTGTAGGAACTCTGGGCTGCTGGTTGAGTGTAAACATGTAATAGTGTATTGTGTAATGTAGATGAAGCAGAAGCACTGCTCAGTCAAGGCATTGTTCTGTCAGACTTTATTGAATGTTCTATTGTTAAATGTGACTAATTAGCATACCTAGTGTGAATACTCTAAATGTATATTGTTTTTGTAATATTTCAGCACTCATCATTATACCTATACAGTTAATGAACTGGGGATGTTTCATTGTGTGGCATTCGTGTTCAATAATTCACAGATTACGATGTAAATAGATATTGTAGTGTTTAGTGGGAGTTAAAGGCTGGCTGTCAGAGGGGGCTTGAGCATGGAGACAGTGAGGGTATACTGGAGGGTCCGTGTGGAGATGGGGTTGCAGGCCTGGGTAAAGGGAGGTCACACATGCTTTGTGTCCCCCTAGGGAGTCGTGCGGGACGAGACAAGAGTGGTGCCATGCGTTTCGTTTGAGGTGCAGCTTCTTGGGCGCCACACAGATGAGCTCATGAAACGCTATGCTGTCCGCCTAGCCGGGGGTGGGGCATGGAAGGGTGAGAGGAGAGGGCATCCACGCCATCAATCACCCAGGCTGGAGCCGGTGGACCCACACTGCTCCTGGATCAGTCAGGAGAAACATGGGGCCAAGGCCACATTAAAGGCATTGAGTGTCCCCCCCCTCCACAGCATGAGAAGGGAGGGGATGGAGTCAGAGAAGAGAGAGGCTGATGGGGATAACAACCAGGAGGTGTGTATGGTGCCAAGTAACCGGAGAGGTGGTAGTTGAGCGTGGAGACAAAGTGAGGAGTCGAGACGGGGGCAGGGGAGAGGGACACTTCTAAAGGGGAGAGCGGCCTGTGAAACTTGACACACGACACAAGCAAAGATGGAAAGAGACAGAGAGAGAAAACCACCCCAGCTCACAATTCACACAAGCTATAAGTCCATGAACTCATCACCTTTTGGTCCCATGTTGTGTATAGCATGAACAAGAATGCTTTCTATTTCTTTAAATGTGTCCATGCTTGTTCAGAGAGCCAGGAGACAAGTCAGGAGCAATTCCAGGACCCCCGCTACATATGTGTTCTGGGCAGAAGTGTGATCCACCCGTACACATGTTGGCAGCAGCTACAGACTACAGGGTGAAACGCGGTCTGCTGCCGGCACACGGGCTCACGCTCTGGGTATGTGGTGTTGACAGACAGGCAGCAGACACACCAGGTACCAGTCAAAGTCCATCAAGAGGCAGCTCTCTGGAAATTCGTTGGAATACAGACAATCCTAACAACGCAGAGAGTGAACACTCATATTACTGTGAGCATGAGTATTCACTATTGTAGCATTCTCAAAGGTTTATTTGACAAAGAAAACTAGAAAATTATATTTCAGTATTATTAAGTAATTTTTCATTTGAGGCAAAAATTATTAATGACCTTAGAGGAGCATGGAATATACAAACCTATTCAAATACTGACAAAACACATAATGAAAAGTAAATACCATTACACTTACTTTTAAATAACAATTAAATACTCATGATGAGGCATATTTTCTTAACAATTGTTAGTATGGATTTCAGACAGAATCACCACTATCTTTAAAACAAAATGCATATTTCTCACCAACCTCGGTTCAAATCCAGAATCAGTGTTCCAAACTCAGTACACATAGGCTACTTTTATTTACAAGCCGGCATTTGAGGAAAAAACTGTGTTAGGCACACTCCTCCATCTTAACATGTAGATGTGTTGTCATGCCGCCGATTTCACGGTACCTTTTGCTCCTTTTTTAAAGGGAGCACCTGTGAAGCATAAATCTGTAACAAACTCCCAGACTAGTATGTTACATTTCTAATAAGCGTCACCAAACAGGGAGGGGGGTAAGTGAAAAAGAATGGCTACTGTATGGGTTTGTAATAAGAGCCAGCTGTGTGGCTGGACTTGTGGGCTCTGTGCCGGGAGCATGTTGCTGCGAGATTTGCGCCAGGGAGAAGCTGGCAGGCACATCATAAATCCAGCTTGTTGGGTACGATTGTTTTTTTTTAAGCTTGCAACAGGCAAATTGTTTTTTAATTTGGGATAAATCCCTCCTGAGCGCACAGCACATGATCAAACAAACAAATGGTGTAAGCAAGCCGTACGGTAAGGTTGATGCATACTGTATTAAATCAGGTATTAGGCAGCTTTGTACAGCTGACATTTAAGTTTGAAAGCGACAACAACCTTTGACATTGAACCTTACACATACTGGTGTAGTGTTACACAACAATAAAACATGTGCATTGCAACGATAACTAAAGCTAACAACACTACATAATTATATTGGATGAACTATGATTTAAGTGGGAGCGCTGTCACCCTGTTGTTCTGATCCGAAGATTTGCTGAATTTGCTCGAGAAAGCAGGAGGACAGAATCAGAGCCCCAGTAATAATTCTGGGAAATGGGGTGGCATTTCACAGTGCTAAACCTGCCCCAAAATTATTTGTTTTTGTCCTCTGCTTGAATAATTAAAGGATTGAGCGTCTGAAATAAACCATATACAGTCCCACATTCTCTCCTTCTCTCTCAGCGCCACAAACGTGAAACTTTGTGTAGGTATGAAAGAGAGAAGTAAAAAAGAAGCATTCCTGTCTGTGCAATCACTGTTAGCACTACATCATGTTTATTAACAGTACTAAATCAGACTGTGTGCCGTGGAGCGGGGCTGCAATACTCTTGAGGAGCCCCCAGAATGACTCTGCCTGGGTGAGCACAACATTGCACATATGGAGTACATTTTTAGAGGCAGACATTTTTCTGTATTCCCTCCTTTCACCTTTTATTATTACGCTCTTGTTTAGTCAATAAGCCATTCATTTGAGGAATGTTCACTAAGAGTGAGGGAGGTGAAATATATAAATAGCCACAGCATTTTTTTCTGGCTCATTCTTTCTCACTTTATTATTTTTTTCATTTAATAATATATTGTGAAAGGTCAGAGTTGGTGAGAAAAAATTATACAGAAAAAGCTGAAGCTCAAGATGATTAATACTGCACCTCATTTAAACGTTTTACCTCTACACCAAATATGTGTCTTTGCCTTTCTCTTTGCCTCTCATTCACAGCTGTAGACGTCTAGGGCCCCACAATCTCTGTGTGGGCTGGGGGCTGCGCCGAGGACACAGGCAACCAGGGACAAAGTGGTAAATTCACACACATGCCCTTCTAGCCTTGTGCTTCCTGCAACTCCATTGGCCCCTGTGTTTGTAATTACCATTGTGAGTGAATGCACTCTCCCTAAGCTACAAATTGCTGATAAGCTGCATTTCTAAAACACAGTCCACCTCTACCAGTCATTAGGAACATGATCTCATGCAGTATGCCCACCTTGTTTGCCTGTGTAAACACATCTCTGAATGAGGTCAACTTAATGATGGTTGGCTTTTTGTTGGAAAAAAGATATGGCTTTTGTTTTCCAGTCTGATATTGCCAGTGATATTAACCAGTTTGTATTACAATCTTTGAGGATATCTGAAAATAATTATGTTCAGTTGTTTGGCACATTTTTTATAGAAAATCACTAACTTATTAGACGTGGACTTAAACAACATAGTCGCCTAAACCCTTGCTGGCAACATGTCAATAGTAAGCTGATTCCTTTTACGAATATGATTGTTGCCCATTATGGATAATAAACAGAACACGCAAAATTACCTAATCTATCAATTTAAAAGCATGGAGTCCAACATCAGCACAGACCTTAATCTAGAGAAACTCAAGCAGTGATTCAAGAAGGGACATTTACCAAAATAATAAAGAACATCGTATAGTAAAGCTATAAATCTTAAAGAGAGTGAAATAATTTAGAAGGCAGTTTGCAGTTCATTGCAGGTCATTTGGAAGATTTAATAGCAAAGCTTCATTAATAAATATGATTATTTTTGGTCAATAGATGAATATAAATCATAACTTGTTAATGAATAACAAGCCACATTTTCAGCACAATAATTGTGTATACCATTTAACGTTTTGCAGGCTAGTCAAAGACACAACATTACGAAGAGCGTCAAAGGTAGACTGAGAATGAGGGGAACCAGGGGCATATAAAATTGTGTCATCTGCATAAAATGTAGCATTGAAACAGGGATTTGGATAAATAAATTAATTTATTTACAATGTAAATAGTAATGGGCCAAGAATAGACCCCTGTGGCACCCCATTTATAAATGGAAAGAGGACCAAAAACATCCCACCACCTCTGAACCTTTGCCTTTGTCTTTGTCTATAAACACAATTATAGAATGTTAGCCATTTGTTTATTTGGATGTAACAGCAAGTTGGAAACTTGTATTTGCATTAATGGAGGTTTGTATTTTAAATGTGTACCCTCCAGTTGTCTTTGAGCACCTGCTCTGGTGGAGAATTGTTAAAAGGTACAGTTAGGATTTTAATTTGAGGTTAAGTGACACTCTGTTCTTGTTTGTAACATGCAATGGTTTTTCAAGAGAAAATCCACCAGAACTGTTTCATGAAGTGTGCCTGGTGTAACAATGGGCTGGATTTGAAATGTTTGCAAATTGAGTTAAGTACTTTCTTTCCACTTCTAACACTAATCTGCTTGTAAGGTTTAGGGACACCGCTGACACAAACTGTCCAATGCACTCACACAAAACATCATATGAATCTCAGTTAAATCATACTTCGGCTTTCACAAGGGATGGGTGAGGGGAGTTGAAAGGTGCATGTGAGATGGGGCGAGGCGTAGGTCTTGCTTGTAAGGCCTCCAGGTTGAGGGATGCTGAGTAGTCTTCACCCGGGCAAAGGTTCACTCCGATCATCTGGGCCAATCTGTTCCAGACGGGGTAAATGACACATTATTGGATCCAGACCTGACAAGGGCTTTGTGTATATTACATTACCAGACACCAGGCTCACTTAAGCTTCATTACCTACATCCCTCCTCCCCACCAAGAAAGAGAGTGAGAGGGGAAGAGAAAGGGCAAACGTAGATCTTATGCACAGAGGGTGCTTTTTCCTCCAGGTCAGGCCGACACTCGGCAGTCAGCTTGCCATCACTCAGCTTTCTTTCTCCCTCTCTTTTCTTCTTCTGCTTTCTGCGCTGGGAACCCGTTAAATATAACAACACCAAAGTCCACCCTGGAACACCCACGACGATTCTGCCCGCAGGGATTTTTTGGGGAGATATTAGAAACACACCAGAAAGGTCACCCCACCCTCCTCTCTTCCCACACCGATGGAACTAATGGCATGGGTTGATTTGAGAATTACTAGGCAGTGTGAGTGTAGACAATGTTTTTTAGTCATTCTCGTTGGTGATTTTGAGTCAAAGCCTTACCCGGTTGTAAGCAACTACAAGAGATAACTTATTTGAATAAAGTATGGTTATATCTAATTGGTGGACAAAACATGTACATCTGCCCTCACATTAGAGTTTGACTCCCTACACTAAATCAAACCCCTTGGGACAGTGAAGCTATTCTGTAGCATCAACACTCAGAATAACATCTTAACTGCAGCATGTTATGGTGGGAGGTTTCTTGTGGCTTGGATGCCTCGCGGTGGGATATGTGCCATAAGCAGTTGGTGGATTTGGCTAAACCCTCCTTTATTTGGACGGCATACGCACAAACACCCATACCACACATTTCTGGCATGGAACACTTGCTTAAATTTCCATTTGCTGCTTCTTGAACTGCAGACAGGTGTGTATCTTTGAAAGCGAGCATCTGTAGGCTTGTGTGTTTATCCACGAGTGCTCGTACAGCATACGCCACTGCACAGGTATACATTCCACGACGAGATTCCTGATTTAACATGTGAGCATCTGGCTACATTCTAAAACATGTTATCCCAGACTTAGTCAATTTGTTATAAAATGATTTTGTGGTGTAAGACCACACCCATTGCGTTAGTAATTCTACCGTTGTTAAAAAAGATTAACAATGATGATTTACATCTTAAAGGGCACATGACACACAGACCTCAACAGCCTCTTGACCTCCAGTCCCACAGACCATAATCACATAACAAATTGATCTATTTTTTGAACAGTAGGAATTCAAATGACAATCGCCTTCCATAGTTTCTCCGTGGCATCACCTGCCAGGGTGCAGGGTCAGGGGGACGCTGCAAACCGACGTGGGGCCAAAGATATATGAGTCTCCAAGAATGATAACTGAAATGTGCACTCGCAAGCGTCAGTTAAGATATATGTGCCGCAAGGATTACTGTTACAGTAAGAGGCCCACAGCTGTAGCTTCCTCAGTAGCCAGAAAGGGGTGGAGAAACCACATTATGTACGGTTTGCCATATGCAACATGAAATAATAACAGCTGCATCATGTAGGACCTTAAAAGGGATGATGGTTTTATTTTATTTTTTGTTGTTGCTTACACTACTTTGGTTTACTTGTTTTTTTATGAGATAACTGGGTATTAGGCAGAATATATAAACCAAAGAATAGATTTTAGGAGCTCAGTCTTGGGGGGACATTCACTTAATGCCCCACACTTATAGTGGGACCATACCTACATTTTCACGTGACGTGCCTTTCAGCGCTGAACTGAAAAATCCTTGAGTATATTTATCAACCTCAACTTTGTCATTCGTCACTTTCTACGTGACATCACTTATTCCTGTTTTCCTCCTCCTCTCAGTCAACGCTCTGCTTTCTTGTTTGTTTAAACTCTGTTCATTACAACCCACTGGTTTACAGGGGTCACTCTGATGCCAAGAACTATGAATACAAAACGCTAAGTTTTTTTCAAATTTGGTAACATTATCGAAGAAAGAAATTTGGCAGACTTGTTTCTTCCCTACTCAAAACATCTGAGACAATGTACTCATTTATTTTATTTTCTTTTTTCTTTTTTCTTAACTAGATTCATATTTAACATGACTCAACCATGTCATTAATAATGGAATAAGGTAATCTAATGTTTGAAAAAATGATCAATAAATAATATTTTGATAATGTCTATGCAGGGAAAGGAGTGCACTTCTCAATCAATTACTGTGTTTAAATGTAATGTCAGACTAAGACTATACAAGAAAAAAATGTGTCTGTTATTCATGCCCTTCACACGTTTGTCTCTCTCTGACATTATATGGGTGTGTGTGTGTGTGTGTGTGTGTCTGTGTGTGTGTCCTTGTGTGTGTGTGTGTGTGTGTGTGTGTGTGTGTTGTGTGTATGTTTGTGCTTTGTGTGTGTGAGAGGTTAGATGGTCATGGAAGGCAGCTCGAGCTGCACTGTTCCAGCTCATTAGCTGTGATTAATCGGCATGTGAGCTTTCCCATGGTCCCCTTTGCGTGGTGGAGACAGAGCTCACCTTGGAGGGCACAAAGAGTCCGGGCAGCTCCACCACCGCTGTTAACACCCCGCCAAATGTTAGAATAACTCATATACATTCAACTTTACTCGTTGAAGACATTTTGGGATTTGCTTTTACAGTATTTGCACTGCTTCTGTGACCATGTAGGGATTTAATATAAGATGTTTAACTTTTAACTGATGACTATCCCATATTCATCAATGTTTGCCACTTCAACCTTCATTTTTTTTACAACATAGAACATACGTTTTCTTGTAGATTACAGTCTTGTACATGTATACATGTATTTAGGTAAACATTGAACTGCGATTAAAATAAATCATTATTTAACCCACAATTCATATGAACATATACTGTATACATGCAAATAAAAGGTGGGAATATTTTAATAATTCATCAAATTTGAGAATCAGATTCAATGAAGAAATGGAATACAAGAGTTTGGGACAATAATTTAGACAAGACATGTTTACATGTACAGAACATTTCAACAATGAGGGAATTGAAAGTGCTTGACATAAGACACTAAAAGGCAATAATAATGAAAGATATATATAAAAAACACACACATAAGGCAATATAAAGAGACTAATAGGGATTAAAAAGTAAATGTTTAAAATAGAGGGTTGAAAATCAATTGAAAATTGAAAACAAGAGAAAATGTAAAGATATACAATAAACATCATGGCCTAGTAAGACAAATTAAATTTTACAACAGCTTATATCTTAATTGTGTTATATTTTAGTTTTGGTATTTAGTTTTTTTCTGTGTAAACATCTCTGGTCAATCCCATGAGGGATAAAAAGACACCGCTATCTTAAAAAAACAGGTATCTTCCAGGCAATCCAGAAAACAACATATTCACACACAAAAAAGGAACATCACTGCAATATAAAATGTGTTGTCAAATAAACCATTTCCCCAAAGCTTTTTAAATGCAATTTCCAATTGAAATCATAATCAGAAACTCACGGAAATGTTACAGGATATACAGCAAGTAGCTATAATTCGACTTTGGATGTGAAGGGGAACCTACATGAGGAACTTTGATTCTAAATATCTGACCGCACATATAAACTAATCCACAAAAAGAAAATCCAGGTTCCCTCTAACACAAAGACACTGATGTAGGTCTCCTACATTAAGACATAATAAATTCAGTGAAGCCTTTGTTGTTTTCACTTACTGAGGAAATATGCTCTCTAATCCAGTTGATATAAGAACCATCTGTGTAAATGCATGCCCACAGAGGATGGGACACTCGCTGGCTGCAGTGTACTGTGTCTGCTGCACTGCTGTGATAAGGCTATGATGAACTCGCAGTGATTGGCTAAAGACTTTCAAGAGGGGGATTCGTCTCATCTTCATTGTGCTCCCTTGTACTTCCCTCTAAAATAAATAATTCTTGTTTCTGTTGGGTCCCTAGCCGCCCACACACAATCTCACTGTTGTAAAGGGCTTTATTCTCACATGTGTAAGTGGGAGATTCCCCGTTTTTTCTTTCAGGTTTTCTGGATACAGTACAATTTTATCACATCATCACAGTAGTTAATGGTACTTTAATCTAACTTGCAGAAACCAAACTAACGCATGAGTCAATGAATACATCATGAACTGTGATGGGAAACAATGTTTTCTCTCTTCATTTGAAGTTGGTAGTAATTAAACAAAGCCTTCAAAAAGTATGCAATAATTCAGCAAAGCACTTTGGGATGCACTGACATGAAATAAATCTCTATACAAAACAACTTTAATTAAAAATCTAAAAATATTTGGAGATTGACAAACAAACTATTTAGTAGATCCACACTTAAGCGAAAGGTTGTTAGTGGCTACACATGCCCATAACGAGCACATTCTGAACCTTGTTTCACTTTTGTTTAAACCGGCTGTTCCAAGATAATTCAGACACAAATATGCTTAAAGCTGCAGAGGTTTCTTAATTTCCTGTGTGGGCCACACACCACTGCACAGATATTCTGGTTTACCAGACAGCCCTCTGAAACTAAGACGCAAAATCCGCTGTCCTTATTTCTACTGTAAAAATAGATTTCTGTGAAGGGGCTTTATCACCTATTTATGAAAAGTTAACAAAATAATTGATGGATTCATTCAATACTTGTTCATCTGTGCCCAGCAATTTTCTGACAAATGGAATTTCCAACAAATCCCAGAGCAGGACAAAGGCCAGAAAAACATGTTCACATATAATAAAAAACAAAATTTAAGTTAAATGACATAGAATATTGAACATTTCGGCATTCAATAAATACTGAATATGTTTTTCAGGTATTTTATTTTCTAATGAATCAATGTTTGACTCATTCAAAAGTAACTGACGACAAATGGTCCTGACTATATTCACCCGTAGTTCCTTATGTTTTTATAATATAGATGAGTGAGTGAGGGACCAGCACAGTTGGCTCTCTCTCTCTCTCTCTCTCTCTCTCTCTCTCTCTCTCTCTCTCTCTCTCTCTCTCTCTCTCTCTCTCTCTCTCTCTCTAAACACCTGGGTGTGTCACAACAAGGTCCACATCTTCTGATTTTAGCCGTTCAATCTATCAGTGCACGGTCCCGACCCGGGTCAGCCCAATGAAACCCATCTCACAGCACTGAGTCATTTGCCCAATAAATGCAAATGAACATGCCGAGAAGAGTAAAGCAGAGCAGCAGCAGGAGAGAGAGGCCAAGAACCATGGAGTTTAAGCGGGGCCGCCTGATCCACACCAGCAGAATCACAGCCAGCCAAACAGAGCGCTCATTGTCTGCCGCAGACACCACTGACTGCTCTGCTCTTTGTCGCCCCCCTTCCTCCCACCTCCGCACACAATGTCCCTCACTATTGCCATAGCTGCAAGGAAGAATTAAAGAGCTTATTGTTGTTATAGCATATTGTTAGTCCTATGGGGGGATTTATTGTAATCTTCAACAAATCTTCTTTTAGGATTCAAACAAGGTTTATAATAGTTTTGAAGAAAAAAAAAGTTGTTATCAGTTTCGTAAAAAAATGCAAATAAGAGACGTGATTGTTCCACTCAACCACTAAAACCAGAGTTTAAAGGTTAACCTCAACAGTGACAGTATGTTCTCCTGGTTCAAAAGTAAGGACATTTAATATTCTATTAATTAACATCAATACACACACACACACACACAAACACAAAAATGGGGGAATGGGAGTCAGCCGGCAGCGGTGACTGCTGAATAATTCAGAAGTGGAAATGCATGATTGATGTGGGACGTTTCATTTCCACACCTTTAAAAGGTCTCTTTTAGCTCCGGCACCAAACAGGCCAAGTGGTCTATGCAGTTCAAAGCCTGGCATGGATCGGGCCTTCCTAGTCAGGCTCTTTGGGACAAGAGTGGCTTTATTCTGTGGCGGGGGCACCAGTGGTGGTGGTTGGGATTCCACACCTGTGTTTGCTCCTTCCCCAATAATTGAGAGCTGCATGCTATTTTGAGCTCAGAGCACAAAGTGCCCCACTCATGAGGAACTCAGGGTGAAGAATCTTGGCTCCCAGTTTGATGTGGCTGGAAAACCTGACAACCCGTGGATCAGCCCGGCAGGGTGCAGACTTACTCAAGAACATATGAGTTTAAAGGACAAACATATATAAAATGGAAGCCCTGGACATATCTCAGATGGTACTGGTGTATTAGACTATTTAACATTATTGTGAAAGTTCTGTCTTAATTTTACAATACATATATCACAGTAATTAAAATGCAGTTAACATATAAGACATGTCAGTATGTACAAATGCATAGAGCTGACCTAATTTATTCATCACTGTTTTTCTTATAGTTTCTAACTCTAAAAAAAAAAACAGAATCAAAGACGAAATATAATATTGAGATATTCTACTTAAATTAAAGTCAATAAGTCAATCTCAATGTAAGTCCTGCATTCATAATATACTTCAGAAATACATAAATATTAACAGCCAAATTGTATCTATCAAAGTAAAATCACTGAAAGTATAGCTACTCCAAATAATAAATACATTTAAAATATTAAATTGTTTGATTATTTTCAAAAAATAATTAAGATCAAAATGTAATCACAGGCCTATTTATCTCAACTTTCAGAACCTAATATGGACAGATCTGGATACTGCATTTCCCACAATGCAACCAACACCTTTCTATTATAAATGTATAGTGTTCACCCCATTATCACCTGTGTTGTTTTGGCTCCTCCTGCTTATAACAGAAAACATATTCAAATGTATTCGAATGAATGTTAGTCTCCATCACTAGTAAATTTACCTTTGTCAACTCGTATGTTGCAGATGGTGGAAATTGTGGAATAGGTAATATGGGTCATTTATTATCTAGCATTCAATAACAATGTACAGTATAAGCTTTGTATAATCACGATTACCCTTTTTTGTCAAATCTTTACAGCAGTCACATAAATTAAGTTATTTTACATTACATTTGTTTTAACATGTGGTTGAGGAGAAGAAGCAGCAAAAACCGTAAGCAATTAAGAACAGTACTTGAGTAAATGCACTTTGTTACTTTCCATGTTGCCATCCAAACAAAGTGACTGAGAGCAGAATTACAGCGTGTGCTCTGCCAATTCAATCAATCCGAAGAGTATGAAAATTCATAGAAAGGCTTTAAAAAGCTGAGTAAGTGAAGATGGACAGAATGGAAATGAGCAAAAATAACAGCAAGTGGGAGCCAATGCACTGTTACTGAGCTAAGTCACTCTAGAAAGAGGGTCAGTCCAAGTGCAGAGAGAACTCCAAGTCAAAACAAACACTCACGTTGGCTTTAATGGGACGGCACGCTCACTTTTTCCCACAATTCTCCAGAACGGCTTAATTCATAGTCACACAAACTAGGTGGCCATGAAAATCATCACAATGAAATGTTCCAGAGGTAATTAGATTTTCACAAAAATGTCCACTTTCCTTGCCATATGCACGGATAAGTGACAATGATGGATTCAGAGTCGTGTTTCAAGTTTCATGACAACCCCGCGTTGCCAATTCATAATGATATTAATAGGGAGGGTAAAAAAAATGGCAAAACATTTCTCAGTTGTCAAGCAACCCTGTCCTAGTTAAACCTTTATAAAAAAAGAGAGATGATGTCCAAATGGGACCCCTTTCTTTATTTCAAATGTTAACTGCTTGGCCAGGGCCGGCTGGGGTAATTTATTGCCAAGAGACAGGAATTTTGACAAATCATTCAGCTCAGCAAACTCCACTGTGGCAAAGTTCAGCAATTAGGCTCCTATATAAAGAAGGTCTACTCCTCTGCATCGGGTGTGCTGGATTTATGTCTGGAGCTAGCTGGGCAGGTTCAAAGCCCTGCATGGGGGAGCTGGAGGTTGACACATGGGGTATTTCACAAATATGGTGGAACACACACATTCTGCAGTAAATCTGACCAGAGAATAGTGGTCTTCAGGGGAAAGGAGGTGGTCAGTGAGGGAAGAGAGGTGGAGTGTTGAGTGAAGGCATAACTAAATAATCAACCCGAGATGGGGGTCAACTGTCTTCAAGTCATCTGTGATATTAAAGAGGCAGAAGAAGGGAGAAGAAAAGCAGGATGACAGTGATTTTTCACAGCCTGATTGCAAAATAATAGAATTGCAAATATAGCTTCTTAAGGCTTTTGAAAGCTGCTTTAAAATCTACAAACAACTAATGTAGCTCCCACATGTTAAATTTTGACTTCCAGTCAGCCAAGCCTAATCCCTCTGTCAATATTTAGCTTTCTTTTAATGGGGTGATTGTATGCTACTGTCTGACCATGATGGCCAATGAGTAGCTGCTTGCCCCGGTGTCATAGTGACTCCACCTGAGAATAGCTCTGGGTAAACCATTACACTAGGCTAGTTCATAAGAAGATACACACACTCAGATCTTTCTAGAAAGCGAGAAGAAATCTTCAACACCAAAAGTATTTATGTTGTGCTACTCTAAGAATCAAAGGGTTCAGTAGCACATTTTCTTGCTGCCATAAATCCTTTAAAAACAGGTTGAACACAAGTTTAAAACAGCTCTCATTCTTATTTATTCTTATTCTGTAAGCTGTTTTTTGTTTGTTTTTTACACTCATACCAGACTTAATAAGCACGTTGTAAGATCAATATGGAAGGCCATCAAGCACTTACCCAGGTGTTGATATTTTTGTCTTTAAAAAAAAAACAATTTCTGTCTCATATATAAACTTCACACTACCACCACCTGCTCAAATTTCAACTCCCGATTGAAATATCTGCAGAGTTTCAATCCAATATTTATTTTTCTCCCTATCCCTAAGGGAACAGATGCCGACCTTAACTGTATTGACTTTGAAGTAAAATAGGTCAAATATGATGCGATATGTTCAACAATTGATTGGCAATAGAAACCTAGATCCCTGCTATCCTTGGATGATTTCATTTATTCTTTAAATATATAAAGAAACACAAAATTAAATAATAAATAGTCATGAAAGTACAGAAAAAGACCATCATTATAAAATAGAACACAAAATAAAATGCAAAGCATTGAAAGCTTTATTTTCTTTGTTCGTGAGCCATCATGTGTTTCTCGTTTTCTGAACATAACAGGAACAGTTAATTTGCTTCAGTGACCTCTTAACTAATTTTATTTCAGCAAGGGCATGGGATATGACAGCTGGCATAGAGGGAGCTATGTGATTACTGTAAGGGATCAAAGTTAAATCAGGCCTTATTTAGCTAATTCTGATTGTTTAGAATACGCCTTGATCAGCTCTTGTGTCACCTTGGGACACTCTTTTGACATCTGAAAATGGATAGCTGGTGCTATTAACTGTCATTCTTCATTGCAGGACATATTGTCCTCAAGCCAAAAAAGGCAAATGAAGAAGCAGTATATTGCAATATCTCAATCAGGCCTCTCTGTGTGATTTTAATTTTTTTATTACGAGCCACATTGAGCTGTTTAAGACCAAGGAAGTGCCAATGTTGCAACTTCGTGACAGAGGTAATTTAGAGTTGTGTTGGATCTATTGTTCCTTTAACCCGCAATGAATCAGAGAGAAATGTGAAGCATGCAGGAAGTAGCTCCTTGTCCAATCCATTAATTCACTCACACACGATTACACCATCTGCACCCTAGTGGTTACTTGCAATGCCACAATCTACAGATGACGAACTGAACTGGGATCATTCACACAACAACCATATGCGACATTACTGAACCGTAAAAGTTAATATGTTTAATTCAATTTGATGAGTAGAATTCTATGTATATTTACAACAAAAAAAACTTTGGCATCCAACAGAAATGTGAAGCACAGGTTCACCCTGTGGCTTCTGGATTTACAACCACCATAAGGTTCTATGTTGTGGACATCAGCATTTACAGAGAGTGACCTATTGCAAGCCCTCCTCTACTAATGATGACCAGACACTCATATACAGTACAGTGTGTGTATGAACATGCCACACACACACACACACACACACACACACACACACACACACACACACACACACACACACACACACACACACACACACACACACACACACACACACACACAACCCACACATCAAAATTGAAAAAACTTACACTTTATGTTCTAATTGTCAACCACTTTGCAATTTGCATTTTATTTTCTCTTTCATCAGAATTTATATAACATTTTCTTAGTTCTAGTTGTAGCAGATATAGAGATCACAAGGTCCACAGATTCACAAGTATAACTAGCTATTGCAACCATAGCTGAACAGAAAAAGGGAAGGTTGGCGCCTACAAAAATGTTCACGTTATCAACAGATAATCCTAGGGAAACTTGTACACAGCAGAAGAAAAATAAAAAAATATCCAAGACTTTTACCAATTCAAAAAACAGCACATATTGCTACTAAAACTTGGCTGTGTTTGAGGTAAATTTTTGAAAGGTTTACTAACAAAATTTTAATTCATAAATACCTACGGTCTGAGTCTATAGGCTTTTTTCCTAAGGCTATATGCATTTCCACACCTGTGTTTTGATGTGTTAACTTGTTTGCGTTTGATAGAAAAAGCCACTATGAAGAATCCATTAAATACGCTGATAACCATTTAGTAGCAGGTAGCTGTTAAAGGCAGTTGACAAGGATTAAAGCCTTCACATAATTCACACAATTGTTTATCCCAGCCAAGAGTACCAGAGGGGATGGATGGCAGTTGATGGTAATCATGGTGTTGATAAACGGCATGTGCGAGCTCTATAACAAAAAAAAAATTAGAAAAAGACCCTTGTCACCTTTAATAACACATTCACCTCCATTTTAAAGAATGTTCAATACAATACTAGTTTTCCACCAATGGGTTCAACAACTTGGAAATGTAAGAAAATTGCCTATGTCAGAATGTTAAGTGTGTCCCATGTGAAACTACGGCAAGAGAGAGAGAGAGAGAGAGAGAGAGAGAGAGAGAGAGAGAAACTAGAGCGCTTCAAATCACCACTTAATCTCACTAAACTCAAATGTGAGTGGAATGTCAAAACACTTGCCAGCTACATTTAACTATTACACCTACTTACCTCATCTGCATGATTGGTCTAATAGAGTTCCCGTCGATGTAAAATGCTTCTGCTTACACAATCAGTGAATATCAAGCATCTGTTTTTGTCTTACTCTCAGCAGGGATCACCTTAAGATGCGTGTTACCTTGCAAACATGTGTGTGTGTGTGTGTGTGTGTGCGTGTGTGTGTGTGTGTGTGTGTGTGTGTGTGTGTGTGTGTGTGTGTGTGTGTGTGTGTGTGTGTGTGTGGATGTGTTTATGTGGGAAGCGGCTCTCATTAACCCTTTACCCTTCCCCCTGAAATCAACTTTAGAGATGCAAAAGTGCAGCAACAGCAACCCTCAAAGCTTAGATACACTCAATGCTATTCATGGTGTTCTCATTGATACATTATGGCTACAAGCAGTGTCACAGAAATGGTGACTTTGTGTCCATGTGGTGCAATGGGGGCTCTTTGCCTATAACTGCACTGCAACTTCGCCAATCAGTTAAAAGCCAGTGCTGCAGGGCTGCAAGGTTTTGACACTGATTTGCTAATGGGCCACTTGATTGTGCCTGTAATATCGTTTTTCTTTTGGAAAATGTGTGGGATTGTGACCCATAATGCACACTGGCACATACTGAAAATGCCCTGAGTAGAAAGATAATCTAATTTCAGATCGGATGGCATCCAGATGTCATGTGGAAGAAAGAGTTCATGGGAACTTTGATGAAAAAAAGGAGATATGCCTTGGCAAATAATAATCATTCAAAATCATTTATATCTTTAAAAATAATGCAGACTCAGTCTCACACACAAATCATAGCGCCGGTCAGTGCTATAATCTGAGGGTTCAGAGTGACGTCAAATGGGGTTTGTCCTACTCCTTTATCCCTTGCAGGACATGAGCAGACGGGTCAGGGCTGCAGGACACACACACACACACACACACACTCCTTCTACAACATTGCAGCCAATGTGCAAATCATGGGAGTCGACGTCAGCCATCATTTAGTTGTCAGGAGTGGAAACAAAATAGATGAGAAATGAAGTGCTGAGACCGGCCTGACCTTGTGGATGATTGCCGCCTAAATAGCTGGAACTGAAATTGGGCATTTTACACCCTGGCAGCTGCCCAACACACAATTTGTCCCAGTTTAGACGGCGACATTGCCTGAGTAGCATGCCACGTCAAATACCAGTTTCCTGGGAACTCTCAAATCCCACTTCGTATAGAACCTTGCATAGAAAAATGCAGAGCTCATCAGAAAATTACAGTCACATCAACAATGATTAATCACTCTGGCCTATACACTCATGGTACAGTGTTTATATTGAAAGGTGGTGTAGAATATCTAGTACTCCAGTAGTTCATTCTTTCTATCCGTGCAAAAATCTCTTCTAGCACAGAAACGTGTACTGACACAAGACCTATTGCTACGTTCCTGTTTTACTGTAAATGTATACTGCCATACACTGCTTCTATATATATATACACTGATTTGAAACAGACTCAGTCTATTAAAATACATTCACCCATTGCAGAGATGCAGTCCTACAAAGAGCTGTTGTACATTCAGTTATAACGCAGAAAATGTAATTTGGCCTTTTATTTGAAATGTTCGGTTGTTTTTCTTACTCAAATGTTGTTTTCCTTCTGAACAGGGTGCCTGACATACAATCATTTTCATATAAAGATGACGTGCACATCCACTTATAGAGTAATATTTCTGATGGCAGAATAATAATAGTGCACCAATAATGGTAAATGTTACTGGCAAAGACAGATGGGTACAAGGCGAAGTCAAGGGGGTTAGGTGCAGCTTTCTTCTCTGTGGTCGATGTCAATAACTTGTCTATCTATCAGCCCAATTGTTATGTGTTGTATAATATGAATACTACAATAACAGTACATGGACAAGGTTCTCTGAGGCTGGCAGATGTAAGTGTGTCTGTCTGAATGCTGCATCGCTTTCTTGTCAAGAGTTAAAGAACATTGTCTTTATGGTAAGCTTGAAGCTATGGTGCCAGCCGACAGTTAGCTGAGCTCAGCTTATTCTGGGATACTTGGCTACTACAAATCCACACAAGTCAGCTCCCAAAGTATTCTCTGAAAAAAAAAACAGGCGGCGCAAGAACGCTTCAGGTCATTTGGACTGTACTTGACTAAATGTGAACTTAAAGTGAAGCATTACTTAGGATT
Organism: Ammodytes marinus; assembly: GCF_949987685.1. NCBI lineage: Eukaryota > Metazoa > Chordata > Actinopteri > Uranoscopiformes > Ammodytidae > Ammodytes > Ammodytes marinus. The sequence continues at coordinate 15,275,283 of NC_137213.1, read as the reverse complement.
TGAATGATGGATGTTTCACAAGTCCACAGGAACACAAGTACGCACAAAAAATAAAAATAAACCACAAAGCAGTTATTTTTAAACTTAAATTGTTGTACAGATGAGAAGAAAATGGCATATAGCATGTACAGTAATAGTGAGCTTCAGAAGTGGTAGGTGGATTTTGCTACCTTTGGATAGACCCAAGGCTAGCTGTTTCTATTATCAATGCTAATTTGCTAGCAGCTGCATGGTGGTAACTTGTTATTACTATACAGCCATAAAGGAAAGCTTAAAGCTTGTGTGAGAACAAAATAATAATCTGCTGTCTTTTGCCCAGCAGTAATTTCCATCTCTGTAGTATATGGCTCCCACTAGCAGTCTAGAAATTGTATCAGCCACAGGTATTTGGGGCTGCTACTGTAAAGCATACTGTATGTGGCCCTTGCCTCAGTTATTTTGTTAGTTTAGAAGCTTAAGCCAGAGGTACACCTCAGCGGCATCTGCCTGGGACCGCTGTGTTTAAGACTCTGAGCAGGGATCACTTATGATGGAATCCAATCCCTAGCTGTCTGTTTGAGGGGGCTGGAACTAATCGATCAGAGGGAAGCATCTGTGAAAGAGATGTTCAGAGAGGCAGCTTTGACTGCACCGGAGCCAGCAGGGGCTACTGTCTGATGCCCCAATTCTCTGGCATTACACAGCGCAGCATTACCACTTGATACGCCAAGTCGAGCGGGCTTTGATGCAAAACATAGCTGATATGAGAAACGGCGGAACACTGCATGGCACATTTCTCAACCCCTTGACTTCTAATTGTGTCATCCCCGCTTGCCTTAGCAGTGATCATTTCTTCCCTTCCATCTTTAATCCTCTGTCCATGTCCCTCTCCTTTGCACTCTCTTGCATATTTTATATCAGTTCTCTGCGTTAAGTCCTTCCCCTCTGAACTCAATCCCCAGTCTGGCCCTCTGCTTGAGCCCCTCAGCTGCTGGTCTGCTCTCACACTAACCCCCTTGTTTATATCGGGGACGCAATTAAGTCCAAGCCAAGTAGAGGAGTCCCAGAGAGAGAGGCAAGAGTGCAAGCTCGTGAGTCAAATTTCAACTTCTTCACTCGCATACTCCTCCCTCCCTCCCCTATTTGGCTCATTTTCTCTTTCCCACTATGTCTCCCCTTTCTTTCGCTCTTTGCCACTTTAAACATGAAAAAGATATTTGTTCCTCTTTGAGAGAAAAAAATTAGGAATATTTAAAACATTGTTTAATTAAAGCCCAATAAAGCTGTTACTTGTTGGATATATTGTATGTTACTTGAAATGGTTGGCTGGGGAAAAGATATGTGGCTTTGAGAATGAGATAGCTTGATGTACAGCTCAAAATGGCTAAAGCAAGACATCACTTCATCTGTGTGTGTGATGTTATTTCAAATGCAGACGAAAATGCATTTTTGTGCACTAAAATATAATTTTTTTTACGCTGGGATTGATGCATGCTGTCAAATGCCTTTGTGTGTTCAAAAACATTCATTTTAAGCACTTGTCTCATTGTCTACTGTTGTCTAGAACTTCACCTTTTTTCTATCTCTCTCTCTCTCTCTCTCTCTCTCTCTCTCTCTCTCTCTCTCATAGAGGAACTGGGTTCGAGTGCTGAGTTCACATTCTCCACATGTGTGGTCTGTCGGCCCAGGGGACCTATCCCAGAATCCCAGACACACGTGTGCAGGCAGAAGCAGTAGTGTAATGCAGAGTAGATAAACAGTGCTCTTACTGGCCACAAGGCACACTCCACATCTAAACAAATGCCCAGTTAACTACTTTGCTGGAGTATATAGCAAAAAGCAAGCATCTTTATCTCAAGAAAGTCATTGAAAATAGGTGAAAACCTTTGTACCACTGTGTCAGGGCCTGTATTTCTTTAGGGCTCTGCCTGAGTTGTGGGTTCGCAGTATATATGTTTACTGTCGGCTTCCCATGTGTGCGCATTAAATATGCTTTAAAAACAACCCTCCTTTCCTCGTTGAATTTAGTGTCACGCATCTTGATTGCCCCTAATTCAGCATTCCGGGCGCAGCAGTGCAAGTGTGCCTCACTTTCACGGGGGAGATGCAATGGAGAAACTCCAGGGATGTGTGCGGCGTTGACGGACAGGGGGATAAACAGAGGTAGTGTCCCTGACCTCCCAACACCAGTCTGGGGGAAGACGAATAGCCCCCCAATGGGCCCTGAGCAGATAAAATACACCCTACCGTCTTCAACACCAGGTGTGACAGCCATCAGGGGTGGCCTATCAGCAGGAGGCACAGAGAAGGGGAGGTAAGGGGTGAGGGGGCACATTAGGAACATATCAGCAATTACTCCATGGGTTTATTTTTCTTCCTGCTTTAACGCCTGGATACCAAAGTTACATTCATCCCTGGGTGTCGATAGTATCTGAAAAGGTCTAAGTGAGAACACTTTGCGGAGTCATTTGTCGATTAGCTGATAATACGCTCCAGCGCTTTAATGCTGTGTGTTATAGCAATGATTTAGAAAAGGCCCTGCAGTTTGTTTATTTGTCCGAGTTTTTTTTTCCTTCAGTGAATTCTGTGGCCTTGGCTTATCAAGCTTTAGGGGCCTTATCTAGGAAGTTCCGTTCCATCTTTGCCGTCCAGTGTACCCAGCGTTGCAAATCAACTTCTTTATGTAATGGAATTCACAGGGTCGAGGACATGTTTACCTCTTTTTCCAGGCCCATTAGGCACCAAGCGGCTATATCATATCTGACACAAGAGAATGGCCCAATCTGTTTAAGCCATGATCTCTGACTGCATGGGCCCCCACATCTTCAGACAGGCCTCTGCTAGCAGAGATATGGAGAAGGATGACGCTCATTTATATGTCCTGAACTTATAACAATAAATGTGTTATGGGTGCAGACATCCCACAGACCAGACAAATAAATGGGCTTAGCTGTGTGTAGTTTGAGCGGTGGAGCAAGACAAAGGTTTGCAGTACACTCATCATGTGTGCGTAAGAAATTGTTGGTATATAACTCCACAGGGGTGAAATGGTAGGGTTTTTTTCCTTGTTAAACGGCATATGCTAATTCTGTCAAAATGGTCTTTTGTGCATTGTGTAGTGTCAAACGGATCTGCAAAAATAAAAGAAAGAGGCTGTGTGTGCAAGAGGAGCTCGTGTGAAAAAGGGAAGCCCAGGCCGCTAATTTCCTGTGTGAGCATTTGCCATACAACGGGAAAGGCAAGAGCGCTCTGCGGCTATCAGAAATCAGCCCAATAGTCCCCCGAGCCACCCCTGCCCTCGCTATACCCTCTCTCACCCCCCCTCCCCCTTTTCCTCTCAGCCCAGGCCTCAGGGCCACTGTGAGTTAACCTCGCTCATCCGTGACCAAAGAACAGAGTGATATCTTACTCATCTAATCCCCCTCTCTCAGTCATCATGCAATAAAGTATTCCTTGCAACCCTTGACCTCACAAGTCAGAGGAATCCCTTCAGCAACAGCACACTGCCAACCCCCACCAGGGGACCTATAAAGGTTAGAAAAAGTCAGATAAGTTGGGGCCACAATTAACAGCGTCAAAAGCATTGTCATTGCCAAGGTAGAACGAGATTGGAACTTTGAATTTTGTTATGATAAAAAATTGTGCTACCAACTTTTTACAATACAAAAGCTGCATTATTTTACCATTGTACATTACCATTTCTTCTTTAACCAAATAGTCAACAACACATTGTAAAGTTTAACAATAAATATAAATATAGTTATAATCATTCCAATGTTACATCGTTAACTTTTTTCCACATCAGTTTGGTATGGCAGATGGCTCTCAATCGCTATCATGCCATCATTGCCATGTTGAAGAAACCAGTCATAAATTGCAAATCAGTGCTGTAGGAAATTACGAATATTTCTATGATTCAATTTGGATTAAAAACACAGCGGCATAGAAGAGGAATCCATATAAAATGTATCCATAGCCAAAGTTGGAAGTTACAATACGTTATTAGGTTTCTACAAAACATTAACTTTAATGCCTGCCCATTCTTAGCAGAGCACAACACAGAATTTCAAGCTGGATAACTCGATATTTTTTTGCACAGGACCTTTGCCTTTTATATCTTGTGAACTGATCAACTCGGAGACTTTATGCTCATTGGGGCCATTGGGGCCTTGGAAGTGCTCCAACTGCAGATCACCAAACATTGTCTGTGTGGAAAAATGTATGGAACTTTTACTCCTGTATTCCAGGACTTTTGATAATAACTCTTTCCACTTCATTCCCACATAATTAACTAATTTTGAACATGGATCTCCGACTTCACCTTTAACCTTTTATGATGCCATTCTCGAGAGAGTCGCCATTTCCATATTCCAGCATCTGTCCGTTTAGATGCGTTGGACAGACACAGGCTTAAGTAGGCAAAAAGATACAGCAAATACATCTTGTGTGGCTCCGCCCCTATCCCCGCCTCTACTCACTGTGTGTAGGAACACCACAGAGGGAGAGGCGCTTTCTGTCAGCGAAAGGACATGAGGAGTACAGAGGGCATGATGAGTACAATATGACCATATGACAATTACAAGAAAGACATGGACACGTGTGGAGACTGTTGGTGCCCTGTGTGTGTGTGTGTGTGTGTGTGTGTGTGTGCGTGTGCGTGTGCGTGTGCGTGTGCGTGTGTGTGTGTGTGTTAAATTGGCAGTGTGCCCTGGAAGCTGCATGCATGCTCCCTTCGGTTACCTTTTGTGTGCACATGTTGATACACAGTGCAAGCAGAGGGAGAGAGAGAGAGAGAGAGAGAGAGAGAGAGAGAGAGACTAAAGCTGCTCAAAGGGGTTCAGGGCTCCCCTGCTCTCCAGCACATCTGGGCTTTATATCAGGCCTTTAATTAATCCTGAGTGAAGGCCAGGCAGTGACAGGCTGACTGGGCAGGCTCCAGTCCAGGACAAGACCTGATTTATTACAACTGAGCTCCAACCAGCATTGATTTATTTCAGACTCAGGAAAGGGGAGAGCAGAGGGGGTGTGTTTTAGGGCTTTGGTGGGGGGCCGGACACAGAAACAGCACTGTTACGCCGAGGAAGGGGGGACACTGACGTTGAGAAAAGGTGAGCAACGGACGGATAGCCCGGGAGTGAAGACAGGGGGAGGTGGTGGTTTTGTGAAGTTTTGTTTAAAAAGTGCCCAATTTTGCATATGTCACCCATAGGAGGCCCCTTTTTAACTGTTGGTAAGCAGTCAAGCGGTCTAGAAAGACGCTAGCAAGGCATGATGAATGTGATGGGAGATTATGAAAGTTGAAAAGCTCTTTCCATCAGGTGGGTTATGTTCCCTCCCAGGCATGCGCTGTCAGTCAGAGTGACTCCTCTCGCCTTATCTCCCACACACAGGGGGACTGTAAATCCTCCTCTGCTCATTTGACTTAATCATGACAGTCATCTGAACTCAGCAAAACACAGGAAAGCAAATGCCCCCACCCCCCCCCCCCCCCTTTCTCACCTCCCCCCCAGGCCTCCTCCTCGTCCGCATGACAGCAGGAGGAGAATGTAAAAGAGGATGTTCTTTTTATTATCTAACACATGCATCAAGTAGCCACAAATGGTCCACAGTGTTGTCATGGAATACGATAGCTGTGTGTGTGTGTGTGTGTGTGTGTGTGTGTGTGTGTGTGTGTGTGTGTGTGTGTGTGTGTGTGTGTGTGTGTGTGTGTGTGTGTGTGTGTGTGTGTGTGTGTGTATGTGTGTGTGTGTGTGTGTGTGTGTGTGTGTGTGTGTATTTTGTCTGTTTGTGTGCATGAGCTTGTATTGCTGACTCAGTAATCCTCACGTGTTGTGAAAAAAAGACGTGCGAAGCGTGGCAGAGTTTTTATGAGCATCGGGTGCCGTGTGCCCCTCAACATGCTTCCCTCAGATAAGGACTTTATGACAACTTTTACACCAAGAGACAAGTTCAAGATCTCACTTTTACGTTTGTTTAGCACCCTATAACGGGTCTTTTTCCCCCTTATTGTAAACTAAAAACCAATATAGTACAATGTGGCTACTCATCTATGCTAAAAACTGCAAAATAAAGGTTTTAAAAGTTAACTTACATGACATAATTCCATATTTTTGTTTGTTTTTGTCGGTTGTGCTATTTCCATAGTTAACTTTGCAAAAATAAATTCTTTAAAAAAATCATAGGGGTGAAAAACCTTTACACTGAGCTGTGGAAATAGATTGAATTACTTTATTTATTTTTGTGGGAGCTGGCATAGCTTTTCTCACTGACATTTCTTACCTTTTTTCAAAGGGGTTTTGGACATTCATTGCAGTCCTTACTTCTAAAAAATCGTACATTTGTGTATCTCTTCATGAACGGTGACTGCCTCAGAATCCAGCAGTCTGCTGTGATTAATGGGCCTTTTGAGCACTATCGTCTAGACGTCAAATCCCAAAATACCTTGGGGCACGAGGACACATAATTGTTGTTGCAGGGCTGCCACCCCTCCCCTTGCTCATTTCAGCATTTGTGTTCACTACTATTCATTCACAAATATAGGGTACAACTCATTGGATTCGTAACCAGTATTGACAGTGCTATCAACCATTTAGGAGAACCTGGAGTTCTTTTTAAGTATACCTTAAAGAGGAGTGAGATCTTGCGTGCTGGCAAATCAGCTTATTTTTTCATTTTCCTATGAGTTCTTTACTTTGCATATAGTGTTTTCAATGAATGTTATTATGATATTGTTATTGAACCAGGGTATAGGATTGCTCAATGAGCAGTCTGCGTAAGGAGACACTTCTTTAACTGACACAGTGTACAGTAATTAATTGTATGTGTTTTATTCATTGCGTAATTGTTCATTTAAAGAATTGAACCGGTAAGAAATATATTGTTTCTATGTTATCACTTTAAGATGTGCCTCTACTTTTACAAATGCAAAACAAAATAGTGTAACATTTTAATTTAGTGCTGAAATGTTTTATGCGTTTTCCCCCATTGAAAATAACTTTCTAACTTTATCTTGAAAAGATGCTGCAGCGGTGTCTAAATGGATTTGCCTGCTTGTGTAACTGTACAACAGAGAATTAAGTGCTCGTTGTGTGTGAATTCTAACATGTTTTATAAAATGGAAACATGTGAGAGAAAAACAAAACAGAAACTGCTACTGAAAAATTGTCACACTAGTTTTTAATGCACAAAAGCCTCCAAAGAGGTTTAAAGCAGAGGGCCAAAGGCTGGTTGGAGAGTGAACTGGGGGGATTCATGGGAAACAGGAAATACTCACACTGGAGAGAGCAGACATGTTACTGCCAACATCTTAAGTTTCTCCAGCAACTTCTACAGTACGGGTGATTATGTCTGACTGGTTAAGACTATAACCCACAGATTCAGAATCTAAGGAGGTCACAAATGAAAGAGGAAACTACAACCCAGTGGCCACAAGCTGAATTGCTGCATTATAAATTTGGTGTAGAAGTCAGCAGGGTTCATGTTGTCCCGAATCTTTTCCGCCAGCATTTTCACCGTTGCCAAAGGGGGGAAACAGAGCAACAGAGTATAAACTCTTGCCAAGAGTAGAATAAGCTTGGGCTGTTTGTGAGGTCGTAGGCTGGGGCTTTTCGAGTATACCGCAGACTCATATCTCTCTCCCCTATCCCCTTCCCTCACATCGGCCAGAGACGGCCACTTTCAGTGCGCCCATGGGAAATGGGGAATTCAGCCTGCCACCCCCTAAGAACATATTTTTAAGTTGGACCTCTTTTCATAGACATAGATATAATCGCTAATATTGCAAGGAATGTGCTCTTATTAATAGAAAATTCCCAAAAAAGAGATGCTGGTTTAATCTTTTGCTTGAATACCCTTGTTTAGATTGTGGGGGTTTGTGATATTAAAGACAGCAGCAACTCAGAGGGCCAGCGGTAAACTGAGTCTTTAAAGACCCTCAGGAGAATTTAATTTTTCCATTATTTGACAGCCAATAAAATGTATCATGACACCCTAACAGTGTTGGAGCAAATATTTTGAGAGTGGTTGGACTCACAAACCTGCATTCATTAGTCTATTACTCATAAAATGTACCATTTGCTCGACCACTCCCCCTGACCAGCGATTGTCCAATCATGGCTTAACCTTTAGTCAGGCACATCACGTTTTGGGTTTCTCTGCTTATTGCTGAAGTAAGAACAATACTTCATAGATTAGCATTTCTGGCTAACTAGCTTACCCTTATAGCCTAGTATTGACCTAGCCCAACATAACTTCCAAGACTTTAGATTTATATAAGCTTCCAAACCATCTAAAGGAAATAATAGAATGCATAACATTATTTTCTGATTCATAATCCTGTGATCAATAATAGGGCTAAGTAGCTCTACCTTTCAACATGACAACTTGACAATGCTGTTGCCTTTATTGCCAGGGACATGATGCTAAGGTCTTTATTATATCATGTATGCATCAATCATATTTACACACATCTTTATTATCACTGTCATGGCCACTATCTAGATCAACATCTACATTTTAATTATCATCAACATCATCATCCCTACCATCGATATAATTGTCTGACACGACTGTCATCGTGTCATTAGCACACTCGTAGGATCTGGTGTTCATTTCGTAACAGGCTACACAAACAGTCGGTCTGTTCCCCTGAAAATTACCCAGATCATATTTCTGTTTAGGTCATTTTTACATGCATGAGGAATCGTGTAAATCACATTTAAAAGGCATATACACCTCATTATACCACTGAAACTCTAATTCAGCAAAGTGCACTGGAGAATATTCAGACCTCATTTATGGTGTAAACATGTCTTTACTTATCCAGATTAACTCTGCAGATCAGATTACCCTTTTCTTCCCCAACGTCCCTCAGCAGTGCCGTTAAGGGAAACCAACCCCGGTATCCCAATGCAACTGGTGTGCCCCTACAATATTTTCTCTTAATTAGATGTGTTTTAAGTCATTACAATCTATTTCATTCCGTGCTCGTGTTACAGCGGTTAAGCATTTACCTTGTGTATGTTACAGTGAAGTGCGCTTGGCCTGCTCGCTGGATGTCTAGAGAAGCCCAAGGCCACAAGCAGCGAGGCCCGTCCATCAGTGGCAGTTATTAGGAGAGACCACCGGTGAACCAGGGCCATTTGGTGGACCTAATAACAACGTGAATGGGAGAGCTGAGGGACAGGAAGCGCAGCCAGACAGGCTGGTGCTGAGAAAAGCACTTTTCAGGGAGGCCTCCTTGGAAAAAAACAATGACAAGGCCTATTTCAGCCGGACCCACTCCCATGGCTTACTTCCAGATGACAGCCCAATGCTACATCGCCTGATGCTTTTGCTCGGAGATCGACAACGTCTAAACAGTAATGGTGGGGAAAAGCCTGGAAAAATATTGCAAATCCCCGTTTAATTTTACAATGGTGAACAGAAGCAATCATGAGAACAGTTCCATCTACAGCAATGCCTAAAGGATTTTATCTGTCCTCCTTCACTGTAATCCAGGTGCTTGGTTAGAACCAAAGCCAGTTTGACAGTAAAGATTTGGGACCCCACGTGTTTTAACTGCCCATCAACATGGGAGGCTTTCACTTTACAGCCCGGGGTTTATTGTGCGACAGCTTAAACGTAGCTCAGGTTTCATGCAGGACTGCTTCACTGTTCTCCCCTCTTCTGACTGGGGGATAAGAGGCATCTTGGCTCTGGGAATGAATATGAATTGAGTGTAAAAGCCAAAAAAAAGAGAGTTGACACTTTAAGTGATCTTTGACCTGAAAACGTCAATAAACTTAGCCTGATGACTTCAACAGTGGGAAATCCACAAGAGAAGTACAACTTGGAGAATCTGTTTTTTTTTAAATAACCCACTGTTTGACCTGACCCACTGTATGATACCACTGTGACTACAGCATACACAGTAAAATACACTTTATAGTGGTCATCATAAGTGAAGTGAAAATACTGTGGAAGGAGGGATCGATTCCAGGAAAAAGTCATTCTCATTTTCGAAGATATATGAACTGAGCGGTTTTGCACCTTGCGCAAAAATTGAGGGTCACATGTGTCCAAGCTATACAAATGAAATATTTTCGGCGTATACCAACCTATAAATATTGTTGCATTGCAGGCTCATTTAACAGTTTATTTCCTGTGATATGTGCATGTAAAAAAAGCCTGAAAGCCAGCAAAGTCATTAATGGCTCTGACATCAGACTTGTGTGTGAGGCCTGGAATAACTCCTTATCTGGTTAAATGGACCAATGGCTGAGACAGATTTACTGTTCAGCTTAAAGGCAGCCCGAAACAGGAGACATTACACCAGTGTTTTTCAATCACTTTGGCCACTGTAATTGCACTGAAGGGAACACGCAGCAAAAATGATACTCTAACTACTGAGGGAGTCACAGTTTAAGAATTCCCATGCTGTCGTTTGGAACAAAGGTGCATTCATCTCTTGTACATGCGACACGGCCCCATGCTGGGCCTTTATTGATTGTAAATATCAAATATTGGTGTGGAATTTCCATTAGAGTGGACCATAAAAAAACGGCATTGTCAATAAAAACAGACTGTTTTCATTTTTTATACCCGGTCACTAAGAAACAGGGTCTGGTTTGTAGGTAATGCTCCGACTCTTCGTTTTATCTGGGGAGCTCATTGGGTTGATGTCAAGTCTGCTACGAGAGACTGAGGAAAGATGAAATGAAATGATGCTTGGCCAGACGAAGCTCCAAACCAGCAGCCATAACGCTGACCACTACGTCCATCCACCATGAAAACAGACACAGCTTTTTTATTTACCATGAAACCTATGAGACAGAGACTCTAAAACTAACAAAAAACAAAAGAGGGAGTTCCCACTTTTAGTGACTGAAAAATGTGTCTGTTCAATCTGAGCCAGTAATAGTTGGCTCTTTCACATGCAGCGGCTCGCTGACCTGCTCATCTCTTGTGGGTTATGCTGGATTTTTGGCTGAACAGCATCAGATATACTGTACACACAGTTTGTCCTCTAAGTGCTCTTTAAAGGATAAGGCTGGCGATAATTTATAATCTTGACGTGCACAAATCAAATGACAAAAAAACAAGTTGTTCGACCATCTCTCAACACTTTTTTGACTTATTCTGCTTGTCTTTGGCACTTTTAAAAACCCTTGTGAGGGTTGACCTTAATTTTCAAAAACGGGTAAATGATTTTCCAAAGCACCAGGGCACTAGTTTTTAGCAAAGAAATATTCAAACCGGATTAAATTACATAGTCATTGGAGAGTAATTGTGGCCATAGATATGGTGTACCAGTGAATACTTGCAGCAGGACAGTGTAAGTGGTATTGAGAGAGAAAAAAAAGGAAAAAAAAGGACTACGGTGCACATTTTCATCGTAATAAAGTAACGTTACCAATGCAGACTGTGGCTAATTTTTGTTTCAAATAGTTTCAGAACAACAATGAAGCCCTAAACGTCACAGAGGAATAAGCTTTATCAGGCTTTGGCTACACAGACAACCCTTATTAGATGGATCAATTCAGAAATTAATAAATCTTAGCTCAGATTTCTTTAAAAAATCACAAGCTGCCATCTGACAAAATGGGTTTAGAACACAAATTGTAAGAGCAATGAAAACAATAGCCATTGACCTATTTGATATAATGGCTTCATTCCCTGCCACACGCTGTGACGTAAGCCCTCTATTTGTCCAATCTTTTTTTTTTGTTTCCTGTGCAGCATTGCTATCCGGAACAAAAGTGGGTGTTTTTGGCCCCGCTGTATTCTGGGAATTTTCAGAGTTGTTGTCCGAGGGTCTCTGCAGTTCTGTACTCCCTCTTGGCAAAACTTCATAAGAGGACTCACGCCGCTCAAATATTTCGGCTTCAAGTGAACTAGAAAAACACATTCCCACTGGGTGGTTAAATGTGGGCGTGTATGTATGCACACATGTGAAGGGTGTGTGTGTGTGTGTGTGTGTGTGTGTGTGTGTGTGTGTGTGTGTGTGTGTGTGTGTGTGTGTGTGTGTGTGTGTGTGTGTGTGTGTGTGTGTGTGTGTGTGTGTGTGTGTGTGTGTGTGTGTGTGTGTGTGTGTGTGTGTGTGTGTGTGTGTGTGTGTGTGTAGAACTTTATTTGTCTATAACTTGTGACTGTCCTGACTCAAAGCGCTTCAGATCCTGCCGATCTCAGATGACTCTTCCAAACGACTTGTGTGTTATGCTGTGATTATTTTCGGGATTACATGAACCCAAACAAGCTGTCCTGTCTCTGCCGCAAAATTAAAATTAAAATATTTCAAAAGAGAACGAAATCACAGATATCAAGATTAAAAAAGCCAGTACATCAACTAATTCCCAGGACCAAATCGTGAGAGAAAGTCCAAAGATCCTCCTCGTGAAAGTCAGAGCAAAGGCATTCTTACTTACTATGATTCTCATCCAACCACACAACACATTTGTATGGGGTCAGTATCAGCCATTGGGCTCGCGGCCAAAGAAAATGTGATGGAATTCAACTTTATCAACAGAAAACGTGCAATGTTACACAAATGGCTTTGTGAGGCGGGTGCTGCGTGGTGAGTAAATCAGAGGCTATATTGCTGTAGGCCTCTGAAGACCACCCTGGCTTTCAAGCTCCTAAAGCCTACCCACAGGCCAAAAAACAACCAAGCCGCCCCACCGCTGAACTCCCCTATTTCTATGTAGAACAAAAAGCAAAAAAAAGCAAAGTCCATGGGCTGACCAGAGCCAGAAAAACAAGCAGCGTAATCTGCACATTCAGACTACTAAAGCCCAACAGAAGCTGATTTTTTACCAACAAATGCACTGAGGGAAAACCATTCTGTGAAGGGGGCAACTGTGCTGGGTTCTCAATGTATGGGTGATACCAGATCTAAGGTATAACTATTTTTTTTCATTCTATTCTATTTTCATTATATTTTGTAGAGCGAAAGAATTATGGAAAACAGGTAGGACAGCTGCCATTTATTGGAATTTAGACAATAAGTGATTCAATTTAAAATTAAAAATTTATTTTTTAATGAAATTCAGTTTGTCGACCCAGAAAAAGAATGGGTAATATTATCTTATTCATTACTTAATTTAATATTAAAATGAAACTGTTGTGCATTAAAATGTCAATGATCTATACATTTTAGTTGTTGATTATTGAAGTTAGATTAACAACAGCATCTTTATCCTTTTGATTCTTCTTAATTCAGTAACAATCCATTTTAATTATATGACTTGAAATAGTTGTATTTTCATCATAATGGTATGAAACTATTACTGCTATGATACAGGGACAAATCATCCTATTATTTTACCATTTTATACTATTTTGCTGTTAAATGGGATATTTAATGTTTTAATTAGGTAATCTTTATATGTTACTTATCCAATAATACTGGTCAAAATATGCATCCCAGCGAACTTTGAGATATTCATATTTGTAATTCTGTAGATTCCACATAGGTGTAGGACCTTGAGATTTGTTGAAAGCGTTAACATTTAATTTAGCATTTTTATTTTAAAACGGTTCAAATCTAAAAAAGGAAATAGATTGTTCTTATTTTCAAAGCAAATTACATTTTATAAAAGACGTCCAGATAGGATGTATGTTGGGTAAATGCACACCAGATATTTCATATCGCTCACACAATTACTGGCAGTTTAAACATGTCAAAATGGATCACTAACAATAATTATGCTTCAGCTGAGGAGCTTGCTATTACATTACAACAAGTGTAGGTGTGTGTATGCACTTCTGTGCCTATGTTCTTGTTTATCTGAAGCCCTCTATAAGTTTCCATGTCTGTGCGTGTGTGTGTGGGTGCACATAAGAGGACTTAAATAAAGGGGGCTGGAATAAAGAGAAATACTGATAATGTTATGGTAGGTGTATTGGACTGTAGAAATCACAAGTCATTAGAAAGAAGAAACGGATAATTTGCTGCTTTGGCTCTGCCAAAGCCAACACTACTGAACTGCAGGTAAGTACACAATAAACGTTTGAGGTTCTTTGATGTCAATCTCAGTCAAATCTATTGGAATCTTCAACAAGTCCAAAATAAATGCATATAATCAAGATAAGAATGTTACAAATGTAAAGCTAAATGTGAACAGTTACACACAAAAAAATACAGGAGCATTTTTATGCTAAATGAAACCTAAGTAACTTAAATGAACTTCCAAGTGAACAACCAAACTAATGTGTTATCCTCAATATTCACAGGCAAGCCTATACATAAATATGAAATAATACTTTCAAATGATATGTGTAATAGGGAAGGGGCTTGTACTATTTTAAATACCGATCTACTTATTTAAAAAATAAATTAGAAAATGTGTTTTTACATGTGGCTCTTAAAACCCTGTCTATTCACAGCATTTTCTCTGCTAATGTATAGCACATTTCCAGTTCCTATAGTAACCATGTGATTTTAACAAAAAAATACAGGTGTAGGGACCTGGGAGAGAGCTAAGAAAACTCTTCAGTTGTCCTTCACTTCTGTCAAATGTCTTGAGCTGTGATTCGAAGGTGCCAGCCCCTCACTGACACACCTCCCATGGGTCACACTGGTAAATAAGGCCCAGTGTGAAAACTGAGAGCATGAAGTCATTTCCTGCTCATGTGGGCTATGAAGTCTGGCAACTGTGTGGCACAGTATACCTCCCCGGCAATTTTTTGGAGACAATGATGTCATAGCTGTTACCTCAGCCCTGCACAGGCTAAGTGCTGTAAAGTACCTCTGAGGCCACAGGCAGGTGACTCTAAGCATCACTAGTGGCCCCACCAGGGCTGTAATAATATCCTGACTTTTTTTATAAATACCTTTTCCCCTCCAGACATGTATTTCTCAGATTGGGACAATTATGTGCTTAAAGTTAAAGTTTTGCCCTATTTGAGTGCACTGCGCTGTGAGACACTCTGTTTGTGAGCACTACTTGCAGCTCCTTCAATTGTAACTGAATGTTAAAAGTGTGTATATGTATATTCAGAGATACATTTGAAATTTAAATGTTTTCTTCCGAAAAGTTTCTACCCTCACTTGCGAACCACACTGAAACACCAAAACAATAGCTTTACTCTTCTTGTTCTTTCTGTGTTCGCCCAATAGCCAATTGTAAAACCTATGACCACTATGGGGTGGACGGACTGACGTGAACCGACTGTCAGTGGTCTGCTCTTCTTGGTCTCAAGCTCCACTGCGCTTTCTCTACGTTTTGTGGTTTTGTCCAGCATTTTATTCGTAAAATTGCACTCAGAAACTTAGGTAAAAAACATATCTGGAAGAGAAAAGAGAGGTAAAGAAGACATTTATTACAAAACCATGTCCTGGTCCAATATTGGACCTGCAGTACAAACTATAGTTTGTGTGTTCACAGTTTTTTCTGTCCAAAGAAATACCATTACTTTATTTAATAGTAGTTCACAAATTCTGGCTAAAACTGTTTTATTGTAAAAATGTTCTTAGCTATTACATTGGTGAATACAATATCACCATGAGATGACTCCAAAACTATCTACTATGGTAAGGCCCAATTTTTTGTCACATGCCGATCAGCCAAGAGTTTCACTACTTCGACGAAACTCCATATCTAAGTCCTAAGGTTAGAAATGCATGTACAGGCGTGACTCCTCTCTTAGACTCCCACACTGAGTTAAGTTATCTGGCTGGCTTGATCCAGGCTGCTCTGCTATTGCCATTATTTACAGTGGCTCCACTCTGCTTGAAGGGTGCAAAGTGCTCCTAATAAACGGTTTAGGGTTTCCTCATCTGCTCACTGCTTGCCAGCCACATAAGACTATCGGAGTACTGACAGTAAATGGGGGAGCCCACTGGACCCTTCCCTGAGGCAAAAGCTGTGGATTGGGTGGAGGTGGAGGTGGGTTTAGGCAAACAAACCTGTCCTATGAAACAGATGAGTATACGTGAAAACAGACAGAGACAGACATAGAGTATAAATAAAAGGCAAGCCATGGCATCTATGAGTGAAACACGAGAACTATTAGGCCTTGTTGAAAGAGCACTTGTGCGGAGACAAGCCAGGCGATAATATTTCACAGGTAAAGAGATGTGCACATGATGATAACACCCCACTAGCAGAGAGAGGATGAGCGGGGGGACGAGTGAGAAGTCCCAGGCTTTGGTGGAACCCACCCCACACCACTATCACTCCCCCCCTCAACTCACGGCTCAGAGGAGATACCACAGGAGCAGGGAGGCTGTTATTATTCTCATGGCTGCCTGGTTCATCAGCAGATTCTTATCATGCCTTACAGACTTAATCTTAACTCTGGTTCAATCATAATGCACACGCCCAAGAAATTCCTTTAAAAAGAAATGCTTAAACTGTGGGCCGGCCAAAGTCACCGCAGCAGGTAGTAACGTTGTCACGGTTGAGCTTGAAGTGTAGGGAAGGTGGTATATGATCTTTCCTACACGTTGGAAACCGTATATCCCTCGCAGCTTCTTCTCCGTACAGTATGGTCATGGCACGTCTCGTATCGCCGTCGTCATGCATCCGCCATTAGTGGTGCATTTAGCCAACAAAGAATATGAAACTTAATCGTGTCCTTGGTTTTTTATCTCCCGAAAGGATCAGTTGGCTATGGTTATCAGAGGTTTAATATTTGATAGGGTGCCGTCATCTCCTTTCATGAGAACTCTGAATTCTCACCCTTTTTATAATCCCAGAGATAATGTTCAGAATTTGTAAAAAATAAAAAAATAAAAAATGTGTACCTCACACCCTGGCTGGCAGCTACCCACACTTGGTATGGCTAATTCAATAAAACGTTTTTTTTTCTCTTTTCTTTTTTAAAACACTCTCATCTTAAAACAAACCAGTTGAACATCTTGGGAGAAACACTTGTTCTTTTTCTTGCCAAGATGTGGTCGAGAAGATTACCACTGTGCTGTATGTATAAGACAAATATAAAGAGATCATCAGTAGCTAGTTAGCATAGCTTAGCATAAAGACTGGAACCAGGGGTGCACAGCTATAGCCTGGCTCTCTCCAATCAGGTTAAATATCTACAGTATAAAAATATGATAGAATGTGTTCATTGGTAACATTTTGTGTTTGTTGGAGGTGAACGCAGTGAAGTGTTCGGTGGAGATAGGGAGGTAATGTGTGGGCCTGGGTCTCAGTTTAATTGAGTGAGGATGAGATGTCCAGCCATCCTCCCTGCTGCTGCCCCCTCAGAGAAATGGAGAGGGACCGAGCTGCCTGTCTGGCTCTGAATTAATCATCCGCATCTCACTGGTCAGTGAACTGTGGTTCATTAGACTGTAGGGGAGAAAAGAAATGAGAGCGCAAACACGGACAAGGAGAGTGGAGACTGGAGTGCTAAATGATGAGGGGGCTACATTAAATCAAAAAACATACATAGTGTTTAAGAACAATAATTCAATTTGTATGTTGATACACATACTGATACCAAGTTTAAATTAAAATTCATGAAGATGAAAGGATCAGCTTTGCTTAATAAATTCAGTAAATAAAGTAAAGCCAATAGATGTGGACTAACATCTCGGTTAGCATTACTTTATGAGCATCTTGGAAAAGTAATTATAACAAGATCTAATTGCTTCAACTTGACAGGGTTGTCCTATGGGTACTATGGCATAGTCTAACGAAAACGATACGACTGTAGTATTATAATACTGTAATCAATCTTTAAAAACAAGCGTGAGAATAATAATATTATTGACAAAGTATAAAAAGATAAGATTAGCAGCAGCATAACTCATGTCATGTTCAATTTACAATATTGTCTCCATTGAAAATGGAAAAAAAAACAAGTTTGTTGAAACTGACTATGCTCAGATAAATTATCAAACAAATTGCTTGTACAGTTTTGTCATTGGGGATTTACTTGGAAGTACTTATTAATGACTAAGTCCACGTTAATTCTTATATTAATTAAAATAACATAGCCTATTAGTTTTATCATGATTTTTTATTGAAGCATCAGTTTTCTTTATCTGAAGAATATGCGCATTATATAAATGTTTATTTAATACACAATGCTACAATGAATTGACTACAAAATACAAATGCATTCCTGTCCTGTGCTATTCTATTCAATCATAAATAATCATGCATTACAAGAGCATTATGAAAGGAAAGATCCCAAACTACAACAAAAGAGGAAAAAGTAATTATATTTGCATGAATAAGCATAGAAATTTGCAATTGCAAACGTTAAGGTATCAATCCACTCTCCTTTATGTTGGCATCCCACTTTTTTTGTCATCTCTTTGGCCCAGATCATCCCTCTATTCCTCGCAGGAATGTGTAGATGTTGACTGATAACGGAGGCGGCGAGTTGAGCGGAGGGAGAGGAGGGAGAGCTTAATCTGCTCCTTGTAATAAGTGGGGCCGTAAAACTGTGTCAGAAAAATGTTGCCCTCTCGTTCTTCTTTCCCCTCCCTCCCTCCCTTTATTCTTTATGGGTCTGTAACCGCATTTGTTACTCGTTTGATGGGCTGGGGGAGCCGTCCGGGGCCCTGGAGTCCAAGATATTATTCTTCACTCGCCCCCGTCGCCCCCCCTCAGCCCTCCCAAAATAACAGCCTCCAGCAGCCTACTGTTTAAAGTCTCTCACCAGAGGGAGTGGAGGGGGGGAGAGAGCAGAAGAGCAGGGAGGCTGAAAGATGTCTCCACACAGCTCTCCTCCGAGCAGATCAAAGTGGACTATTCCTTCAACCCCGTGGCACCATAACGGTTTTGGTGGAGTCCGAGTGAGAGCCCTCGCTGCTCAAGATGTTGTAACATGGATGATTAGTGACAGTGTAATACTTTGAACATTCTCCGTACAAAGGGAGAACCCAGCTGGGCAAGACGCTTTAAACTTTTTTGGGGGTGGAGTGGGTGGGGGGAGGGGGGGGGGGGTGAAGAGGTGGAAATATGGGGGTTCCTCAGCCCGCCAGAGAGTATTAAGGACTGAGATGTAAGGAGATATCACATTCATTTTTCTCCTTTTTATACGCGTCGCGGGAATAAGGGACAACAAACAGAGTGTGGGAGGCAAGCGTACATGCCTGCCATTCTTTCCATTATTAGAAGAAGGGAAGTCTGGGACATGTTTTTCAATGTCTCAGTGACACATTTGTACAGGGAAGCAAAGTTATTTGATCCACGGGCTTTTCTTTCCCTTTCACATTGCATTCAAAAAGACATTTGTTCATGCACGTTTGAATTTTGAGTCAAGGATCTGAGATGTCTGGAATTTAAATACGAATAAAATCCACTCTTTTTAAGCTTTGTATACCGTAACATCTGCACAGATGCGTAAAGTAGCAAACCACTGTACTCAAGTGAAAGTTTAAGTTATGAGAATATGAACTACTGAATAACATATATGTGTACACAACTGTGTTTATATATATATATATATATATATATATATATATATATATATATATATATTGTATAATTTTTACAATATAAATAATGTTTCGTTTCACAACAAAATAAAGTGATTTGTTGTTATAGTTAGACCTGTCTTTTTTTTTGGGGGGGGGGGGGCGGGGGGTAGCCTATGCTGCATTATTAAAACTCCAACAAGTACAATTCACTTAAAAAGTTACATTAAGCACTTTTGAGGGAACTCCTGATTATTTGACCCCTATAGAGAAATCTAAAGACAGAATAAATGTTATATACAGTAAGAGAGCCAAGTAAAAACTGAGAAAATCATTAATAAGGACAGCCTGATTCGGTCTCTGCTCAGTCCACTTACGTGTCAGTCCAACATGAGGCCTGCCCTTAGTAGAGAGAGTCTTGTCAAAATCTCTGAATTCCCAGGTTGTGACTAAAGAAACGTGCTATTTCAAGGATTCCTTGCCGAGAGCCTTATATAGCAAAAAAAACAACTCAGAGTGCTCTTACTTATGCAGCGCCGTGTTCTGTGGTACAGACACTGTGCTAGAGTTAGACAATATTCACTGTTGGAGTGTTGATGATAACAGAGACATGATAGCTCAGTTTGGCTTTTCAGTTTGAATAGTTGTATTCCTTTCAGTGGAAAAAAATTGGAAGTCAGTGGCTGGAAAGCTTACAACACTTAGCAATCTAATATCTGTGTAAATCGATCTCCATTTGCTCTGTCAGTTTGTGATGTGAAAGTGTTTGTTTGCCTTTGTTCCCTCTGTACTGTCTGTGCGTGTTTCACTCAACACAATCCCTTCCTCTCCTCACTTTATCACTCGCAGAGAGGCATCATCAGGGGATCGCAGCTTACTGACGGGAGAAATCCAACGGTACTTAGCGGAGCTGAAGAGAGAAAAATTGCAACGGATTTTTACATTCCAAGCAATTATACTAGCTATTCTTGTGGCAGTGAAAATGATTATCCTGGACGGAGAGTTTTAAGGAGGTCACTTACGCTCTCCCAAAGCAAACTCCACCAGTTTTCCTATTATCCTGTCTCCCTCCTTCTCTCTCTTCCTCTGTTCATGTGCTCTCAGCATGCATGTGTTAGTGTGTCCATTAGCAAAGCTATAATCAATACTTACAATTATTTTAAACAATGGATCAAAGTATTATGTGTCTGTGAAAGGGTCGATTGTATGATAGACCCACGCAAATTATCACCAGACTTTGTATTTTAGCATATTTTTGTGTCTTTACTTTTTGTGTCTATCATCAAAGTTATTGACTGGCTGGGGGAACGTATTGTTTCATTTAGCAGCTAAAAAGCTAAGTAAATATCATCATAAGAGATAAATCATGTCATCAAACAGAGCTAACATCTATCTGCTAGATGTGTAAAAAGGGCAACATGTTAGCAATGACAACTAAGGTGATAATATGTCAACAATGTGTTAACAGCATGTTGAGCTGCCCCCAAGAGGGCAAAAAATAAGTCGCCCCACTTAATAAAAACTAAAAGATCACGGCAGAAAGTGCCATATTCTTATATTCTTACTGACATTATAACAATCTGTAAAAAACACATCATTTTTTTTTCAGCTCTTGCTCTCTTCACCTTTGCCCCCCTACCTGCTTGTTAGCTTGTTTTCTACTTACTTGTTAGAATGAAATGCAATACTAACAATAGAGAATTGGTCATTTGTTATATAATTATTAATAAGTTTTCAACATGATGAACATAGCAAAAGCGTAATGAAATGAAAGCAATGTTAGCAACCAGCTCGACTTAAATCTTATGTTGAACTGCCTTTTTACAGTAAATAAAAAAAATGCTCTATTGGGCCTCATACAATCATATCCACTGCTGTCCTCTTCTTCCTAAAAAAACACGCCCACTGTGCCTGTACGGTGGTATGATATGGTCACTGCCAGGCTTAAGATACCAGCTATGTAATCCACTTATCTTAAGTGGGCTTTGGCTGCCTCACCTGCGTGGCTCTTAAGAGGAACAGGAAAGGAGTGAGGGAAAGAAACCTTCACCTGGCCTCAGGCAGCCATGACAGAATGAACCAGTGCACTCTGCTTCACAGCACATAAAGGGCGCTCCCAGCTATTATCAGAACACTGGATCGTTCACTTCACAGGTGGAGGTGTTTTGGTGGTCGCTTTATGGTTGCAAAGTCTAAAGCCGGATGTTGTGATATCGTCTTTTGCGTGACAGTTGTTATGTGTGTGTGTGTGTGTGTGAGTGCATTTGAGATGTTGTGTGTGTGATACTGTGTATGTGTGTGTGTGTGTGTGTGTGTGTGTGTGTGTGTGTGTGTGTGTGTGTGTGTGTGTGCGTGCGTGTTTAAACATCTGCACCTACTGGAATGAATTCCCCCCTTTTTAAGCCCCTGGCACTCTTCATTTAGTCTAAAAATATTCAAAATATTCCTCAAAGAAATAAACAAGTTTAAAATAAGACGGAAAATGAGCCTTTTATGGCTGAGAATAGACTTGTCTCTTTCCGCGTAGCTTTCATGTTAGAGGAAGTGCAAAACAATCATATTGTTACATTGTTACATTTCCTTCTCTTGCTGTGAAAACCTCACATTGATCTTTATGAGGTCACATACAGTGCTTTGGACTCCCTGTTAATGCCAGATTTATAAATAAGTATAACTTGTGTTATGAGGATCCTTTTATAATTAAGTGAGATATACAAGTACATTCTCTAGCACAGGAACAACCCCACAATGGAGAGAGAATAAGGTATTGCTACAGTATAAATTACTTGCATTTTATTTTGTGAGTTGATTCCATATTATCGCAGGGTACCGATTTTTTTTCTTCATATGACTTAAAAGAAAAACATAAAAAAACTTTGTATAGTTCTTGATATACTTAATCGGAGCGATCGCTATGTGTTGGCCCATCATGTCATATGCATTCATTGTCATTTTCTGAAAGTCAATTTCCATTACAAGATACTACCATAGGCTGTATGGACAGTAGTACCCTACCCATTAAAGTACCAGGTACCAGGAACTTTTACATAGCTGAAAACCAAAAAAGGCGAGTAGTGTGCAGCCGATACCAGTTATGGAAAAGTGCCATTACAGTTGTCAACTGGAGCCAGATACTGAAACTCTTATTGACCGCAAAAACTAAAATTGACAATCATCCAATTCACACTTTTTAACATTAACACATGTCTTGTGAAAAAGGTACATGCAAAAGTCATGTTTCAGCAGGAAATAAGATGCAAAAAAACATCCACAAAAGATGGCTTGTCAGGGAAAAAGTAAACGTTTGGACCGATGCTGTCATTTTTCTGTTGATGTCAGTCTCCTCCTCCAGCAATGTACTATATCCACTAGATCAAGTCACTAAAGACACACATGAGAAACCAAATAGAACCTGTCTCTCTGTTTTATTGTCTTGTTAAAACCACTGGCCTTTAAATGGCTGTGCAGCAGGACTGTGTAAGAAGAGCATATTTGAAAAGCAGAGGGAGGTAAAAGAGTACAAGAGCTACAGAGACAAAAGAGGAGAGTGAGACAGTCGGAGAGAGGATTTGCGATTTATCAGAGATGTCACAATGTTGAGTCATGTACTTAAACTTGGCAGAGGAGAGGCGAGTGATGTGCTGAGTGGAGTTTCAACAAAAAAAAGACTCCTTGATTATCTCTTAATAGTCACTGGCTTGCTCTCACTGTCAGGACCGATCATCCACCGGGAGAAAAACTGCATTCTTCAACTGCAGCTGGGACTAATGAACTGACAAACTCTGTTAGAGGCACATGGTAGGGGAACCTGCGAGGGGGCAAGCACAGATAATGGCACAAGAGAAAACACAAGAGGGTTAAATAAGTCAGCTATTTCCCGTCAGTGCATTAAGCCATCAACCTTTTTTGTCTTGGACAGTTACGTCATTAGAGATACCGGAAAAACTGACTAAATTCCTCTGGTCAGTCTCAACAAGTTCAGTAAGAGGCTGGGTCTGAAAACCCCTGTGGAAAGTCTGAACTTGCAATTGCCCTTTTTTGTCCCTTAACCCCTCTCCTCCGTGTTGTCTTTCATTGCTTACACCCTCCAACCACCTCCTCTCACCCCCCACACTATTGTAGGGCCCAGCCGTGTCTGCTGCTTCTGAACCATTTGGTGGTAATCAGGTCCCATGTAGGCCAGAAGGCCCACATCCTCTCCTCTGATTAACACTTCTCAAATTCTAACACAGTTCTCGACTCCACCCCCTTCTTGAATATTCGACCGCAGACCACAGATTTGCTCACCTTCCGAGGTAGATGAATAGCCCTGTTGTTGACATGGAAAACAGCTCCATCTTTTGCTATATACCCCGTCGTGGGCTCTCTTTCACTCTCTTCTTTCCCTTTGAAGAAGGGAAAATAATTTTCCCTCCAAGTCTACCCGGCAACTCTATTACAACTGATGGGTTTCAATGCCATATTTGTTTATTTTACCAAGCCAGCAGTGGAAGTATTCTCCTTTTTTGTAATCAGCTGAGTTTCTTAAAAGGTTCCTGGTCCCTGGGTCTTTCTACCTGTAGTGGAATCTGGCCCACTCATACGCTCCATTACCAGGGCTGTCAGGCCCAACGAAGTCAAGGCACAACATGCAGATTAATCCGGGGCTGCGTGTTACAGGACATTTGGAGTAGACGTTTTTTGTCTGGCCAGAAAAGTCAGAGAGAAGGGGGGAAAAAAAACTCCCTTGAAGAAACATTGTCCAATTAAGTTTTCCCTCTGTACTCGGAGTAAATGACTCAGAATCTAGAAATGTTTTATTCTAAAAAATCAGGAAGGTGAATTCAGAGGTGCCATGTGGAAGTTTTTGATCACTAGTGATGCAATATTGAGCATTGTTTGGATGATCTGGTCCCCAAGTTTGTTTGGGAAAGAACACTGCATTCAGTTTTTCCGGCAATTTGGGTCCAACAGTGATCATCAGGTGCAAAAGAAAATTAAGAAAAGATTTCCAAACATCAAAACATGTATAATTGGCTGAGGTGGTAAACTAATTTCTACTGGTAAACTAATCATCTTGCCTTTTAATCCAGTAAATCATCATTTCTAAAAAAAAAAACTAATAATTACAATGGAATGTGTGGTCTGGAATTCTAAGTTTCATTGAATTTAAATAAAACTTTGTTCAAAACATCAACAGTGTGCAAATCCAGTGTCATCATGACCATAGACAGACAAAATCTTGAACACGTTTTGAACACTCACATTGTAGAAAGGTGAATCAGTTGTTAAAACTCTCTCTCTTTGAGGATCTGTGTGTGTGTGTGTGTGTGTGTGTGTGTGTGTGTGTGTGTGTGTGTGTGTGTGTGTGTGTGTGTGTGTGTGTGTGTGTGCGTGCGTGTGTGTGTGTGTGTGTGTTTTTGTGTGATTAGGTTATTAGGATGCAGCCTGTTACACAAACTGGAGTAGGCTTTTGTTTCTAAATAATCACAGACTGCATGGGGTCTCTTCCCCTCCTCGGCCCCGGGCTGTGAAGTTTACAACCTCTCCATCCTCCTTTTATTTATCAGTCGTACTCTTTTGATACATTCAACATGCCTGACCACATTTCCCTTCAGTGACATGCTTCTTTTCATTCAATCCCAAACATGGTCTTTTGTGGCAAGGCACCCCACTGCCAAATCTACTTAGAACTTTCTTTGAAGTTCTTTCCCGTCCGTCTTTTGCTTTATTAACCTCTTGACTCGGGGTGACAACATTTTTCACTTCATAATGGTCTGCTAGGAGCCAACCAAAGGCCATGGACACCCTTTGTAAAACCTATAGTATGAAACCTAAATCACATATTTTAGCCTGACACTGTGTGGCACACTTGCTTGTGACACAGACACACACAAAAAAACAAATAGTACCACTTCTGAAATCCAATCAGCAGTGTTTGATTACAAGGGGATTGTGTGCCCATAGTTCTATTAATAGTTTGCCATGGCATGAAAAGGAAGTGACAATTCATCCCTGGGCTGATTGGCAGATGCATCTGCTTCGAAACCATTCATCATGGACGGAGTTAAAGCTGGTGAGTCCTCCACTTACTCTAAGAGCTGTATACGCCTTTGAACTACAGGGTAAAAAAACTGATTTTCGGTTACTGTAAATGGGTTCATTGTAGTTGGATGGGGACTTTTGCATAGATTAGAATTGAATATACAGTATGGTGGAAAGGTTTATGTGAAAAAATTGTTGTCATAAAAATATTATTATTAGTTCCAGGAGATTTTAGTTCGTTACCCAGTTCTGCAGTTACCTGGTTAAAGGTAGAGTCAGCAATTTATGTCGCTTGTTGTCAAAATCACTTTTTGTTAAAATCATTGAATATCTCCTCTCGATCCGCTTTCTGTCTGTACTGTGTGTCTGAAAATGGAAATGGAAACAAAGGGTATGTCAACAAAGGGGGTCCACACTAGATAGCAACATGCTTGTTTAAAGAGCCTAGGCTATGTATGAACAATGGATTTTTTTTTTCAGCGCACACAGTACGTGCTGGTAGTGAATCGTCAGTAGATATTTGCTGAACATGACAAAAAGTGATTTTGACAACAAGCATTCATCAAAATCGCTGACTCCGCCTTTTAATGACTGTCTCTTCTTATAAAAGACAGCACCACCGAATGGACGCCAGGGGACGTGCCCTAATGAAACCACATCGTAACTTTACATACAGGTGACAGCATGTGGTAGAGGTTAGTTACCAACTCCGAAAGTGTGACCACCTGGCACAAATGAGCTCCCCTGAGAAGATTTACAAACCCCTCGTCTGGAACCTCAGCCCCTCAACTGCACTCTTTTCCCCTCTCTCTCTCTTTCTGTCTCTCTCTACCACCCCCTCTCCAACTTTAGCTCTTAAATCTCCACTCTGTTGCAACAAAACACTGACTGAAGTTCAGAAATACACATACACACACACACACACATACACACACACACACACTTCCCCAGCCCTCCTCGAAACAAAATGTAGGAGTGTAAAAGTGACAAGGGGTAGTGCAAGATGAGCTTTGCCATTATTTGTCTAATGGGCTGCTAGAGGATGAAATATTGCAAAGCTGCTAAAGTTTCCTATTCCTCTTCATCGCATTTGTCCTCAGCATTCTTGCCGAAGCCCAGGGATTATGAGAGAAATCAACATCATTTTTCAGCAGTCAGCACAGAGGGTCAGAGATATAGTCTCGCTGAATTTGCATTATATTACATTTAAAATTTGGATTATGCATTAGCACCATTGCAGAGAGTGTTAATTGTATATTATCTAGTTAGTGAATGCAAGGACGACGGACATTAGACATTGAGTCCTGACGCAATTTTACACTGAAGGAAATCAGAAATATTCATACATATGGTTATTCTGGGGGGAAAACTGGCCTCTAAACAATTGCATGTATTGGTGTGTGAATACAACTGTACCTTGTTATAATTATTGCCTTAACGTTTCCCATGAGGGATACATATAAGTAATTAGAAGTGAACTGAAAACAAGGAGTCGTTCTTTCTGTGAAGCGAGCCACAGAGAGGCAAAGAAAGAGAGAAGGGGAGACTGATTTTTTACACTTTCTGCACAATTTCCTCTCTATTTCCTCCCTGAAGACCCCTGTCTGCAGAATGTGCAGAGTATGCTTTCCATGGACAGGAGGCTGTGGAACCTGCCAGAACAAAAAAAAAGGGGGGAGAGAGAGAAAGAGAGAGAGGAACGCTCCTCCTTGCTCCTGCGATGCAATACAGAAAGATGGAGTTATTACCCAGAAAACCTCACCACCTTGTTTTTTTCACTTTTTTATCCTGGAGTTCCCGGAACACTGAGCTACTATTACGACCAGAATACTTGGACCGCACACCGGTTACCCGCTCTGACGTTGAGACAGAGAAGGAAAAAATAGATCCTTGTAGCAAAGTAGATCAGCCTTTATTTCTGTCCTGCATTGCACCTAGTCAGTGCTCATGTAAGACTGAGACTGAGGTTCAACTGTGGGTAGTAATATTAGATAAAGTTGCTGGCCCCCCTTAAACTGTCTCAAAAATTTGTCCTGGTTTCAGAAAATGACAGCGTGGAGGTTGTTATTGGATAAGCAATTTGACCATACACTGCAAAAAATATTCATGTGAAATCAAGCTATTACTAAGCGAGTCCTAACATGATGCAAAATCAGAAAATGTGTTTATTTTTTTATGTACAGGTCTTGGTATAAAATATAGGCCTGTTTAGCAACACAGTTTACAACATTACTGATATGAACAAATTGTCTTCCATATTAAAATGTTACAAATGTAATTCCCTTTCTCCAGGGAAGTCCTATTTTATTTTATTTGTTTACTGTTTTGAAATACTGACAGATACACGTCCATTTTAACACAAAAGGAAGAAACTTCAAAGGACTGCAAAATAGTACCATACATTTCATTTCTGTATAAAATACTACATATGCTTATTAAATATCTGACATGACTGCCAGACACAAAGTCGTCCTTGTCATTGTGTGATTTTCCAATTCCTGGAACAACAAGTGTGCCCTTGTGACAATCAGTGAAATAACATTTGCGTTTACCGGTATCAGTAAATCATCATCCATTTTGACCCATTAGGAGGATAAAAAAAGAGTAAACATCAACAAAAACCATCCCAACAAGGACACACATTTTCGGTGACTGATGACTAAATCTGAGATTAGTCCTGTAAAGCCATGGTCAATGACCGTTTCCCCCTCCCAGTGTTGCCTCCTGGTGAGGAAGAACGTCTGCAGTTTGAGGCCATTTGTCCTGCAGCAAATTAAAGCTGAAGTCCAAGGGGCACTTGAAGCACCTTCTGACACTCACTGGGAGAACCTGTGAAGCAATGCTTTGCACAATGGGTGTTACAGAGCAGAGGAAGTTGGAGTCAGAGGAGGAAGGATGCCCTCTTAAAAACCAGGAAATGAGACTCCAGGATGCCAACTGCTCTCCACTAAGGATCAGGTCAGACAGTGAGATATTTACTCACTCTGCAGCCACTATTTAACCTTCTGTAGTGGCAACACACACCTTGTTTCAACACATGCCAGATAGTATAAAACTGAAGCATTGCCACGTTTAGTCATTGAGGAAAAAAGTTGCTAAACCTAATTAATACTCTTAAAATAAACGACAGGGTGTATTGCGTCTGGTACTGTCATGGTGTGCTTCAAGTTGTGACAGGTGTGTTTTCATTCGTTTCTTAGAAATGTCACCCCATATATGAGTCATCAACCGCTGGTTGTCACTAAATGAGGCTCTTAAATCAGACACTGCAAACTTTTATGCAACTTAATAATGACCAACTCAGATCTAGTACTCTGCATACTAAACACTCTCTCACACACACACACACACACACACACACACACACACACACACACTGTAATGACAGTAATCAGGTCTGGGTATTTAAACAGTGGGAGGATGCAAGAGCAAGGCCAAGAGCTGGGGGAAAGGGAGAGGAAGCAGAGGGGGAGATGGGTAGATAGAGAGAGTCATTAAGATAGCATGGGTGTCAATGTAATTCATCAAGCCTGATAAGGCCATGGCCCGCTGCCAAAGAGCAAGGTGTGGCACTTTCCCCGACCAATCACTGTCAATGGTATAACCCTCACGGCCAGTTTGTTGTTCAGTTTGAATGAAACTGAAAAGATAAGGGACAGCTGACACATTAGGATCATCTGACTGAAATTCATTGCAATACTAATACTATATAAAAATCAAATGTTCAGATAATTCTGAAGATTGTACCACACATTGGCATATTAATTAACCCTGTAGAGTCCAGGTTGTTTTTGCAGACTTTCTATGCATTCTTAAATCCTTGTTTAGCACTTTTTCAACTCTTCTTTCCATTGTTTTTTTGTTTTTTTTCTGGCGTTAACTCTGACACTGATCTATAATTTTGACAATTTTGAAAAAGCGTAAAGCTGCCAGCTGCCAAGGGGAAAATTCTTTATTGACAAAAATAGTATCAATGTTCAATGTTTTAACATAATAGATTCCCTGTTTATATAGACAAAAGGAGAAATAAAACGAAAGTATATTTAAAAGTAAAGGTATCCCCCCCCGCCCCGCCCCCCCCCCCCCACTCACACACACACACACACACACACTTGCTTTCAATTTAAATGCTATGTATTCCTGTTAATCTCTGAACATATTACTGTAATAATCAACAGTTTTAAAAGTTACTTAAAGGGTGCTTTAGAGTCTTTTGTCATTCCACTCACTCCATCTCGGAAACGATATTCAACTGTGCCTCCGCAACTTGACTGATGGGAGGTGGAGGGTTCAGTCTGTTTTCTCTCTTTAAATTAACCAGAAAACGACTTGAGTACTGTCTCTGCAGCAGGCAATGATGGATGGATCCATTCAGCAGTGTTGTCTACTGATTAAGTGGCAGTATCTAAACACAACCTCCAATTTGCCAATCTGACTCAGAAACAAAACCACAGCGGTTTGATCTCTTGTACAGTATTTTCTCTCTCTTCATTTCAACTCCTTCTCTTTCGTCAACCCAGCCCCATTCAAGCATGTCAAGTGACCAAGGTGCGCTACTCCCCGAGTGGCCTGGCCTCGCAACAAGCACTGTACAGTGAAAAAGCCACACAAATGGACATTCATATCAATCACTAAAACACCAACAAACAGGTCCCTGTGTTTCCAATGGCTATACAGGCAAACACTCCCAGTTCTGTTCTGAAATGAAAAGTTGCCTGTGACCAAAAATGTGAGGTGTTAAAATGGTGCTCGAGTGGCGTGTTGAAACTCAAAGGGCGAGATTCTCTCCACGGCTTTTTTTATCAACGTGGAGGAATCGAAAAACTCAGAAATGTCTCCATTTTCAACACCTTCTTGATAAAAGTTTTTTTATATTATATTTCATGTGGCATGTGAAGCATTGATGAAAGAGAGCATTATGCTGAGGAGGGTAATGGGGGAGGTGGGTTCTGAAAATGAAGTGGAGGAGAGAGTTAAGGCCTCCTGCTGCATTTAGGAGGTGTGAAGGGCTGTCCAGGTTACAGTGTTCAGCATCTGTCCCCTGAGCAACAAGAGAGGCTGTGTGGGGACCAGCTTACCTCGCTACACAAAGGATGTCCTGTGTTTTTTCATGCACACACACACACACACACACACACACACACACACACACACACACACACACACACACACACACACACACACACACACACACACACACACGTACACACACACACACAGTTAAAGCACACACTGAAACACATGACCCCTGAAGTTTTTCCTTTTGTGGGTAAGGCACACGCTTCTGAGGCCCCAGCTTACAGATACTTGTTTGCTGACAGCCTGCTGTGTTTTTCTGAGCCGCGGCGCAGGAGAGTGAAGAGCTTGAACCCACATCTCTGTCCCTCAGGCTGATAAAGTGCTCTGATAAGCTGCGAGGTGCTGGTGAAAAGTGGCTGGCCCTCAGCCCCGTAGGGCTACAATATGAAAGAGTGGCTTGTCTGCAGCAAAGCACAGAACAGAGGAGATGATGAGGCCAGAAAAAAGGAGGGAAGAAAGGAATTGGATTAATGATGAAGTGGTCTGGTTGAGTTTTGTGTGTGTGTGTGTGTGTGTGTGTGTGTGTGTGTGTGTGTGTGTGTGTGTGTGTGTGTGTGTGTGTGTGTGTGTGTGTGTGTGTGTGTGTGTGTGTGTGTGTGTGTGTGTGTGTTTTATGCGAGAACTTACTTTCGCCACCAGCTGTGGGCGGTGGTAGGGGGGGCAGGGTGTGTAAAAACGGGGGAGTCCTGCCATGTGTTTATGTTGACTAATGAGCTAATTACCCAACCCCTAATCTACCTCACCTTGTGTCATTTCACAGGAATGCTGCAGCAGTCAAACGCTTGCAGATTATGGGTCATTTCCTGACAGTTAAAGGCAAACTACTACAGCAGTAATTCCTCCACACACCGGGCGTTAAACCACAAGTGCTGCAGCCTCTCCATTTGCTTCTTCACAAATGTATTGTCCTAAAATGTGACTGTAGGATTGTAATGCAAACGTAGAAATCTGACTTCAACATGTTGCTTATTTATGAGTCAGATGATCTTGCATTGCATTATACTTGTACTTGTTTGGAAAAGTATTTCAAAATTCCATACATTGAGCAAACATATGTAACTGGTTCATGTGTGGCACCTCACATTACTTATGTAGTAAGTAATATGTGTGTGTAAATGCATATAGTCACTGTCCAGTGGAAATCATACATTATCAAATTAACCAAATGTTGTTATATAAATGTTTCTTAAGGATCAAGTTTTCCTTTATGGTTTGAGAAAAGTATACAAAAAAACTATGTAGAAATGCATGGATTAAATACAAATGTATAGTGACAAAGCTGAAAATAGGGCTTTTTTCACAGGACAGTAGCTACATAAATACCTTTAAGTGGACCTGCATTGCTTTTAACATAGTAAGTCTGTTTTCTAAGGGAGGACTATTGCAATTTATTTATATATATATATATATATATATATATATATATATATATATATATATATATATATATATATATATATATATATATATATATATATATATATATATATATATATATATATATATATATATATATATATATATATATATATATACAGTTATCTGGCTCCAGAGAAAGTTTGAAAGTATAAAAATTTAAACATCTTGGGTGTGGAGTTAAAAGGATGTAAGCGTACCAGAACTCTGTTGCCCACTTCTCATCTCAGTTTAAGGCTAGCATCTCGAGGCTACATTGGCAGCTACAAGCATCACTCACCCGAATGTCTATTCAGGTTAGGGTTGGGTTAGGGTTATGCTAGTAACCGAACAGTCAAAAGGGGATTGAAGGCAGCAGGTTATTAACAAGAAGAATGCAAAGAGTAAAAATTATTTTATGCATTGATTGTTGTTTTAATGAGACCGACATTGTAGTGCAAAATTATGCTAAATCAGTTTCGTACTCTAACCAGAATGAGATATCATCAGGAGATACTTTAGCTAATAGCGTTTATGTGAAATAAAAATGGAAAGGATACACATTGAGAGGAAAGTTTGGGAATTGCTTGAATATGTGCCGGGTAAACGTTGACTGATCTGCTCTGCAAGAAATCTCTTTATGTATCTATTCAACTAACTAATAACAAACATTACCACCACTGTACACTTGAACTGTGGGAAGAGTAGCAGCTGTTGGAAAGCATCTTTTTCAAATGAAACCATGTAGATGCAAGTAGAAGATTTGAGATAAAAACAGGCATACCTTACAAAGTACTTTAGAGGTTTGAATCAATCACATTTTTAAGTCGGACAGCATGGGAGGTCTCCATCGCTGCTAACCACAGTGAGAGGTGTGAGGGGGGATTTAGTAACCCCCCTCCCCTTGTTCATCATCCCCCTCTCTGGGGTGCATGCTGCTCCGCTCCCCCTCAACAAGCTCCCATCCATCACTTCTAAGATTTCACTTTAATAGGTGGTCCTCTTCCTCCTTTCACACACCCTTATGGGAAAAAAATTGGCTAAGGAGAACAAAATAGCAAAGGGTCAACATAGGACTAGGTATTATTTCAAATGCATTTAAAAATACAAATATCCAATGTGATATACAGTATTGCTGCTGGCATTTTAACGTCTTTTCATTTTATTGCTGCAGGTATTAGCTATTATTATAAAGTTTTTACAAGAGTACTCAATACCTTCCCTTTTTTGCCTGTGTCTGCTTTTTAGTTACCCAACAACAAGGAATAGTAAGATGTTTTTCTGCAACACCATTTTCTTTCCTGTTTAACAAAAATCAGCCAAATATGTGGCTGCTTCATTCTGTATAAACACAAAGCAGGACATTGGCTGTAATAAAGTTTATTATTAAAAGTTGAATAAAAAGATAAGACACAACAATTAAAAATCCAACCTAGCATTCAATGCTAACTTTCAGCACAGTGCTACGGAAGCATTTTGGTCGGTAGTGAAGACGCAACATTTGCGCGTGGTGTTCTAATTCGTCATTAAACAACCACATAACTATTATTAGAATATGCGCGCAGAAACGACCACCACAGTGCTGTGTGTTACTGATGTTCCCCCAGTTTGGTCCACATCCCTCTGGTTCAGAGGGGCTGAGCACGTAACACCAGCATGGAGGGACGAGCCCGGGCCTAGCTGATGTGCAGTAGCTCCCCCATTCACACAGAAGGCAGGCTGGTTGATATTTAAACAGCCTCTCTGTTTGTTTTTCTTTTGGTCCCGTGTGTGTATGTGAGCCCAGTATAAAGGACCGTGTCCTTTTGAAGGGGATAGCACCAGGAAAGTGAGGGGGAAGGAAACTTTGCTTTGGTGTTTTATATATCAACGGGAATGACTTCCCTCAAATAAAGACGTGCTCCATTCTGCCGGTCGGACCTGGAACAAGCTGCTTGTTTCCTGTCCTGAAAAACCTCGCAGCATGTTGGAACAATGCACAGCGGCCAGAACAGAGGAGGTGGTGTCACCTCTTTAGGATCTGGTGCGGCGCTTTTGTTTCACCCAACAGGTTGTGGGGCTGAATCGTATGTTTACAGTATTTGTGACATTCGAAGGAACCAACACTATTGTGCCATTTGAATTAGTAGAAATGCTGAAACAATTGATGGCAGCTTTTGAACTGTCGTATGGGAACAAAGGGAAAAGATGAAAGTTTCCTTTTTTTCTCCTATTGAGGCTGTAAGGTTTCTTATAACTCACTTTTTCAGCCATAAACATTGCCACACAATACATCTGTCAATGGCGTTAAAGACTGCTAATGAATGGATCCCAGTTGAATTAATTTACCTCCAAACATTCACACTCCTGCCGACTGCCATGTCCACACTATATATACGGACAAAGGCTCTTCTTTGCCTCTCTCTCTCTCTCTCCGCTGGGAGATCGCCATGCAGAGTTGCTCTCTTGCGCTGCTGCCCCCTCATCAAATTACAGCCCTGCTCCCTCCTGTCATGTTGGCAAACAAAGGTCTTAAAGCGCACTCCCAGTGTAATTGCCTCTAATCTCAGACATAATGTGCTCTTTCATGTCAACATGGTCGCAGAGAAAAGGGAGCTGTTGTTTCTTCTTGTCTGCCTTATTGTGCTCTCTCCCACTTTCACTTTGAGGAGCACAATTAAAAAATCTCAACTTTTCACTCCATTTCTGAGGAGGAAGGAGACTTTTATTGTGACACGGCGTAAAACATTTTTCAACAATGTAAAAAGTTTGCTTCAATTGATTGTATCCCTTGTGGACATTCCATACCAAACTGCACCTCTATACGGTCAAAGGCTTGGTTTAAAATAAACACCTTGAGATTCATGAGAGAAAATGTACATGGCATGGCGCAGTAGTCCTCAACCTCCACCTTTGGCCTGGATTCTCTCTCTGTGGCGAGCATCAGGCAGTCTGCAGCTGGAAGTGTTTCTGTGGTTTTGGCCAGGTGTCTCTCTGCCTGCCCCCTCTCTCTCTCTCTCTCTCCCTCTCTCTCTCTGCCTGGGACAAGCAAAGGCCTCAGCAGCAGCAGGGCCTGGGTCTGGGAGTCTGGTGGTGAGGAGTGGGTTGGAGGCGCTGAGAAAGAGAGAGAGCTGGCTTCCCCCCTTTGTGATCTCAAACGTCCCGCAGCAGACCCACCTGACGGCTGTGCTGCTGGTCAGCTTGTAATTGATACGATACCATATAGCAGCGCTGGAGGGGGGAAAAAGGGAAGAAAATTAAGATGTGTGCTGGCGTGTGGGGAAAGAGACAGGGGAACACAGAGCGGTTGGAGAAGAAAGGGAAAAAAGAAGAATCATGGACATTTGTGGACAAAAGAGGTCTGTTGGTGCAAATTATGGAACGTATAGACTTTTAATAAGGTTTCCAGGGGGATAAGGCAAGCAGAGATGGACATATCAAGTATAAAAAACCCCAGTAACTGATTTCTAGATTGTGAGAGAAAGTGCAAGAGTGTAGTGCACAGGGTAAGAGGAGCTGCAGTGTTTCTAAAATGCATTCAGCTGGGCTTTTTTAAGGGACCCAGCTGTGCGCCCTGGAGGTCCCGAGCTCTCTAACTGTGGCAGAGTCAGCGCGGTGAGGCCAGGGCTGCAACTTCAGAGCCCTGGTTAGCCATGACCTGATGTTCCAGGAGCCTCGGTGAATTGATGGGCCCCGTGGGAGTCATCAAAAGGGCCCTTCGAACAATCACCCATTCATTCCGGGCAGGCCGCGGCAAGAGGGCAAACACACTCAGAAATTCAGTCTCAGAAATGTTGAAAAAGCAGGGTTTTTTTATGTGTAGTATCAAAAATAAAACTGAATGTTTTTTTTCACAAGAATATTTTTTTTGGGGTGGGGATAGAGTGTTAGAAATTTGAATTAAATATTTGAAGGAAGCTGGTAGGTGAACGTGAGTGTGAATTATAGATCATTTTTCTATCCACAACCTACGTTGAGTTTCTCAAGGTGGGCAAAGTTTTCTATTTTCAATTGTGAAATTTTCAGAGGAACGTGAAATAACTGTACGGCCAGTTTAATTTTGGATAATGTGGCCGAAACTGGCTCGAGCCCATCACGCCTCATCTGCCAGGACTACACACTGCTGTTACATAAGACAGCTGAGCCAGTCCAGACAGCCAGTCAGACTAGTCCTTATGTGGACAAAAATGGGTGTGTTCACTGTAGTCCAACCAGCCCCAAATCCATTTACCATGACTGAATAAACCAACTTTTCCTCAAGCGTCTGCCTCTTTTTTTTGTCAGTGTCTCTTTCACCCTACAAAGATTAGAGGCCTGGAGGTCAGCTGCACATCGGTTACATTTTTTCGGTAAGCTACCGGGCCATGTTATTTATAGAGCAAGGACAAATATACAATGGAAGGAGGGTGGTGGTTTGGGTATAGGAGGCAGGTTAAGCCCCAGGAACATCTGTCCTTTCAAAGGCATCTCTTCCTTGGTATGCTCAGAATCCACTCCAGTCTGTGTCAGCGCTTCACTGCTAGTCGGAGAGCTGGCATGCTAGTCAAAACAGAGCTGAAGAAGGGGATGGAGGAGGAGGGGGGGAGTGAAGAACCTCATCCAAGCTCAATATCTCATATCATTACCAAGCACAGTACATGTTCCCCATGTCACCTGACCCCTGACAATGCTCGGGTTGAAAATTGAAGAGAATGTGTTTTTGTTTTGTTTTGTTTTTTACCTTATTCTTACTTGAGGATCTATAGGATAATGTGCTGCATAAATGCCATACTGACTTGATTATACCTTTTTTCTCAACATTTGAAGATTGGTAAATAGATGCATGTAGTATGCAGCCAATCCACATACAGTATAAGTGCACAACTGGAACAAATACAATTGCATGTGACTTATTCAACTCCTATTCAGCGTGGTTTTATTTTTAACATGGCTTCATAAGGGCCGGAACAGGACGTATACCTGAAGAGTTGTGCACGGGTGTATGGGTGTATGTGTGTTTGTGTGTGTGTGTGTGTGAGAATCTGGCACAGTCTCTGTTTAGTCTGCGTGCGTCAGAGATGCTTCATTACACACTCGTAAATTCAACCTTGCTAACACTCCCAGTCTGACCTTTCACTCTCTATGCCTCTGATTTGTACTGACAGGCATGGAAACAAGCACAGACACACACACACACACACACACACACACACACACACACACACACACACGCACACTGCGCAAGCACATGTTAGGACAATGCCAACGCCTTTATTCACCTTTATTTCCCACTGAAAATTTGACTTTAAAATGTTTTTAAATACCTGAAAATTGTAATTATTTAACAATCATTTTTTAACACTTGTAGCAATATACCTGTTACATTTCAAATATAGCCATAAATTTACCATAAATATTATAAGCTAATTATTTTCATTTCCTATCTAAAACAATTCAATTGTAATTTCTTTCAAGTTACATTTCATTGTCCAACCTATTTAAATCCCAGCCATCTCTTTGCAGAAAAAATCTGTTTGTGAGATTTATATTGCTCTAAATCTTCATTGAGTATAGTAAATATCGTATTGTCTTTTATCCATTGTGTTAAAAATGCATTGTAACTCATCCATTTGTTTCTTACCGTCAGTCAAAATCCTAAAATACTTTTCAGGAATCTGATGGCAGTAAGCAAAACTGCACAAGCAAATGAATTGAGTGAGAATAGTTTTTTTTTCTTTTCTTTTCCTGTGGACCTGGTGTGTTTTACTTTCTCGGCCATGCAGCACAGAACAAGTAAGGAAACTTTTGGGATGAACAGCAGACTAAATAAACTCACTGAAAGCAGAAATACTTCACGGAGAGATGTACGTATTGTAAACTTTTCTAGGTTTGTACTTGTCTTCTTATTCTGCTGGATACATTTCTATTCAGTTTTTTAATAATATAAAATGTCATTTTTGGAATTATTTTTAGCGGACAGATTTCGCATACATATTTCAAAAGTAATCACAAATTATGATCAGCCTTTTCAATCCCATTACAATCCCATCCTTTACAATGTTCAAACCACCAACATAAATAATACATTATAAAGAATTTAAGATTTTTATTTGATTTCATTTTCATCAAAGATCATTTTCAGTAAGTGCAGCAAACATCTTGAGCAACCTGAATTTCTTTTTTTCTTTTTTCTTTTTTTTTTTTACTTTAGTGGAATTGTATGGTATGGGGAAAACCGAATTGTAATTTATGTTTTAGCAGACAAAATAACATTTGAGCTTGATCTCCTGCTTCATTTTATTTTCCTGAACTTTACCTGGGAAATATGTTGAAATTATTACTGGCCTCTGCAAATAACGCCACAACAAATCGATTGCTTTACATTTGAATTAATTTAGCTGATTATATTATAGGCCTATTATTTTGTGGTACATTTATTTCGAATGGTAAAAAAGAATAGGCCTATATATCTGGTTAAGTTTGTACTCAGATTTTGCAATTTTCCCTAGTGATTTGAAAATGTTACTTTATGATCTAAATAGCTTGAAGATTGACCTTATTATAATTGATGGTGTAATATGTAGGCATTTGCATTGTTACATTTTTCACAGACAGTACACACTGTAGATAGGCTATTTGAATTGTGTGGTTTCTTTAATAGCGCCCTAGTTCCTGATGCCGTGCTGGTGCTGAACATGCGCACCTTGGCCCGTTTTTCTCTTGTGCGGAAGTGTCAACAGCGAGGTGACAAGGATCAATCTGAGATTGAATGAAATCTCGAAAAAACGAACTCCGGCGGAGCAGCTTCAGTCTGAAATATCCACACGCGCGCGCGCGCACACACACACACGCACACACATTTAGTATTCAGCAATAAAATATGACAGCCTAATAATTCAAACAAATAGATAAAAACACTCGTGACATATAAAAAAAAAAACACTAGGCCTATATAAATCTGTTACTTCACAGTGGGGTTTTTTAATGTGCAAACAGCTGAAACAATTATGTGTTACATATATGATCGTCTCGAGAAGAGGAAAATCAGTGTTTTAATTGCTTTTGTACAGTTGACCGACCCCCGCCACCGTTATAAACACGTTCGTTATTTTCCATCGCAGATACATCCTGTGACTGCTCAGGGTTTCTGTGGGGTCATCGGTGCGGTGCATGCTTGCTGGGAAGTCTACAGTGTTTCTCCCTTAGTTGCTTTGAGTTTGTCAGCATGAACTATCAAATAATAATTTCATTTTATAAAGCACGTGATTATACAGCAGAATTAAAATAGTAAAATAAACTACATGTGTATGTTATAAGGAAATATTTATTTGAAACATTTAGAATGTTAGAAACAATGGAAAAAACAGCTAGGCCTACTGTAAAAATGTAACCATAAATAATGTTTAATATTAGGTTTAAACAGGTTGGTATAAATGTACAAAGCATCATGAATCGGCATATTGAAAATAGAAAAGTTCAACAGAGGTGTCAAACTGCTGTGTGCGAGGAAGGCATCCCACTATAATTACATTTTAAGAGTAGAGGAAGCTGTAGGCCTGAACCCCTTCATTTAGTCGCCATTAAATAAACAGGAGCCCCATCAGCGTCAGATATGCCCTCACACAGTCGCACTGTAAGAAATGACTTTCAAGGCCCTGAGCAAAAAAAATGAAAAATCTGGGGTCATGATCAGGGCACTTGAAGAACAGTCGAGCTATTGAAAGGAGATACTTTCAAAGTGGGTTAATTGTTAAGGAACAAAAAAAACAATCCAACAACACTATCACTTCAGTGTGTTATCTCATCAATCCATATTCAACTCCTTCTGGAGGAAAAAACGACACTTTCGATAAAGGATGCCAACTATTCTGCACAGGGAAAAGTTCAGGAAGCAACATGTTGTTACTTGTCCAGTGACACAACATAGACTTTGAATGATGGCGACTGCTTTCCCACAACAAATACCACAGTCCTACGGTGTAACATTTGGATAAGAAATATTGTTACCGTTATACTAAACAATAGGCAATAATTGGAAGGGAGCGCACTGCGTATTGTTCCCACAGAGGTTTGCAGGATTTACAAAAGAAATGGAATTTGATATCTAACACATGTCAGGAAAAGAATTCTACCCCTTCGTCTGCCCCGGCTCGCCTCTGATGCGCTGCCAAAACTGTCGGCACAGTAAAACCTCTAAGAGCCTATGAAGACATGCATTACCCAGGGATTACAATGATTCAATGACAAATAATTATTGTGTGTGAATTTGAGATCAAAAAGGCATCAAATTGGTTCGACAAAGTGTCAGACTGTGATTCCTGTCTCGGTATCAGTATAAACAAATTCAATAATTGTAAAGTATTATTTTGCTTTCAAAAATGTAGATGGCAATCTTATCAATGTTTGATCACAATATGTTATTTAATCTATTTTTTCTCTTTTATTTATAATAATCAAATCGGGGTTGAAATCACATCATAGACCATTTCTGAAGTATATTTACAAGTATTAAAAGTACACTTTTAAAACAATGTAATTAGAAATGGGGAAAAAATCCTTTTGACGTGTACTTCCCAATCCCAAACTTTGATGTACAACTCAATCATACAGAAATGAGATGCCCCCGTTGAGCTCTGTCCCTCTCCGGTTGTAGCTTAGTGATTTAGGCTGACCTTTATAACCTTTAGGTCAACATCAACATTGTTTCAAGGTGTACTTGTGCATGGGTGAGCAGTGCCAGTGCTCCGTGACACTATAAAGCATTTTTAAATTGAAAATAG
Organism: Ammodytes marinus; assembly: GCF_949987685.1. NCBI lineage: Eukaryota > Metazoa > Chordata > Actinopteri > Uranoscopiformes > Ammodytidae > Ammodytes > Ammodytes marinus. Next base: position 15,234,714 of record NC_137213.1, on the reverse strand, counting down.
GAAAGGATGTGACTTTGAATTTTTATTTACTTAATTGTTGTCTTGTGTACTAAAGTGCCACTTCAAAAAAAAAACTATCAAATGTAGAAAAAAAAATAACAAAAAAGGAATGAAGGCAACTATATAAGTAGTATACAGTAAATTATGTTGCACACACCAAAAATCTTCAGCATACATTAACAACAAATGCATTTTTTCTTATTGTCTTCTTTTTCTACCCTCTTAATTGTCACCAGAGATCCCACGCTTATGGTCTCAAGCGGTAAAACGTACAAGTAATAGCTGGTTACTTACTTGTGCTATCTCTGCCACTACAAGCTGTCAATCTCTGCCCTGCAGCTAATTAAAAAGGCCCCGGTGCTTTATTTGTTTGCACACACTCTTGAGGGCAGACTGGAACAGTCAGGCGTGGGGGCATGACGAGCACGCCATGCCCCCTTAAATCACTCCCCTGTGCCAAAATGCTGACACAACGCTTGAAACCTGACAAAACATTTGCCGTGTCCCCGGTGTGGGCGAGACACAGGGACAGATGATTTATAGGCAGGAAATGTCCCAAAAAAAATCAGATTTGTTTTTTATCATTCTTTTCTTCTCACCTCCAGTTACACACTTTTATCCTTTTTCTTTGCACGTAAAAAGTCACACAGTTCATACACCGCTTGTATTCCTTCACCACATAAAGAACAGGAGGCTTTTCTGCAAAGCAAATGCTATAAACCATGCATTAACAACTCACTGTATTGTCCCAGGCCTGAATCCCGTTATCTCATTCTCATCCCTTTAGATGGTCTGCTGCATCTATTTTTCTCTATATGTCGCCACCGCTGTCGTTGAAGGGGTTTTGCTATAGCCTCTGATATCTGGACATCCTGAGAACTGTGACACAAAGATGGAGCTGGCAAGGAATAAAAGGCATACAGAACATTTTAATTGTGTTGGACCTCGGGGGCATCAGCTGCTGTGGCCTAGTGGCTCTCTGCTGCCACCTGTCTGCCTTTGGAGGTGCACATTAGGACCTGCTCTGAAGATGGACCTGCAGAATGTGCTGAGTAATGCCTAGGGATTATGTTAATTTATAGCTTCATTTCTATAATGACCCTTTCATGAAACATGTTTTCATTATTTATTGTTGTTTAAAACTAGAACTAAGATGGTTCACACTAAAAGTACAGCACGTTTTTCCCCTGTAAGAACTTTGTGATCAAAAATCGCAGCATGAAAGTTATGAATGTGGACTGACCAGACCTCCTTGATATAAATAGTGTGATTGACTCCCTAGAGGGCAGCAGTAAAATTGTCTTGATCATGATCAGATCTCTGTAAACGACTGTTTGGAGTAGCGACCCCCTGTTTAGCATGACTTTATAACCCAACAGGAAGCTGTTGAAACTCTAACATAAATAGCAATCAGGCCACGAGTAAACCAATCAGCAGCTTTGTTTCAAAATATGCACCAATCAATTAGCAAATGGATTTCCTTCCAAATTTACTGATGGAATCAAAGCCTTGCAGGAAACAACGTTACGGACAATCTGCAGTTGCGGATTAGAAAGTCTCAACTTTCCAGATTTTGTACAAGCTTAAAAAGGTGTTTACATTACAGAGGTTTTTAATTATTCGACCGATCATCCATCTATTCTGTTGTCAGGAGATGATTCATAATGCAATGTTTTTAGCAGTTATCCCCTGTTGAGCTCATTCCAGTGACATTTTAGCTCGTGCTGATATAAACGTATTGTCGACATAACAATACAAACAATCTCTATTCAAAAAAACGACTGACTGTGGTGCAAGTCTTTAGTAAGACAGCCCTGTTGGCCTCATATGTCCTCCAGTCGCACTGGTACAGCTGTCTCCCAGGCTCCAAGCAGAGCTCCATCACCTGCATCCAGCTGAAAACCACAAACAGATTGAAGCTTTCCCCCTGGAGGGTTTAGTGCAGTCAAGCCATCATCAGCAGTAGAAGATGAAAAGGCAAAATATTAAGTGAAACCGCCCTCCGCCGCCCATCAATACAACAGTTTGCACGATCCTAAGCTGTTGTGCCAGTGATGGCTGATACAGTAGTAGTAGAGGAATGTTGTCTGAGCATGTGATTGGGAGCATTTCCCAGACCACTAAACACCGAAAACAGCCCCGTCGAGGGAACATGTTGCATTGATTTAGTCATTTGACAAATAGCTCTGGAATGAGTATCCACGTCCAGTCGTCTGTAAGCGGTTGCCATATAAGTAGTGGATAAAAGGAAAACACGGTCTCTTATTTTAAGAACAGGAAATGAGACAATGACAGGAGACAAACGTATCGCAACATTGAGACGGTTGCGGTTTACGTGGTGAGAAATGCTCCCTGGATGGAGTCTTTATTGTCTCCCCATGCTCAAGTCCTGATGTGGTCTTATTCCCATCCACAAGATCTTTCATTGCATCTGGTGTACGGCTGCAGCTCTCAAGTCCACATGTTTACAGTGCCGGATCGTACTGTTCAGTGTTTGTTGACCAAGGATTTTTGTAATGACCTACCTGTGAGAACACTGTTTTTTTGTCAGTGTGTTTCCATTTTACCACAGTTGTTTAGTATATAGCAGGTTAGCCGAGTCAGTCGGTCAGTCCTCAAGACTCAAGAAACTGAACTCTTGAGGAATCCTTGGCCCTCTGAATCCTTACACAAGTAGTTGTGACTCTGGTGTGCAGCCAAGCCTGTACTCTGACCTTGTTGGAAGCCGGCAGTGGAGCCGAAAGAATTTCCTGGTTGCAAATAACTGTGGCGTTTATTTCCCTCAACATGCAGAGACTACTGGCCTGATTTGAAATAAGATATCAAATGTTGTTTGAGATTTGATGGAAATTGCTTTAACTATTAATATCTTGTGTTTTATTCTGAAAATCCGTCGACTGGTACAAAGTTGTGGATTGCACCTTACACACCTGCCGTATAAGTATGTGTGAACATGAGATTAGCTCTCTGCATTCTGCGTCCAAGCAATCAGCACCAAACAACCCCTCGAGGCCTCGCAAGAGTTTGGCTTGTCAAAACACGGTGATTGCCCTCCATTTGATTTTCCTAAACCCTGCAAGACCCCAATGTGGAACTTCTGTCAGTGAGAGCAGCGCAGTTGAGAAAACAGGATTACTCGCTATGGCAACACCTGGGAAGCAGCACGTGTGAGCAGGAGAGAAAAATTATCCTGGTTAACTAGCAGATAATGACTCTGCTATATTTATATTTGTCTTTGGCAAAGGGACAGTTCAGCCATTCCACCACAGCCAGGTTCTTTTTCTTTTCTTTTTGTCTAAACAGTGCCAATGTGGCTCTTTACTCCATGTAACAGAAGAGTTTCAAAATACCAACAGTGTCAATGGTGTCAAGTGACTTAAAAGTTTCTAATGACTGAAAGTAGGAGTTGTGTTCTTCTGCGGCATATCAGTGAGTCAGTGCAATAATGCGGTTGACAAAGAAATGACCTAGAAAGTGAAGACAATAGAGGGTGTTTCATTATGTAAGTGACATGGTGATTAGACCATGTGTTCTCGCAGGGCAACACATTAAAGACACTTCATTGATTGCACTGCAACACCTACGGAACATCATGTTTCTGCCAGAGATCACTGGCAGAAAACTGACTTTATAGGCAAGGCAAGGCAAGGCAAGGCAAGGCAAGGCAACTTTATTTATCACAATTCAGACACAAGGCCACTCAAAGTGCTTTACAGGGGCAAGATCAAAATACATAAAACACATTATAAAACATTTAAAAGCGAATAAAAGAAGCAAATAAAATAAAAATTGCAGGTTAAAATGGAAACATTTAACTTCAGTTTGATTCGTTAGGTTTCGTCTGATATACTGACATTTTCCTGGGTCGAGACCCAGCTGAAGAAAAAGCTCAATAAGGACAGGACAGGCGGTAGAAAGTAGGCTAATAAGTGGGTGGCTGCAGAGAAGGAACACAGCCTGATACAATGGATACATACACAAACATTTTTTAACACAAAATGAGAACTATACTTGTTGAATATACTTGAGGAGAGGTTTCAAACACTCATGCCTTCGCAATATGATCAAATTCCTACTATTGAAGCACCCTCATTCTGGAGTATTTCTCTATATCATTAAGTATTGGTTACGAAATAAGCAACAATCAAAGTTAAAATGTTAAATATATACAAAAAAACTGTTTTAACTAGTTAAGAATTCTCAAAAGCACATCTTCTCTTTCTCGGTCACTGACAACAGATAAATAGGGACTATTTTTTGTTCTTCCAAATTGAACTGCTGGACCCAATATGTCTCCTGCTTCACTGGACAAGGTCTATTCCAAGTGCCAGTGGTGCGTCCATGTGCAGTGGAGGTTTTAAATTTCCTCATCACACATTGCAAAAGTTGCATATTGGAACACTTTTGGATTCCAAAATAGTCCTGCTCGTACGTTCAGCCTAGTGTCAAACTCTCCACGAGCATCATCCCGCACAGTGGAGCTCTAACATCCAAAGGTAAAGTAGCAATAAGAAAAGATAAAAAGATTATATCACTTTTAAAAAAATCAGGACTATTTTGGTGTATTTTGATCATATCTGATTGACTTTTTTTGCTTACTTTGGTTAAAACTGTCATCATTTTTAATTCCTTTTTGTCTTTGAAAACTCTTGATGTAATAATAATGGATAGGATTTATATAGCGCTTTATTGCCTAGGCACTCAAAGCGCTTTACAGGGTTCCAGGTTCCATTCGTTCACACACGTAAGCTACGATAGTAGGGATGTCACCACTTTTTTAAAGAACATAGATTTCAGATAAAAAACCAGAGGTCTATTATGTGAAATAACTAACATTTCCGTTGGCCGATGGTTTGTTTGTGTCATGAGAAGATGGCGAGACTAAAATCCGGTCCTCAAAGATTAAAGTTACGATTGTACAACAGATTGATTTGCTGCTGCATATTAAACCCTGAAAACACCAGAGCTGTCATAACAAGGCCGTGGAAAATCACTTGAAGCATCACACCTTCACTGATTTATTCCCATGCATTGCTACTGCCTGTCTCCACTCTCCCAGGTCACATTCAGGTGGAGCTTCTGTTTGACGCCACAGGGCCACGACCCCCCTTTTTTTAAATAACTGCCTGACCCAGACATTACGCCAGGCTGTGTACAATCGGCTTTTATAGAGGCCTTTTCCGGTCCATCACCGTTTGCATTGTGCCAACAAAAAAAAAATGGCAACTATCAAAAGAGATGTAGAGCCAGAGGTGAGAAAGGCCAAAGAGATGTAACAAACAAAGAGATAAGGTGTCAGACAAAGAGATAGTGAAAAACAGTGGAGTGGAGAACGCGTTATCGCCGGGCGCGTTTGTCACTTGACTCAGGTCAGAAGGGGTGTGAGACACGAGTTGGCAGAGCTTTAAGAGCAGGGGGCTCGCTGGAATATGTGTGGGGCCATAGGAAGTGCTGCGTGGAGAAGATAACAGGGTGTTGTGAGCATGTGTGTGTGTGTGTGTGTGTGTGTGTGTGTGTGTGTGTGTGTGTGTGTGTGTGTGTGTGTGTGTGTGTGTGTGTGTGTGTGTGTGTGTGTGTGTGTGTGTGTGTGTGTGTGTGTGTGATGGAAGGGAGAGGAGGCAGCAGAGGGAGGGAGAGAGGGAGGGTGGTGGGTTTGAGAGAGTATAACAGTGTCCTCAGCCCTGCCCTGCTTTCCTCTATTCACTGCCCTCATCCTGTCTGCGCGTTGCTCCCTAATGGCTTATAATGAGCCACTGGTGAATCCCTCTCACTTCCTGCCTTCACACAACATGCTAGGGGGAGAGAGAGAGTGAGTGAAAGGAAGGGAAAGAGAGAGAGAGAGAGAGAGAGAGAGAGAGAGAGAGTGAGTTAAAATGGGTTGAAATGTCAACGTCATCATGGCCTCAGTGGTGGTCAGTTGTTCTCCCCTACAGGTCTGCATGAAACACAACCGTCTAATTAAGATATCATGAGATGACAACCCAATAGTCTTGATGTGTCCCACCCTGCAGGGGCACAATTGACTGTTAAAAAGTCATTAAATGTACGATATACTAGCACATCTCAGTCCTGAAATTAGGATGATGGGTAAATTTAACTAAAAATTTCAAAGACATGCCTTGCAAGTTGTACTGAGATTACTCGCAACACTGAACAATCTTGTACACAAAATCTTGAAAAGCAGGTGGTTGGTCACTCAGAGTTGAGTGTTACAGTAAGTTACTAGTGAAAACACATTCCCCAGAAGCCAATCAGAACAAATACTAAAACTAATATCCATGTCATATGTTAAGCTATGGAGGCATCATTTTTAGGATTCACTTTTAGATCCCTGATCTGTCTTGGAAATAACTAAACATTTCTGTGCACTGTATTGTTGGGTGTCACATTACATTAGTATTATTTGCCTTGGCCTACAGGGGGAAAAATCCACACAGACAAACACTTGTAACTGCTCACTCATGCACAAAGGTATGAAACACTTCTTAGCGCCCCTTTACATGACGTCTCTCTCTTGTGTGCCGTGGCTGGCAGGAACCCGTGGCTCAGAAGAGGTTGTGTGTCTGGTCGCCGTTGTGATAGATGACAGGTGAGAGCATCTCTCTGATCCCTCTGACACTCTGTAATCGAGTTAAGAAGGCTGGATTATGGGCTCCTTTTGAAAGAGGGGGCTGAGGTCAGCGCTCTATTTCGCTTGATGCATAGCTTCACAGAGCGAGGAAAGGCCTGACATTGATGGCAGGAATGTGTGTGCACGAGAGAAATAGATAGAGTGGGGGGGGGGGAGTCAGAGACAGTTATAGCACTTGTATGGATGATATTTGGATGGGGGTGTGGGGGAACGACTGGAGGGTGCTCTTTGGAATTGAAAAAAATAAGCTTTTAAAGAAAGTGGAACGGACACGGCTTTTAGTTATTGTTGCAGCGCTCATCAAGCATTCGTTTTTCTGGATGTAGACTTTTACCTTGTTTTCTTGTGTCTCTGTTATTATGAATATGACAACATAGCGTAGCTTAGCTTAGGGAGACTGTAGAATTGCAATATGCGCAGAAGTAATTCATCCCAAGCTACAAGAGAAAGCCCTCATTTGTTTAGAGTTAACTATTGGACAGTGACAGCAAAAGTCCTCCCAAAAGTCTAACCCTACTGGGAGGTAGGAATCAAAAGTATGGAATGGCCAAACATCAGGGTGATGTATGGCGGGATGTTTCCTGCTCGGGGCTGTTACATCCCTGGTCACAAATCTGTTGAAGCTGGGTGGGCCAAAGCCCCTGCTGAGTTGATAACGATGAATAAAAATGGAAAAGCATTGTACCTGACATGTGCTTTTCGCAACGAGAGGAAGAGTTCAAGCCATGTCAAGGAAGCTAGCATCGGCAAATATATAGCACACCGTTGACAGCGTACTAAAATCCATCCACACGGCTTCTGCTTTCCAGCGCTTTCGAACCGCAGTAGAGTGATAGAAGGAACAGTTGTCTTTTCATTCCTTAAAAAAGAAATCCTTTCTTTGGGAAGAGCTTGAAAACAAATGGAGCGGACTTCCAGCCAAGCCGGTACTGTAGTGGTGACAGCGCCTAACAGATGGCGGTTAGGTTAACATTAGTCATAATAGTCGCGATGGTGATGATGATGATGTCAATAATAGCTCCGGCAGCAGACGACCACTTTTGCAGGTGGAGGGGATACGAGGAGGAGGAAATGTGTAAATGTGTGTGTCCATGCAAACACCTGGGTGTCTTGGCAACGCTCAGAAAGGGAAGGGATCCGGTCATCGGACATCCCAGTCGCAGGACCCACTCCCTTCAGCAGAGCCCCTAATCAGTGGGAACAAAGGGGGGAGGGCATCTAGCTAGAGGCTCCAAAATAGCACGAGGAGAAGGAGGAGTGGAAGGATGTGGGGAATCTGATGCAATGCCTCGCAGTGCACGTATTTGTTATGATCGACTAAAGAAACAGTGTAACCTAGTTAATATCTTGTCTTATAAAAGCAAGCGCTTCCTACGCAGGAAGCGGAGGGAGTAAAGACAGTACAGACAGTGGGGCTTGAAAAAAAAACTGAGTGGAAGGATTCACATTTGTTGACCTTGCTGTGTTTATCGTGCGTTTTGATAATGTTAATCTGTTTAGGGAATTTCGTGTGTGTGTGTGTGTGTGTGTGTGTGTGTGTGTGTGTGTGTGTGTGTGTGTGTGTGTGTGTGTGTGTGTGTGTGTGTGTGTGTGTGTGTGTGTGTGTGATTGTATGTGTGCGTGTTTGCATGTGGTTATGTGTGACTTCCTCAGCTGTTCATTATGAAGTGACAGCCTGACAAACTGTGGCTCTAGTGGTTGCATCAACTTCCTGACCCCATAAGCCTCAGTGTTTTCCCTGATTGACTTTTCCTCTCAGACGCCACACAAGATGGGAGGATTATATCACTTATCTTGACACAAATCAACCATGTTTACTACAGTGAATACACAATCTATTGGCACTTAAGCATTATGTGCACACATATGCATATTTGCAGCATGTATTGCTGTGATTTAGAAGAAAAAAAAACACAGTAAGAAATCCGTTGGCCCTGACACGCGCAAGTTTCCTTTTGAGTTACTCCAAGCACCCGGGCTATCTCCTGTAGCTCCTTTTAATGATAAGTCCCTGTCCTTATGGAGCAAGACCCATCAAAAGCGAGGGATGATAAAATGGACAATAAGCGGGGGCCACCAGGTCCCCCTCCTCCCGGGGCCACAGATTAGGCCTCCTGCACTTCCTTTGGAAAACAGGCACCGGACCCAGAGGAAGCTCCTGTCAGCTACGCTCTCTCACCTCCCTGGCCTCTCTCTTGCTTTAACTTCTAATTCCCTCCCTCCCTCCCACTCCTCCACCACTCTCTCTCTCTTTTTCTCTCTTTCGCTCTCATTCTCTCTGTCCAGGGGATGAAACACAGGCCTTTCCATCCACAATTTGCCACCGTATACTCCACCCGGATACCACAGGCCAAGCCTCATCAGGCTACTGCAGCATGTCACCGTCACTCGCTCTCTGTCTCTTCCTCTCTCTCTCTCTCTCTCTCTCTCTCTCTCTCTCTCTCTCTCTCTCTCTCTCCCTCTCTGTCTCATATTGCTACATGCTATCTTGGCTGAATTTAAAAAATCTCTTTTGTGGATAACGTTGATCAGTAACCACACCGTGTGGGTTTGTGATGTGTGTGGAGGGGTCGTAATTAGAGGAACACAGATCTGTGAATAGAAAGGCGAAGCTCCTGCTGAGAATATCCTGCGTCCTGCTGCCAGGCCCGGACAGTCGCACAGTGGAAGGTGGAGGGTGGAGGGTGGAGGGGGGGTCAGGTGGTCAACAGTGATTGAGTATGGACACTCCCTTGACTGCAGTGCCAAATCACTGTTAAAGTCATTTAGGTCCTCACAAAGATAGTCCTGTGTCGCCTCCACCCTCCCACTGTCTTGAAGATGACTCAGACAACTGTGTTGGGACTAGGTGGGTCTTTAGCCTTTCAAAATAAAGGACTATTTTGGGCTGATTCATAGCTCTAGCATGATTGTTGCAACTTGATTGTGTGTATTTTATGCACTTAAACATTTTAATGAAGACACAACATGCTTCCTTTTCTTTAAATAAACAGTTAAAGAGCAGTAAAACACACACTTCCTCGAATCAACAGCTTCTGCACTACAGCCTTTCTTGGTCTGGTATAACATGAGCAGTCACTAAAACATACATTTTCTCAATAAACTTGCTTTAAAGTCAGGTTGTTGAACGATGAAGTCATCAAAGTAAATGACTTAAGCTTTGTTTATTTCAGCCACAAAAACAGAAATTATCCATTGAGATTTTTTTTCTCACAATAAATACATAACTAAAAAAAAGTGATGCTTGAAAAAAAAACTATGACGAAAATAACTTTGTTTCCTGCATGGAAAATAAAAAAGACATGATATTGTGAAAGTTGAAGACACGGACAGATGAACTCATTACTGCATTAAAGCCACTACGAGTAAGTCGGCACGTTGGCGACACCTTTGAACAAAAGCGGTAGTATTATTACGACGCCAGCTGTCGTGAAGCTGTTTTCTAGCTCGTGCAGGGCGTTCAGATTCAAATAATCAGGAAGCAATATGGTGCGTGTCCGTGTGTTGAAAGCAAAGTGTGAGGGCACCGGACTCTTTTCGGCTCCGTGAGTCTATGGGTGACACAGCATCAACTAATGCCAGTAAGTGCTAAACACACCTGATTGCAATGAATGAGTTGATGCATTGTCACCTCTCACGGAGCTGAACGAGTCCGTGTCCCCACACAAAGCGAATGAACGAGAGATGGCAGTTAGTTAGAATGGATCACGATGAGGTAATGTGTTTATGTTGTAAATAATGACTATTTCAGATGAATAATGGTCATCTGATGATGCTGGTGAGGCAAAGTAAACTTTGTTTTAGTAGGCTACCGCTCATTCATTTAGGAGTAAACACTGCAGTCTACGTTCGCTGCGTGAAATTGTGTATACGTTGCTTGGCAACGCCCTCCCGCCCGACTATCACTCTCCCTTTTCGCTTTTCTTCATTGCATTTTCTTTTTTTTCTTTTATGGTTCAGCCCCGTTATCAGTCATTATGACGACAAACAACTGTCTCAAACAAGGCTCCCGCTCCCCTTCCCTCACCTGGAGGGATAGGCTTCTCAAATCGCGTAACTGCGCCACACTGAAATCTGTGACCAATACGGATATGTGACCATAGAGCATGCACGCGTGAACCGAAAATCGGACTGGGTGTACGACCAGATCAAATGCAGTAATAAAAACTATATAAAAACGTCTTTCTTTGCACTGATGGTCTCGTTTGCTGTTAAAGGTAATTTATGATTATGAGAGGAAACATGAGGCTGTTTAAAAGATATTTAAAAGTTACTCGTTGCCGCTTTAATGCAATGTTCATTCAAGATCAGCAGGTATCACCCATTTTATCCTTTGAGTAAAACCATCCTCTGAAAACCCCCAACATATCTCCTCTCCAGAGGTTTATTTAGCTGCTTGACCTGTGGTTCCAATAAACAGCATTTCAGTTACATTACATTTGCCAGTTCTTGGAGGGGGGAAAAGAAAACATTTGCCAAGAAGTGGCAACAAAACAGCTGCTGTCGATTCCGCTGCTCCTGGGAAGAGCAAATAGCTGCAGTATTTAGTGAGCAGCTCAGATAAAACAGCCAGCGTTTGGGAATGACAACTGTATCTGCTGAGGAGTCAGTCTGTATTACTGCAGAAAAATTCAATTTTGTGATGGATGAGAATAAAAATTTTGAGAAATTAAGTGAACCTCAATGTGTCATTCATTTCTTAAGTTGTATACAATGGGAACGGGTTAATCAGACTTATTTGGAAGAGAAAACCAAAGGTGAATGTGAAATTATGAGTCGGTCAAAATCTAAATGTAAAAATCTCCATTCTAGAAATATTATGACATCTTGGGTGTGATCACTTTGGTTTTACCTCTTTATAAATTGCATCATACAATCCAGTTAAACTGCTGGCTTGTTTACAAGATGTATCGTCTGACCTGCTGTGTCAGACTGTCATAACTGATAGAACCGATTGCCTCAAGATGGAAAAAAATGAAACCCAAATGGTAGTAAAGTGAAGTTTCTGCAGAAAATTCAACCCCTCATGAGCAGACTTTCAGTGAACCTTGTGACGGTAGTTGAGGCTATATCCTGTCTGGGCCGCACAATGCCAAAAAATCATGCTGAAGTCACAGACCCTGATGATTGACATGTTTGGTGTCACATGTGTGGTTATTATTCCATCCAGGGTCCGAGTTCTGCTCTTTGTAGACATGACAGGCATTTCAGGAGACTGCAGTGCTGCACGTTCTATTTCCAGCAGATCCGCCACAGGCAATTTGGATCTCCTGCTGGCCAAGTAGTGCTCCTGCTGCTGTGGGTGCACATGGAAAGCCTAAGTAGGTAACTCTGTCAGGCTTCCCTGCTGGCCCAGTGGCCACTGAAGGCTGGCACACGGTGCCCTCTCCACCACAAACAGTGTCACAGGTAATGTTTTCCTGAAGTCATGCCAGTGTTTTAAGAATTTCCATGCATTGAGGAAAAAGACGCTGGCCTACCTTTCAAAGTACAAGCAGTCTTTTCAGCCAAGTCCAGCACTAATGTAGTCCGCCTCTACGGGCAGACTACAGCTCTCCTGTCTTGGAACAAGAAAGGTGAGAGGATTAGGGTTTGCCACAGCATTTAACGACACTGGATCTTGTTTGATTCAATCAAGCTTGGTAAAAAACAGGCACAGAAGACTGACCTAAACATGCTGTTTGCTGTTGACCCTGCCATGCAAAGTGAGTTTGTATACACGTTTCTGTAAGTGTGTGTGTGTGTGTGTGTGTGTGTGTGTGTGTGTGTGTGTGTGTGTGTGTGTGTGTGTGTGTGTGTGTGTGTGTGTGTGTGTGTGTGTGTGTGTGTGTGTGTGTGTGTGTGTGTGTGTGTGTGTGTGTGTGTGTGTGTGTGTGTGTGTGTGAGCTGAGCTAGAGACATCTGGCACTTTGCCACGCCCTGGGCGAGCAGAGAGACCAGGTTGATCTTGAAGCCAATTCCATCATGTTTTCCCCTTGACAAAGTTGACAAATTTACAGGAAAGCCCCATCACTGGTAATCAACATGCACCTTGGATGAGATTAAAGTTGAGACACTGCTCCTTTCAGAGAAGCCCTTACTTAACGTCTGAACGCTGAACAACACTATACTTGCATATACATGAGAAATGTCAAGTCGGACTAAAAAAACATTTTACAGCTTGATGTGTCGACTAGATCGACATTCTATGCTATGCAACCATCTTACTAAAATCTTTCTCACTCGTTCCCATCCACGTGAGCCAAATTGCTGGCGTTGCTCACCATTACTCTCTTTCTGCATTCATTTCCTGAATGTGACTCAATGAAGTAAATATAAAATCAAGCATCGAACCGAATTTCACTGTTACATTTTCAGAGAAAAAAAAAAGCCCAGCACAAGACTGAGATGTGTCTTTGCTGTCATTCCTTCCATTTCTTTTTTAAAGCCAAAAGCCAGACCTCAGCCAGACACCAATACACCCTATCCCTCTGGAGACAGGTTCCGTGATTTGACAGGGTCTGGGCCTCAATCTGAGCAGCAGCGAGCCGCAGAAGAACGACATGTGATAAATGGCTCTTATCTGGAGGTTGTGGCGTTGGGAAGCGGACTCTGTTTCCCTCCGATTACATTAGCAGGCAGGAAAATGGGACGCGGGGGGAATGGCTGGAATTCCATAGAACAAGGGGCAGACGTTCGTTTTCACTTATTTGCCGACTGATAAAGAGACCAGAAGGAGGAGGTGTGCCGGACAAGGTGTGGGTAAATATGGCCTGAGTATGATTTGACATGGCTGTATAGTGTTTTTATCTGACAATGCATAGTATATACACTATATTTTGAAGAGGAATAAATTAAAGGTGGTCGTCTACGATTCTGGACGAAGTTTGTTGTCAAAATAACTTCTTGTCAAAATAACTGATCTTCACGATCTGTTACCTGTCTGTACTGTGCTTGCTGAAAAACATCTGGTGTGCTAATACACATCCTAGGCTCTGTAAACGAGTATGTAAATAAAGGGTATGTAAACAAAGTGGGCCCACCTGTGTATAAACCCTGGAATTTATTTTCAGGGCGCACACAGTACGCACAGGTGGAACATTGTGAGGAGATATTCACTGATTTTGACAAGCATTCTCCAGGATTGCTGACTGCACTGACTTTAAATGAAGTGTAGTTTATCCGATAGTACACAACACCATCCCTTTCATTTGCAGGAGCATGTTTTGTTTTGGTTCCTGTCCTGTAAGTTGGACAATATATATGTGCCGCTCTGTGCTGACCTAAGCCCCTGGAATAACACACTGTTGAGAGCCGATATCCTGGTGACCGCATGGGTCCATATACTGAGATGATTCATAACTAGGTAGCAAAGTGACACCTGTGCCACTTGACTGCACTTGACTGGATTGTTTCCTAGCCACAGACCTCCGCAGTGGAGCGCAGTCCAGTTTAACTCAGGAGTCACTATAGGTCATGTATCAGCAGTATATTGCTCACAGCAGGGCGGGACAGAATGGCAGCAACCTGATTATGCACAATGAGGACTTTGATTGTTTTGATTGTCTTTAAATGTATAGAGATAAAGTAACACAAATATGTATTATATGTTCTAATTCCATGGATGTTAACATTAGTTTTTACTCATTATTGAAGGTTTAGTTATTTGCATAATTAAAAAAGTTGATACAACAACTAACAATTATCTTAGATGATGTAAGTAATTCCCTACTTGGTTTTTAAAGGTAAATATTTATCTTGTTGCATGTTCTTTCAAACAATCCTCTTTATCGCCATTTTTTTCACAGTCTAGTTAATTTCCTTCTTTTTTATTATGTGTTCAATTTAATGCATTTTGTAAATATGACATAGGAAGAAAGAAAAAAAGGAGATACTGAGAGCCTGTTACAATATCCTCATTAGATGGAGTTTTTTTTATTTTTTTTATTATAATTTTTTAAATGTATAACTTATTTATTTTTATTTTTCAAGATGCAGCTTGTAATCAAAATGTTGAAAACAAGCAACTTATTTTCTCAACAATTAGCTGCTGTTTGTGACAAACTGAATCTGGCCACAACAATCAAACCACCGTCATAGTTCCATTGACTTGCTTTATATATCATATGCTTAGCTGTATCCATGACATGAATTTAGGAGTGGGGCTTTTGTTTTCAGTTTTCAGCGGGCTGTGCTCCATGAATGACTTTCTATGAACAAAATGAAAACATTATTAGGCCCTTGCTACAACTTCTATGCCTCATTCTGAAACAAAATAATATTGTTTTAAAGATTTTGGACTGATAGAAAACATAGATATAGTGATATTGAGGGAGAGGGAGAGGGAGAGGGAGAGGGGAGAAAAGGAAGACAGAGTGATTGTGATAAGGAGAGTAGGCAGCAGCCCAGACAAACACGGCGTGGCCCTTCCTCACTGAACATCCTGAGGAGGAAGCTGTGGTGCTTTGGCCCCTTCTGCTCCAATCCCTCCGAGACCAGCTTCTCCAAACGGGTCATCTGAGCGAGCCAGGATCAACTTGTATTAACACTTTCCCTTCCGCTTTCTCTCTCTCTCTCTTTCTCTCTCTGTCTCTCTCTCTCTCTCAGCAGTTTTTCAGTAAGTACGTGCTGTCTACTTTTTTTCGTCTGTCGAGATATTACCCGCTGCCCATATCAAGCTAGTTCGTTAGCCTTGCATTTTTGCTCCCACCATTGTCTCTATCTTTCTTTTTCCATCCATTTCCATCAATTCCCCCAGCCAAACCCCCCGCCCTACACACACAAACACACACACACACACACACACACACACACACACACACACACACACACACACACACACACACACACACACACACACACACACACACACACAATCCCCTTCCTTTCCACTCTCCTCATCACTTATTTTCCACACCTGCTTGTCATGGTACTGAATGGGAATCATCTACCAAATAACTGCAGATATCCACCAGACGTGCAGTGGAGCGAGTAGAGGAAAAAAATCATACTCCAGGCTCCTTAAACCCCTGTTCAGACAATCAAGCTAATTGCCGCTCAAATGGCTACTAATGAAGCTGTAATTGAATTAGGTGGTTGGTGCAATTTATGAAGCGCGGTAAGCCCAACTCTGGAAAGGATATATATCTCAGAGAGTGTGTTTTTTAAGTGAGGCAGGCCCGCTGGCACCAGAGGCACAGTGGTAAACGGCTCTAGTCTAGCATTACAGCGGTGACTCCCTGTGGGCCTGTCCTCCACTGCATGCAGCAACCTGAGAAATTGCAGGCACTCGGAAAATAAAGAGTGAGACCAGAGGAGAACCAGGTTGTGCCAGTGAAATATGTACACCCGCACAAACACAAGTGCATTTTTTGGCTGCGAAATACAAACGCGCCTGGGCAGTCTTGAGTCCTAAATGTTTATAGATTCCTGTTTATAACATGTGCGTTGTTTTGATTTGAAGGAAATGTGCCAATCAGCCTTCAAATATACCAAAGAGTTGATGATGGACATGTTTTTGAACAAGGCGGCACCGTCAAAAACACAACTGGTAAAGTCCACAAAAAAACAATGAGCCAAACACGCACCTTTATTTTTCACCATGTTGGGTATAAATGATACTGCCCCTGTGTTGTTATTCTCCCTTTCATTTGGTTCTCACATCTATTCATCCTCTGGCCGTGGTTATCTGCCCTCCGCATGCCTGTCCAGCACAGCAGGGGTCCCCCGGGAGAACAAACCGGTGTGTGGCTATGGAGTGGTCCCACAATCCCCTCTCCATCCCTCCACCCTCCCCTGTCCCACTTTTGTCCGCCTCCTCATGTACTACCGTGTCCCTGCCTGTATGCCCCGCCAGTCTGCCTTATGACCTGGCTGCTGATAAGACCAGAGGCCCCGCAGTGCCTAAGCGACTGGTGCCAGCACTTCCCCCCTCATACAAAACCCAGTCGTGCTGTGTCACATATGGGGTAGGTGATCAAAAACAGTGGCCTAGCTCCAAAAAAAAAAGTAAAAACTATCAGACAATAGGGCTCCATGACATGTTAGTGTGCCACTTTTAACCCATGTGTGTAACTGCTTTCCAACCATGAGAGATATTTTGAGCAACACAGCGACAAAGATGGCAGTTTTAAATGAATCCTTCTGACATTGGTAGTTCCTTGGCTTTTCATAACACAATCTTCAAGTCAAAATGTCTTCTTCATTTATGAACAAATATTGAGGCTACCCAACTAATCACATTCCCATCAGCCACATCTCTATTGTGTTTAATTCTAATTAGCGCATGTTAGCACGCTTAACTTGATAACTTGTGATTGTGAATGTGGCAAAACTTAAAGGTGCTATAAGTCATTGTTTTGGCCATCAGGGGCAGAGAATACTATTTTTGACACAGCAGTTACATATCAAAACTTTTAGATTGATATTAAATTTTTTGCTGCTCGATGCCCTTAGAAGTAAACTTGCTTGTCACTTATGTACAGACAGCTAAACAATTATAGGTCTATGCAAAACTCACTATATAGGGCGATACAGTCAGGGGGAGCTGCAAATTGATAAGTTGTTATGATAAAAAAAACATTGACTATAAGGCACAACAACAAATGTTAGCATGCAGACATTAGCATTTAGCTTAGAGCAGTGCTTTGCCTTTAAGTACAGGCTTTAGTCTTGATTTTCCTGTGATTTGCTCAAATCGAGTAAAGTTTTTTCCGCCACTCTGACACCTGTTCAAGGACGCACACACCCTCACACACCACGCTCCTAAAGATACATGTTTACATACAACAACCATTCACTCACTCTCTCACTCAGTCACTCAATAATTCACTCAAAAGCACCCCTATTAAGAGAGAAAGAGAGAGTGTGTGTGTGCAGTCTTGCATGGCTGAGTGTAGTAACTATTTGCCTGGACACATATAACAAGGCTCATCAATCTTCTTCAGGGACTGTTCGGAGTTTGGATTAAAAACACCTGGGCCTCCGCTTGGCTGACTCATGAGGTGGAAACACGCTCTTGCCCTGTCAGAACAGCGAAGAGTGGTCAGCCTAACACACCGTCAGACAGATAGAGATGGAGACCTGGGCAGGGTACAGAACCATGGCTGTGGCGGCTGGGTGCTCTGGGAGCTGTCTGAAATATAATCCCTTCTTCCAGAGCACCACCACTGGAAAGAAAAAGAAAAATGAGCGAGACAGTTTAGCATATGACCCTCTTCATTCAAACCCATAATAAATCTGTTGGAAAAGATTAGAGATTAGAAGAGCCAGCGGCCAGAGAAGGATATTGGCTTCCTTTGTGGCCTGTTTGCCTTCCTGGGCTGTTTTTTCGGCTCTGGCAAAAGATTAAGTAAACTACAGAAACAAGAAAGGTGAGACCTGAGGTAGAAACTTAAAAAGTGTGCCCATGTTGAAAGGCTGGTATAATCCACCGAGGAAGGAAGAACAGGCAGTCTGAGGGTGTTTCATAAACACACATTCCTGAGCAAAAGCCGAAGCAGTGCAGTACAATAAAACCTGTCTTGAGGAGAAATTGAAGGCAGTCCCTGAAAAAGAGAAGACAATAAAGACATAGTGTGGGTATTTGTGTGCATTTCAGTCTGTGCACATGGGATCATCAGTGTGTGTGTGTGTGTGTGTGTGTGTGTGTGTGTGTGTGTGTGTGTGTGTGTGTGTGTGTGTGTGTGTGTGTGTGTGTGTGTGTGTGTGTGTGTGTGTGTGTGTGTGTGTGTGTGTGTGTGTGTGTGTGTGTGTGTGGCTATAAGAGAGGTACTTTGACCCCGGTCAAGTCACTTGACTTCTCGGCACTTTTGCCTACCCCAGCTGTATCAACACATCCCCGCTCTATATACCCAGCTATAGGCCGCCAGGCAGTGGGCCGTCGGTGTGTCAGGAGCCTGGCTTCAGCCCCACCACCCAAGAGACTGACTGGGTGTTTGTGTGCGCATGGGTGGAGGGGATAGAGGGTGGTGGAAAAGAACCTGCAGCCCTCACTCACTACAAACTCCCACTCACACACTGCGGAATTCAAATGATTCCTCTCTGCCCCCAAACGTCCCCCACTGGCAACCATGCCCTGAGTAAACAAGCAGCTGGGGTCAGGGGCAAAGCAATCAGCACCACTGGGTAGCTCTTAATGGATTGCTGTGTTTGCTGACAGGTGGCTTGGTGGTGCTTCCAAATCAACATGGAATCAGAGGAGGGATGCCCCTTTTTAAGACACATTGTAATGCAACACAATGACTCTGTTACATTGTTTTTCAGCCATAACAATAAGAATTCTCAGATCTTTAAAAATGATATGAAAGATGGGAAATTAAACCTACAACTATATATTTGTTTTAATGTGGTTGTTTCACCCTCCTCTGCTGACTCCAAAAGCACTCGTTCCCTCTCTCACTAAGAAACACTAAATACTTTAAGTTACTTTGTACCACTTCCTTTTATAAGACATTTTTAATAAGGGATTATTTAGATCATTCTACTAGTCAAGTCTGCATTTTTTAATGTTGAGAAATACTTAATAAGTTTATTTTTGCCCAGGTACTTTGAAGTGATTTTCTAATAGCTAAGTAGTTAAGGGTTCTTATTAGTTAAAGGCTTCTTGTTTTCATTAAGGGTTTTTTTTTATGATAAATGAAAGAGCAACAGTAGACACAGCTGCTAAAACGTAGGAACCCAAATCTTGTTCTTATTCATGAGTTATTCATTCTCTATAAAGCATTAGTAAATCACTTGTAAACATTTATTAAAGGTGCCTTATTAGAAAGTGTCATCCATTACTACTCTAACAAACCTGATGTAAGAAAATTGCCCCCTAATTCAAAATCATATTGACTTTTTACATACATTTCTACAAATCTATCCCTGGAACATTACCTTACTCAACAGTGCGTCATTCACTCCATAGAAAATAAAAATAAATATATTTACTATTATTTCAATGTTTTGTCCTTTTCACCAACACATTTTACCCTCAGATTGTCAATAAATGTCAGTAACAACATATCACAACATTTTCCAATTTTAATGTTAAGTGTTTGAGCAGATGGTCATTCATCTGTTCACGTACAGTAAAAACCATGTGAGCATATTTCTTTAATGCCAGATAAGAGATAATGGAAGGACAAAGCTCTTTATATATAATGTGCTTAACAGTCATTATCCTCTCACGCCTGTATACTCATGAAGAAACTCAATGTGTGTGATTTTTCTTTTTTTTTTTTAAATGTATGCATGCATTTTACAAGTAACATTTTAAACAATGGTGAACGTAGATTAGAGCAAACGTGAGTCAAGACAATACTTCCTCTCACCAACCTGTAACCTTAGCACTTTAGTAGTCTTCATATCAGACTTCATTTAATTCATTAACTCACTACGGACGGTAGCCGGAAGAGGATGTGGGTGGAGGTAGAGAGTGGAAGTGGTGCACTCTGCCAGGAGGGTGTTTGTCTTGAAATATAATATGAACAGCAGAAATCAATGTCTCACCTTTAGATGACAGCGTGGAAAGATACACACTATCACATTATTTAAGTGTATTGAAGTGTTCAGGTTTCTAAGATGTTTAAAAAAACTTGTGTGCCATTTAGCCATTTGACCTCAGCATATATCCACATACTATTCCATTTTATGAACCGATTTGTCAGGCTGATAAGACACTGTTTTCATTTTCCAGGGTGACACAAATGTCACACCACAGGAAGACTGACTTTCTATACGAGTCGGCCCGGCTTGAGCAGCTGTTAAAGATATGATGCATGTTTCATTTCCATCCACTGGGTCCCCTTTCAAAAGGATTTAAGGATGTTGGATGCCCTCAGCAGTGACATTAAAAGAAAAGAAAAAAGGTCTGCTACTTTGCTAATCCTCTCTGAACTTCTAATATCATTACTGCGGTAAATTCATCTTGGGGGAGGAGGAATGAATGGGCCTCTTTGTTTTATTATTATTATTTCTGGCACGGAGAGCCACACACACGTCTATGCAGCGCTGACCGAAGGTCTTTACCCAGATGGCAGTGGTGCTACAACTTATTGTACAACAAACACATCTTTCAGCCTTTTCAGCCAGTGCCGGCATCACTATGGGCTGGGACAGGGCCAACCAATGCATTACCTCCCACCGCCTATAACCTCCTCTGCCTCCATCCCACATAGTTAGCCCTCCTCTGAACGGGAGCATCCCAATCCCTTGGCTGATTTACTGTCTGAGGGATGCTATGGGTTTCCTGCTCCAGAGTACACATAGGACACAGTGAGACACAGCATGTCGGCAAATGACACAATGGATCTATGGGGAAAAAGGGAGCATTTCAGACGTTTAATTACTTATCAAATATTGCATACTTGCCATTGGATGACAAATGACTATTTGGAGTTGGGCAAGGGTTGGTGGGGCCTTGAGTGCTTGGGTGTGCGGTTCTGTGCAGTCTGCGTTCTGACAGCTGGCGGAGGAAAATAAATTAACCTGGCAGAAACCTGCTCTCCACAAAAAAAGCAGTCAATAACAGGAACTCAATCAAACTGCCCCGGTTTCCGGTAAGCTATGCACTCTGGACTGCCTGGTCTGACAGAGGCTGGCTCGCTGAAAGACTGGTTGGCTGCAGGTCGGCCCCCACCGCAGCACGGCAAACTCTCAGTTGGCTCTGTGGTACCACGCTCATTTGTACTTCATCTGAATGAGGTTTCGTTTCTTATTCAGCTGGGCTTTAAAAAAATACATATATGTGCCTTACACTGCAATTATTTGCCAAAGAAAGTACTGAGCCCCAGTCTCACATTAGGTTAATGCAACATAAAGATTTGAGTTATCCTGTGCTTGCTTTTTAAGACACATAAAGTGGTCAAACATTTTGGAAACGGACGCTTACTATGTATCTCACAGCACTGACTATTTAAAGTGATATTCCACCAGAATGTAGGTTTTGAGAAGGAAAGGGTCAGTGTGTGTCGGCGAAAGACTGTAAAATCTTCGATTACAATATTAACATGTTTTCATGGCAGACAAAAATCATCCATAGACCCTTGTCAAACCGCTACTAATGTATGTTTCCACTGTCAAGGTGTAAGTTCTGTACAGTATCCTGTATCCAACTTTCATTGCTGCATTAGTTTGAGATTCTGCCTCTTCCACATCACAGCCAAATCCTTACCCTGAACTGTTTTGTCCTAATAGACCTCAAAGTATAAATTACAGAAATGTTCCTCAAATCTGTGTATCCATTTAATTATTTATTTGTTATTTCTGCCTGAATACTTTTACCCTTAACATTTATCTGGCCAACAAGGTGGAATTTCAGGTGGCATGGTCGGCAGGACTTGACAGCAGAAAGCAGGGTGCTCATCAATATCTGCAACGTTGCAGTTTCCATATAACGTATTAACACAAACGCAGTCTGGGTAGCATTATATTTGTTCCAAAAGATATTCTTCATTGCAAATTAGTATAATGTAATTTCTAGGTGGTAGGGTAGACTAGCTCACACAGTGGCTAGCCTAATTACCTAACTACCAAAAAACTGAAATAAGCATGACTATCTTTGAGTTCATGTACATTCTGTAAATGTAATGATAAGTGGAATTCACAGGTAATAAAAACCTGTATTGATAGGAAATAAAGAATAAGCTTGAAGGCATTACCTGAAGACACTGTTTCAAAGGTTTGTGTTTATGCAAGATACAATGTGTAAATAAGACACATTATTAACAGCCAGACAAGCTATATCCCCATTCTTCAGCACTGCAGCCCCGCCCCCAAAGGTTCCTGAACCTTTGTAAAGTCCTACCCCTCTGAGTAGGATCTTTTTCTGGGGTAATCACAGTTCCAGGAACTATGGTTTTAGACCCTGGTTCCCGTGGTGGAAACACACAGAGTTCCTCTAAAGGGTCCTAATTCCTGGAACTAGTTCCTGTGGTGGAAACAGGGCTCTATATTTTCATTTTGGGGGGGCAACTTGGGGTCAAAATAAAAAAGTTAGAAGCAAAGCATTGATATATATTATTACCCTTTAAGGTTGCACTTTTCCACATACAGCTGACAAGGAGCAAGATTAGCATTCATTTAAAGTTTCCAGCCACCAGATGCCTCATTTAAACATATTTTCAGTCTCCTTTAACCCATGAAGAAAAATACCTGTTCTTTTGCAGTTAAATATCCCCGAGCTAGTTGCTAGCTGTGTTTTGATTCGCCATTTGAAGCCTGAGCAAAATGAAAACATTATAACTGCTTAAAATAAAATTCTAGTAACATGCGGTGCTGCTGTATTAAAATGTGCACATGTGGAAGATCTGCGTGAAGCGGTGCAAACTGAGATAGTTAAAAGTGCGATGGTGGTGGTCAGGAGGACTGGGTCAGAGGTGGATGTAGCGGTAAACGTGGCACCCCGATGTCACAGCCAGTAAACCTTCGGAGTGACAAGTCAGGGGTGAGCGCTCCACGCTTGGATTCCACAGCTCCTGTCGTCACCTTCGCCTTGTTTAGTCTAAGTGTCACTGTCTATCAGCTCACCGTTACAGAGAAATATTCCTCTTTTTTCCCTGCAGACAAAAGGAGGAGGCAGTGCTGTGAAAATCCCCCATCCAGATTCTGGGAAGTAAGTGAGACGTTTATAGGAACATTTAATGTATTGTAGATATTTTTCAGATCTTTCCAATATTAATTTTGCCCCATTTGCAGTACAGTATGATAACAAATAAATCAATACTGGACGTGAGGTCTGGCCTGTGTGTCATATATACACACTGCTTTTTTTTCACTCCGTACCCACGTCAATGCTCGTGCCCCAGTGGCCAGTATCCCTTCCTGGGTTGTCAAGAGCTTTTGTATTTACAGTTGTCTGATGACATACGATGAATTAAGACTTACAGGTGTTCTTTTTCCTTCCTCAACTGCTACAACCAGCTGTTTCAACTGTCCTTGGCTTCTGTTTCAGCTGTGATTTGGTTTGAGGACCTGGTGCCTCCTCTGTGGCTGGCACATAAGCTTTATACATTTTGATCAGCCTTGATTCATTATATTCTTCAAGCTCAGGGGTCAAACTTGTTGACCAAATACTACAACCTTCAGTAATTTGACAGTAGGTCTCTTGGGTTTCAGGTAGACGATTTTTGTTTAAATTGGCTAAAACTATCCCAAACATTGTTAGTAGAACATTTATACTCAATTGCTTTGTTTAGCTGCACATGTCACAGCTGCCGTTATTGGATCTTCCTAATGATAACAAATGGTGCAGCTTTTTATCGTGCATACATTTTTTCTTTTTTTTTACAGAAAAACTTCCAAAAACTTGGAATTTAAGTCCAAATCTGGTGACCACGTAACTGAACAGCATGCCTCAGAATGTGTGGTGCATGGGGCTTCTTTAGGCTTAGTGATGACCCCTTTTGGAATGAGCTGCAGACTCTTGTGTCATTTATTATTTTAAATTTTTGTTATCAAACTCCCAGCACCACTTATGTGATGTCATACAGGCGCCACCCTCTGGCAGGAGACCTCATCTACACTTGATTCTACACTTTGTAACTTCATATGACAAAACATTTACAATGTCTCAGATGATTACTGCTCCTTCACTCCCGCGTAATAAAACACAGACCGGGATTCTTGAATGTTTAACATAAACAAATGCTGCTCCACCCGCGGCCCCACACCATCACAAGGACAGACGGCCATCCCCTATCTCCTCACTTTCTCACACTCTCTTCTGCCCCGCCATGTTTTGAGCCACGGCTTCAGACTAATTGAATAAGCAGCGACCCTGTGGACCGCCTCTCTGAGGGATTAGGATATGATCTCAAAAAAGCGCTCCTCTGAGGGCAAACACAGCCAATTTAGAACCATTTCATGCTCTGCACTCCAAGCACACGAGAGGCCGGCATGAAGGCCACACACACACACACACACACACACACACACACACACACACACACACACACACACACACACACCAGAAGAAAAAAAGTAATTCATGGGCTCTCAAATCAAGCATGCTTTAAATTCTGGTCTTTCTCTTATGAAACACAGCTGTTTTAATTTTTTTCTGTTTTGTCTCTGCCTTGCATTTCGCTCTCTATATTATACTGCAAAGACCATTAATTATATATTTTCATAAACTACCTTTGGGTTCCAGAGCATCAATTAAAATGTTAATTATGTATTATGATCACAATCTCAAACAGGACATATTGTAATTAAGAAGAAGAAGAAAAGAAGACTGGTAAAAAATAAAAGTTTGTCCATTTATGTTTGTGAAGTAGCATTTCAGTATTCACAGTATACGCCTCACAGTAATCAAATGCTTTCACCCTTCTGGCTCTGCTCCAAGGCTTTGTTTCATCCAATGAATTGTCTGAATTCTGTTTTTGGGTGATTTCTGGACCATTGGGTTTATCAAAGTCCCCTATATGGACTATGTTTAGTCATTCTAAAAAATAGAAAAAATTTAAGTATTCAATTTACAATTACTTAAGATCTCATGAGCCGCTGCTTAATTTTTGTTAAATCTCCTGCAGTCTATGAACATTGTCAAAAAGACTCTCCAGTTTTACAGCCTTTACTTATTTTCTTATATTTATGTCGGACGTGTTAAGTGATTTGTGACTGTCTAAGAGAATATAGTTTATAAGATGATCCTTCTCATATTAAATGCAACAAACTATACTATACCTCCAACCAGCTATGGATTTTCACTCCCATTCTTAAATATGCAATTCATAAGCATTCACATCACTTTAAAACACCATTTCTAGGGGCTCTAGGGTTCAGGGGAAGCAAGTCAAACAGTGTGTGTTTTATTACATGCCTCAGTAATCCAGGAAAGGGGAAGCACATGTCCCCGGTGAAATACGATCGAAATTCAGATTATCTTGTGGATATTTTGCCCCGTTTTAACCTCGCACATAAAATGAATCGTATAAAAGTCTGTCCTAATTCAGCGTAGGTTATTTGTGATTTCTTCTTCTGCTGAGAGCAGGCCCGTGCAGTAGTTTATGTCTGCCTCTCTTTTTCCAGCTGCCTATTAGGATTGTGGCTTTCCCCCCGTGGCAGTGTATCCCCCCCCCCCCCCCCCCCACACACACATACACACACACACACATGGCAGAAAGAGAAGTATGCCCTGCCATTGCTGTCAAAATACAAGTGGGGAGTAGATCTATTAGATACCTATATTTCCAGCCTCAATCCCTGCCCACCCCCCCTGGCACATTAAATATAGAGACAAAACCCAGATGACTGGTTCTGAATCTATGAAAACATGGACTAAGTACACATGCTTTGGATGTGGATTCTCAGAGAAAATAATGAAAAAGCCACTGATGGAGAAAAAAAAAGTATCTCAAAGGACAATTCAATTGAGAAGACACAGTTTGCTGACATGGCTAGCAACAATGCCAACTGTAGATCATTTTTCCCTTTTTAACTTATCCTGCTGGTGATTTTGCTTGTTTTTCACTGTTTGAGAAGAGCTTTTATTAAAAGAGTCTAGCCTATGTTTACGAAATATATTTAACCTTCAACCTTCATCTTTATACATATAAAGTAAATCACTTTTTTAGTGACAGTGCCAGTTGAACACTCTGATTTCAACTCATCTATCTTTATCACGAAGAGTCAAAAACAGTTGGAAGTCATCTATGGTATTTAGTACTGGGTTTCCGTTCAAAAATGAAGCAAGCCCTGATGCCTTAAGTAGCTGAGGGGGAATGGTGCGAGAAAGATTTGTAATAAAAGCCCGCTCAGGTAAATCACTTTTCAGCCTGTCATCACCCGCAAGGGTAATATTATTGGAAACAGGCGGTGTGCATAACATGTGGATATTGGCTACTCGTTTTCACGGTCCCTTAAGACTTGGACACCGGTGAATTCTACATTTCTTTATGAATTATCCTTACAAACCTTGATTTGGCAGACATTTCAATAACCTGTTTTCCTTCTGGTAATTATTTGACCGCTCAACTTTTAATTTCAAACATTCAATTGTAGCTCATAGCATCTTTTTGTTGTCCATTATAAAGGACAGAAGAGTATGATTAGCTAAATGGACTGAAAGAATCAAATGCCTATAGTAAGTACTCAATATGGAAAAATTGGCAGGAGTGAGTATCATAGTATCATTATCACATTATTGGTTTAGTTTATTATTGTGTATTGTATGTGTAAGAAGCATTTTACTCTTGTAGGTGATTCAGCTGAAAACAGTTTAAACCATTTTATTTAATAGCTAAGTTTAAAATAGCGTTGATTATAACATATTTTAGTTTGCATAAATAGCCAAACAGTAATATATCTGTATTCCCATTGTTTTGGGGTGGTTGCTATATTGACCTAAATTGAGTAATTGTGTAGAATAATGTATTGAAGTTTTTAAAACTTTAATTTGCAAAAGAAAAAACGATTAACTTGAGCTATCAAATACATGTGGTGGCTTCAAAAGTACATTATTTGCCTCTGAAATGTAGGGAAGTAGAAGCATTTAGTCTCAAGTACAGAACAAGTAAAGTTGTAGGCTACTTATGGCCAGGACTTGAGTACTTATAACATTCCAACCACAGTTCCAAACAGAAAAGTTTGGTGGTTGAAGCAAATAAATAAAAAACTAATTCTGTTGCTTAATTGAATTAAACAACCCAATATTAGTTTTCTCTCATAAAATAATCAAATCTAATTAATTGACCTCTGGTGGAAAAAGTCCAGTTTTGGCTCTCAGGAAAATGAATTCAGTTACTTGACTATAGCCCCTCTGTCTGAACCAGAGCCTTATCGGCTAAGCAGAGTGAGACTCAGGGCGGTCCACTCACTGTTTGTGTGAGCTCTGAATCTGCAGGCTTTAGAAGCTTTCCTCTTCCCCAGGCAGGGTGGAGAGAGGCTGCTGACTCCACATTCTCATCCCTCTATCCCTCTATCCCTCTTCCTCCATCCCTCCATCCCCCAGTGTCCTGTTTACTCTCTGCAGCCCTTGCGGCCGTGCCACCTCGGAGACACTCCAGACCACCAAGGTCCTGGCGGCAGCCTCCGATTGGCCAGTGACGGGGCCCTCACCATGGGAACAACGAGGGTGAGGTGCTGGGGTGGGTGGAGAAGTGGTGCTGACGGTGACTTAGTGGTGGGGATTTTCTATTTTTTATTTTTTTTGTGGACAGGGCAGGAGAGTGAAGGTATGATTACACGTGGCTAGGCCTTGACATTCAAAACATAGCCTGTTGCATTGTGCCTTTGTGTAAAAATGGAGAACACTGCAGAAGAAGACGCCAGTTCAGCACCAGTTTCACTGGAAATGATTTTGAACGGTTTTCTTGTCGCCCATTCTACTGTTACATTTTGTCTCAGTTCCGGCTGGCAGGAGGTGTTCATACCAACCTACTTTAAAAAAATTCTCAAGCCATGGATGTAATGGGAGATATTATTTTTGACACTGAGTAAAACGGGGAGGGAGGTCACGTTGGCCTAATAATGTCCCAGGATTTTTCTGCAGCTTTGGTCTCCCTCTGCTGGTGGTAGCCTGCACTGCACCATTCTCCTTTTTTCCCAGTCAGCAATAATGTGGAGTGTGTGCACAGAACTATGGCATACCGCAAAACAACCGCAGCGAGCTCCATCATGACATCTATTTTTGAAAGGGTGCCCCCCCCCCCCCCCTGCTTTACATTGTTGAACTCTGTGGCAGCAAACTGAATGTAAAGAGAGAGAGAGTGTCGGTCCAATTTGGGGCAGTAAAAGGGGTTCTGCTTATAGGTCAGTCTGTCAGCGACCCATCAAAGCAAACAGCATTGGCCACGGAGTGCTTGCAGCTATTGAAGGGTTTGACTCAAAACACCCTGCACCCAAAAAAATGGCTGCCATTGTGGAATGACGATAGTGGAAAGAGGGAGAGACTGGTTTCTGTTTTTGGAAGCGTTGTATATGAGGTGTTCGAGGGCTACATTTTGGGGGGCAGTCATCCAGACAGGGAGAAAGAGAGACTGCAGGAGAAAGAGAGGCTTGGAGGGAAGTAGTGAAGAGAAAGGGGGGGATACAGGTGCTTGTGCGTTCGCCTCAATGTGGAGCCACTCTGCAGTAATTTTCTGCTGAGCTTTTTGGAAAGTGGGCCTACCGCTCCGAGACAATCAGCAGAGTGTTGTTTTCCCCATGCTGATGTGTGCTGCTGATGTGTGCTCTGTGGGCCTGAAAGGTCCATGATCCAGCAAAATTAAAAAGGAAATGTTGCTTGTGTTTGTGTACTTTTAGTAAGCAAGGCTTCTTCCCAACTTAGAGCTTTCTTAACGGGGTTTGCACTAAAGTGGATCTCTGGCCTATTTTCTGCGAAGATTCCTGTATTCCCCAATGTGTCCTTAAAAAAAACTTGCTAACTGAATCTACAAACAATCTTTTGGTTCAGATTTCTGTACTGAGACAGGGAAATGCACCACAAAAAAAACAAGTTTAAAAAAAACCAAAAAAAACAAGGGCCTTTCAGCAGCAGAAAGGAAAGAGATAGACAACGTTCAAGTCTGGACAAAAACTCCCACAAACTGAAACAAAACCTGGAACACTGAGGGAAAAGGGGGACTTGCAGGCCCTGACTGACTCTAAAGTGTTTGTGTAGGGTCTTCAAGATTTTGACAGGAAATGTGTGGGCCATTGTTAGTCACTCCCGAGTGCTACCTCAGTGGTACAACTTCCTCTCCTTCCACCAACCCCCATGCCCACACACACACACACACACACACACACACACACACACACACACACACCAAACACAATTAGATGCACCCATAAATCACAACTCTGCATATTTCTGTTGTATGTGTATGATTTATTTTGAAATGACTGACAATTGACCACCTTATTTCATTGTTAAAGTTAAAAGTTATTTATAACTTTTACCTGGACATTTTTTTCTGTGAAATTAAATATAGAATTCACTGTTTTATGGCATGTCCTGCATTTACATTTATCTTGCACAAAACACACTTCTACTGAACTGAAATCAAATTGATTTTTTTTTTTATAATATCCCTAAATCAAAAAATTAAAAGATCATAGAAAATTAGCTCAAAAGTAAAATCCTTAATTTTGATTTGATTTAACCAATAGGCAATACATATAATTTGTTTGATCATTTTAAAAATATATGCAATATTATATAGAAATCTAGAAGTGCTGTATGAAAATGCACTATTTCTTAAATACAGGCTTTGGTCCAAAAAACTCAGCATTTCTCTATTTAAAAAAATATGTAAGTTAAACATAAATGTCCTTTTTCCTTAATACTTTTATTAAAAAAAAGTCACTTCATAATTTAAAATGTATGTTAAACATGTTGTCATGATGCTGACTATAATAATGTCTTTCTATCACTGCCGAAGAATGTTTTTATGCAGGCATTAGAACATCTGTGTAAATATGTATCAGAGAGATATTACATATTTGTTTTACAAACTTAAAAAGTAGCTTTGTTATTTGATAGAATATATAGGAATCGTAGAGATCTTTTGTGGATTTAATTGTTAAATATATTACAGTGTCACTGTTGTTGGGAGAATCTACCTGATAGTATTTCCCAACTGCAATAAATCCCCAGCCTCTACCCGTAAGCGCCTGAACATCATCCAAAGCGCCCCTGAATAGACACAGACACAGTAAATCTTTTTACGCCTGCACTGCCTGCCTACCACACAACACATAAAATGTCTCCCCTCAAAATGGGCTCTTTGTGTGGTCAAGTGAATATGGCCCGAAGAATGAACCGCAGCACTGTGACTCTTTTCCTGTTTCCCCTCGTCTAAAAGCAGACTGGGCTGAAATGAAGGCAGCCTCCCCCCCACCCCCAAAAAGAAAATTACCAAACCAAAGAACAAACCAGCAATGCATTTTTTTGCTTAAATTATGGTCAAATATCAGTGATTCCCCTTAACATTAACCAACCCCCATGATATAAAAAAAAAACCCCAATGCATGTTTAAAATAATACAAATGATGTTGAAATCTGCATGCACGTGGTTGTATCATGTTCCTGAAAAAATGCAGTGTGTAGCAAAAGTTACCCCGATTTTTTGGTTCACCGTTCCTGTAATTTAACATCTCAACAAGATATAGTCGTGACAGATAAATCATTACAGCTTCTGCTTCACCTCAGTGTGACCCTTATGTCTCTCAGTTACATCCAATCCCACCAACTCTCTTGCCTTAAGTCGTGGGAAACGTTTCACACAACAAAAGAGGGGCGGCCGTCCGGGGTTGCCATTTGGGTGCCTTGCGAGGTGTTTTTGTTGGCCATCTGAGCTGTTTTTGGGAGTCAGTCAGACTGAGAACGGGCTAAGGGTCTTTTTCCCCTCAGTATACGGTCCAATTGCTGCAGAGAGAGGCTGAGCTTTTTCGGCTCATCGATCACCGCACGCTAGGAGGGAGGACAGGCGCTGTGGGTGGGATGTGAGAACATACAGTATGGATATGAAGTTTGTGTATGTCCACTTTTTTGCTATGGTGTAACATATTTAAGTTATGCAGGCCCCTTGTGTGTGTGTGGGAGTAGATCCAATAAAACATGACATGGGGAGTATGTTGTGGGCAGGATAAGTACATGTTTGCATGGGTGAGGGGGTCGAGCGGGAGTTCATTTTGTCTGGCTGGAAAAGGTCTCAGTTTATAAAGCACACACACAGGCAATATGTTCATACACCCACCCACGCCTGCACACAAGCTTGTATTAACACACTAACCTCGGACAGAGAACACGCTCCTTCGGTCTGTTTGAACAAGACGTTTGGCTCCATTAAGTTCCCTCAGCAAAGGCTCCTCAGCGAGAGCTAAAGCATAAAAGAGCGAGGCTCGTACACACAAGCCCAATGGATTGGGGGCTCTGTCGGCCACAGAGGCCTCTCAGCAGGCCTGGCAGACTGAACAGAGACCCCGTGCGAGGCAGAGGGGTTGAGTCAGAGGGACGAGTAAATACAGAGCTGATGGAAAGGGCCCCATTGTGGGACCCCAAACCCTGGAGGTGATATGGAGCCCAGCAGATGACCCAGCAGCGGGGAACCTCCAAGATCATTAAAGGCTTCAGCGTGGCCATTTGATCAGAGTGGAACCCACCCACTAAAAACACTGGACACAGCAAGCTGCTGTATTACCCCCCCTCATCTGGAAATCAATCGGCGTGTGGGTGGGACATGGATGTTTTCATTTCAAAAGTCATGTTGTAGGCCTACTGTTACTGAACAATGGGTCGCAGAGTTAAAGTGTGAAACACATACAGTATTATTTGATCACATACCGATCTACTTCAAGCTCCCAAGACTAATGAGTGATTTCACACATAGTACGTCATTATTGAATTATATATTATTAAAGAACAATGTGGTATTATTTTTGGCCTCTTGCGGCAGCATAAGCCAGCATTGACATATTATGAGCTTTTAAGTTGATGTATGGTGTGTTTGTTAGAAGAAAGTTAACTATTTATGTATCCAGCAGATGTCAAGTAACAGTGTCATTCATTTGGAGTTGTGTTGTGCCCACACACAAAAGAAAATAGCATAATAGTGGCATTACAAAATGTACTATAATGTCAGTTACAAATCAAACATTACTAGTGTTACCTTACATTAGCCTGAGCCATGAGCTACTGACTAACTGCTGGGGGTATTTAATTGAGCAAAGGTTTGATTTTCATTCTTCGACGGAGAACCTTTCTTTCAAGTCGTAAAGTCATGCTTTAACAAAAACAAATAAATGCTAGATAAATACTAGGATCAGTGATAGCCAGGTTTAAGATGGCTACTTTGTGGGGGTAAAACCATGAACGGATAATTGGACATTGTGTTCTTATTGGTGGTGAACCTCAGCGGTGTTAAAGACAGATCCCTCACCCAGCATGTTCCCACCGCTGGACGTGACGACACGTGTACTGCCATTAACTGAACATAAACGTGGTCTGTTCGCCCCCCCCCCCCAAACCCCCCCTCCCTACAAATCAGAACCACCTGCCCCTGGGCCCTGAGAACTGGCCGGTCCTCTCTCCGGACCTCCTTGGAGAGAGAGAGAGAGAGAGAGAGAGAGAGAGAGAGAGAGAGAGAGAGAGAGAGCTCTTGTTTGGACAAACGTCAGGGCCAGCTTCGGGGCTCTTACATGAAACAAAGATTGGAGCAGGGAATCTTAGCCTCCTACAACCCCAGGCCCCGTCTCCTCCCTTCTGAGCAAGGGCCCGATATTTTTTAATTACGCACAGGAAACTCTCGTTACAAAGGACACTTTCTTTAGTCAATCTGCGGGGAGGCCGCAAGGAGTTTTGGGGGTCACCCTCCTCTTTTTCTCTCTCCCTCTGTCCTTTCTTTGCTAAGTGAGTGTGGGCGGTATCCACTAACAAACTGGAGAGCATGCCACCCAGAGATTGGGGTCACTGCTGACAGCCTACCTTCTCACTAAAGCCAAAGATGGCACCTGGTCTGTCAATGCAAGCCCCCTCTCTCAACACATAACACACACCAACACCAAAAATGACACAGCCAGCATCTTCACCTCTCTCCAGCACCAAACTCCCTGTTCACACATACTGTCTTATAATGCTTGTCAATATTATGATATTGATATAATGATAGTCTATATAGCTGGACATAGAAATGGTAATCTTTTTTTATTTTTTTCTCAGCTCAGCTTCTTAGCTCCGGTGGTCTCTAACTGACAGGAACTCAGGCACTATTTGTTATCTTTAGGCCCAATAAGTCCATCTGGTTTTGGTTTGGCTCCTCGAGATCGCCCCTGGAGATGTGGATGGAGGGGACTTAGGGGTGAGGCCGCGTGGTGGAGGGGCAGTTCTAGGAGGGCTTTCTCTCTCTCTCTCTCTCTCTCTCTCTCTCTCTCTCTCTCTCTCTCTCTCTCTCTCTCTCTCTCTCTCTCTCCTTTAATTGAATTTCTCACCATTCCAAACCCTGGGCCTTGGACCAAGGATGGAGCGGTAGCATGCGTTTGGCTTCCAACCCTCGGGCTCCTGAAAAGCTACGCAAAAAAATGAAAGAGGAGAAGTCAGAAATGAGAAAATGATTTGGAATAAATCAGTATCACCTGTTTTTTTGCCAAACGACTTGCATGTTTGGAGTAATGGCTATTAGCTGGCTCGGGGCTCGCTCTGCCTGTAGTTTGTGATAGAGGAATGTATGAACTCTCTCTGAACCATCCCTGACATGAAAACCTTTTGTGTCTGACGAAATGACGTGTGAAAATAAACAAACAGTGGACTAAACAAAGCTGTCAGAAGGTATCTGAAATACGTGTTTATTGTGTTGTATTGAAAACGTTGTCTAAAGGTTTGTTTTTATTACATGTAGCCTAGACTTCACCAGGAGAAATATTTTCCACAAAAAAGACAACCTCTGTAGCAAAGGTCCATGTAGTGTTGATGGTTTAACATGTACAGTAGCCCACAAGAAAATAATCTATCTAGCTGGTTAGCTACATCATGATTCATGGGCACTGCTATCTAGTCATCTATGAGTCGGCACTTGAAATACAGAGTATGTTTTCATCAACATTCACTTACGTCCACGATCTTAGGAAATTGCATCGAAATATAAATATTGTTAGTTTTGAATGATTTCTTAAAAGCAAATTGAGCAAAGTTTCTTTATAAATATATGTATTTGTCATCCATCACAATCATTCAACATATAGCTTATAAAGTTATAATTCTGAACATATCATTATCTTTCTATATTTAAATTGTTAAGTTGGCTTTAATATTTGATGTTGGGTAAATATTCCAAAGGTGGTTTTTCATTTTTCTTTCTTCTTTCTTCTCGTCCACTGTCTTAGCAGGGATTTCACAAAAGGGGCTCAAGCTCAAATCATTCTCTCATCCATGTCTCTTGTCACTGTTGGGTGTGTGCGACATAAATCAAAATTAAATAAGAAATTAAAATAACCCTAGTACACTGTGAGTTATTTTGTCGGCCCTTACAATTTTACGGGCATGACAGTCTCAAACTACTGGATGTAAAAGTGGTCAGCTATTGGGTTTCTATGATTTTTGATGGTAGGGTTTTGCTTTTCTGGTATGTCTGTACAATTAAACACACGTTTCCAATGGTACTACCCCCGTGAAGTCTGCACTAATCCCTAACTAACCATGTGGGTTCTGTAAAATAAGACCTTTTCCCTTTCTTTTAAAGGACATGGCAGCTGAAAAGTTAAGGTATACTTTGTGGAAATGTAGGGCATGTGCTCCTCACAATCTCGCATGTTTCCTCGCTGTCATTCTTCTTAATGCTTTTCTGTGCTTCAGCCATTCCTGTGACCTCTGTGGAAACACGTCCATACACACTTTTTTTTCCTCCCTGACATTTTTGAGCAAAGTACCCTTTCCCCTACCGACGTCGACATCATCATCATCCCACGCACTGAGTTTATTTTCTCAGGTGAACAAGCTATACTGCACACACTGGCTCCCTCAGATGCTCTTTATTAGGCTCCTGGAATCAGCTGGACTTTCATCTTGAGTAAGAGCGTGTTTGTGTGTTTAAGGTTTAAATAGTCCTGGGTTGAGATTAGGAACATTTTCACCAAAAATAGTTCATTACCTTGTCACAGAGAGGGGGCGGAAAAAAACGCTTTATGAAGATTTTTTTTTTCAGCGCACACAGAGCGTATTCCTCCCAGTCAGGGTTTAGCATAAGAAAATTATTAATATACTAATTTGTTTGAAAGAGTATAACATCGCCTCAGTTGTATCTATGGGGGACCATTTGAAAATGCAGCCTGCTGACAAGCAACAAACTATTCCATGGTCCCCAATGGAAATAAGCCTTCGGGCTTTTTTGTGTTTTTATCCCTGGCTATTGGCTTTATGTATTTTAATGTAACAGAGTGCTGTTCTTGTTTTTATATATGAAATGGTTGAATAAAATTAATCAATCAATCAATCAAATATAAATAAATAAATATATATTTTTAAATTACGTGTAGGGGAGAACGGGGGAATCTGAGGCATCGGGTAATGTGAGCCACCCCCTGTATCTAGGCAACGGAAAACATTTGTGGTCATGTGAGATATATGTTTTCAAGCCCCTCTCATTTCCCCATGGCCCTGAAAGAGAGGACCTCATGGTGCTGTGGTAAGCATGT
Source organism: Ammodytes marinus (assembly GCF_949987685.1). Classification (NCBI taxonomy): domain Eukaryota; kingdom Metazoa; phylum Chordata; class Actinopteri; order Uranoscopiformes; family Ammodytidae; genus Ammodytes; species Ammodytes marinus. The sequence goes on along the minus strand of NC_137213.1, from coordinate 15,199,010 downwards.
TTTTTTTATCACCAAAATAGGTATTTTGCATGTAAAAGTACATTTTCTTGCTGTCAACTTAATCAACAGTTGTGCCAAAGCAAATGTATTCACGTAGAAAAACTTCTATCATACGTGTTGATGAACTACCAACATGTAAAAACCATGTGATTAGCCTGAAATGCTAAGAGAGGTAGTTTTTTCTCAAATTGTGGTGGTGGGGGAAAGTGAGCCAAATGCTGTGGGGGAAAGTGAGACACTGTTAAGTTTAGTCTTAAACACATTTTAATGTAATATTACATAACATATGTTTTATTTTAATGTCATACACATTGTAGAAAAGCCATCATGCCAAGGAAATACACCAGGAAGACGACATGGGGCAACCACACGGAAAGAGCACCTTCTCATCTTTCCCTGTAACCTTAAGGGCTGGAATGTAGAGTAGGCCTAGTTGTAGAGTATGACAGGCTGATGTTATAATCCAGTTGGGTCTTCTCCTGTGTTCTGAGTCCCAGGCTGTTCTCGCTGGTTCTGATTTTCCTATAGCCTGGAAATCCAGACCCTGATATCTTGAACGATAGAGGGTCTGGCCACGATCAGTAGTAATTTCCAACTCAAGGGGCGGCTCCTACTTGTGCATTTCAAATGCCACTGCACGCAGTTGGATAGCACTACAACCAATCAGAGCGATGCACAAGGCGACGTGAGCCCCTTTCGTTTAGCGAACAGCTGTTAAACTGTTAAATTAAACGTTTGCCGTTGTCGGTCGGCAAAATAGAACATTCCACTTACTTGCTAATGAAAGATTTGAGTGCCGTCTTCCAAATCGTTAAGGGTCGAGGCCAAAGCAGTCTCAAACTCACACAACATATGCGCAGACATCTTTGATGTTTACTATCACGGCTTCGACGTCGCATGCACGTCACTGTCGTCATCCGGTTACGTCCTCCCCAGAGCACCATATAAAGGGCTCTGGCGTGCCCATATTAGATAGAACCAATTGAAACCACCAGCCAGATTTCTGGCTTTCTTGATAAAGCTTCAACGGAGCGTGTCCAGACCAACACGCGCAGCAAATTTTATTTGCCAGCGCCTAGTGGCAGGTCTGGGAATGCCAGGCTAATTTTCCTATTTACCTAGTTTACCCCACCGCTGGGGTAAAGTGAGCCACATCATATATTCACTGCCCTTTGTCATGAAAAAATTCTGCTAATGCCCATTTCTAGGAAAACATGCCCATTTCTAGGAAACATCCTGAATTAATGGGAAATGTGTACATTTGAGTGATAAATCATTTTAACTCGCTTAGAGGGGAGCAAATGTAAAAAGTGTCTCAGATTACCCCGTTCTCCCCTAATGTAAAAAATTAAAATATTATTGAGGAGTATAAAGTTGGTCAGTAAGAACTCAATGCCTTTGGATATCGAAAGGGCAAAGTTGTCAAATCCCCATCTTCTAACTTTACTCAATGCTGTCCAAAGAAAAAGTCCCATTTCTTAATATTTAAAAATATTTAGTTTAAGGTTCAAGAGAACAATATCCTTCTATATGACTTTGTGATTAAACCTGAATTGTAATTGCAAACTATTTGTTGTTTTTTTGTCTTTTTTCACTGTTAGTAGTTTGTATTTCCCACATTTTATTGTGCCCACTGTAAATTCATGAGAATGTACGACACATTGCAGATACACTCGACTGCACTGTGTGTTGCAAGCTGGACTTAAAACAACAGTAAAAACAGGAAACACACTGTCATTTAAGACACCATTTCCATTTAATGGTTGTGTGCGCACTTCACAAATACATGCTGAATTTGAAATTGTTAACACTCGATGAGGACAACTTCATTTACTAGCACTCTGTGTTCTACAAAAAATCTACAAATCATCATGGAGTTTAATTGACTTAAAACCACATACACATATAGTTCTAACAACCTTTCATTATCTTAGGCAACATTAGGTAGGTTGTGTATTACTTTTCAGTCAGTGGACCTTCACAGAAGGCATTTCAAGGATAACCGTTTTGTGGAAAAAGCTTCTACGAAAGTTTGAAAAGACAGTTAGAGTGGTATCACAGCTCAAAGATATATAGTAGAATAAATGTTTAAAAAAAAGTTTAAAAAAATTACTTCTCTGGGTATCAAGTCTAATCTTTTATGGCTAATATAACACATAGAGACATGCAGGGAAATAATTAAAACAATACATTGAGCGCATAAGACATTAACTGTGTGGGTGAACAGTTTGTTATAAAGGGAAAATGTATTTTTTCTTTATGAACATCTGAACAAAGCGGGACATAACAGATGTAGGAAATATGGGTAGATCTGGCCTCACAAGCCTTTTTAAACTATGTTAGCTTTAGGTATAATCAATGTATATAATAAATAAAATTATAAAGTGCACATTCTACATCTCATGACACCGACTGGGCGAAATAAATTCTATCTATACGTACAGTACAATACATATCTGAATCTGAGTTGGGATCTAAATCTCAGCATTTATTTACAGCTTTTTAAAAAAAAGATATCGGATACTATTTGTAACTGAGCGACGAGAAAGCCGACACGGATTATTACAGTCACATGATACGAAACATGCTGTGTCCTTTGTAAAGAAGCAGTTATGAGGTATGTTTAAATCCATCAACAGACGATGAAGACAGCTGCAAACAGTGACAGCACAGTGTGTTCTGGTTTGAGATAAATGAGGGGTGTCTCACTGAGGGGATATTTGAAAAGTGAGTCAAGGCAAAGGTGCCACACAGAGTTGAGTTCTTAGTGAAATTGGTAATACATGTCTGATGAAGCACATTATGACATTAGCACAGTTATGAAACGCCTTGTATGAGGGGATTTAAAACATGACTAGATTGAATCCAAAGCAAGGTAAAATGCCCTTGTTATTTAATATTAATATTATTATATTATATTGGATTGGGTTAAAAAAAAAATGTGTCTGTATAGGGTTTATCTATATTGCTACATTGAAACAGCACACTGGATCACATGTAAGGAAAGGGAAAAGGTTTGAAGGGGTACCCAGAATTCCGGCCCATGCCACCCATAGGTGCATGGACGGAAAGTTAGGTAATTAACATGGACAGGAGGGTTGGTCCAAGTGGCCACAGCTGGAGCCATCACATCATTGTAGCCCTGGAAAAAAAGAAAACAGTGTAAATGTTCAGATTTTCTTTCTGAGTGTCACTGTATATCTGTGACGGGGAGCAAGCTCAAATAGATACAGAATCTTCTTTGCACGAGTCTGCACAAAAATTAAGTCATGCTTCCCCCTTGTGGATGTTTTTTTAAATAAGTCCTGTGAGGGTTAAGCATTTGAAGTTAGACTCTCGATTATAAAACATATATTTAAAGTAAGTAATAATAAGGGAAAATAAGAAGAAGAAGAAACAGACCAACCTCAACTATCAGTTGTGGGCACACACGAAGATCGTCGTGATCTACACATAGTTTTCTGTGGCAAGCAACGAAAACAAACCAAAATTCAATAGATAGTTCACTGGAAGAAATGTAAAGGAAGGATAATGGAACATAATATAGATACACTTATTAACTTCCTCCTCTTCAAATTACAAAGAACAAGAACATTTATTTTGGGGCTGTATAACATCATTTAGTTTGTTTAATATCAGCAAATCTGTGTGGTGTCTAGGTTTATATGCAGGTCAGGGTCTACTGTATACAGTATATTTACCTTTGTATGAAGGCGATGATGAAGGACTGGGTCAGATAGCCAGGGATGTCTCAAGGCCTCAGTTGCCCCCATCCTCCAACTGATGACAAACACAACAACACATCATTCACATGTTAAAAATCCCCAGGTTAACGTTCTTCGATAAGAAGATGGTCAGACAGAAGGAGAAGATGGATACCTCTTATTCATAATGAGCAGTTTGGTGATGAAGTCTTTGGCTTCTGCAGACGTGTCTATAAACTCGGGTTCATCTAAGTTCCACTTGCAAGCCAAGATGTTATTCAGAGTCTGGTTGTCATCGTCACCGAGGAAGGGGCAGAGGCCACTTAGACTAAAAGGAGGGGACGAATTGTCTTTAAAATGAGTGTGTGTGTGTGTGTGTGTGTGTGTGTGTGTGTGTGTGTGTGTGTGTGTGTGTGTGTGTGTGTGTGTGTGTGTGTGTGTGTGTGTGTGTGTGTGTGTGTGTGTGTGTGTGTGTGTGTGTGTGTGTGTGTGTGTGTGTGTGTGTGTGTGTGTGTGTGTGTGTGTGTGTGTGTGTGTGTGTGTGTGTGTGTGTGTGTGTGTGTGTGTGTGTGTGTGTGTGTGTGTGCGTACAGTATGCGTCTACCTACAGCATGTAGGTGATGACGCCAAGGCTCCACATGTCCGTGTTGAATGACACAAAGTCGTAGTTGACCACTTCCGGGGCAAGAAACTCTGGAGTGCCAAAATTCACTTTTAATTTCTCCCGTGGTTTATATCTGTGAGGGAAAATAATTGAAAATGACATTTGTTATTTTGTAGGATTACAGCAGTCCATAAAACATTCAGTAAAATACAGGCAGATAGCGGTACTCACATCCTGGCAAGACCAAAGTCGATGATTTTGACCTTATTTGTGACTCTGCTCACACACAGAATGTTTTCTGGCTGAAATTTACAGTAAAAACAAAACAAATGTATTATTATTTGAGAAACTGATTAAGTATACTCTGTGATTGCAATTAAAAAATTATGTATTTTAACAATTATATGAGTGAGTGAGTATACAACCTTTAAGTCCAGGTGCAAAATGTACATTTTGTGCATGTGCTGCAGGCCTTCACAGATCTGCCTGATGAACATTACAGTGTCCAGCTCCATCAATTTGTAGTTCTCATCAATGATCCTGTCAAACAGCTCTCCTCCACCAACACTAGGGTTAAAGAGAAATGCATTTAAAGAAAAACACCCCACATTACTGGGCAATACTGAAGAAACTCAACAAGCGACAACTATAGGGCGTTACAATGAGCTGTTTTGACAGAAATAAAAATATGTGCTGAACAAATACAAAAAAAGGAGGAGAGAGAGCATACTATTCAAGTACAAGGATGATGTCATTTCGGGATTCATAAGATGCATAGAGTTGGATCAGGCTGGGATGGTCCAGGTTATTCATGACTTGGATCTCATTCTTCACCACCTCCTACCAAAAACACAGGTGCCAACAGACAGACAGACAGACAGCCAGATGCAGATGCGGACCAACGCGGACACGCAAGTTCAGACCAACAGAAAAGCCAGCACACACACACACACACACACACACACACACACACACACACACACACACACACACACACACACACACACACACACACCACACACACATACAGAAACACAAAGACACGATGAGAGGTGACAGCTGTTACCCCGCTATGAGACAATACATCTTCTTGTCTAGGTCAAATATTTCTCGCCTAGGTGATAAGTATTCCGTCTGCTTCTGTTCCAAGTGGCCTTGTAGTAGGCTAACATGTACTAAAAATTGTAACTGAACCCCTGCTTTTTATATAGCGTGCAGTGTGGCTCTCACTGCTGCATCTGAAATAGAAAAATAAACTAATTCTTTACCCCGACACTGAACGTCATGGTGCCGTACCTTTTCCTTCGGACTCCGGGCTTTGATGACCTTCGCTGCCAAAGTGAGGCCGGATGAGTTTTCCACACATTTGTGCACCTGGCCGAAACGACCCCTTGAAGAAAAGAAAGTGTGAATATTTGCAGAGAGAAACAGTAAACAACTCTATCAACTCAAATTGTACATCCTAGCATCTGAGAAAACAAGACTGTAATAGTGTCCTGTGCTTCCATGACAATTCCAAAACTGATCTTTCTCTTCAGACAATCAGGTTTTACTGTAGGACAGTGTCGTCACTTAATCTGTTATTTGGGAGTTTGGCTGTGTCTCCTCTTTGAAGACTTGGATTAACACTTAGTGATTAGCTACCAGCTGGCACCAGGGATACGATTTCACATACCACCCAGGCCTGAGGTAAAAATAGCTGCCGTGACTCTGAAGTTATGAACCATGGGAGAGGGAGGGGTGGGGGGATATGCACTGAGGCATTATGGGGAATTGACAACTTATTTCTCTCTGCCTTTGATCTGATCAACTGGTCAATCAAAAGCTTTCTTCTTTCTTTTTTTTCTTTTTACATTACACAGAGATTTGTGAAAGCATGCATGCTCACCCGCCCAGGACCTCCTGCCAGTTGATGGTGTAGTAGTTGCGGATCGGGTTGGGCTTGGCCGAAACAATGCGGTGATTAAAAGGAGCTGTTGGAGGAGGACCGGTGTCTATAGAAGGATGGGGTGGGAGCAGAAAAAAAGATAGAATCTGTTCTAGTGATTAAGTTATGAGGAATGTGAGAACATAGGAACAGCGCTGTTAATCAGCCACAGTAAAGCTTTCCAAAAGGCACGGCTGCTATAATCGAGTTAGCACGTTGTGCACTGATGCGCTATGATAAACATCCACTACAGACGCAGTTGCTGTCTGATTATTACCAGGCGTTAGCACAATGCGTTGTGTGGTTTAAGTGCCAGACTGCATCAAGGGCTTGATCTTCAGACTATTGCACCTCCGCACAAAAATCAATACTGATGTACTCTATCTGCAATAGGCTAATATAGGCCGATCTATCTGTCCAGCTCTGGTTTGAAGTGATTCATAAAACAACTATAGACTTATGTTAAAGCATTTAAATTCAAACTACTAGGCCTATATATCCCGATACAGGGGTAACAATACGATATATTGCAATATATTGCGATCTACAAAGCAAGAAGATATGTTGCGATTTTTTCTATTTTTAGAAAAACTCTCATAGTGTCGACACACAATGTTAGTATATGCATAGACAAATACTGTTTATTTGTATGGAATCAGATTTAGAACAGTGTAAATGATGGCATGAAAGCAAATTAATGCCCATGTCTTACCGGCAGCAGCGAGATACATATATAATTATAATTTTTTTTATATTGAGTTTTGCAAATCATGTTTCGATACTGTATCGCGAAGATAGGTATCGCGATATTTGAATGTATCAATATTTTCCAACACCCCTACAATAAAAGTTACAAAAACAGTGTATTTAACGGTCAGTCAGTCAGTTGATCTTGCAATGATGGACTTATTGAGTCTTTTTGTGGGCCAAATACGTAAAACTTGGTGAGTAAAACTAAATTTATTCCAAATCGGGGAGTCTTCACTCACCGATAAAGTACCGCTGGACCTCCTCTACTTCATCGTCCTCTTCCTCCTCCTCAATGTTTTCCTGTCTCCCTCTCTCCACCATTTGTTTGAGGTTTAACTGGAACTCCACTCCATCTGCCTTGAAGACGGCCCAGCCCTCCGACTCCAGCCTCCCTTCATCCTCCTCCTTGTGTTCCTTCTTCTTCGTCTCCTCCACCACCTTCACCACCTCCACCACTTCTACCACTTCCACCACCTCCACCTGGCTCTGTGTGTGTTCCTCCACTACAAAGTGTTCCTCAGTCACAAAGGACTTGACGGTTGTGCTGCTGATCTCTGATATCTGGTCCTGTTTTCCCTCAACAGATGGAGAGGCCTCTTTGTTGTCTTTGCTGCTGGAAAAAAAATGTTTTTGTTACAGCTCATTAATGAAGCGTATCCTCTGTAGATGTTGCTAAAGGTATAAGTTCAAAAACTGAACTAGATCTAGGGAATTTCCCAATTCTCGCGTCCTGCATTATCAAAAAGTGTGTCATGAAATTATTTCTCAATGATATGATGATGACGTGTGAATGAACTAAACTAAACATGGACTACCTTGTGGCAGTCGGCTCTTTCTCAGCTTCCTGGACTGCAGGGGTCGCTTGGGCTTTGGCTACTTCTTCAGCAGGAGGACCGGCCTCTTCCTCCTTCTTTTCCTCTGGGATGCTGAGCTTTTCTTCCTCTTTCTCTTTCACTACATCCTCTGCATCAAGCTTGGGTTCCTTCTCTGTAACCGCTGCTGCCTCCGCCTCCTGCACCTTTTCCCCAAACACTTCCTTGATAACCGTTTCGACAACCTCTTCTTTCTCAGCCACAGCCACTTGGGCATCTTCACGCAGGTAGTCCACCAAGTTGCATTCTGGGGCATCGGGTTGTAGATCTTTAGGGGAAACTCCGGCCTCCAGATCCAGACATTCAGGTGTCAGCTGCTGTTTACTTGATTTCTCTGTATTCTCCCGATTGAGCTTTTGGACCTCTTCGAAAAGCAACACATGCTTCTTCCGGGAGACAATTTCTGCAAAACATACAAAGAGAACTTGAATGTAGTCTCTCGCAAACCCTATCTTGCAAAGCTTTCCAACAAATTAAGATGTATTAGGATTTTTTTTTATTGTGTAGGGTTATAGACTTCCTGGGTTTGCCAAATATTTCACTCTGTCCCTCTGAAACGTGCTGTCTGTGTGTTGGTTGACTATAACTTTTCATGTAATTGAAAATCTCTCAAACACAATTAGACGTTCAAAGTAAGAGATACACGTATATTTATGTTAATATACGTGTTACATCGCTATATATTCATACAGTGATCACTCATACAGTGTGCGCCCTTCATAACACAGCTCTGCACGTAATCGGCGGATAAACTTTTTCTTGTATCCTACAACCGTTTATCCAATCAGAAGAGAGAACTCTACAAAGAGGCAGGCTTTCTGCCCTTGATGAACGCACAGAGAGTGAGAGAGAGGTAAATGTTTGCCTGGCTATGATGGCAGAGCAGGGGGGTATTCCATCAAGCAGGATTAAGCAATGGCCTATCTTATTTCCATAAGTCAGGCTTAATTTAGTGAGAGTTGAGTTCCATCAACGTGGCTTCTATGAATCCTACCTGCATAACCATTGTAAGTTATGCTTCTGAACTAGCCTGGTTCAGGGCAGGCTAACTGTCAAGCTAAGTTTAGCTGCGTGTCAAATAATGTCCCACAGGAATCATTCCCAAAGTTTTTTTTTTTTTTTTTTAAGACCACTTTGTGTTAATGTGGTGACGTAGGGACGAGGGAGGGGACTGCTAACATAAGTTACTGGCAGATAGTTACTTACTTTTCCTTTAAGTAAGAGAGTGTCTTGCTTTGAGAGTTAATTCATGTTTTTATGCACATATTGTGTGTGTAATGTCTCGATGGATATTTGAACCAGACACTGGAGTTTAAGAAGTGTAATATTTCTGCAGAAGTAACAGTAGGCTATGTTGATCTCAGCACCTGTTGTGTCCGGAGGCTTCATCTTCTTTTGAGCTTTCAGGCCCATGGCGCTCAAAGAGGGCTTATCTGTCCCATCATTACCTTTCTGGTCCTTCAACTGGGAAATACAACAACAACAAAAACATCTCCTCAGTTAAAATGTTATATTAAAGGAATATAAGCTTAGTGACATTTTGAATTCTGGTTGTTATGTCTAAAATCTACATTTCAGCGGGGTTACATTAGAACCAGTTACTGTCCCGAAGCTTAGATTAAAAAGCAAACCATGTTTTTCTTTTCTTTTTCAAATTTAACTTGACAAAATTCAAAAATCTTACAATGTTTCATGTTTCTTGTGAAGAAAATCAGTGCAATAATGTTCACAGTATGGAAGAGCAAGGTGCGGGCCTGAAGCCAGAAAATTCAAAAGCACATATACTTACATATCAGAAATAAAAAGACAAATACCTGTAAACATGCAGACCATAAGCACAATAAACCTACAAAGTTTCCACATTTGCGAGAGGCGAAGAAATGCTTAGGTCCGCGGAGCTTTATCTTGTGAGCCGGCTGTGGAGAACTGGGCTCACATGCAGGAATTATCTCCAGATTTCTTTTACTGGCTTTGTTAGGGGTCGGTTTCTAGTAAAAGACAAGATGGCAAACCTTAGTAGGGTTATCGGAAAGCAAAAGGAATTAAAGAAGTATCACGTGTTAAGAATGGATGTCAATGCAAGAGACAGATATGATGAAGTTACGATCACTTATAAAACACACAGTACAACAAAAAGCAAAAAACAACAACATTGAATTATATGAAAGTGACAGGTTGATTTGATGACGTTAGGGTCAAAATGTACACATGTAACATGAAAATGAATCACATCAAATGAAAACAACAGATAACATAACCAACAAAGGAACAAATATATGCAATACCTCTTCTGTTGTCAGCTTCAGATTAGCACATTTATTACACAGGTCTGTGTGTGCAGTCTAACTTGTGTAATGGCATGCCTTTGATTATTCGTGGCAGATGGATAGACTGGCAGAAGGGCAGTGAATTTATAGCTTATCACTTGTCGCACTCAGTGAGGGAATGCCATGCCGACCATGAGCGGAAAATATTACGAGCGACCCTAGGCTAGGCTGTTGTTCAAATTTCTCAGCTGAGGAAACTCACTAAACACTCACACTGTGATCAGGTTAGCATGGAAAATCCTGGGGGTCTCACATTGGTCCGCTGTATACTGTCGTGAGGTAAACAGAGGAGGGGATATTTCTAGGAGGGTATTTCCCTAGTGACAGCAGTGTTTTCTGGAGTTCAGAACTCTCAATCGCGGGATTGGAGGCAGCGTTGAGAGGCCATACTAAAAGGAATTACTTGTTAGATATCGTATATACCTCTGGAGGTGGAGGGTGATGGAGCAACCACCTGATAAGTGCTCTGACGACCACATAAATTCCCTGAAATGTTATTCACGCCGAAGCCCTTCCGATTGGCATGTGGTCATTAATCATCATGTAGTTGGATCAGATTCAGTGAGTCATATCTTAATTTAACACAAATATAAATACAGAGAACTTCACTGTTGTACACTTTCCACTTAAACACAACATTCCTTGAAGTATAGGTGATAACCTTGCCCCATGATGTTACGGCCACTCAGTTGTGTTTGCTCTTTGCCTTGTGGGACACAGAAGGGAAAGCAATATGATTCTGACATCTTCAGCTACGCAAGCAATAGGAGTGTGGTGATTAGATGCTAGGGTGTCTTAAAGTGCAACTCATGCCATTCAAGCCAAGCAGCACTGAGTGACCTTTGTATAGGGTCGTGGTCTAGGTTATGATGATATATTAATAACAAAAACCTTAGGATTGATTTGGAGGTGACTTCGGTGTCACAAGAAGTATTTAATTCAGCCAAGCTCAAAGTTAAGACTTAAGACATATGTTAAAAAAATAATAATAATAAATGTAGTAAATTCAACAACGCTGACTTACTAGTGCAAAGCACAGTGGACCTACAGTAACCTCACTGAGGTTGGCGCTCCTTCGTAGCGGAGTGGTTACCACGCATGCCATTAATTTGCTACGTCGCCAGTTCGATTCCAGCCGGCGACCTGTGTTGCATGTCATTCCCCTCTCTCTCCCCACATTTCTTGTCCACAGCTTTGAACTATCCATTAAAGGCAAAAACGCCCCTACATATACCTAAAACAAACACAAACAAAAAACTCACTGAGGTTATATTTACATAAGTACATATTAATCTTTTAACTTTTTCTGAACCTGTGCCAGCACTTCCTAAAACACCACACACATTTACTGGAACCTCTAAATCAATGGCACCATGACAGCGATATATCAGCAGGAGTCCAAATAAAAATTTATGAAGAGCTATTTTGCGCTGCAGCAAGTTGAGTAATTTGCAAGAGACTTTAGGCAACAGAGAGTAACTAGTGATGTAAACCCACCATGTCCTAACTGGCACAGGTTTGAATTGGACACAAGGCTCAACAGTGTAAGGCTACACATGTGTGAGTGAGTGAGTCAGAGAGAGAAACAAGCTGCCAGAAAGAGAGGAAGACTGACTCATCACAATTTGTTGACACCCGACTCCTGGTGAGCTGAGGAGGTTAAAACCCTTTTAGACCACAAACACTGCAACCCGGATCCAAAAACAGCCATTCTAAACTGGGCCACTCACATTTCACCCCTGGCCTCACACCGGCCCTCTCGTGCCTCGCCGGGGTGGCTATGTTACACTCAGCATGGTTAGGGATCCACCAACTACACGTGCGTTAAATGGGTGCTTTAAAGTAAGCTTTTTAGGTTCTTAATTACTCTACAATGAAAAGTTGGCAAATGTACACGCAACATCCCATACACTACCTCTTACCCCAGCTAATTATATGTGGAATTTAACACACAAGCCAAGGCACATTCATGGGCAGCGAAACGGTTGGAGTGGTCAGATTTACTGCTATGATCATTTTCACATGTTCTGCCAAGAACACCATCTTACCAATATCTGAAACATCAAAATCAGCATGGACAATATATAGCAATTTTGCTACACCTAAAAGAACCAGAATACATCTATCAACAGTGATGAATGAGCTACGATATTGGGAAACACCTTCAAACTAAACACTTTCGAGCACAATCTTAAAACGATTAAAGTCTTAATCCATATAAACGATAACAGTTATGGATAGTAGTTCTCCAAAACCTACTTTACCTTAAAAGCAACATTATGCAGCCCTTTCACATTTGGCTATACAGTCTTCACACACTTGAAGCAACGCTATTCATCAGCATGTAATTGCAGGCTCTTAGTCTCTCACCTTGTCAAGCTTCTTGTTTATTGCGTCTGTAGATGATTTCCTCTTGATAGCTTGTTTGCCTTTACTGTCTTTGCTTTTGGATCCCTTCCGAGCTGCAGGGCCCTTTAACATTAGCTCCAGAACCCTGGAACTCTTCACCGTCTCCCCGATGAAGCTGATCACCTGCTGCATGCTGACGACCAGTTTTTCCATCACTTCAAGCTTCTGAGCCTGCTGCTCGGACCGCTGGTTCACCACCGACATTACGGTGCTCATCTCCTGACATATATCCTTCACCTCTCGCCCCATGCCCTGTGTCTGGTTCACCATCTTGGGTGGAAGATGGATCTCCTCCTTGTCAACCTTCAGGTTCTCCATATCCTTTTCGATGCCGTCTATGTCGTTGGACATCCCATCCAGTCGGTTGAGGACCTTCTCTTGGATGTTGATGAGCTTGTCCATCTTGCTGCTCAGGGACTCAATCCGATTCTGGATGAGGTCGAAGCTTGCACTGTTGCCATCCCCTGCAGCGTTCTTTACCAAAGAACTCATAATGTCCGTGAAACAGAAGGAAAGATCTTTTCAAAAATTGCAGCCAGCTCTATACCCTTCAGTCCTCCCCGTTGGTGTGCAAACCGATAACAATTCAGAAAAGCTGAATAGTGCAACAAAAGTGATTAAAGATCAAAAATCAACAATCATCAGCAATGCAGTTGAAGGTTTTAAACCTTTACAACTGAAAACTCAAGTAAAGATTGTTCTGACTAGTAATTAGTCCAAAAGAAATGTCTCTGTTTCCCTCACACTTGGTGAGAGTGCCTGCCTCTCTCCACACTAGCATAGTATTAAGAATGGAGTGAGCCGGTGTCCCTAAATCTAAATGGACAGCCTACGTCAACAGAGGTCAAGTATTTGGGGTGGGGGTTTGGCAGAGCTTGGGCAATGAGACATTTGAGAGCCTTTAAGTGTTAAGCCCACAACCGTTGGTCGCCTGCTAGGTGTCAAAATGGTCACCGCACACAGTGTGTAAGACAAATGTGACAATGCTCATTTAGTTTTACAGTTGTTGTTTTTTCTTATTCAAATGACAAAGACATTAACCCGTTGTAACAGATGGACATGCCTGGTCCACATTCACGAGTGGATTGCACAGGTATTGAAAAATAGAGAAGAAGCACACACAGAAGGTGTGTTGTTTTGTTTATTTCAAAGTAAAACAGAGATTTTATTGAAATTTCTAAATACATGTTGTGCTGACAATGACAAAGAAATGTTTAAATAATATTCATGGCACTGAACAGTATGAAAGTACTGAGCTGCTGCTTATGACACACTGCTGTATGAGGTTCTGTCTAGGTACAATTGTAAATGAGAACCATGTTGCTTTGCACATTCCCTCCTTATCTATGGATGCCTTTAAGTCGACGTCATGGGAAATAGAGAGTCTGCGGCTCCTAGCCGAGTGGTGCTACAGTAAGATGTTTAGCCCTTCTGCTGAAAGAAGAGATGGATGAAAGATGATTTATACGATGCCTACTCACTCAGTGACAAAAACATCCAATGATAACCTCCATACCAAAGTCAGGGACCAATTTTAATTTAGCTCGTGTAATATGACCACCATACTTATTCCCTATAAATCAAAATATGTATGATTTTTTCCTACAGACTCGTGTTTAGTCAACTCACAGGGTACAAACAGATATAAAAGTGTATAAAGAATAAATGCAATAGTCAAATGACTTAAATAAAGATATGCTATATATACTTTCATTGCTATATATACGTATATTTCTATTTGTACTTTCATTGCTATGTATTTATATACATATACATATATACATATTTATTGCATTGAAAGTTGCTTATGCACACAATTTCCTGACAGTTTTGCCTCACAAACCATACAAAGTCATTTTGTCTCCATTAATTAGTGGGCGGCAGAGACAAGGGGGATTCCTGCTTTGCACAAGGCACCATGAAATACTTGTGACAACAGAGGCCCAGACTGCAAACTGAGCCGCGGTGACCCCGGCCAAACTCGCCTCACGGGTGCAAGAAACCAAGGAGGGATGTGAACCTGGCAGATGAAGTGGGGTCGGGCACCAGCTTGCATATTACTTTCTTTCAGCCGCGTGAAAGGATTGCCGCAGTGGAAAGAACAAGTGACTCTGGTGGGGCAGAGACAGATGGGAGTGAGACTAACCATCAATCACACAGGGACGCTCACACCTGCCTGTGGATACAAACCGATGACAGACAACGTAGGTCAATCACAGCATGTTGTATCAATTCAAAGGGGCAGGGACTCAGTCAACTTTCTAATGCCTTGGCGTGCATGTAACAGACTGGATGGTTTCCAAACAGGCGGCAAAAAAAAGGCAAGTATTTTTTTCAACTTTAAAAAGTGTTGCTTAGAGGTAGGGGAGCATTCTAAGGTTATCAAACCCTGCGGTGGATATAAACAGACTCCTGGCCTCTGAGGCTTATGACACAAAGCAAATATCGAGTGTATATCACTTCAACTTGACAGTGACACTAACGCCAAGAAAAGTAACAGCATCATGAGCGGTGCTAAAAGTCCTCTCTCACCTTCTTTGCCAAGCCCAGGGTATGTGTACACACACAGCCTGAGCAGGCAAGGTGGCAGCTGAGAAACACTAGCCTGTCTTCTACTATTGCACGACTACAATGTTGTTTAGGTAATGTGGCAGCAAAATGATTAGGATGAAACGAGGAATTGTCATCTGCTCAGAAAGCCTATGCACTGTGAAACAAATAATTAATATTTTTTTTGTGTGTGTGTGTGTGTGCGTGCGTGCGTGCGTGCGTGCGTGCGTGCGTGCGTGCGTGCGTGCGTGCGTGCGTGCGTGCGTTTGTGTCCTGGTTGACCTTGCAGTTTGAACGCCTAACGACTTACACACATCAAGAGCGGAAAAGGGTTTAAAAGTAAACTGATCTACGGCAGACGGCTTAGCTCCTTTAAATCATAAAACTTCAAAGGCTTAAAGGCCAACATGAAGTCTTTGCAACCCTAATACCTATAAAACGAATAAGTTGTAGTTGTTGCTGTCTTTTTACAGAATGTCAATAAATGGGCATATTGTAGGGCTGCAATGTTCTATGTAATGTTCAAAATTAAATAAAAGTGCTCATCTCAGTTATCCAAAGCCCAAGCTGACGTCTTATTTTCATCTGACCAAAACCCCAAACCCAAAGATATTAAATCCACAATGGAGTTGTTTATTATACATCTATAGGGAACGCTAATTATAACATGCATAATTATGAAGACATGGTAATAGATAAAAGCCTCTGGGATATTTTTTGTATGCAAATAACTGCTTGCTTATAGTTTTAAACATTCAAATTTAAGCATACATTTTATATAGGCTTTCAAATAAAGCGGTTGAACCAGATGGTATTGTCCTGTGAGTGCATTTACATGAGCACATGTTCACTTAGTTTTTATAGCCTATCTACTTTTTCAGTTCTCGGGGAGGTTACGTGGTTGAATAATGTAACGTGCATGGCCCTCTGCATTAAGGCTATTTGTTTGGCACTGGGACAAGATGAACAGTTAAAAATGGAGCCCGCCACCTCTGAAACAGAGAACACAATGTCCTGGGAAGCCCTGGGACCTGAGTGCTGTGGCTGATGTCCAGTCACCTCTCCGCTCACACACATCACACAGGCCTGCCAAGCGCTGGCTGCGTTCTCTTTCGGAAACTTGTGGGCTTATATGTGTACGGCAGCCCTGAAACTTAACTCCTGTGCTAATGTCTAAGACATCTCTCCTGTACTTTCCCCGTCATCGTGTGTTTTCTCCTGGCATGTAAACACATTTGACAGACCCTTTTGCTTGTGTTTATTCAAGGTTATACTTACACTAGGCTACATTATGCTAACTTAATTAACTGACCCCCCACATATATACAGTACATACATACATACTGTACATACATGCACACAAATGCACGCCTGTTTGCCTTGTGAAATGCAGTAAATGTGCATGTTATTGCATCCAAGCTGATGTATCCAAAATGTTGAGAGATTGCATAGGACAGGCACCGATGCCTTTTTGGAATTGGACACGCTCGGAGGAACTAAATCATGTGAAACTGTATGTGCCTGATCGAATCATTCTCTAACTACTACAGCAGGTTTGTATTTTCAACAGCAGGTGGCATTGACCACGTGTTATGAAGGAAGAAGAGTGAGCTGGATTGTTAGTCATATTCCAACCCAAAATCTATTGTTGAGAAACACAAAACTCCTTGGCTTGCCAGGCACAGCTCTAAAATATATTTTCAAAGATGGAAAAAACATAGAAACTTCTCACACCACTCCTGCAGCATAATCCACTTCTCCTAATACAGAGAACTTCTTCCTGACAATAATCTTTGCAAATGAACACATGTGTCTTCTCACAAGCTAGAGGATGGTGTGTGACTGCATGACACTGTAACAGGGGCAGTGTTTTATAGCTATAAAAGCATACACATCATGTACAGCAAAGGAGAGGGATCAGGCAGGAGTGGTACTATTTTTGGTGCAAATAAACATCAACTAAGTAATATTTTCGTAATATATATTAAAACATTATTTGTTTGATGAATTGTCAGAGAAAGGACGGAGAGGTCTATTACAATTTCCTGCTGTTGTACTTTTATTTCTATTTAGCATAATCAATCTTCCTTTTACTTTAGAAATCATGTCAAGTATACAGTGTAGTGCATCTGCTTGAGGAAGATATTTTCCCAGGTGCACTATTATTATCAGTATATGGCGTGCAAGAAAGGATTTCATAAGCGGTATTAAGGGTTAGCGACAGAATGCAAAGAAAGCTTAGTCACATACTCGCTCATCTGACAGCAAATGTCAGTGTGGATTTACTAAATGCCAAGAGAGGAATTGAAACAAGAGAGGGCGAGAGGGCTTCGGCTTGTCTCTGAGGTAAACCATCACGGCATTAAGGACTACGGTACCTTTGTGTTTTATAAAGATGTGTAGTAGCTTTACACATTTATACGTACTGTATATCTCATATAAAAAAAGCCTGCTTCGGTGTGAAATAGGTCGAGTAAGATATGGGGGAAAAAAAGGAACAGATATCCTACAGTAATACCAGAAACACAGAAATAACACAGGAGGAATCATATTGTATATTAAAGGGTAATGAAATGCAAAAACAAAGCTCCCTTGTGCTGATCTGCAAACGTTTCTCACCATATGCGACAATATAAAATGTCACCATTGTACTACACATTAAGAAATGCTACAATGCATCACATAACCAAAAATGGGGATTTTCAATCACTAGGTGGCAGCAAATGCAGCTTTTCCAGCCTGTGTTTCATGGCCATGAAACAATGCAGTGTACATGTAAGGCTCTACCACTAGAGCCCACTGTACCTTCACATGCAGACTCTCTAAACTCAGCGATCATTCACACCATCACTAACCCCCTTGGCACTTTGTATCCTCATGGTGCTCTACGTAACACACACACATCCTAATGACCACTATCAACTTTCACTAAGATACTGAGCATTGCATTACTGTTGGAAAAGGATTAGACACCATATGTTGAGCTAACTTATCAAATTAAATGTGGCACTTAGCCCTGGGATAACATTGGATAAGTGGGTGCAAAAGTTAGCCCTTAATTGTCCAGATAATGCAAATAATCAAAGAATTGTATGGAAAAAACACAGAGTATGCAGGAAATACAGGTAAGAAATGGGTTTTTAAATAAAACAGAAAAATCTAAAATAATGTTATAATAAAGAAAAGAATATATCAAGATATCCCATACAGAGCAACATATCCATTGTATAAAAAATATCTAACCATAGCATGTTGAAGTCGGAGGCAAAATTCATTCCTTTGTTCCTGTACCAATGATAATAGCTGTCATAAATAAAGAAGACAAGACAATGCATTCGCCTCATCTCATATGAAGTGGCTACATGTAATTTGATGCTGCAATACATCACTACATCACAACACCTCTCTTCTCCCAGCTGGAAACTTGTGTGTGTTGTGTTCAATGGCGCTTGTGTGGGGATTGTACCCAACGCAATTCAAAGTCTTGTCATGCATCCGTTTAGGAATGTGATACCAACTGTGAATCGGGGCCTCTTCCAAGCAAACTAAGAATAACATCAAACCGAATAAAGAAAACCAACCAAAGTGTAAGCAAGGACGCCGTGGTCCCTCTGGCTTCCATTTAAATAACAGGTCTTCACGTTTCAAGAATGCATTCTTATGCCAATTCTTCATCTTTAACAGTGGTGTTAATACATCCCTGCTTTTACAACTCTAGATGCTTCTCGGCTGCATAGCCCAAGAGGCGAAGACAAGACAGTGAAAATGATGCTCAGTCAGTGCCAAAGGAGTAGAAAATGACAGAAATAAACCAATGTGTCAGCAAAACAGCATTTTAAAATGGACTCCTTCTTCAGCCTGATTGGACATTCCTATGAGGAGGACACCCAGATGATCAAGTAAGAAAGGTTATTAGTTGTTAGGGTTGCACCAGCTGCTGTCACCACCTCTGAAGACAGCCCAAAGAATGCTGAGAGGACATACGGTATAAGTAAGTGCACCAAGCCAAACACACAACTACAAATAAATCTGACTTCTGACTTCTGACTTCTGACTTCTGACATCATTGTTTCTGCAAACAGGTGACAATATATTGTGTCATTTCTTGCAGTTTTCGCTATATACCTGTGTGTCTGATTGCTTGCTATATAAATACAGTGTATCAACGCAAACAAAAGAAAAAAACTTTACACAAAACTTTACTGTACTCAAAGGTAGACACTTGTCTTTGCCATCTGGCAGTTCATTGCAACATTTCAACAAACACAAATATTAACCATATAAAAGAGATTTCTTTTTTATATGAATAGCTTTATTATAAATGACCAACTGCTATTGCTCCAAGGTTAATAAACTAATGTTTGAGTATTATTCCACAAGTGAAACAGTCCTGTACATACATATACAGTACCTTTATTGCAGGTGAAGTGGATGCTCTGGGCCTCCTCTTGTAGCAGAGTAAATCGCCCAGCCGGCGCCAGAGATAGGAGGCGACCAGACACATGCTGCTGACGAGCCAAATGTCCCAGCCCGGGACAAAGTTTTCCACGTCTTTAACTTTACTCTTCATCCTTCTTCCGTAGCGTTGATGTTCCCCTCTCATTAACCACAAAGGAGCTTAGATTTGAGGAGACTCTCAAGTGGAGCGTAAGAGGAGATGACAGTTCCTTACTCTGTGGTAACGGACGGACCGCCCCACCATTGATACCACACTATCCTCTACGGCCTCTCTTAATTCAGTCAACGCCCCTCACCCATCAACACCTACAGCCAAAGGACGGGCAGTTTGTCCCCATGACAAAGGAGTGACAGGTGCCAGCAAAGAGGGTTCGAGAGACGAGCACTCTCTCACACGATCTAATACTTCCATCTTTGCTACAGAGCGGTACTTTCACAGTACCCGAATCTGGTTGAACTAAAAAGCACAGTCCACCCAAAGCAAAACATTCAAAAAAGTGGTGACATTTAAAACTGAGAGAATTGTGATAAGGGGTGTCGTCTTCCTGTCAACAGACAGTTGGATGTGGGGTAAATAAATAGCCTGTGCTATTGAATTACCGCTCCAAATGTCACACGGACTATCACATGGGTGCATACACTCTACTGACGTGTTTTGTATTATGTTGTCTGTCTGAACCCTAAGTAATCATGTTGTCCAAACTGAACAACTTTATTAAACCAAAATCCAATTAAACAATTAAGGCACAGATTATTTTTTTAACGGGCAGTATCTCTGATGACTCAACCACGTAATCTGTATTGTGCAACAGTTCACTTACTGTTTAGGACATAAGGCCACAAGGCCCAGAATACATCATCTGGCTGACATCAGCCAATCACAGATATGTCTGGAAATCTCCTCGGGGTCTGGATTCACCACTGACTGTCTCTGCCAAACACAATCATGAGCTCACTTCTGGATGGGAGCTGCTCTCTCACTGCTAAAATGATTATCTTGTCTGCCATGGGTGGTGTGGGTGCAAAACTGGTCTTTAGTTACCCACTATGTGTCAGTTTGCGTAATAGGACACTAGTTAGTTAGTTATTAGTTACACATGCAGCATGTGATCGATAGATCACAACCTCTGGCACTGTAGTATGCTCAACTCAGCTGGAGTTCAGGGTGATAAGCCACCTATAGCTACTCAGGTAAATATTAAGTTATTACCACGGGAGCGCCCCCACACGTACCATTGGGGCTCAGTCCCTCTCACCCCATTTTAACTCTGTCTCTTCAACTGTCTAAAGGTGAACATCGCTCATAAAATATAGGCCAATCTTTTTATTTTTTTTTTATTAGGCCTATATTATGTAGGCTACCGATGTGTGTGTGCGTGTGTGTGTGTGTGTGTGTGTGTGTGTGTGTGTGTGTGTGTGTGTGTGTGTGTGTGTGTGTGTGTGTGTGTGTGTGTGTGTGTGTGTGTGTGTGTGTGTGTGTGTGTGTGTGTGTGTGGGTGGGTGTGTGTGTGGGTGGGTGTAGGCCTATATTCTATAGACAAAGCTGGCCACATCTGGCCACAATAGACTACTGGGGAACTGTATACCGCCTGAAAAACCACCTTGAACATACCGTTAAACAACATCAAAGCGTCGAAAATGCTGTTCCAGTCATATTTTATTTGCAACGTAAGCCAAATTCAGCACCCAGAAGATATAACCAAAACAACCCAAAATTGAGTACGCTTACCATCTTTAAGCGAACATAAACTAACGTTAGACCAAAAATTCCCTGATTTCCGACTGTCCTATCGGCACCTGAACACATCGAGACAGTCAACAAATAAGAGAAAGTCCAGTAAAAAGTTGAACAAATAAAAATAAAGCCTACTCTTTGATTAGACGTCATATTCGGCAAGTAAAAAGGGGCAAGTGACAACTTCTAATTAAAATAAAGCGATAGTTTATTTTACGAAGGCTTATAAATCTGAAAAAAGTGTTTTGGTCACGTGATTAAAAGGTCCAAAGTAAGGCGGGAATCAACATGGCGGACGAGATGACAGCCGCAGCCGACTCGGTGCAATGTCCCGTCTGTTACAAAGAATTCAAGTCTTCCGCAATTAACGGACACCTCGACGCTTGTCTGATGAAAAGCGTTACCGACAGCAGCCCGTCCACGATGGACGAGAGCGAACCTCCTTTGAAGAAATCTCGCATCAGTGGAGAGGCTATGTCACCCAGCCCCGGTGTCAACAAACCGGTGTTCAGCTCCTCGTGCGCGGCTGCTGAGCCTTCATCTGCAATGTTTTCTCTGTTTCAAACTAACAAAACCAAAGTCTCGCCACAAAGTGAACGTAGCGGGTCAGTGTCAAGTAAACAAACTGCTGCCACTGCTGTCAATAAGGGAATTAAACGTAATTTGTTGAGCGAAGCTGAACCTGGAGCAGCGGGTACAGAGGCTGCAAACAACCAACCATGTGGATCAAACGGACACACTTTGAAGACTCGGAGTGATATATCGACACGTACGCTGCTAGCGATAGACAAGCCTTTGGCGGAGAGACTGAGACCAAACACACTGGAGGAGTACTTCGGTCAAAATAAAGTTGTGGGCCAGCAAACACTCTTCCGGTCACTGCTGGAGTCCCAGGAAATCCCCTCTCTCATCCTCTGGGGACCGCCGGGGTGCGGAAAGGTGGGCCGGTGAACACATTCAGCATCCCCCCTGCCTGCCCTTCATTAATTCACCTTCTGTTGTATCTGTTCAACAACAGCACATCCTACTGCGTTTGGTGACACCTGCTGTTTTGCAGCTTTCTGTCAAGCTTGAGCTACACCAGTTAAGAAATATTTAGGCCTACTCCTTAAAGAAAGAAAAGTCAAATCTATGTAAGGAAAAAGGTTAAATTAAACTTGCTACTAGCAGCATGCAAATAAGATTATTTGCACTATAAATAAATTAATGGATAAAAAATATATTAATTTCCCAATACAGAGAAAATAGCAGTAATAGAAACCAGTGAATGTTCTCCAAATTGTTCTTGAATCATTTATTCAACAATTTACTTAGGATTAAAATGTAAGAAATGTAGGCTACCTAATCAGTTAAGCACTACATGTTTATAACAAGCAGTTCTTATAACCAGTACCATTTTGAGAGTACAGATACGCACTGTTAACACAATTGTGTATGTCAATTTACAGGCCTACATGACTATTTCCTGTTCTTTTTTGTAGTCTTCAACTTGTTAAAATGTTCACTAATGAAGTTTTATTACTCTTCCCTCTCTCTTGCACTTGATAAAGGGACAGTTGAAACTTTTACAACATGTTGAAAGACATAATGCTCTTGGGGGTTGCCAGGTCGGTGCTTTGCCTTGCAACTGTTCTTTGTCTGACCTGGACGCAGCATGTTAATGACTTCCTAGCTATGCCAAGCCACCAGGGGCGGGATGCCGGTCAGCGTCTCGCCATTACTTCGACATAGTCAACATTGCTTTGGTAACACTTTGCCTCTTTAACTCCATCTGTCAGTTGTCTCGCAGTGTTCAGGTTTCACAATAGGAGGGTTATTTTCGGAGCTTGTTACAAGGATAAGTGAAGACGAGGCTCTGTAAGGAAGTTGTATTATATGACCAGGAAAAAGAATGTCTCCAAAAACTAAAGATCAAAGATGTCCTATAGGTGCATTATATAATTATTATTATCATACCCCACATTGTTTACATTCTCCAGTCATTTTGGTGTGCTTCTGGTCATTGCCATACGTTTCGATCAAACAACCTTGTCTGTTTTGTTGTTGTCTCTTTAGACCACTCTAGCCCACATCATTGCCAGCAGCAGCAAAAAGAAGGGCACGGCTCGTTTTGTCACTCTGTCCGCCACCAGCACATCCACCGCCGAGGTCCGAGAGGTAATCAAGCAGGCGCAGAATGAGCTGCGGCTGTGCAAGAGGAAGACCATCCTGTTCATTGATGAAATTCACCGCTTCAACAAATCCCAGCAGGTAGAGAATTTAGCCAGAAAGATGTTTTATTAATCAATGTTTGTATAGTAAGCTGCGAAATCCAGCCAGTGTTCAAAATAACTGATATGTAATAATTCAGTTTATCAAGATGGTGTTTGTATTTCTTCCTCAATTTCTGTGTCCAATGGTTAAAAGGAATAGTTTGCCATTTTGGGAAATATGCTTATTGTCGGTCAGTTAAATATGAAGCTATAACCAGGAGATTGGTTTGGTTAGCTATAGGCTTAGCATAAAAACAGGAAGCAAAGGCAAACTGTGTTGAAGTGTAAAAAATGACAAGTGTTGTTTTTGAGAGGCGGCTTGCCCAGTTAAGATAATCATGTATTATAACGTTATTCCCTTATGCTTTCGAGCACAATGAAAGGGGGGCTAGCTCCCAGCTTGGCATGTCTTAGCTGCTCCGTTATGAGTACAGTATGTACTCACTCCAAAATAAACATACATTCTTCATGAGCAAATAAGAATCAAAGCATGAAGAAACATTGCTATATTATTACCCTAATGTAATGTTGTCACTTACTTTTGCTTTATCATCATTGTAGGTAAACAAACCAATGACGCATTATAAAGGTCAAATAAATACTCACTCTTGATATCATGTCAGAGATGGTCATTGATTTCTCTCTCTCTCTCTCTCTGTCGACACGTGCCCTGTGTATCTGCAGGACACCTTCCTCCCTCACGTTGAGTGCGGGACGGTAACTCTTATCGGGGCGACCACAGAGAATCCTTCCTTCCAGGTGAATGCGGCCCTGTTGAGCCGGTGCAAGGTGCTGGTTCTGGAGAGGCTCTCCGTGGAGGCGATGGGCTCGATCCTAGACAGGGCCGTGGACACACTAGGGATCAGAGTACTGGGAAGAGATCCAGAAAACCCTGAAGATCAAGACCAATCAGACCGACACGAGTAGGTTTCTGAGCCCTCAGTGTCCACACCATCATGACCGAGGTGTCGCTCTACAACACCCAGAATCCTTTGTGGTTGAGGGGGTTCAGTTCTATATATAATTTATATATAGAAGGAGTAGTGTACTAGTTGGTTGTTGGAGCCACATCAATCCCCTCAGCACTGACCTGGTCTTGATATGTTGACAGTAAGGAATTTGCCAATGAGGTGGTAGAATGTGGTGCAGATGCTCCCCCCTTTCATCTCAACATGTTGAGATGAAAGGGTTAGCGTTGGCGAGCTAACTTAGGGTTTAAACCCCGAACCAAAATGGCTCACTTGTATCACCATGGAAACCTATATTATACAGCCATCTTTCTCAGGAGAAGGTTTATTCAGAAGATTACAGATTAAGATGTGTTCACAACTCACCTGCTGCTAACCAATCAGCTCTCTGGAATATATGGGTCATAATTCCTCCAGACTTTGAAAAAAACCCATAAGGAACACCAAAGTGAAACAAATTATAAACTAAATATTTTTTAAATAAGGACTATATTATACTCATGTATAATAACGTGACATTAGTGTAATGACATTGTTTTTTTTCTGTACTTGGAGAGAGGTTCTTGTTGAGCAGTTATCAAAGCAGACTGGACATTGTTGACGTGCTGGTATTAAGGCAAGCACCAGGGAAATTGATGATGCTTACCGTTTCACACTTGAAGGGAGCCGTGCATGGGGTCTAATTTTGTCACCATTTGAGACTCTTGGGGCTCTGAGGAGCTAAAAACAGTGGCACCCTCCGGAGAGCTTGTCAGCAAAGGACTGTTTGAGATGATAAGATGTCCTTTGGCCAGGTCTGATTTCCTTGGTGGACTCCTGGTATATAATGAATATTTGTCTGAGTTGGCATCCTGGAATTCATGTAATATGATAATGCTACAGTGACATTATGGATGAATGAGAAGGAATACTTAGTATGTGTGATTAATTTTATATGTTAAAGTATTTAATCTGATACAGTAAACCTGATATATGTTCTTGTCTTCCTAGGCCAAAGATTTTCATTGAACAAAAGGCTCTGGACACCATCGCCTACCTCTGTGATGGTGACGCAAGAGCAGGACTCAACAGTCTGCAGCTGGCTGTTCAGGCTCAGATCAGCTCAGCCCGGCCCAACAGTTCTCAGGAAATAGTGGTAAAGGAGGAGCATGCCAAGGAAGGTCTTCAGAGGTCCCATATTCTCTATGACAAAGCTGGTAAGTGCAGATATACTCACCCTGTAACCTCTTATATTTGTAGTAAAGCACTTCCACACTGTTATTTTTATTTTTATTTTTTATTAAGTCATTTATTATACTGTATATTACTATTGATGGCTTAAACTGTGAGACACTATCGGTAGAAAAAATAAATTGCATTATTTCTAGCAAGCCAGGATCAAGCATGGCCTCATCAGATTAAAGGAGTGACTTTAAGGGATATTAAAGGGGCATCTCAGACCGGTCACAAAAGTATTTCTGCACATTAACAAATGTATACGAATCCTCTCAGCAGGATCTAAATACCTCAAGGTTATGGGATTAACATTCCTATTTTACTGTATTACTTACCAGGAAACTGTGATCGCTTTCATATGAAATGTATTCGCGGGTAGGGAGTTCGCCTCTGGTGTGCAGGGTCGGAGGTTCGATCCCCCGTCTCCCCGCCACATGTCGAAGTGTCTCTGGGCAAGACACTGAACCCCAAATTGCTCCCGATAGTTAGCTTAGTTAGCTTAGCACCCTAGTGCTAAGCCTACCCTGCGTGGTAGCTGCTGCTATCGGTGTATGAATGTGTGTGTGACTGGGTGAATGTGTACAAAAAAACAATGTAAAGCGCTTTGAGTCTGTGATAAACGGAGATATAGCGCTATACAAGTCCATTTACCATTACCATTACCATTAGTATTGAATGATGGGAGTTATTTTCTTAACTGCAAAACTAAATTATAAATAAAAATCATAGTTTAATCAGTGTATTTACTCTTTCCCTTCGTAACAGTATCTACATACTTTAGTATCCACCGACCATTTACACTTTCACACCTTACCCCTCTCTCTGGATGTCTATAATTGACTCCAACTCTTTCCTTCATCTTATCTAAGATTTCATCAGTCCTCTGCACTCTCCTGTTGCATAACACGTCAGCTGTCCCTAAAGGTTGAGATTTACTGTTCCCTTCACTGCGCACCATAAACTGTACCTCGACTTGACTAATGGTGTGTGTGTGTGTGTGTGTGTGTGTGTGTGTGTGTGTGTGTGTGTGTGTGTGTGTGTGTGTGTGTGTGTGTGTGTGTGTGTGTGTGTGTGTGTGTGTGTGTGTGTGTGTGTGTGTGTGTGTGTGTGTGTGTGTGTGTGTGTGTGTGTGTGTGTGTGTGTGTGTGTGTGTGTGTGTGTGTGTGTGTGTGTGTGTGTGTGTGTGTGTTACTCATAGGTGAAGAGCATTACAACTGCATCTCAGCGTTGCATAAGTCTATGAGGGGCTCCGATGAGAACGCGTCCCTCTACTGGCTGGGCCGCATGCTGGAGGGCGGCGAGGACCCTCTCTATGTGGCTCGCAGACTGGTCCGCTTTGCCAGCGAGGATGTGGGTACGTGAAATGAAGAATGACATAATATCCAGCTTTTGTTTATTTTTGATAATTGTATTATGACCGTATAGACAGCTGCCGAATAGCCCCACCATTCTTGTTGCATATAAGGTTGAAATCATATGATACTTATAATGAAGGGAACTTTTTGAATGGATGTTCCCCTATTAACATTCTTAAAATGGCAGCTTAAAAAATGTGAATGTTTGAGAGAGAAAAAATATGTACTTTTGCTAAATCTTGCAATACTTGTAGGATCCTGGAATACTTTATTTATGCATCTTTCTTTTTTAGAACCTTCAATTTTTTTTTCTTCATGTACTTTTCAACACTGTTTTTAATACAGTACATTTTGGTACCAATAAAGCTAGTATATGTTGTTTTATTGTGTGAGAAAAGAGTCACTTCTCTTTAAATAGCCTGGTATTAAAATGTCCCTTTTCATTACATGGGAACACTATATGGTTGCATGAACAAATTTATTACAGGAAATTAAATATTGACTCAGCTGAAATGCATACAGAAATGTGTTAACAGAGAAATAAAAAAAAGAGAAAAATGTTAGCAAGAAACTGTATGTTTTTAATAACAGTCTGACCGCATGTTCTCTACTTGTGTGTCATGTCCCTCTCAGGAATGGCAGATCCCTCCGCTCTTCCTCAGGCCGTGTCCGCCTTCCAAGCCTGTCACTTCATCGGGATGCCTGAATGTGAGGTGGGCTTACTTGACCAATCAGTCATGGTTTTAAGTCTTCCATGGAGGCATTTGAAAAATAGTCTATAGATGTGCAAAGCTGGTAGAGACATACCCCAATAGACTTGCAGCAGTATTTGCAGCGAAAGGTGGTTCTACAAAGTATTTACTCAGGGGGGCTGAATACTTTATCACGCCACACTTTTCAGTTAAAAAAAAGTTATTGAAAACCATGTATCATTTTCATTCCACTTTACAATTATGCGCCACTTTGTGTTGGTCCAATAAAATACAGTCACTTGTGTGGTTGTAACCTGGCAAAATAAAAACAATTCAATGGGTATGAATACTTTTGCAAGCCACTGTATATAGAGTCCTCACCTCTGTCGCCCTCCTTTCTGCTCACTAGGTGATCCTGGCTCAGTGTGTAGTCTATCTGGCACGAGCAGCCAAGTCTGTGGCGATCTACAAGGCCTACGCCAATGTGAAGGCCTGTTTGAGGAACCACAAAGGCCCGCTGCCCTCTGTCCCCCTGCACCTTCGCAACGCCTCCACCAAACTGATGAAACAGCTGGGCTACGCTAAAGGCTACAAGTACAACCCAGCCTTCAGCCGCACCGTAGAGCAGCAGTACTTACCTGAGGAGCTGCAGGGAATAGACTTCTTCACCTGGACCCCTTCAGACCCGTGAGGGACCTAATGGATGGACACGGTGCGCTTTCATATGTACAAAAACTGGCAACTGGTTGAAAAAAACTATCTTGTCAAATGATCACTTGTTGGGATATAATCTGCGTTTTATATAGCAGCTGTTCCAAATCTGAATTTATGTTGATTGTGTTTCATTAAACGATAATGTGCTAATGTAAAAGAAAATAACATCCGTCTTATCAGTCAACTCACTGTCATGTAGTGTTCAAATGTACTGTATCTTCAATTTCACTTTAGTCTGTTGTTTTGTACAAAAGATACTCAAATCATTGACATTTAATTGACTTAAAGAGATAGATAATCAAATGTTTGTTCCCCT
This sequence comes from Ammodytes marinus, assembly GCF_949987685.1. Taxonomy (NCBI): domain Eukaryota; kingdom Metazoa; phylum Chordata; class Actinopteri; order Uranoscopiformes; family Ammodytidae; genus Ammodytes; species Ammodytes marinus. The sequence goes on along the minus strand of NC_137213.1, from coordinate 15,170,162 downwards.
ATGTTTATAATCTGTATATATTTTGATAAAATAAAAGACGAATAGAATATGAAAATATGGTCATACAGTTTATTTACTTCTTCACCTGTGGACAATTCTTCAATTTTGCGCCATGGTCTGAGGAGAAATAACACAAGAATATGTTTGTACACTTCACAAATATACAAAGTTTACTTTTTAATTTTTTTTTTCCTTGTGATTTTGGTCCCGTTCATGTGGTTTCCCTTACCTCACTTATCCAGGGGATGAAAGAGGCCACACGGGTAAAGACTGTTGGCTTCTTAGGAGTATTACAACCATTTCCATTAACAAAACTAGTCACTCCTTGTATGTACCACTTGCCATCCCTGCCCTTACAGTTCAGAGGGCCTCCAGAGTCACCCTGTAAGATAAGGGCATATTTCATAACACATTTTCACAGTATCATTTATATAACACAGCGTGGAGTTGCATGGTTTTTCCTCACGTGGCATGCCGACTTGCTGTCTCCTCCTGCACAGACCATTGTTGTCTTTGCTGAGCTTCCCCACCAGTCACTTTGACTACAGATACTGTGATCCACCACAGGAAGTAGGGCCTGCTGTAGAGTGGTCGCCCGAGGACCGCCAGCTTAAGACAAAATGACAAAAAATACCAACTGAGGTTTTTTTTGTAATATTTCCTATATCTGTACAGGTGTCAGAACAATGAATGATAGTTTGATTTACATAAAGGTGCAGTATGCCCCACTATTAGTTGGCTGATAGCAGACTTGGCGGCAGGGTCTTACAGTAGAGACGGCCCCAGCCTGTGATGTAGCAGGGCTGGTTGTGGGTGAGAGTAGCACCCTCCTGTGGCAGGCAGGCCAGCTGCACCTTGTCATTAATAACAGCATTTTCCTCCAGCTTTAGCAAGGCAATGTCATTCCTACATAACAGGAATGAAACAAATAATTAAATGTGTACAATTTATTGATTGGTCAGAGTCTGCTTAACTATTCAGAGCTCCTAAATTCAAGGTTTATACATATACAGTTACCAAGTTTGTATTTACCCAGCTGTTGTTCAACAGAAACTCTCAGGGTAGGCACTTTTATCAAGGGCATATTAACAGAGTTTCTTGATAATCGACCACATATCTGGAACACTTGAGCGGGTACGTTTAGAGGCGGGTGATAACCTACCCACAAGACACACAGTTGGCGTTCCATTTGGGATGGAGGAACATTTTTGCCACCATTATGGACTGTTCAGGTCCCTCCTCCTTGTTCATGTCGTGCTCAGCAAGAACCACCCTGTACGTGTGGAATCTGGATTGGAAAATAAAAAAAGCTTAAAGTCTATGAATTTTAAAAGTAAATAGGCCTATCAATGACATTACATAAGGAAAGGTCAAGGTCAATTTTATGATTGCACAGTACACTGTGGTTCACTCTAACCTCACAATGCAATCTGACCATTGCAACAACAACAACAACAAAAACACACACATTTAATCAATTCAGGAATCCCACGTGTGATATATCTTATTTGTTTACATGTTAAATGTTCCTCACGTGATGCAGTGTGCAGCAGTCAAGACCCAGTTGGGAGCAATAAGTGTTCCTCCACAAGTGGGGAAGAAAGACTCCAGAGAAACCTGCCATGGCCAGCTGTATGGACGGGCTTCTTCCCCATCCACCACACGGCCGGTGTTGGGCTGGTAGCTGGGTATGCCACACCCAGACGCTTTAACACAGTGGCATACAGAACCAAGTTGAACGGAAAAATGTGTAAGGCGTAATTTCTCTCTATAGTGACATATATTATAGCTTCACTTCATATGTTATTTCTTAAAGGCAAATAAATGTTCAATATGAGCTTACCAGTCGTTATAACCAGGAGGAGGACAAGCACCAGTTCCATCTCTTAAGCCGCTTTAGAATAACTGGTTCATCGTGCGGGGCTATTTATGGTCGACAGACACGGCCTGGGAGTTTTCCTCACGTTTTCCAGGTGGCAAAGACGCGGTGTGTAGTCATATAAAGGCTGAAAAACAGTGATGCAATGCAATACACACATTTTCAAACATATTATCCAACATTCAAATGTCCCTTCAAATCCTTAGGAAACCACATAATTTAAGATGATTTTGTCAAATAAAAATAGGATATTGGGGACCAAAAACTAGCCTACACTATATGCCTCTTGTGTTTTTAAGATGCTGCCAACTTATTTAGCAGAATAAAAAAAATGTCTCTTTGTCAAGTTTTAAAGCTAAAACTGTGTGAAAAAAACGTGGCCTATTACCCTTATTTCCCCCTCGTACAAATTGGGGGATAACTGAGTTTAAAAAAAATACGATAATTTAAAAAAACTATAAAGTACAATTTAAAATAAATAATCCATTAATATTAATAATTATATTTTTTGAATAGCACCTTGCAAGAGTAGACGTCATACATTTTATTTAAACAAATGCTAAAAAATATTGGTAAAATAATAGAGAAGCAGAAAATCAATGCAACTAAAATACACAATAATGCATGTCAAATAATAAACTCATATACTGTACTGTAGAGGTCAAATTGCTGTAGAGGTCAAATTGCATTATGTTTTTGAATTTACACTCCTCGCCAGACGGTGTCGCTGTGCGCACGCGGTGTCTACTTGACCCCACTGCCGCAGAAGAAGTATTTGTAGTTTGAAGATGGCGCTGCCCGGTGTTTTACTCGTGCGGCTTAGAGGGCTGTGCAATATCGCAAAATGTGTCCAAACAGGAGGCAAAACAGCGTCCAACCTGAGCACAGAGATGAGGTGGTATAGGACCAAAGCCCAAAGCGTTCAGGAGCATGGTACGTCGGACATCGAGACCAAACGAGGTGAGTGCATACTGACGTTAGCTAGATTAGCTAACAGGTTACAGCTCCTCAAGGGCATCCATCCCCTAAAAACATTCCATTCATACTTTTCTATCGGGCTGGTTCTTTCCAAATTATACGAAGTAATATCGTAGACCTTGCTGTTGTCTGAATTTTATTTTTATTTTTTTATGTTCATTAATTTTTCACTGTTATAGCTAACCGGAGCCCAAACCTCCTGAAGGAGTTTCCAGATCCTAAAGGACTCTTACATAGTACCATCTCCCGTTCACTGGGAGTCAGCGACCTGTCCCAGCACATCCAGTACAGCTGCACGGAACATGCGGGTGTCAAGGTATTAACACATGTAATCATGAGATGGTGTGGGGGGTTTGAGGACCCACCTTAGCATTGATAGCTAATGTCTTCCATAGATAGATACATTCATTTGTGTGTGTGTGTATGTGTGTGTGTTTCGCTATAGAGAGCCACTGTCACACTACAGTGGCCCTGCAAGATCGAAGAGGAGGGCCATTCCTCCAAGAAGAGCGACGCTGAACGTTTCGCTGCAGCTGCTGCTTGTCTCAGACTCAGAGTAAGCCATAACAATGACCTTAGGCTATATAAAAAGAGACGCGTTTCCATTTTGCCTTACAAGAGTGGAGTGATATTCCTCCATTTGTCCCTGTTGTGTACAGGAAATGGGCGTCATTGGTCCAAATAATCAGCTCCCTAGGAGGAAAGCCGGCAGGGGGAGTGGAGGGCAGCTACACTCTGCTCTTTACGATAAGGAGGATGACTTTGGAGGGGAACAAATGGCCGTGGCTACGCCGAGAGCAGATGAAGTGAAACGATGCGCGCCTCTCGAAGAAGACATCTCAAACATCTCCGAAGCTCTGTCCCTCTTTCCACAACCCAAGTCTCTTCTCTCCAGGGTCATCCAGGTGGCCACTTCATCCAGCGGCACCAGGGTTAGTAGCTATTCCGTCTATTGCACAGTGAACCGCAATAACCTAAATCCGTTCAAGAAGCAGACTATCCCTTTTTTTTTGTTGGTCCAGTTAAACAATACAACATCATAATCATTCTCTGTTTTAATGTATCCAGCATTCATATTTTAATGTTGGATTAATGATACCCTTTCATTAGCTATGTCACACATCTTTGTGCTACTTGGTTTGTCTTGATGTTGAATCTCACATAAGGTGGGCAACCTGACAAGCCCTTAGGTTTTTTTTTTTATTGGCCCTTCCTGCACATTTCAGTTAATTGTTTTGTTTTCTATGTTTTATACTGATGTATTGTGTTGTTCTCTTATGTGCAATGAAGAAAAGGGAGAAAAAAACACTAAGTACTCTAAACGTGTCACCCTCATATCTTTTTTCTTTCCAGGAGGCTTTTTATCGGTTTAAAACAACAGGAGGAAAGCTGAAGAGGTGCGAGCTGACCCTGCGCTGGCCAGAGGAGATGACGTTCTCAGCCACGGCGAGCGGCCGCGTTATGGCGGAGAAGAGGGCCGCAGCTCTGGCCTGCATGAAACTGAAGGTGAGGATGACTTTGAGAAAACCACTTTACCATTTTTTTTTAACGTCCATATATGCGCTGTGTTGACAAATGTGCCACATCACCTGCTTTCAGGAGCTGGAGCTGCTGGATAAAGACAACAACCCGCTGACTCACGCCAAGTACCATCGAGAGGAGGTGAGGGAGGCCGGGGAGCGGGAGAGACGCGCCCTCCCCCTGGAAGTCCCACAATACCTGGAGGAACACATGAGAGAGTACCTAGCTGAGGTGAGTCAAGTGAAAGAGAAAGAGATTTTCTTATCATGTGTATATACAGTATTTTTTGTGCACTACCTGGCCATAAACACTGCTAAACAGTTTACTGGAGAGAGGATTTTACACCTCTCAAAGAAATCTAGGGGTAAACGGGAGAAATATACCAGAGAGTGGCACGGGTTTGAATCACCTAAATCCGTTCAGTTCAAAGATTTGTCACTAAATTGTCAGTGTTCAAATGCTCTTTAGTGTGTACATAAGGAAGTGAAAGCATAACCCTTTGGGGGTAGGCACTTTTAGTTGTGCACCTTTCCTTTCTTATTCTGTACCTCAACGTTACGTTCCTGTGCCTGAGTGGGATTAAATCCCTTCAGAGCCAGGTTCCAAAGATGTTCCCAGATGTTTGGCTGCTGTTATAGCAACATATATTTGCCCATGGTTTTGGCCTCAAATGTTCATCAATGGTTGTAATGTTCGATGGTCCACATATTTTGTTGGCTATGTACTGAAATGACAATGACAAGACTGATACATCTGTGGTGTGTGAAAGAGAGATACCGCAGGTCTTTTCTTCCTGCAGCAGTCAGACTGTACAATCAGCAATCTTGAACTGTCTGTCTACTTCATTAGTGTTTTACTGTCACTTGCCTTTTTTAATGTTTACATAGGTTATATGTTCTTTTTTTTAATTATTATTTGAACTATCCTGTTGCTGCCGTAACCCTGAAAATGTCCCCACTGTGGGACTGATAAAAGATTATCTTATCTTATCTTAAATGTAATGTCAAAGTTCATTTTATCTGTGTCATTTAATGGCAGTACCCGGTGGCAACAGAAGTGCAGAAGCTCTGGGAGGAGGAAGAGGCCAAGGGACAGCAGACAGTGAACCAGGAGGACGGTGAGGAAGAGGAGGACCGCTTGACTGATGCCATTACGGGCCGGTCCTACAGGCCTCTCTCTAAGGACGAGGCCCGTCAACTCAGCACACACCTCCACGGGCAGTGGGAGAGGGCCGACCCCGGGCTCAAAATGGAGCTGCCGGTAGACGCTCACCGACAGCGCGTAGTCTCGGCGGTGCAGTCCTCCAGGGTGGTGGTGATCGACGGGGAGACGGGGTGTGGCAAAACCACCCGCATCCCTCGCTTCCTATTGGAGGAGAGCGTGAGAGCAGGAGAGGGAGCGGAGTGCAACATCCTGGTGACGCAGCCTCGCAGGATCAGCGCCGTGTCCGTGGCCCACCGCGTGGCTCAGGAGCTGGGTCCAGCTCTCAAACACACAGTGGGATATCAGGTAGATTTAAAAAAAAAAAAATTTTTTTACAGTATAGAGGATTTGTGTTTACTAAGGGTGTCCATGACTAAGAATTGACATAGTCGAATCTGATTGGTCAAGTCTTGCCTATAGTTGAGTTGTGTTTTTTTCTGCTCTTTGATCCATTTTCTAAATTGTGACATTGGCTTCCATTATTAAACCAGAAAAAGGGGCTGAAACGTTCAATTACAGTTTGTCTTCTTGACTTGGCATAACATTTTATTTAAAATTGTATTGCGACTGAGTCAACCATTCACGCACACTAAGGAGATGGATTAATAGTTATTTAAAAAAACATATTAATTAAACAGTATTATTAGCTAGGTGATATTTATGCCACAATAGGCGATGTATCATGATTAATTGTGTTTTAAAGTATGGCATTCAGCACCCCCATATAGCTGGAAAAGAACGATCCTTGTTTCATAACCACATTTTGCGACTATTCCACCATGAGATTATCGGTTTTATTGGGCTCTTTCCATCCAAACATCGAATAGTCGACTATTCACGGTCACCCCTTCTATTTACTGCATGTTTTTTTTCTCCTGTTAATAACCATTTTCCTTACAATAATAAGCTATATTCTCTTAAGGAAAAACCGGAAGAGTCGAATATTGCAGTGATTCAAATCTACAACTAAATGTATTATTTGACCATGCTTAGGTGAGACTGGAGAGCCGCCCTCCCGAGCAGAGTGGAGGGGCCTTGTTGTTCCTCACGGTGGGCATCCTGTTGAGGAAGCTGCAGTCCAACCCGTCCCTGAAGGGCATCAGTCACGTGGTGGTGGACGAGGTTCACGAGAGAGACATCAACACAGACCTGCTGCTGGCCCTGCTGCGCTCCGGCCTAAAGGAGAACCCAGACTTGCGCGTGGTGCTCATGAGCGCCACGGGAGACAAGCAGAGGCTGGCCCAGTACTTTGGAGGCTGCCCCGTGGTCAAGGTGCCCGGCTTCATGCACCCTGTGAAGGACAAATACCTGGAGGATGTGCTGAGAGAGCTGGGCCGCCCGCCGCCAGCACAGCAGACAACGGAGACGTACAAGCATGTGAGACTAGAGACGGATTTATAAGCCTATTAATGTGTCATGTTATTTTAAGATTAATAGTATGTTTCCGTGTGTTTCTTTTCTCATGAATTTGTATCTTTATTTTATTCAAGGGAGGGAGACAAGAGATTACGCCAGATGTAGATCTAGTGGCTAATTTAATCGAGCACATTGACAGACATGGAGACCCAGGTAAGTAACTGACTACTTCTCAGCTTTTTTTTTTTTTACTTTAGTAAGGCAAGATACAGCAGGGGAATAGGGTAAAAAAATAAGAAAAACTTCTATATATCATCATGAAACTTTTCCAGTTGGTAATTTACATCCAAACAATTATTTTTTGTATGACAATTTTCTTCAGAAATGTTTGAGTAAATATGTAAATTTGGCATTATAATTATGCATTCTTTTGCGTCTCTTTAAAAACCAAAAATCTAGCCCATGAGACAAGTTTTTGTTTAATAAACACCTAGATGAACATTTTGGACCTTTTATTATTATCACTAGTATGAAAGAAGACAAGTTATGGAAGCAAAATAGACGGAACTCAAAATTGACCAGTGCATGAGAAAAATATTTTTGCCTGTGTGTCGCCTTAAATGATGCTTTTAAAGCTGTCTATAAGGTGATGGCCCTGACTCCCTCATTTTTCTATTCTGTCCCGACATGCTTCAGGTGCAGTGTTGTGTTTCCTCCCTGGATGGCAGGACATCAAGGCTGTGCAAGATCAGCTGAAGGCGAAGCGCCACTTCTCCTCAGGCTCACACATGATCTTGCCATGTAAGAGAATGCAGACATGTTGTCGTCCATGTATAAAGATAGGATTATTCTTCACCTAAGGAATTTGATTTAAAATTTCCATCCTTTTTTTTTTTTTTGTCTTTCTAGTGCATTCTAGTTTATCAGTAGCAGAGCAGCAGGCAGTGTTCCAGCGCCCCCCGGTGGGCCAGAGGAAGATTGTCCTCGCCACTAACATTGCTGAGACCTCAATCACCATAGATGACATCGTCCATGTGGTGGATGCAGGAACTCACAAAGAACAGAATTATGACCCGCTCACTAAGGTAAGTGTCTGCTTGACTGTGAAAGCATTTCATATCTTCAGAAACTGAGCTTGAAATTTGTTGTATTTCGTGATGGAATTTTGTTAAATGTAAAAAGCGCAATCGGTCATAATGTGGTTTTGGTTTTGCAGGTCTCCTGTCTGGACACGGTCTGGGTTTCTCATTCAAACGTCACTCAAAGGAAAGGGCGAGCAGGGCGATGTCAGCCAGGACAGTCCTACCACCTGTTCCCACGGAAACAGCTGGAATCCATGGAACAATTCCCCATCCCAGAGATCCTGCGCACGCCGCTGGAGAGTTTAGTTGTGCAAACCAAAATCCACAGTCCTAACTGCAAGGTAATGATAGAAAACAGCATGGATTTGTTCCCCTTCTTTTTAATTTTTTTGTAAGCTATTATCTGGAGAATAGTCCAAAAGAGGTGATTTTTTTTAAATATCATGGACAATGATCTTATTTTTTTAAGAAATAAATAAATAAGTCAGGGTACAACCAGAAAAGTTTTAAACTTCTTCTTACATTCTTTTGAAGATGAACAATGTTATTTGAGTCGCTTATGTCTTGCTTATATGTTGCTGAGGATATTATGTTGTGTTTGTATTATTTTAACATGTTCAATATGTTGACTAAACAAAACAAAAAGATTTCCATGGTATTGAATGATGGCCTTTGGTCATATTGTGTGTGTGTGGAGGCTGTAGATTTCCTATCCCAAGTGTTGGATAGTCCAGAGCAAGAAGCCGTGAAAGAGGCTGTCCAAAATCTGCAAGACATCGGTGAGTGACTCACAACTACTTAATCCTCTGGAATGTGGTCAGAGTTGAGGCATTGGTTGTCTAACTTTACATGTTCAATATGGGATTGGGTAACACTTAACCATAAGGTACACAACATTTTTGTAAATACTACATAGTTATGCATTACCTACTACATCCTTTTTTTATTGTTTTTTAGTAGCTACTAGTTTTTTTGTTTACAAAAAAAAAGAACTATGTAGTAGGTAATGCATAACTATGTTGTAGTTACTAAAAAAAACTATGTAGTAGGTAAAGAATAAATATGTAGTAGTTACTAAAATGTTGTGAACCTTTTTTATTGTGTGTTACAGGGATTGAATTGATTGATTGTCTAAGCAAATCATTATCTTTTCCTTTTTATAGGAGTTCTGGACAAGACAGAAGCCCTGACGCCTTTGGGACAGCGTGTGGCCTGTATGTCATGTGACCCTCGTCTGGGCAAAGTGCTGGTCCTCAGCGCCATGTTCAGATGTGTTCTGCCCATGCTGTCTGTAGCCGCTTGTCTGACCAGAGACCCCTTTCACAACAGCATGCAGAACAGAGCCACTGTCCAGAAGGTGAGATTAAAAAAATTAAAATAAATTATTATGATCAATTGTCGTTTTAAATAACAACAAAGCATGTGTTTGTGTACTTATTGGGTTTTTTCATTCAGTCATCTGTGTTGTGTTTCCTCCTAGGCGAAAGAGTCTCTGAACGGCTCCAGCTTCAGTGACTATCTGGTGTTCATCAGAGCTGTGCTGGGCTGGAGGAGAGTTCAGCAGGAGGGGGACAGAGAGGACAGAGATGAATATATGGACAAATACACTCTGTCCAGGCCAGGCCTTCGATTCATCAATGGTGAGTTAGAAACGCACACACACACTCACTCACTCATTTAGACATCTACAGTACATTTCTGGGATATTAAATCACTACTGTTTGTTTTTATGTGCCATCCTTCTGCAGGTCTCATTTCTCAGTTCAGTGAGAACCTGCATGAAGCCCAGCTGGTGTCTCGTGCCAATGAGTGTCCCCGTCGCTCTTCTCTCTACAACGAGCACAGCGACCAGGATGAGCTGCTGAAGGCCGTGCTGCTGGCTGGACTCTATCCCAACCTCATTCAGGTGCATGCCAGCAAATAAGTCTTTTATAATATAACTAGCAATTCTAATTTAAAGGAGCAAAAAAATATACAAATAATGCATAAAGGTTTATCTGGACCGCTTTGAATGGTTTGAATACAGAAGAACATCAGAACTGAACTTTTTAATTGCTAAATTATTTTGAATGTGTGCTACATCACATAGCTATGGTCTTAAAAATGTTCTTTTCTTTCATAGTTAAAATAGTTTAGAAAAAATTTAAAAACAGACTATGGAATTTGGATCGGAGTTGTCAGTCAGATATCCGTTAAGTAGATTGCAGCCATATCGGACATGATACCAATATGGGATCGGCCCCATCCCTAAATATAACTTTTATACACTCCATTTGTTTCTGGGTTGAAGCCAGAATTGCAAGATCTTGATAGACATTGTTATTGTTTGTAAAAACCTGCCTGTGTCAAAGCCCTCATTAAACGCTCCACTGTACACATGCTGTTTTTCCTCAGGTGAAGAAAGGTGTTGTGACCAAAGGAGGGCGCTTTCGTCCCAACAGTACTTATTTGCGCACGTTCAGTGGGCCAGTGCTGCTCCACCGCTCCTCAGTGAACAGGTTTGAACATTCTCCAAAATTCAACTACAGTATCACTACGGTATTCACTCTCATCGTTTGACATTAAAGTGACTGTCTTCCTGTTGTGTTGTAGAGGGAAATCCGCGCTGCCCAGTCGCTGGTTAACCTTCTTCAGTGCTGTCAAGTCCAACGGCAATGTTTTCATCAGAGACTCTTCTGCAGTCCATCCACTGGCCCTGCTGCTGCTCACAGACTGTGATATCACAGAGACAGGTACATGTATAGCTCGCCACGTAAAGGTGCCAGGTTGGAGGGTACAAACACTGACTTTATTTCACTACATTATAAAGTCTGAAAATGTCTTCATGTTAGCAATTTTAGTTTGAGTTGTTTCTTTGCCTTGAAGCTGATACAATCAATATTTTTTGGAATAATTCACCTGAATCTGCAGCTCCCCTCAGCTTCATGAAGCTTTCATAGGAAGATTCTGCTCATTGGTTAGCTGTAAGCATTTTTTTTTTTTTTTTTTTTTTAAGCTTTAAGAAAAAATCCCACCATTTAATACCTGCTGAGCACCAAATAGCAGCCAGACACAGTCGGCGACTATTTTGTGAACACGGTAAAGCATTAAGCAGCTAAAACGTGAGATATTTGTGCTGGAGCCAGAAGAGTCAATGTTTGACTAGGTTATCAGGTTGACAGAGGCACAAATCCTTATAAATGATTGTTGACATTTTGCTGAAAACGATAACTATACTAAACATTATAGATATGCCTCTTCCAAGCACTTAAATATGATCACCTTTTTGGATATCCATATCCTCTCTTCTTCATAACTAACCCTTTGTCCTTTCTCTAATATCCCAGTGAAGGCAGACATGGTTGAAGTATCGCTTCATGGACGCTCTCTGGTGCGCTGCCAGTTGCCAGCTGAGACCTGGGAGCTGCTGTGGGAGCTACGCACCTCCATTCAGACCATGCTGTACCGCAACCTCAACAATCCAAGCAACGCCATCGCCAACTCTGCTCAAGATGGAAAGCTCATCTCTTTACTGGCGGAGCTGCTCAACAAAACAGACTCAAACCCTTTAGTTCAGAACCACAACAGTGACAGTGAGGTGGATTAATGGCACAGAGCACTTTCTACTGGCTGGTACAGAGGAACTAAACAGGTGAGATGGGGGATCTCATTTGTATGTTGTTTTTTTTTATGTTTGTTTGTTTGAAGCCTTTTTGAGTACTTGAGTCATTACTCAATGTGGCAAACTCTGGACTGGACTCTTGAAGAGCAGAAATCCAAAGTGGACACAGTGTCTGCTATGGCTATTTTTAAGGTAAACCATGAACGACATTTGAGGTGTGTGGAAATCCATCTGTTTGGATTTTGGACTGTGGTCTATTATTTATGGTTATTTGCTTTCTAAAAAAGCAGAAGTTGAACTTTAACTCTAACGAGTTAAGACAAATGGTTGACAGCCGTCTGTCATTAAAATACCCTGTATGAATTATGTCATTTATTGCAATAAATATTAACATTCTGTCATGAAGGAAATGCTTGGATAATGTTTATTGTTTGTAATGAATCATTGATTTGCAGATACATGGAAGAAGTAAGAAAAGCAAATGATACCTTATCAAGATGCTTTTTTAAGAAAAGTCCTTCATAAACTGTGTGTGAAAGCTTGTCAGGCGTTTCAGGACTTCTTCCATAATAACCTTAGGAGTCATAATGCAAAATCTGCCGGGGGAAAAGAAAATGGTTAAAAATTATCCATTTTAAGTATTCAGTTATGTTTACTGTTACTAATTACAAGGACAATTATTATTTAACCATTGTTACTCTTTACAAGAAAAAAAACATGCTTTTTATTTAGCGAAGCCTGGTATGTAGACCAAATGTGCTTGATTTATATGATAAAAGTATTATACCTGATGTGGTAGGTGCCCTCCTTTTGTCCGTACTCACAACCAGGAGTGACCAACAAACCAGCCTCCTCCAGTAGTCTGCTGCAGTAGAACGTGTCTGGTCTCATTCCCACTTCCTGAAATGAGCAAACACATTCACCAGATATGTAACAACTTCTTTGAATGATCAGATTGCTCTTTTCCTGCCGTATATACTTGTTGTATAGGAGATAGTATTGTAACCTTGGCTTTCTGAATAGCTTTAGCTGGAAGATGGATTCTGGGGAACGCAAAAGCTCCTCCTTCCACCGGTTGGCTGCAGAAACCCGGCAGACTGTTCAGAACCTCTAGGGCCCTCTTCACATTATGAACCAGCGTGCTCTTGATGTTTTGTGTCTCCTGCAGGAGAGGAAAGAATATATTTTTTTAAAGTAAAAATCAAACACTGGTCCTTTTTTTTAGAATGTGTAAAGCCCATGTAACCCAAATAAAAAAAAAATCCTTCTAACTATGTAATTTGGGGAGTTAGTTGCATGATAGTAAGCGTCTGAAAATAGTTGAACATATTTATCAATCCAAATGAAAGATATTGTCATTTTAAGTCTGATAAACGTTACAGAAATTCGGTTTAGATGAGGCGGGCTATTCCCTGGTTCTTGTGACAAAATAAGTATTTTGAACCGATCACGGAAGCTCCCCTGCTCGGACGTTCTATAAAAACAATGACAGTTGCCATTGAGACCCGTTTGATACGGCCACACCCACGCAGTCTACCTGCCAAAGCTGTTTCATAATATTTATGAACATTTATTTTGGATTTGCATTAAGACGACCAACTTTGATATCACATTTAGATTTTTTTTTAACTATTTTTGACCATGTTTCCAGAGGCTTTAAAAAGTACGCTATAAGCCTTTGCATCCCTCTGGTCTCACCTCATTATAAAGGGGATATGAGGGATCTCCTGGTTGTGGCGGGTTGGTCATCAGATCTAGGGCAATCTGACCCAGCACGGGCGCACCGGAGTCTTTGGAAAACAGCTGGTGGAGGTGTTTCATAACTGCGGGGTCCACGTTTACCAGCTCCACATATCCACAGCGCAGACCACACCTGGTGATGAGGGGCAAAGAAGACAGAAAGAGTCCAATCAGTGGATGTTCTTGAGCTCATGTCAGTCAAATCGCACGCTCCACCAGACGACAACTTATAGCCTTCGTCTTCGTCAGAGTTGCATTTCTGGAGCCTTTAAAGGAATAGTTCAACATTTAGAATTTTTGCTTTTTGCCTCACTCTCCGGCTCAAGAAAAGGTGACAGGAAACATTCCTGTAACTGTGTGTTAAAGGAATGTAACAACTCATACAGTGCAATTAAAAGCACCGGTAGATTCCTACTCCTGAACTTTTAACCATTGAGAAGACACATATATCTCTTACATTGTAGGGAGTCATAAACGTAGTCTGTTAAGTTTACTAGAACAAAGGTCACTAGCAGAACAGTATTGTAATGTGTTACAGCATCAAAATGTTATAAAACTATAATGAAACAAAGTTTCGTTAACACTGTGCATCCATTTAGGATTTAGATATGAGCAAAGGTTGCTCATCCAGGTAAGCTTAACTCAAACACTGGTAGTCAAGGGGAGCAGGTCCAACTATAAACTTCCAGTGTTTGATCTAAGCTAACCTAGAAGATCAACCTTTGCATAGTTACAGGAACGGTTTCGGTCACCTTTACTTGAGCCAGAAAGTGTGGCAAAAAGCTAAAAAAAAAAAAAAAGAGCTATTTCTTTAAGGAGGATGGCTTGCTCACACGGGCCTGAAAACTTACTCTCCCATGAAGCCTTTGGACGCTGAATGGAAGGACGCCAGCTCCATTGTGTCTGAAAAAGGAGGGCCCATCTCAGCCAGGACCCTCTTGTAAGAGACAAACTCACTCTGGTCCCCCCAAACACAGTCCTGATAGACCTGCGGAGGAGAACAAACATAAAAATCCAACTTTTTTTAGTTTTCCATGTTTGTCTATGCTCATTTACTCAATGGGCGACACAATGCTTTGAGACACCCCACCTCATCAGCCAGAAGGAAGAGCCTCTTCTCTGAAGCGAACCGGATCACCTTTTGTATGGACTTCTTGCTTTGAACGTAACCTATACGACCAAACATACCACAAAAACCACCCACGTGTTACAATATTCTGTGATAGAAAAATCACATGTGAGGCCTACTATCTCCATTCTTTGAGGAGATTTTAACCACCTGAGGGATTTCCAGGGTTGATGACATACAATGCCACAGGGTTGCAGACTCCCTTTGCAGATTCCAGCGCTTGATTCAGCTTCTCCACCTGTATCTGCCAGCCCTCCTCCTCACTGACGTAGTAGGGAACCATGACGGCCCCCAGCCCCGTCAGGGCCAAAGTGCTGGTGACGTGGCACGGCACCGGAGTCAGCACACCTGTTCTGCTGGAGCCCTGGCTGTTCACCAGGATGTTGAAAATGTTCTAATGAAAGCGGAGGAGGTTGAAGATAATGATGATGATGATGATGATGATAATTATAGGCATGGGCCTGTATGATATTGTAACGGTTTGATAGCGAAAATACCACAGTATCACGGTATTGGGATAACAGCTTTCAAATGTGTTATTTTGAAATGTCTGGGTAAAAAACATCATATAGAATATTCTGAACATTACCCAACGTGTATGATAACGATAATTAAATTATTCTAAACAAAATGTTATTAAAAAGCAGTCCTTTAAGTGAGCAGCTCAACAAGGTTTTTAGAAACCAGTTATCGTCCAAAGTCAATACATATACGGTACGTGGGTAATGGACAGTTACCGAGAGCGCCCACTGCGAGCCCGGGCTGATGTAGATGTTTTCAGGGTAAGATGGAGCCCCACCATCTCGTCTGCTTATGAATTCAGCAACCCGTTGGACTATTTCTGGTATACCGCGTATAGCAGAGTAAGAACCTGAAGACAGAACGCAGATTCGGATGATAAACTCTCACAAAGCAAATACAGACGGGTCAGAAAAGCTAAGATGACACTGTAGAGCAGACGGTTAATATCATTGTAATATTTTACCTCCAATGGAAATGCTCAATGTATTATTTTCCATTATATATTTCATAGCATTGTGTTATTATAGTTTAGTGTGTGAGTATATTCTGACTATTTACAGTCTTTCTCTAAATACAACTTTAAATGGCCATATCACTATCTGCATTGTCACAGGCAGAGAGGAAAATTAATAAGGAGACCTAAAATTGTCTGTGTATTGGAATGCATCTTCTTAAAAAAAAATATATATATATGTTTTAACTGTATCAGTAGCTGTGTATCTGAATCTTATGGCAGTGGGGGCGGGACCTGATAAGCCTTTGGCTTCTCCTGCCACCCTTCGGACGATAACACAAAGTAATATGTATGAATATGCAAAGAGAAAATTGTGTATTGTGTGTAATTGTCCGGAAGAATAATAATAAATAAAAAATATTTACATTTATTCGTATGTATAGTGTGTGTATTAATAATGTTGTTGTATATTGTATTGAGCTATTTGACAGAGATATTGGAGTCATATCTCAAAACCTGGGCAAAAAACTAAACTTAACAAAGCCATCTGCTTGGTGATAAACTAGCAGAAGAAATCATTGACTTGACAGCTGATTATTTAACATTTTCATTGTAATGCCCCATGCACATCCCTTACCAACGCTCCCTCCTTCACATAACCCAAGCAGCCGCTGGGCCCTCTGTCTGACGTCCACTGGCAGTTTGACGCTGTCCACAAGCTGAGGGTAAAGACATGCTGCAAGAACCTGAATAATATGAAGACACACAGTAGTGAGATTTTTTTTCAAAAGAAGATGCATTAGCTTGCACATGCAGTTGTAAATGCAGCTTAAAGGTGGTTACAGTTTACCTGTCGGACAAATGACAGAGGCTTCAAACCTGCGGTGTGTGGGTCCCCCCAGGAGACATCTATCACTTCATTGTATGGCTTTTCCACTCCCTAAGGACAGGCGGATATAAAAGCAGAGGTTCCAGCTATCACTCTCAGAGTCCAGAGTCCAATTTTGCAGATATTTCAAAAATCCTTTTTTCATCTTTACCTGTCTGAGCTCTTGGTTGATCTGTCTCACCCGTCTGGCCAGGATGGCATACTCATAGGGCTTCATGTTCCTCACATTCTGACTGATCTCCTGCAGGACAGACATCTCGTCCTCTTCACTTCTATCAGACCAGCCACTCGAGTGTTGAGTTGAGTACAGGTGAGCTGCGTTTATGAGGTCAACTTGACCCACGTGTTATCATTTGCATGTTGGGCAACCATTTACTTCTTTGTTAAACAATTGTACATTAACTTTTAATTGGAGGACGTTCCTCTCAGACCATAACCACTAAAAGTATTGTACAGCCTTGAATAGAAGCCAACGATCTTAATCTAGAAAATGTATGTTCCCAGGCTTAAAGTTACAAAAGTAGAAGAGTGTGCTGCGTTGAACTGGTGTTTGATCAAAGACAAGGTGTATTAAATTTAAGTCCTGGGGTAGTTATTTTTTGTTAAAAATACAAACATATGGGGCGCCCTTAGCTCAGTTGGTAGGGTTGGTTTTATTTGTAAAGCTTAATATCACAAATAGACATTTGCCTTAGTGGACTTTACATTCCGTACAGTATGACACCCTCTGCCCTCAGACCCTTAGCTCGACCAAGAAAAAACTCCCAGTAAAAAAAACCTTTAACGTGAAAGAATTTAGAAACCTCAGGGAGAGTGACAGAGGAAGGACTGAAATCATGCAACTAATAGTTAAAAGTCTGAAGACAATTAATGAGAGTTCTGAGAAGACGACCCCTGATCCTCTGTCATGTTTTTGGCTTCACAGGTTGATTGTAAATGTTGTAACAAGATGAAACTCTAATTGGCACCATCGAGGAATACGAACAAGAAGATTGCGAAAGATGTTTGCATCTTGACCATAGATAGTAGGGGAGAACGGGGGAATCTGAGGCATCGGGTAATGTGAGCCACCCCCTGTATCTAGGCAACGGAAAACATTTGTGGTCATGTGAGATATATGTTTTCAAGCCCCTCTCATTTCCCCATGACCCTGAAAGAGAGGACCTCATGGTGCTGTGGTAAGCATGTTTTTTTCACCAAAATAGGTATTTTGCATGTAAAAGTAAATTTTCTTGCTGTCAACTTAATCAACTGTTGTGCCAAAGCAAATGTATTCACATAGAAAAACTTCTATCATACGTGTTGATGAACTACCAACATGAAACCATGTGATGATGATAACTGAAGATTAGCCTGAAATGCTAAGAGAGGTAGTTTTTTCTCAAATTGTGGTGGTGGGGGAAAGTGAGCCAAATGCTGTGGGGGAAAGTGAGCCACCGTCTCACTTGCCCCCACCATGAGGCACAAGTTAAGTTTAGTCTTAAACATATTTTAATGTAATATTACATGACATGTTTTATTTTAATGTCATACACATTGTAGAAAAGCCATCATGCCAAGGAAATACACCAGGAAGACGACCTGGGGCAACCACACGGAAAGAGCACCTTCTCATCTTTCCCTGTAACCTTCAGGGCTGGAATGTAGAGTAGGCCTAGTTGTAGAGTATGACAGGCTGCTGTTATAATCCAGTTGGGTCTTCTCCTGTGTTCTGAGTCCCAGGCTGTTCTCGCTGGTTCTGATTTTCCTATGCTTTGACCCCCAGACACTAGTTGGCTCTAAGGGTCCTGTGTTCTGACCCCCAGACTTTGTTCTAATCTAACTGGTTCTATCTTTCATTTGAATCTTATTAAAACCTTTTGAATTATAATATGTTGTATTTGATTTTGTTCAGAGTTACTTTCAAGTGTTTAGAAAATTTGCTTTGCTTAATTGACCAAACCCCATCATTCTTTTACTAGTCCGACATTAGTTCTGGAATGTGTGGCTAGCTTTCAGGATTCTTACTGTTACAATATGTGTTGTTATGGTAGTTTCAGAGTGGAAAAAGTAAGTGGATCAGTTTACCCCACAGCTGGGGTAAAGTGAGCCACATGACAACTTTTTTTAAAACAATTATATTTTCACTGCCCTTTGTCTTGAAAAAATTCTGCTAATGCCCATTTCTAGGAAACATCCTGAATTAATGGGAAATGTGTAAATTTGAGTGATAAATAATTTTAGCTCGCTTAGAGGGGAGCAAATGTAAAAAGTGGCTCAGATTACCCCGTTCTCCCCTATATCTTGACCCAACTTTTTTTTTTTTTTTTTTCTTTCAGATTTTTTCTTTAGGAACACCAACAGACAGCTGTAAAAGTGAACACACAAACAAAAGACAAAATACAAGAAACAACTACTTAACTTTATTTTATTCTCTTTATAAAAAAAACTTTTATTATTAAGTTGGGCCTTATTGTCGTCTTCTCCATTAATTATGGCATATTTGAATGTAAAGCATTTGGTGCATGTAATTTCCTCATTGTAAAGCACCTTTAACTGTATTTATGTATGAAAGGTGCTACAGTATTCCAATAAGGTGTGCTATAGTATTATTATCATTATTATGAACAGAAAAATAAAAACTTTAAGATTTGTTTGTTTGTTTGTTTGTTTGTTTGTTTGATTGTTTGTTGTTTTAAGTAACCATTAACCACATCTGAGTTAACCTTATCTGTCTTTGTGAAACCTCAACTGTTTTACGGGCTACCACAGGTAAGAAGTGTGGGTTTAATATTTTGGTAATATCTCAGAACAATTATGATTTCTAATAAATGTGCATGTGTATTTTAATATCAATATAGGCCTACCTGTGGTTATATTTAATTAGTTAGTTTCACTGCTGAATTGTCTATTTAATTGATATGTTGTGCTCACTGTGAATTAGAGAAATCTCTTTCAGTTTAAAAAAACAAAGCTATATCCATATCCATAATATTCTATTTCCGCATAGTGCCTTTTCTCGAGTGCTTTATTATGGCATTCATTTGATGTTTCACTCGGCCAAGTTTCTCTACGGACAACAATAAGAGACGTACCCCCGTTCTTCCTGTTTTGTTTTTCTTTCGTTCGCTCCGTGTCTGCTCGGGTCGGGTCGATATGGAAGCATTTTCGAGAAGAAGAGGAGAAAAGCAGAGTCTCCCCGTGAAGACACACAGTCTCTCCGGACGCCGGTGGACCTTATAAACCGCACACGAGCAGCGGGCAGCAGCAACACCTGCCGCGGGGCTTCCGACACCCTCCCTCCGCCTTCGAGCTGCGTCCAGCGATATGGCTCTCAGCTCGGGCGGCTGGGCTCCTCCAGCCCCGGCCCCTGCCTCGTCACAGCAGGCTGCTGCGTGCGGCGGATCTGGGCTGTCAGCTTTCTGCAGCACCGTCTTAATGTCGGTCCGCGTGTCGGTGTGTCACTCGGGGATCCGGCCGCTGTGTCTCCCAGGGGCGGGCAGCGAGGCTCTGCGGCTGCAGCTCAGCATGGACCCGAGCCGGGCCGGAGAGTTCCGACTGGCGCTGCGAGACACGAGCGGGAACCGCAGTGTGGTGAGATTTCATTCACATGTAGGCTACACCCGGCCTGTGTGTGTGTGTGGTTGGAGGGTGTGTGCTGTCGTATCCCCCGCTCAGACAGGATTGTGATCAACCGTGTTTATATTTGACAACAGCAAAGGCCTGTTGTAGGCTACACGCCATTTTATGGAGCTCTTAGCCCCTCTACAAATCCTGCATTAAATCACTCCAGATTTCATTAAATGCAAATAGACACACTGCTGCTGCAACACCGACACCAAGATATTTTCTTCTAGGCGTTTTAAGAATCTACTTTGACAGACATTCATCCCATCAGCAGAAGTTTAGCTATCCTTCTTGATATCTTTCTTCACTCATCTGGCATTAACTCCAGTCTAGTGCTTATATTTCGACAAACATTATAAAATGTATGATTTGTTTTAGTTGTTTTAGCTACATATACTAAGAACCTTTTATTGTTTTGTTTTTTTGTTTCACTTTCATTTTCAGTCTTCCCATGACCACTACACCTTCATTTGTATAAAACGTCACTAGGGGGAAATCCATCAATGAGCACAGTGGCAATCAGCTGCATTGAGACTTCTTTTCCCTCTCAACCATCAAACTCAAAGAAAATACTATTTATTATGCCATAAAAAGATTTAAGATGTCCCGATACATGCATGTCTCGATACATGCATGTCTAATGCCTTATGCCAAAAATACCCAGATGCCCTAATACATCCAATTGCATTTTGCAGTATGTAAACCAGCATGCTTTAGTATGAAGTATAGAAAAAAAAAGTATATGATATGATTTGGAACACAGGGTCAGTGTTGAGCCTTGTATTTGTCACATGTCAAAATTGACATAAAGTAATTTTCTGAAAATAAAAGGTGGAGTCAACATCATCTTTAGAGGGCAAAAACAAACATTGTGGGTGTGTTTTTGTGTGAAAAAACAAGCTTTTGTAAAATCACAATCTTGGGGTGTGGGGAATTATAGTTAACATCTTTCATCATTCTCTGCATTTTATAGAAAAAACCGAACGGAGGAATAATTGGCAAGTGAACCAATACTGAAAATAATCTTAATGGTGATAGGTGCATATTGTTAAGCTCTGTAGGCCTTCTGTTAACGTCAACTCTAGTTACCACCTTTAGCTAATTAGATTCTTCATTCTTTATATATGAAGGTAACTGCAGTGTTGTTCAGACGCTGTGGGACACATTTTAGTAGGCTATATGAACCAGTTGTTTCATTATTATGGGTGATTACTGTCAATGGCCTCATCAGTCCCAGCTATAGACACACATGCTTGATCATGCCTGAAGGTTCATTTACGTTACTTTTTTCTGCCTGTCCTTTGTTCTTCAAGTCTTCTTCAAAAACCTGAGGGGCTCCGAAGAATCAGACTTTCATTACGGTAGAATAATCTCAAGTCAGACAGATTTCCCCCTCGACTGGTTGAGATGCTTTGTGATTTGCATGGTTTTTTGCTTTGATCCCAGGCTTCTTTTAAGCTCTTCTGTCTGAGCTGTCTTTTCCTTTATAGTCATATCACTATCAAGAGTGTGTGTACAAGCTCTCTGGCAGCAGGCAAATCCCCCCCTTTGCTGCTTGTGTCAAGCCATAACACCCAGCTTCAGTGCCCCTAATGATTCCCTCCACTGCCATAATGAGTGTCAGAAGACAGATTAGGTGTGTTCAACCTCTGGGCTGCTAAACTCACTCATCAGAATGAGCATTTCACTTGCCCCTTGTCAAGTTTAAGGGAACTATTTCCATATTTGCACTTCGCAAACCCTCAAGGCCTCCTTATTTTCCTAAGTCCTTAATTCTACGTATTTTTAGCTAGTTTTTGTTTAGTTTGGTAGAAATGTCACACATTCACTAGTTTTAACTTTTAATTGTGGGGAATATGCTAGTAAAAGAAATATATTTGGATCTGCTGATTGGACCAAACAATCAATTTGAAGATGTCGTCTCTGGCTCCGACACACTGTAGTTGGCATATTGAAAATGTGATCAACGAAGCGATAATCAAACAAAATGTCTTGTAGATTGATCAATAATGAAAATAATTGTTAATGGCAGTCCCACAAAGCCTAGGGGGAAATGGAAATCAAACTATCAGGTTGTTTTACATTTTCTAGGTCTTGCATTTATGGAAGCACTTTTTTTATTTCTGTTCTTTTTGTGAAATGATAATAGAGGAAATGTTTGACTTTATTTTCAATTTTTTTATGCTCTGCCCTCAGTTCATCGCAGAGTTTGACCTGCGCTCGGTGCAGTACGAGGTCAAATCGTCGCGCTGCCATGAGATGCGTCTGGCCGCTCCGCCTCACGACTGCATCCGCTTCAACTTCCGCTGCGACCGCGAGGCCGAGGAGTGGGCCACCGTGGTGATGTCATCACTACGGGAGGCGCACAGAGGTCAGTTTGACAACCGCTTACTCTAAAGGTGCTACGAGGAACTTTTAAATAGTTCTTAAACAGTCTCCTTTTTTTCCCTCTGATGATCATAAATGACATGTAAAAGCAAACAAGCCTTTGGGGGAAGGAAAAATAAAAGAGTTTTGTGAAAAGTTTAAAAAGACACCATGTTTTGCCTGCAAGCAAAGTCAAAATTTTGGAAGAATAAATTGGTGTCCTGAGATATAACACAAAGAGACACCGAGGTGCCTGGTACCTTCAGCTCTTCATCAAAGTGTCTACTTAATATTTTAGAAACAAACAGTCAGTGGAGAATGTACTGTGAAAGCTCGCCAGCTGGTTTGTGAAGAAATCAAGAGCTAAAGAAAAAAAACAGCTGCGTTAAGTTTACTCCTGGGAGGATATGAATTGGATAGGCACAATTGTGACAAGTATTTTTCAATGTATATTCTTTTAAAGGTAGAAGTTTAAAATGTGTGTAGGGAAGAACACATAAGTAAATGCTAGAGGGTCCTGAAAAGCATTGAGAAATCGAGACTCCACAAATTATTTTCCATTATTAAAGGGTTAAGCTGATACGTACATTGGGCCTTTTTCAGCCAAATGCAGCTAGACTAAATAATCACGTTGGCTGATATATGTGTGTCCTAAGACCACGTGTTGTAAGGCCTTTTCTTGTAACCCTGTTTCATGTTTTTCATCTTGACAGTTGCAAATATTAACACAGTGGAATCAGATGGCAGAAACGAGCACACAGCAGCAGCAGCAGCAGCCCCGGAGCAGTGGAGCTCTGCCTCGCTGCCGCACACCGGTGGGTATCTCTGCTCCCCACCATGCATTTGTTTTGGACCTTTCATCCGCTCAGAACCTGCTCTAAGTATTGTCCAATTTTTGATTGCCACCTCTTTGTTTTTTAGAGGAGCTATGCGTAGAGCTGGCCAAGGCGATAGAAGCAGGCGACACCCAGGCAGCGTCACAACACGCACTCGCTCTGGCTCGGCAGAAAGCGGAGCTGATCATTCAGCTGTCTGAGAAGAACTACGCCGACGGAGAGATCAGGTAAGATCTGGACGGGTGATGATTTATTAGAGGGCGCTGTGACTGACGTGTCCTGCATGTTGTGTGTTGTTTTGTTTTTTAAATACATTCTTTTATTGGGATCAAAATAGGTGTACACTGTACAGCTCAACATGAAAACCTAATCTTCTTAAAAAAAATAGTATATATAAAGTATATATATAAAGTATATATTAAATAAATAAAAAATAATTATAGACAAGTAAATAGATAAATAAATAAATGGAAGTAAAATAAATAAATAACATTAAAATTATAATAATATATGATAATAATTCTAAAATAAAAAAAAGTGACAAAAACAAACAAGGCTGTGTGTTTGTGCATCTGACGTTGCCACTTGTTGTGTTGCAGTTTATCGGTGGTGGTGGAGGATGTTTCGTCATCCTGCTGCGTCACAGTGAAAGTCTTTCCCTACATGACCGTGGCCGCACTCAAGCAACAGGTTTGAAGAGTTTCAATAAAGCAAGAAATAAATGCACTTACTGCAGTTAGTTTTCGATCACTAAACTCCCGCTGCTCTTTTCTTTTCTTTTCTTCTTCTTCTTCAGGTGTTTCTGGAGTATGGTTTCCATCCCCGCGTGCAGCGCTGGGTGATCGGTCAGTGTCTGTGCACAGAGCCCAGGTCTCTGGCTTCGTACGGGGTGCAGAAGGACGGTGACACAGCGTACCTCTACCTGATCTCTGCCCGACAGGCGCGTATCACCCGCCAGCTGTTCCATCAGGACCTGGAGAGCGCCTTGCTGGCCCCTCCCCTCCCACCGGGCAACGGCCCCACCTCACAAGACTGGAGGGGTTACAGCACCCTGCCCTCCAAGCTGCCCAACAACAACCACGGTAAGCCTCAGTACTACACAGACCCATTCTGTGACTAGGCCAAACACTGAAATGTCTTGACTGGCCAAATGATTTAACTAGTCTCAATCCATCTGTTTAATGTGTCTGAATGCGAGCATTCTTTGAAAGGGTCAAGCCCAACAGATCATCACAACAGTAGAGATGAGTGGCTGGTGATGTCTGTAGACTTAAATCAGCCATTAACTGCAAAAGACCCAATTTTGAAATAAGATGACGTAATTTTGATGTATGTTAATTTAATATTGAATTTTCCCCCGGGGATCAATAAAGTATATCTGATTCTGATTTCTTTAGTCTGTGAAATCTGTTTCACTTTAACTTTGTAGTCTGTGTTTGATTTTAGATTAAATGTGCTGACGTACAGAAAAAACACCAGGGAGAATATGTCCGTACAGTCCCCTCCATAAGTATCGGAACAGTGAGGCCAATTCCTTTATTTTTGCTGTAGACTGGAAACATTTGGGTTTGACACCAAAAGATGAATATGAGACAATAGATCAACATTTCAGCTTTCATTTCCAGGTATTCACATCTGGATCCGATACACAACTGAGAAGATAGCATTATTTGTAAAGGAACACCACATTTTTAGGCGAGCAGAAGTATTGGAACAGATAGACTTTAAATAAATTAAAGTGAGTAAAACATACTATTTTGTCGCAAATCCTTTGCTTGCAATTGACATCACCAAACTTTTGCATTCTTCTTTTGTGATGCTTTTCCAGGCTTTCACCGCAGCCTCATTCAGTTGCTGTTTGTGTTAGGGGGTTACTCTCTTAGGTCTCCTCTTTAGCAGGTAAAATGCATGCTCTATAGCATTTAAGTCTGGAGATTGACTTAGCCAGTCTAAAACCTTTCACTTCTTGCCCCTGATTAACTCCTTTGTTGTGTTTTGGGTCAATATCTTGCTGCATGATGGAGGATCTTCCAATCAGTTTGGTTGCATCTTTCCTTAAATTGTCAGACAAAATGTTTCTGTACACTTCTGAGTTCATTTTACTGTTGCCATCATGTGTTACATCATCAATGAAGAATAATGAGCCCATCCGAGAAGATGCCATGCAAGCCCAAGCCATGACATTGCCTCCACCGTTTCTCACAGATGAGCTTGTATGCTTGGGATCATGAGTAGATCCTTTCTTTCTCCAAACTTTAGCCTTTCCATCACTTTGGTAAAGGTTCATCTTGACAACAACACAGTAACACATGATGGCAACAGCAAAATGAACTTAGAAGTCTACAGAAACATTCGGTCTGCCAATTTAAAGAAATATGCAACCAAACTGATTGGAAGATGCTCCATCATGCAGCAAGATAATGATCCAAAAAACTGCAAAAACAACAAAGGAGTTCATCATTGGCAAGAAATGGAAGGTTTTAGACTGGCCAAGTCAATCTCCAGACTTAAACGCTATAGAGCATGCATTTTACTTGCTAAAGAGGAGACCGAAGGGAGTAACCCCCCAAAACAAACAGCAACTGAATGAGGCTGCGGTGAAAGCCTGGAAAAGCATCACAAAAGAAGAATGCAAACGTTTTGTGATGTCAATGGATCACAGGCTTGATGCAGTTATTGCAAGTATTTGCGACAAAATATTATGGTTTATTTACTTTAATTTATTTAAAGTCTATCTGTTCCAATACTTTTGCTTGCCTAAAAATGTGGTGTTCCTTTTCAAAAAATTATATCTTCTCAGTTGTGTATCAGATCCAGATGTGAATACCTGGAAATGAAAGCTGAAATGTTGATCTATTGTCTCATATTCATCTTTTGGTGTCAAACCCAAATGTTTCCAGTCTACAGCAAAAATAAAGGAATTGGCCTCACTGTTCCGATACTTATGGAGGGGACTGTATATTTTCCAACTCATTGTGAACACTGTGTTCAAACTAGACAACGCATAGTTCCAATAACTTTGTGTTGTTGTTGTTGTTCTTCAGGGAGCACGGCTGGTGGAAGCGATAGACCGGGTGACATCAAAGACGTCCTTGACATTGAGAATCTGCAGCTGAATGATCATACACACAAAGCCAATAGAACACAGGTATGTTAGAACAGATTTATTTTTGGGAGGTTTTGTTCATTGGTCCTCAAAGATACACGCAGTGCGTTTTGGTGAGAAACGGTAAATGCAAACATTCAACAGTAAATCTCCTTTTAGAAGCTAATGGTACGATTGTAGATAATAAAGAAATTGTATAATGTCAGTCTTGCTTATGTGCTCCCTCAGCCATGGTGGATGAATACAAGCGTGCAATCTTTTCAAACTGTAGCTTTCGACAATGATATTATAATCATGATGATTTTCGTAAATTCTCAGCAGACAGAGTGGGCTTGTCCCTCGTGCACTTTCATCAACAAGCCGTCCCGTCCGGGCTGCGAAATCTGTGCCACAGCCAGACCCGACGCGCACATCCAGCAGGTAACTACGTAACATCTCATTAATCAATGCTTTTGCTCTAGTCCGAACATACCATTTTTCCCCCCTCAGTGACATTCTACTCCTTTCCTTTTTACGTCTTTTTCATTCTCTCCCGAAGGAGAAAGGAAGGAGAGAGGATCGAGGAGAGTCCGGTTCAAGCAGCAGCTGACTGCCTATCATTGCTGTCCTGGTCGCCATTTCTCACTCACTTAACACACACACATGCACACACACACACACAGGGTTGAGGTTGCCTAATCCGCCACGTACATGTTGACAAACTACTCACACAAGAGACTGTGGATGCACTGAGGGCCCTCTGACAGCGTGCGGGCTGCTGAGGACCGGAGAGTTTGAAGCACTGTAGCATGACGCAGAGCTGCGCCGGTCGAGGCCTGCAGACAGTGTGCGGCTTAGACCCATTATTTGGACACAACCATGACATACATCTGAATTTGGCCTGACCTCTTTGTTATTTATTTTACAGGGTGTATGTGTCCCAAACAACACAGACGGCCTTATATTTATTTTGGTGAGATGGAAAGAGAGAGAGAGAGAGACGTGATGTAGCCTACGTCTCTGGATTCGAATGCAACTTGGAAGACGAGGGACTTTAGGTTTGTGCTAACTGTGAAGTGAGAGGAGAGGTGAAGCCTTGAGCAATACCCTGTTGTGTTTGTTTAGCGGGGTCATCTGTCAGTGCCAAAATAATTATGGGACGCCATTGGCCGAGAAGATACGGAAAGTCGCGTTTACAGGGTTGTCAAGTGCTTTTATTTTTGTATAACATTGTATTAAGTGTATTATTTGTAACAAGCTGCATTGAGATAGTAATTGATGTACATGTTGGCAGTTGATCTCATTTTAATCAATCCCCTCTGAGCTGTGACAGCAACAGAATGACCTGTTTTCTGTACATCATACTGTAAAAACTTACATTAGCAGAATAAACATAACGGAACCAAGAAAATCCTGTTTGTCTATTGACGATTTGACTTGTTTTTTAGTGTGGCCGCTTTTTAGATAGTTCATTGTGGTGTGTAACAATGAATGCAAACATACGCTTGGTTTCTTTAGATAGACTCCACAGGGCACGTTAGGGGCACACTCACACTAAGCAAGTTTGCCTGTGGCAGTTTCTTTGTGCAGTGCTTTTATCATGGTCTTGCTGTATTTTAGGGTATCATGAAAAAGTTGAATCACTGAAACTAGTTGCTATTTCTTAAGAGCTATGAAGTTTGTTTAAGTTGAGAAAACAGCAGTATTCAATCTATTTTTGATCCACTCGTAATTTTTATGACTGATAATTGTTAGATGAAAAAAATGGCAAACACACTTAATCCCCATCTTTTTAATTGGCATTTATAAATATGAAATAAACCTGTTTCAAATAAAGTTAACACAAGTATAAAAATATTAGCTGTAGTGATGGCTTGTTCAACAGATGCAGATCTATTCAGACTACAGACACATCTGTGAAGGTTCAACAGCTGTTTGATCAATCACCATCCTGCCTGGTTTAAAAAAAAAAAACAGGCGCTACAAAACAGTGCAGTCATTTTCTTAATGTACCACAAACAAAGACATTCACAAAGAAATCCTTAAATTTACAGAAAGCAACTCAACCATGGCATTTTTAATAACTTGAAAAGATGTCCCCCCCCCTCTTCCACTTGAAGAAAGTGAGATGTGCGGTACAAAGTTTATCGAGAACCTGATTTTTCATCAACATTTTAAGGATAAAAGACTTGGGAGTTGATGTTGAAAAAATCACCGCATAGAAAAAGAGAGTCACTGCATTCTTTCCAAGTCAACTATAGATAGTCCTCTTCTTTTCCAATCCAGTGCATTCAACTGGTCATTCACATATCCCCCTTTAAGGTGAAGACAAACCTGAGAACACCGCAGAGGGATTCACTTCCCAATGAAAGCCTTCAGTAAGAGTCCTGTCTGACTACACTTACTGCATTTACTTCCAGAAGAGGATGTTCCAGAAAAGCAGCCAGCAAGGGTAGACCAGCAGGGCTATGAGTGGGTAGACCAGAGAACCATAGAGGGCGTGGTCCAGTATGCCCTGAGAGATGACTGACAGGTAGAGCAACCAACCGTCCTGGAAGCTGACAGGCACTTCCTGAAGCTCTTGGAAGAAAAAGACCGAAAAGAGGAGCGTGAAGGCCGGGCTGAGGATGACCAGGACGAAGGCTGATAGAACCCTACGGGAAGAAGAAAGGGGGAGAGTGAGGGGTTTTCCTTCCATTTGACTTAAAGATGGAGCAGTGATTCTGGAGAATGCTTGTTGTCAAATCAACTTGTTTGTCAAAATCAATGAATATATCTCCTCACGATCCGCTATCTGTCCGTGCTGGGGAAATAAATCCAGTGTTAAAAGGTGCTCTGTTTATGTTAAATCTTGCAAATGCTGTAGCATTTTTACTACGCCAGCTGTAGTTCCTGGGTGAGTGTACCCATGACAAAGAAAGGCGTTAAGAAAAAACTATACACAAATAGCATTCTTTGCACTGATGGTCTTGTTTGCTGTCACATGTAATTTATAATCATCAGAAGAAAAATTTGACTGTTTCAGAAATTAAAAGTTCCTCGTAGCTACTTTGATACTAGGTAAGGTGGGCACATTTTTTTTCCAGAATCGCTGACTCCACCTTTTGCACAAACGGCAGCACATAGTGGCAATGGCCAGAGAGTTTGTGCGTTACTTACTTTGGTACGTGGGGTGTGACGAAGGCAGCCACAGGCACCAGGGTGAGAGCCAGGATGAAGCCCAGGGAGAAGTTGATGAGGGCGGTGCAACCCAGCAGCACGGCCAGGTAGAGCACAGCTACCAGCTTCAGCACCTTCCAGCCCTGCTCCGTCCCCTCGCCAGACAGGATCCTGAGACAGACAGACAGACAGCAACACAATTAGCTCCATCTCCTGGGTCGCAGAGCTCTTAAAGCTACTAGCTCTGTTCTTGTTGGTAACGGCTAATTGTTGTGGTTACTTTCAGGTAGTAGACAGCGGAACAAAAGGGTCAATGAGGTTTTAAGCTTGTGAAATAATGACAGAGAATATCTAAATAAAAGACTCAAGGGCACTCACAGATACATGTGAGTGCCCTTGTCTAAAATACACAATACATGTGGCATAAAAGTACAATATTTTAAAGTGTCTGTTGCTAGGTGTGAGTCGCTACCTGTTTGTGTTATGAGGCAGAGCCAGGCCTGCTGTATAAACAGCGATGACGGTCAGTACCACGGCCTCTGTCTCAGACACAGGGAAGTGTTCCACGGCCAACTCCTGAAAATGGATGGGCAGTATGTAGAGAGCCACTCCGGTCAGATGGCTGATCACCAGAGGAGTCAGCACCGACAGCACTGATGGACTGGCCGTCTAGAGAGGAACCAGATGGTATTAAAGAAGCAGGTTTAAAAGAATCCAAAATAAATAAGCATTTTCTCTCCTGCTTGTCAGAGCGCGCGTGTCTAACCTCGGGGTCGATGACGCCGTCTTCTGTTCTCGGCGGGGGAGTCGAGAGTTGGACCCACAAGTCTAAGGCCTGTGTTACGGGTTAAGGGCTAATCTGACAAGCATGTATCAACAGCAGTGTTAAAAAAAAAACACACTGCTAACATGTAATTATCAGGCCAGGGCTAAAACACATACATGCAGTTCAAACTGAGCATATAAAAATAACAGTGAAAGGATACACGAAGGAGCAGGATGACGGCGAGGAGGCCGAAGGCTGGCATGTAGTAACCAATGGAGACAAAGTGAGTGAGGGATGGCATTAGGTAGAAGAAGTAGGACTGGTGTAGACGCTCCAGGAGGTTATTCAGCTTACGATACATTCCTTCCAGGAGCCTAGAGGTGGTTCATTAAGAAACAACAAAACCAGTAATTGAGTATCTGCCTTTGAAGGTGAGATCAACAATGAAACAAACAAACAAAAACTTGAAAAACAAAGGTTATTATAAACTGGCTCTGACCTGCCAACGGTAGTGATGTCAGTCTTGTACTGGCGGAAACTGTTGAGGCCCTTGATGGTGGCGGCCTCTATGTGGTATCGCAGGAAAAGGCCATGATCCCCCCAGGGCCGCCCGCTGGCCTGCTTCATCACCATCAGCATCATGGTCTGGACTGAGTGGCTGTAGCCCGACACACTGTCCCAGTCGTTCCTTTGCAGCTATAGGAACACACACACACACAGACACACACACACACACACACAGAAAAGCTACATTAAAAAAATCTATCCTTGTCCAAAACAACTTTGGGTTTTATCATCATTCTGCTCATTCAGCAAACAAATGGTGGAACAAAAAAATATTTGTATACTGCATCTGCAGGCCTTCACCTTTCCCTGGATGGTGCAAAGGACTCCTATCTTCTGACAGAAGGCATAGAAGAGGTTGGCTAAATCCAGGTTGGGCAGTTGGCCGTTGAGGCCTTCCAGCACCAGGTCCAAACTGGTGATGACGTCGCTGCTGAGCTCCAGAGAAAGAGCTGCCTGGATGGAGCCACCACGGCCATGCAGCGGGGACCAGTCCATACCTGGAAACGCCAGCACAGGAGAGAAGTCAACTGAGGAATGCAGTCTTTTTGGGGGTTTTTAATGAGTGAGTGGGTGAATGCTGTTGACTACCTGTAGTGTTGGTGTGGTGGTAGCCCTCTAACCAGGCCTGCATACCAATCAGGTCATGCTCATTCACCAGAAAGATGATGTCCTTGGCCCAGTAAATCTGACCTGTTGAAGAACACAGCAGACATTAAAGTAGCTACGAGGAACTCTCAGTTTGTGTTGATGTAAGCTGCACTTTCGGACAAAAGTGGTAGTGTTTTTACAACAACAGGCCTAAGTGAGTACAGGCAGCTCCTGCATTCATTTAGTAAGCGGTTGAAAGAGAGACCACAGGATGCACCTCGATGAGGTAATGTGTTTATATGTGACCATGTAAGATAAATAATGGTAATTATTGACGATGGTGAAGCAAAGTACACTTTGATTTAGTACTGTTCGGGAAACAAAGGTTGTTCCTGTCTGCCTGCAATAAATCATTTTGTGAAAGTTCCAGGGGAAAAATAAGACCCAAACATGTAAAAGTTCCCTGTAGGTTGTTCTGTACTCACTCCTGAAGTATTGCGCCAAGCCAAGCAGCAGCCCCACTGCATGGTTGTTATTATCCCCCGGCGTGCAGGGGGCACTAAGGACCAGGGCTTCTGTCCGTGGAGCTCTAGGGGCCCGAAGGATCCCGTATACATTTGTGCCTTTGACCATCTGAGAGGAGAGATGGATTATGAATATAAATATAATATAACAAGCAATCAATCTCTTTTTAGAAGCTTTAAATAAAGTGTCCATGATAAAAAACAAGTGAACATACATATCTCTCTTTGTTTTCATCAGGGAAGGGCAGAGTGCGAGAGAAGCTTTGTGTGAACACCTCCAGCCCTCGAGCCTGCATGGTCTTCACCAGCCAATCCACTGGCATGCCACTGCAGAGACACAAGCGCTCACATTAGATTGGTGGGATAGGAAGCAGATATCAGACATATATAGAGGCTTAAGTACTTACATTTTATTTTTTAAACACAGCTGGAAACATGTAAAATCCTGTCCAACTGGGTAAATGACCAAATGATGCTTGTTGACATTCACTGTGACTGAGGGGTGTTGTTTCTCTTACCCTGCTTTCTTCTTATGAGCTGAAAACTCTCTGCCTGTGGCCAGCGCCCTCTCCCCTGCTGGAAAGCGCTCCTCCACCATGGTAGACCCCATGGCGTTCTCTGACATGTACGTCCGCAGAGTGAACGGTTCAAACGCCAACCCCATGAACCAGGCAAAGCCGGCCATGTAGCAGACCACACTAAAATGATGGCAAAAGGAAGCAATTACATGACGGAGATAATTTCAGTTCTTCGTATATAAGCATTATAATTGCACATAAGGTGGTGTGAACATGAAACATTGGCTTTTGTTCACTCACAAATTCATTTAAAAAGGGACTAAAGACATACCAGATAGGGGCATTGAGGCGGGTCAGCATGCTGATCAGAGCCCTTCTTCTGTTCGGGTCAGACAACAGGCCCATGTTGTTGTCCGATGAAAAGCAATGAAAGACTGGCGACACTGGACCCTGAAGGCAGCACACGAACTGTAACTGTGCAATATCAATTATACGGGATTGTACATCAAGAAATGCTGGATATTATGGGTTGTATTAATATCTGACGGTCCAATATTCAGAGTCCAATAAATGGGTTTCAATACAGCTCGAGCAGAGAAAGTTGTTCCTGCCCACACCCATTGTCACAGTATCCATTGACAGCTTGGGTTAGCATGCTGCTATAGCTAGCTAGCTGGCTTCGAGAGACGGTAAAATGTTTTAAAGCGTTGTCCTCTTTGAAGGTGATTATTATTGTAATAACAGTAACGTGGTTAATAGTTCAAATAATATGTATAAAGAAATACCTGTTTCCAGTGTACAGCGGGTCACATCCACCTGCAGAGATCAGGCAGCGATGGGGCTTGTTCACAGTGGCCGGTTTTCAATTTCCTTGTTCCTGCGGGAAGGTTAGAGCTACGGACTGACTTCCGGTCAACAATAAAATAAAATTATAAAGATTACAAGCACCAAAACATACAAGGACTTAAAAGAATAAAAACAAGCAACGCAATTACTTTTCACAACTAAATTTTCCTTGAAATACATTAATTTACATTTTTATTTCAAAGTTTATTTCATATCAGCTACTAAAAATGACCTGGGCTGTTTTGATTGTTTTTAATCATGTTTTATTGCACTTTAGGGTCTGAGATGATGCTAGATAACTCGCTGCTTGAAGACCGCAGTGCATTAATGTGGTGACGTAGGGACGATGGAGGGGACTGCTAACTGCAGTCACCTACAGGAAGTTAGCTAAAGTAACCATTTCGCTTACAGCACCTTTAAGTACTTTATTAAATAACTCACAAATGAACAAACAACATAAATTATGTAAGGTTGACGTATTTATTATCAGCTTCACCACATATATACTGTACAAAAGTATAATTGCCATGAATACATAAAAAAAACAATTCTCTTCCAGCTTCTCAAACCACTCCTCTCTATTCAGTCCAACAAAACTTCCCAGCCTCCTTGCTCCCCCCTCCTCCTCCCTGCTTCACTCTCCAGAGAGCACAGAAACCTCTTGGAGATGCTGTCTCACCACCTCATCGAGCACCTTGCTCACACCTTTACAGGCTGTCATGGCGGCTTCGATCAGAGTCTCTAAGTGGTCCTGGTGTAGTCTGGCGTCCATCTGCAGCAGAGCTATCTGTCCGCCGCGGGGCAGCAGCGCTAAGGCCAGAGAGCTAACTCCTCCGCTCTCCTCCGCGTAGCAAAGGTCAGCCAGCGGTGTCTCATCCACAAACCCAACCGTACAGGCGCACACGTAGTCCCTCATGGGGATGCCTGCGTCAATCACTGCCAGGGTGGCGGCGTTCACGCACACGCTGTAGTTCCCGCCGTCAGACTGCAGAATCTGAGCAGAAAAGATTTTTTTTCAGCACAAAAAATGAAATCTTCATATTAGTGTTTCTCCCAGTATGTCCCCTAAAAGGTGGTGTCAGCCATTCTAGAAAATGCTTGTTGTCTAAATCACTTATTTTCAATGTCAGTGAAAATCTCTTCATGATCCGCTACCTGTCTGTACTGTGAAAAAATATCCAGTGTTAATACACAGCCGAGCCTCTGTAAACAAGCACATTGTTAGCTACAGTGGGCCCCCTTTGTTTACATACCTTTTGATTACATACCACTTTACACAGAGTCGACACTGACACACAATTGTTTTTTTCAGCGCACATACAGTACAGACAGATAGCGGATAGTGAGGAGATATTCACTGATTTTGCCAAAAAACGTGATTTCGACAACAAGCATTCTCCAGAAACGGTGACTCCACCTTTAATCCTGCTCTCTCCCTGCTAGACAATCACTAACCTTGACATAGATGTCTATCTGAGAGCGCGGGTAGAGCTGCGTCATCACTGCCGCTTCAAACGTCTGCTTGAGGTGGAGGCTCATCTCGGTGGACTTGCGGTCCCCGTGCGGCCTCCTCTTCCTCTCGGCTGTGCTGAACGTGGCCATGCTGTACTGGCAGTTGATCACAGCGCTGTCGTGACGAGCCCGGCCGCGTGAACCTCGCATCTGGGGGGTGGCAAACACATCATTTACACATCTTAAAAACATATCCATCAATTAAGATCATATTTGCCTTTCCTAAATAACGTTCGAGAAAATTTAGATTTTTACCCACATTTTGCCATATTGATATATAGGTACGTGGCCAGTTTCTTTTTTTAGGAACACCTGTAAGATCTAATGCACCACTCCGTCGTTGATTCTACAATTACAAGGGTATCTATAATAAATCAACCGGTATATGTATAAAATTGAAGATGTATTGTAGAGGTGGTGTTGTACTGGACTGCATTTGACTGAGGGGTGGTCCTGATATTTGGCCCACATTTAAAAACCTGAGGGATTAAAAATATTACATACACCTGTCGAACATGCAGTATAACACCACTTGGACCTCAGTTATAAACAGTGTGTTTGACATTTAAAGAAAAACTGTCTATTATTAGCTTAATATAAGGCAGAGCTGATAGCTGGAGTGCATTATTAGATTGTGTAAGTGTAGCTAATAACGTGGGCAGAGCATTTAAATAATATTGTGGAATACATTTTGATATTGGTTATGATGGAATTTCTATACATCACTATGCATTTGTATAACTAATTTGATAACCCAAATTATGATGGGCTTGATAAGACATTTTGTAGATTAAATAAACACTTGATTGATTTGCTAGCTCAGTATTTTTTATCAAATCAAAAGTATTGATTGATTTAGAAAACTTAAGTTAGTATTTTAATATCACCTAATTAAAAAAACACTAGATTATCATTTCATCCTAATAAACCTTTAATTTGTACTCTGATTCAGCATTATGATCAGTGTTGTTGTTCATGTTTGAAATATACGTACTGGACTGGACTGTCCAACAATGACATGCGTTCACTTTGATTGACACCTCAGGATAAACACAGATGCACGTGCATATAACAAACCCTTTAATTAAAGCTGGAGAAGGGTGCCCTATTTTACACATTTAATGAAGGCTTGCGGAGATGCTGTTCTCCAGCAAATAATTCATGCTGCTGGTGTTACTCGCTCGTCGTCCAGCCTTGACTTACTTCATGTGGCCCGTACACCACCGCCAGAGCTTTGGTGTTTCCCTGCTCAAGATACGCGGAGCCGTCGGCCTGAGCGAACACACCCATGCGGGCCTGAAACTTCCGTAGCTCGGTGGCTTTTCTTCCATCCAGGCGGTATCCCTGGTCCGACAATAGCTCCATGCCCGCCATGTTTCCGCAAAACTTCGAATGAACAACGACGCAATGCCCCACGTGTCTGACGCTGCACTACATTACCCACAAGCCCAGTCGCTAGAGGGACAACGGCAAGGCGGAAGCCACAATAAAGTGCTACTTTGTAAAATATTATTTAAAAATAAGGAAATGTGTGCAGTTTTTGGACGCATGTTATTATTTATGCATAATGTAAATTTTACTTGGTCCTCCTTTGAACCTTACTCTTCATTATTCTTTTTTATATTCATTAAAGTATAATATATTATCTATGTCATTCACACATTTGACACCATAGATAGTAGTATATCTTTGACACATTGAACTTCATGCTACCCGTATGTATACATTTCTTATGTTTCTGTTGTGCAAAGATACATGGGGTATCTTCATAATAATGAAAACTAAACAAAAAAATACTAATTTGACCTTTTTTATTCCTGCTTACTAGATTCATTCATAAATAAGTTTTAAATAACGGTTTAGAAAGTTGGATACATTTCCACTACAACTGTTTTCATTGAGCCAGGATTTTATTTTCTTTGTGTTGGTAATAAATGAGAGAACAATGCAATGTAGTGCTGTGACTATTTGTAGTGATGAAATTGAGAAGTTGGTTTTGGTTGGTATTCAAAGTATAGACCCCTTAGGATCCCTTGGACCACCCATTAGGATCCACATCCATGCAACAGAGAAATCAAACCCTGAGTTTTTCTTTTCTTTTGAACAATTATCTAGTGTGTGGACAACTAAGTCCTGTGTGAGTTAACAGCATGGCACAATAGTCAGTAGTCTCACAAGGCATGGAGAGTTACACAACTTCAACACTTTTAAAAATAAAATTTATTAGCATCTCTAATGTGTATAAATAAAAACATATATGAAACAATGTATATACGTATGATGTAATGAGTAACAATAACGGGGTTACATGTGATACAAAGGAGCAGTCTTTATTTTAGCCAGTGTATGGTGAGGAAAACTGTACCATGAAATCAAGCTTTTCAAATATGCATACCTATAAGTTGCAAATCATCTACATTCTTTGATAAGAATGAATCGGGGTTAATAACAGGGAGAGTGTGGTAAATATGCAGTTTTGCGTTCCTGTCTCTTAAGATCTTTAAACAGCTTTGATTTTAATACATTACAAATTTTGTACTTTGTTTTTCATGATTTCACTAACAATGTTGAGTCACAAAGCCGCAACAATATCCACACGGACTCTCAACTTTACATAATTACACTCAATTAAAAATCCTAAAAAAGGATTTCACCTCATCGCTTTCCATTTACTGAAGTTACGTTTGTTCCACAGACTCATAAGAAAAGGTCTTTATAAGCAGACCTGAAATCTAGGGACAATATGACTATAATGTTAGACACAGCGACAAAAACAAAAAAAATAGGACACCAAATTGCACATGGAACTAACAGATCCAAGAAGGATCATCAAACAAAACAAATCCTTCCTTTTGCATTTGTACTAATGTAACATGATTTGTCGTTTTTCTGCGATGGCTTGCTGTGCCTGGGTCAGAACACCAATACTAACGGTGAACTGATGCTTTTTTAGTGAGAGTCTGATTACTGAGGCTTTCTAGGCAAAAAGCAAAGAAAGGAAAGGAACCTCTCTTTTTGTGTCACCCAATGTTTTTCTATTTGGTCATGCTTTCAACACTCGGTGTGTTCAAATGTCTTACAAAACTGACGGATATGCACATAGGACGAAATTGCTAGCTGTGAAAGCTGGCCTTAACAATAGCCAATGTGATGTGGACTCGTAACAGATCATTTAATGTACACTGCTAAGAGTCTACAACCCACACTAGTGAGTGTCAAACTGCCATAGAGAAATCAGTTACAATGTGTGGACGATTATTGGCCATTGTCTTAGTTTTTCCTCATAAATTGAAAAAATATCACATTTCAAAAAGGGGATAACAACATCCAAGACTAACTGCTTCAAAGTTTAAAAAAAAGAAAGAAAATCAGTGGGTAGGTACAAAAAAAAAAGAAAAAAAAAAGTGGTGTCTGCTTTAATACGCAGGTGTACGTGACAGTGAGAGGTTATCGGCACCCAAGGACCATGGCGACCTCATTCAGCCTTATGGAATGAAGGGACTATGTAGTAGATCTGAAAAACGATGGTCTCTGCTCCATCCCAAGTCTTTAGGAGAGTGCAAAGATCCCCCTTTATTTCCCTGATATATCCATGTCATTGCATCCTAAAACTCTGCAAACTCCTTTGCGCATTTTTCCGTTACAGAAACGCGGATTTCCTCCTCCTCATAGTCGTCGAAGTTGCTGGTGTCCCCAGGGCCTCTGCACTTTGGTATGAACGGGGCTTCCACCTGCAAAGACAAAAGGAGCGATGCATATTTTAGTGTGCTGGATTAATTTTTATATGTCTACACTGCCAATCACACATGACAGAAAAAAAAGCAAAGGCAATTATTTCTCTGAGGAAAGACAGACAATGTTCCACTGTCAAAACACGCAGAGAAACTGGCGGGAACAGATGATGCTCAAAGAAACTAAATTCTGACAGCATGAGGTTGTCGGTATGTTTTAAAGGGAGGGTTTGTCTGATGGCCATTGGGTGATACGCTCTCAACTCCACACATGCTCAACATTTTCAGTTACTTTCAAAAAAAGACAATCGGGCCTACTTCTGAGTTTTCCAGGCAAGAGTTGGGTTAAAGTTTGTTTACATACCAGTTTACAGAGCCTAGGTTGTTTATTAACACTAGATATTTTTTCCAGTGCAAACAAAATATGGAGCAGATTGTGAGGAGGTTTTCGACAACAAGTGATTTGTCAACAAGTATTCTCCAGAATTGCTTACCCCACCTTTAAATACCCATTTTAACAAGTATCCTGTCAGGTGTTTAATCCCACCTTCAAGTGTTGCCATTCGAAATAGCTGTAAACACTGGGTCAATTGGAGCACACCCCAGCCTAAAAACGGTATCAAAGGTCATAGATTTTGTTTAGCACATGCCAGTTTACTTAAAAGGAGAACCTGTTGGCTTTGTTTTTCACACTTCAATAATTCAAATTAACCACACAGGTAGAGTATTACCGGCTGTTTAGCCACAATGTAAAGTTGAGTTCTGTGTGCACTCTATTACAGTGCTCATGTTTTTAAGGGTAGCACCAGGTGCAGAGCAATGTCCTCCTCCCTTCAAATTTGTATTTACTAAACATGTAGCGTGTTAAACTGTCAGAGAAAAGACAATGAAGGTGGAAAGATACAGGGAGATATGACTTCAGCTGGAATTCAGAAACATACAGGGACTTTTGTGTGCAGGCTGATATAAGGGAGTACATTCAATCTGGTTTGGTCATGTTTTTCACTACCAAGCCATAAATTAGAGAATCTTAAAAAAAGAAAGACAAGGTAGCTTATAGCAAAAAACTATAGAAATAAATAAATAGCTCTGCATTTTATACCATCGATACATGAAGTCTGGGCAAAATGTCTAGTTTGATTAATCCAAAAACTTCATTTTATCATTGTAATTCTGCAATATGGCAAGTGACACTGGTAGCTCCCTCCAGCAGTGGAGGTTGGTGATCTATTTCTAAGTTGAAGAAAAAATGTATTGGCCGGTTGTGAAATAAAACAAAAAATAAAGCTGCGAGTAATGATCATCACATGGGAACATCAAATACAACTGTTGAACATCCTCAGGTAACATTACAGAAATAATACAGTATAACATTAATCTGTTGTAGCACTGTTGACATCTTATCGCAAGCGAAAAAAAGGAAAAAATAATCAATATCTAATGAAGTCGTTTTTTTTTTAAATCGGGTTTACTGTGTTTGGTGTCACTACAAACTGTGAGTGTTGTCTTGCCTTTCTCTCATAGATCGCGATCCAGTCTGTTGTGGCAAACCATTTGTGGCCCTTGATGTCGTTGACTCCGTTCTTCAGGTTGCCGTAACGTTTGGTCAGATCCACCTGCAGCAGGTTTCTCAACAGATCCTTCAAGTCAGAGCTGAAGTGGGAGGGGAACCGTACCTGAGGAGAAAAAGAAGAAATAATGTTTTCAATCATCTCAAACTACAAGTAGAAAGCACATCCCCACTTGATTTCCCTCCAGTAGAAAATATCAAAAACCCCAACACCTGCTCACCTTCCCAGACACGATCTTCTCATAGATCTGAATTGGTTGATCTGCAAAGAATGGAGGATAGCCAGCTGCCATTTCATAGACCAGGACTCCGAGGGCCCACCAGTCCACAGCTTTGTTGTAGCCCTAAAAAAAAAGGTTCAATCAAATAGATAACAGAGGAAAAATAACTTAAAAGATGGAAGTGGAGGGGGCGCCTTTAGCTCAGTTGGTAGGGCGTCCCAGCAGCGGACCCGGGTTCGATTCCAGCCCGCGGTCGTTCTCTGTATGTCACTCCCCTCTCTGCCCCATTTCAACTCTGTCTCTACACTATCAATAAATTATATATTTTTTTTATAATGGAAATTCATGCTCGACTTCGACCGGCAT
Organism: Ammodytes marinus; assembly: GCF_949987685.1. Lineage (NCBI taxonomy): Eukaryota > Metazoa > Chordata > Actinopteri > Uranoscopiformes > Ammodytidae > Ammodytes > Ammodytes marinus. The sequence continues at coordinate 15,129,546 of NC_137213.1, read as the reverse complement.
ATTTACAATTAAGAATTCCTCTTCCAGCTGATGTATAACTGGACCAAATGTTAACATTGAGCAAGGAAACTTATTTATTTCAACAAACATGCTGTGCATTAAAATGATAACCACCAACAACCTTGCGAGTGACATTTCTAGTCAGATTAGATAATCCATGTATGATACACTATTTTGTTCTAATTTAGCGCTCAACAATAGCCGCTAACGCCGCTATGATGACCAGCTACACAGATGCGGTAATATTTATTTATTTATTTATTTATTATTATTCTTCCGGACAATTACACACAATACATAATTTTCTCATTGCATATTCATACATATTACTTTGTGTTATCGTCCGAAGGGAAGCAGGAGAAGCCAAAGGCTTATCGGGTCCCGCCCCCACTGCCATAAGATTCAGATACACAGATACACAGCTACTACAGTTAGATTTTTTTTTTTTTCTTTTTTTTAAGAAGAATCATTCTAAAACACAGATAATTTTAGGTCTCCATTTTCCTCTCTGCCTGTGACAATGCAGATATGGCCTTGTCCATTTCTTCTCTAGTAGCCTAAACACATCTGCAAAAGTATTCAAAACAATATCATGGGTACTTCCTTGTAATTGAAATCGTCAGTAGAAAATAAACCGGTACCAAAGGCGAGACGGTAACATATAGTGGAAAAAGTAACCATAGTGAGTTTTTTTTAGTTGATAAAAAAGTGAGTTGTGACTTGAGAAGTGACTTGAATTAGCTTTACATTGTTTCTTTCAAACCCGTTTTAAGATGAGCTCGAAATCCTTAACATTACTTAATGTTTACCCAGTAATCTAGTGGGGGAACAAAAAGTACGCAACCAAAAAAAATAAATCGCTCCAAATCCATATGAACTCCATACTTTGCTGAGAATGATTTCCGGTGCCAGGTACTCCGGTGTCCCACACAACGTCCAGGTCCTGCCTTTTACCCGCTTGGCAAATCCAAAGTCTGTCACCTGGGAGTGAGGAGCACAAATACCATGTATGGGCAATGTGTGGACTTATGAAAAGGAACAGGTTTGAGTCTTCATTCGCTGCGTTCTGACTCACCTGAATGTAGCCGTGGTGGTCAATGAGAAGGTTCTCAGGTTTCAGATCTCTGTATATGAGATCTAGTGAATGGAGGTACTCAAATGTCAGCACTATCTGGGCGGCATAGAAGCGTGCGTGTGGTTCACTGCAGAGTTGGGAGGAAATAAGCAAGAAAAAAAAAAAGCTATCTTAAGAACTGATCAATGGATGTTATATCACACAGCAGCACGAGATACCGAGTGTATTAATATGTCAAGTGTCGTTGACAGGTGCAGTAAATGACTCACCTGAACCTTCCAATTCGTCTTAGGTGTGAGAACATCTCTCCTCCGGGAACGTACTCCATCACCATGTACAAATTGGAGTTGTCCTAGGAAAAGTATAAGTATAATGATACCATGCTCAACACTGAAGGAATTTGAGTAAGTGAATGAAAACTTAATTTTTTTAAATGACACTGTACCTTAAACGCAAAATCAAGTCTGACGAGAAAGGGGAAGCTCACGGCCTGTAATATCCTCTTCTCATTTAATGTATGTTCTATTTGCTTAAGTTTCACCACCTGACAGATAAAAAAAGAGATAAGATGAACTTGTCCGGCAAATCTCACTTACACAAGCATCAGAGATAGCAGGCTTTTCGTTATTATTTTCTTTATTTTACTTGTGTCCCCTGAAGGCAATGTAATGCAAAAAGTTTTGATTGTCATACACAGTCTTTTGTAATAGATCTTACTGACCACGTCAACACTATTATTTATTTGAAAATGCTACACAAGGCTCAATACATGCTTTTTACTGACCTTCTGCTTGTCCAGTATTTTCATGGCAAAGTGTTGCTCTGTTCCTTTGTGTTTCACCAGCATGACTCTTCCAAATGAGCCGGTACCCAGGGTCTTTAATCTTTCAAAGTCATCTAGGCACGTTGTGCTCTGTGAAAGTAACAACGTGTTAGCTTTTCTTTTCTATTCTTTTTTCTGTGCATGCAGCTCCCACAAAACATTGGAGTTCCAAGTTTACACAATTCTTACCTGTGGTGGGGATTCCCATTTCCGTAAGAAGTCTTCTTTGGCTTTGGCTAGAAACTCTTTTACTAAAAACAAAAAGAGCACAAACAAAAACAGTTAGCATGTGACTATTTACGCGAGACAGGAACTGGATTACTGGCAGAAGAACAATTTTAGATTTTAGATTAAACTGCCGAAAAGACCAAATGCTATCAAACTAGACGAGGAAGGGGGAAAACTTGGGAATTGGAAATTAAAACTAATGGAGAAGAAGGTGGGCAATGTCAACTCTCATCTGGATATCAATTAAATTGGATGATACAAATATCTCGTACTTTGTTCGAGAGTTAAAAAACCAAACACACAAACACAAGACAACAACATCCAAGACAGGCAGACTAGTGATGCATGCCAAGACACTCAGTCAGTATGTTTGTTTCAGTTGTTTAGTAGCCTTAAATCAAGAGGGAGGGGAAAGCACAACACCTAGAATTACAAGGGATTCTTTTTTTTTCAGAGCATCTTGTGCATCACCTATTACAGTTTGGGGGAAGGCTATTAAACACAGTGTTTAAAAATGGTAAGCAGAGACAAACCAATGTATGGGGAATCCAGATTGAGAGAATATGGATAAAGAAAAACACAGATAACAAAAACACGGGACTTATTATCAAGGCACACAATAAAAAGCAAGCAACATCTAGCAACTTGTCACAATGCGAGACCAATGCCGTTCTGCCATTCTGGTCATCTTTTGGGAGGAATGAGCATACCAAAAGTCTCTATTGATCACCAAGGTTTGGCAGGAACAATCACCCACATGGATGGGATGATACGGAAGAGAAGACAGAGAGAAACATAGAGTTCATGTACATAACAACAAGTAGAACACATCAACAAATGTCAACAAGCATATGTAGTGAATAAAAAGCAACAGGAAAAGACAGACAGTTGACGTTCACCTGAGGAATTTGAACAGAGACTGACTGTCGACGTTGGGTATTGAAAGAACAGGTCTACCAACCAAAATGCCGTGTAGCCGAAATTCAGTCGTGCATACTAGGTCAGATTGATAAGATACTGTAATGCTACATACTAGAGAACAAAACATTCTAAACCTGCTGCTGTATGTGACATAACGAGCGCCTTAGTCCAATCACTTCTCTGCTTAGAATAGCTTTAAAATGATGATAACTGCTTTGAGGAAAATTGAGCTGAAACAGTTAGCAGTAGACAGAAAAACTTTCTGAAAATCTATTTTGATAATCGATTAACTCTACGAAATTTGTTTTTTAAAGCCAAAAATATCCTTGATTCATCTTATCAATTTTAAGATTTGCTGCTTTTATTTGTCTCATGAGGTGAGTGACTTTCTTTTTGTAAGCAATTTTGACCTCAAAATTAACCTCACCAACATTTTGTACCTGGAGGGACAACTCATAGCCAGCAGAGTTATGCAACCATTTCTCATAGCCATGCCAGAATCCAGACACTCATAACATGGTTCCGTTATGGTGGTCCGTCCTGCTGCACTACAGTGAGTGTGAAATACAATACGTGGACACAGGGAAATAAAATAGGTATGATGGTTGCAGCTGTTCTAATCTCCAGGCCCAGTGCAAGTGTGGCTGTGTTGGTGCCGTTCCAACCGTTCCTGCTAATAGCAGCTATACAGAAAACACAGATACTGGAGTGTATACGGAACTGTTGGTAACCAGGTCCTGCTGCCAGTGTTGCACTGCAGACGGATCTGCAGCTCAGGGCAAAGGGTCAGCTTAAACAGGTTTAACAGTGAGCACCGGCACAGGAACTAAGGATCATAAGATACACTCAAAAGAAATGCTTGGCAGTACGTGCAGCGCACTTTTGCTGATCTGATCATCTCTGTCCGTCTGAGTGTCGCTGGTAGGGTTGGGCGGCGGTAATACGGTCATATCGTATACCAGGGTATTTAAAAATAGCAACAGTATTCCTTTAATTCTAGTCATGAGAAAAATCTGCTGTATAACGCACATGTTTATGACAAATGCCTTAAGACTGTGTGTGTCCGTGTCCATCAGCAGCACCAATGTCTGTGTTTCAAGATACTATAAAAGTGATGACATAACTCCTCCTAAATGATCTAGGCCTAATTTGAAATATAAAGAACCTGTCAAAAAGGAAGCAAGCGAGTTGAAATTACATTAAGTGATTTTCTTGGTAACCTTTGTTTGGAATGTAGGTTGTATCGAGTTACATTTTGATGTGCTCAAGCTCTGTTCAATCAAAAGGAGTATTTAGCGAAGGTAATGTCATCGTTATTGGTTCTTTGTAATCTTGCTAAATGTAGATTTAGGCGCAAAACTAAAACAAAAAAGGCTAAAATGCATTAGAAGTAGAAATAGGTATTACCCGACAGTTAAACCATATTTGGTTTAAGTTTAAAAAGGTATAACAAATTGGATACCGACCAACCCTAGTCTATCGGTTTGGCATTTTTCACCACGCGAGCCTGGTCTCTTTCACCAGGTCAGTAAATCCCAAGAGGAACGTATTCTTGGCATGGTAAAGTGACGCTACTTTAACAAACTAAGTGTGAAACTGAACACAGATGGTTTTCTGCATGTTTTTAAGATTACAAAACATTTCCACCAAGATTGACAACCCTACCCAACAGGTGTTAGGTTTACAACCAGGCATAGGGGAAACATTATGATTGATCACACTTGATGATGACAAGCTGCACACATCACTGTATATGATGAGCCATGTAACACTGGCCTAGGCCTAGTTAATTACGTCAAACCTTTCAGAGCTTGTAATACCCCTTATCCTCTGACGAAGGTCTGAATTCAAGCCGAGTGTGAGGTGTGAGCCATGGTGGATCTTTACACAGTAAGACAAGAGAGGGGCTCTAAATAAGCCCACAAGGGACACACAATTCAAGTGTGTTTGTGAAAGTGCCTGTGCATATGCTGGGAAGACAGTAGTAGGTCCCCGTTTTATGAATGGAAAGAGAGCATTTGTCATTTCTTCACCATATTTGGTCACGATGCAGTACAGAGGGAACACTTTGTTTATGTAGCCAAGAATAAAAATGTGGCAGTGAAGACCGGGGCAGGAACAATCCCACACTGCCTTCAGGTCAAATGTATTGGCCATTTATAACAATTACTTATGGGTTTTGCGGTTTACTGCTGCAAATGTAAGATCGTCGGTGCAAAGTTGCTGTCTTATTACGGCTCTCTGTGCTGGCTGAGACAGCAGCCAAACATAACAGCGCAGCAACCACATCCTGATTGGTATTCGCCTGAGTTAAGGATAAAACCACGGAGGAGACGATGTTTGAGCCATTATGTAAGGCTCTAGTTAGGGAAGCGACCAACAGTACTCGTCCACGGGGCTAACTGTATGCGTGCACAGGCCCCTCACAGCTACCACCATCAAGAGGCAAATTAAATGACAGGGGCCTTCAGAGGACTAATACCCTCCCCTCACAGCTAAAGTTAGCAGGGGCTAGCTGGCCCTCAAGCTTGATCCACCTTGTGCTCCTGTTGGCAATGCAAACAAGCCCTTTTAACTGTCGAAATTGTCAATATGGAGGGGGAATTTGATCGAAGAGCGTTGCTTTCACGGCTCTGTAATAGGCTTTAACGGGCTGTTAACAGTCGCTGCTCCCCTTCCCCACCCCCTTGCAGCCAAGAAAACCACAACATCCACGGGGTCTTCTAGCTACAAGCTAACTTAGCTAGGCCTTAAGATAATAACACTTGTTTTATTTGCATATACATAAATAAAAAGTGAAATCACACAAATGCTCTCCTGCATAGTCATTTAATGTATCAAGTAAAGGGCGAGTGTTTGCAGCGCTGCTCGGATAACTGTGCGGAGGATGACGGACACGGCCCTCAGCTGCTCTACTGTAGCTGGCAGTGAGGACAGTTTGAAGTGTTACAGCGGGCTAGCTATCTACGTTGTGGAGGCTCGGTGAGTGTCAAACGCCCGAACACAACATTAAAAACAACAAAACAACGTCTCGTACTTACCGCTCTCTAGCTCGTTGCCCTTCTTGGCGGTGGCAGCGTTCCCCATGGCGCGGTGTTAGACACGGCGGTCGCTCCGACTGAGAAGAGATGGCGCTGCTGCTGGCTAGCTAACCTTCCTACAGCTGATATACCGTTTATCCACGAGCTCCTTTTAAAAATAGCTAAACCTAAATCGATATGACTATTTAGTCGGGTCAAACGCACGGAAGTTAAAGTCCGATATATCCCTTCCAGCGGGGGACCCCTCTTTCTTTCTCTCTCTCCCTCTGTCACTCCCTCTCCTTCGCCCCCGTGAAAGATTTCCGCTGCTAGTTCACTGATGTCTGTGTGGTTGACATGAAGCTAGCGGTCACTTCTGTTTTCGGACTATGCTAGGATCCTGCTCCTGCTGCTGCTGCTGCTCTCCCTCTCCCCTCCGCTGCATTCACGGCGGCATGGTTAGGATCCGGATTGGCCAGAGATGAGTGTGTGAAGATACCAAACTTGACTGGGTTCCGCATTTTTATGAAAGGGGGCATCAAGATAGCATGGGATGACATTTGAATATTCTCGTTTGCTGACTTTACTAGTTATAACTTGGGCTGGCATCTTTGTTTGATTTGCACTTTGTTGCCAATCCAGCGGTTCACATGAGTGTTTGCATGGCGCAAAAACTAGAAGATCATGATGTAACATTCAAGTATCTAGTTCAATAGCTGCACTTTATTTGACTCTGTGCACTGCAGTGCATGTAATTATGTGTTAAAGGCAAGAAGGATTTAGCAGAGAATTAGACTATATTTAAATAGAACTTTAATAGACTAACTTTAATAAAAAATAACTTCAACTCCAAAGTGTAGTGTTTGGATACACCACAAATAACTTTCAACAAAACAAATTAAGTATAAGTAATAAAAAAAATAAAATTACTTATTTAAAAATAAAAGTCCTGCAATTAAAAATGTAGGCTAACTTAAAGGTGCACTATGTAGACTAGCTTTGGGTGTGTCAGAGAAGTGAGCAAGTTCTAAGATATATTCTCACAACTGTATAGAAAATCTTTCCTCACTAGAAAATTGAATCCCAGGAACACTGTTTGAGGTTAGAAAGCTTCCTGAAAAGTTACCAATTCCCTCTTGTTATTGTTGTTGTTTACAACAGCAGGGCCCACAGTTGTGTTTACAAACATAGTCTAGTCTTAGTTTTGGTTCAAGATGACACAACATAATTGAATTTTGATTTATGATGATAGAATCATTCATCATCATCATCTTCAACCTCTTTTCTGGAGTCGGGTAGCGGGGGCAGCAGTTGACGATTGTGTATGGGAGTTTGGGTCATGGTTTGGGTAGGCAGGAAAGGCCCGGATGAGTACTAACTTCCGGGAAGATTTTGGGTATGGATCATAGATAGTATATAAAATGTATGTATGTAATGTAGGTTGGCGCTGCATTTCATTACTTGTTGCACTTCCCCTCGTTCACTTACCCTCAGCCTTGGTATGACGTAATAACAGCATACGTCGCACGGAGGGAACTTGGAGCGCGGAGGGAGACTGGGTGGGGGAGGAGCGGGGGATTCAAATGGAACCCTTTGCCCTTGTAGTCACAATGGACCGTCAGTTACATAGATAGTTCTGAATGCAAATAATACATAATTATAACATTCTTCTTCAGTAGCCTATATTGCATTAAGCCATTTCCATAGCATAACAAACATTGAATTTCGACATGGTAACTCAGATGATCAAGATATTGTTACTTTATTGTTACTTACACTTGTGAATTGTTTGCTCCGACGTATTTTCTTAGTTTCTGTTAGTTTCAACCAAAAACATCTGTTTTAAATAGGCCTATAATTGGCAGCCATCGGTGTTAAAGCAGCAATGTGTAAACTGCAATAAATTCACTGGATTGTTCCTATGGAAATAGGATAGGCTAATTGAGGCGTTTTGGAATATATTTATAGGCTATATATATTTGTCCTGTGGGTGGCCGCGATGTCCCTAAAGGCATACAGTCCACCGGAAAATAAAGGGAGAAGAAGAAGAAGACAAACTGCAATGCACTGTGCGTGATATCCACCTCGGAGTGACCATTTATGTTCACTTGATCACTCAGCCCTCCGAGGGTCTATCTCACGAAGTTCACTTCAGTTTCCAGACAATTGGAACGACACTTATGATGGCGGCGAGGATTCCCCCGAGGGCAAGTGCCAAGGGCAAGTGAACGAGGGCATGTGGAACGGGTATTGAAACGCAGCGATGGATCGACTGGATATTTTTCCTACTCAACCGCCCCACAATGCATTGCGTCTTTTCAAATGACAAGGACGTTTTTTTTTTATTCTTTATTTACAATTCTGCATTTCTTGCACAACACAGGACTGTATGTAAAAATCTAGTTCTATATCTAACCTGTGGAGGGCGGTAATACGCTAAACAGTGTCTAAACGGCCGGAATCTTATAAGAAGAAGAAGAAATTCTTTATAGCTTGAGTTTACTTCAGTGTGATTTGTTGTGTATGGAAAGTAGGGATGGGCATAATTAATTGATGATCGATCATTGATCGTTAAGAATATTGTCAATCACGTGAAATTGTTATGATCATATAGCCGTTGTGTTGCGCAGTGTGAGTTCCGCAGCACAGCGATTAATTTCACTATGTGGCAGCACCAAAGACTGTATGGGCAGCAAATATACATCCTACCAGCAGGGGGAGATACTTAACTAGTAGTAGGAGACAACAGAACAGGCTCAGGCAGCAGCCTGCGAGCTGCCGTAGATGTCAAAATATAAACTTGAGGAAGTCAAGACGAAGTTTGGCATTGGACAGCTTTAGAACCGAAAATAACTAAGTTCATTAAACATTGTGAAACCTCATAAGCGCAAAACCTCAACAAACCGAATTATGTACCACTCACATTGACGCCTACATCCGACCCTGTTTAACGTGTCACGTTAACGCCACTAGAATTAGCAGCTAACTTTAGCGTCTATGCTTTACTACTCCGCCTTCATCAGGGAACTAATTTGCACATTTTGTTTATTTGATGAAGTAACGTTAGGTCCTTTACCACTCAGAGAAACGTGTCGTGCTCTTATGCAGTCTTTGGCAGCATCTTAGGAGGTGCATATGTGTTTAAAGGTATCGTAGCATTGGCTCATTGTTGGCTCATAGCCTCGGGCTTTAACCAGCGCCGCATTTTATTATTATTTTATTTTTAAAAGTTGTCTTAATGGATTGTTGTTTGCCTAGAAGATCTTGGAATAAAGATGTAATTGGGTAAAAACCTCTTGTATAGTCTATGGTAAAAACGCTGTATTTTGGATTTTCTGTTGGCATTTTTTAATATGTAAAAAGATAACGATTAAATCGATAATTGATCGTTAATTTTCCCTATTAATCGATCAATGAAATTTCTTAAAATGCCCATCCCTAACGGAAAGCCATACTAACGTCCTCCCTCCTCAGGGTTTTTCCTGGCTCAGAATGGGCCTTTGGGGGGTCAGTACGCGACCGACTTTTTTTGGAGTCGCGACTATATGCAACAGTAAAGGCAAACGGTTTATGTATTTTAAGAGGGTGTGGGGTTGGGAGAGGGGAGTCTCTCTCGTCTGGCTCATCTGACAGCTGAGTGCTGTCAGATGAGCCAGACGAGCCGCAGTGTGTGGAACACAGCGCTCAGTTCTGGGGCCGTATTCACAAAACATTTTAAGGCTAAGAGTAGGTCCTAACGTGCTGATTTAGGAGTAACTCTCAAAAATAAGGGGCGTTTCACTCCTAATTTTAGGACTCCTAACTTTTTAAGATAAGTTTAATTCACAAAGCATTTTAGCGCTAAAACTAGCTCCTAAATCTATGAAAAGCTAAGAGTCCTCGAGAGGACTCCTAAGTCACTAAGAGTAATTCACAGACAACCATTTGATGGCATTTTGGAGAGATTTAATGATAGTGAGCTTAACAAAAGGTACCTTTAATAACTGTGAGGGTTTAATGATCTTAGTGAAGTTATATTTAGAAAGTATAGACACATTTATATGTATTATATTCATATAATTCATATATATATTTATTAAGTTCCTTTTCCTGCAGTTGCTTTGGGTTTACGATGCGCTGAAAGTTACTGTTGGTGTCACGTTTGGGTTTAATTTCGTACTAGAGTAGGCCTATAGCCTATGTGGCGCTTCGCAGCATCTCCTCCGTTCCACAGGTCCGCTGTCTGTATAGTTGCGCGTCTCGCCTTTTTCCTTCCGCATGCACTTTACGATTTCGCCGGCTGTTGTTTCCAAATTGTGAATTTCCTGGTTTCTCGCTGTCTGACTATTGCTGCATAGTCGCCGTTGAGAGAAATACAGTGAGAGTGCATGGCGTGCAGCTGTTCAATGAGGATATTTGTCCCGATTCAAATCATTGTAAAATGTAAAATGAATAGACCTATGTGGCGCTATTGTAGCCTATAGGTTAATAGTGAACGAAAGTGTGGGAAACCCTGCAGTATCTTGGTTTCATGTTAAATCAGTGTCACTTGTCATTAATTGTATTAAAAACTCTTAACTTTAATACAGCGACACGATATGGATATCTCCCACAGTGTTTCTATCATAAATTCACTCTTAGCTCTCATTCCCTTTCAGCCAATCACTGTGGGCATAGAAGGTATGAACATGACGTCATCCATAGCAACAGGGTCAACCCCGCCCCCTTATCTTAGCTTAGTAGTCCCTCCCATTCCTTAGTAAAAGTTGGTCTTATCAGCTTTGTGAATAGGTTTTAAGAAATGACTCCTTACTAAGAACTTTTAGTGCTCCTTAGGAGTACTCTTAGCGCTAAGATAAAATGTTTTGTGAATACGGCCCCTGATCTCTCTCCACTATCAGACTGGAATCACTCATTTCACTTAATAACTATAATGTTGTTAGGTATTTTTCTTCATCTCTTATCTATTGTAAGAGTTTATGAATGACTGCACGTGTAGTTGTCAGATCGCGGACCCCAAACAATGTCGTTGCCTAGCAACAACTCAAAAATATTTAATTTTCCTGTGCGGGACTGCAGGTAGAATTGACTCAATGCATTGTGGGGCGGTTGAGTAGGAAAAGTAACCTGTCGATCCATACCCAAAATCTTCCCGGAAGTAAGTACTCATCTGGACAATTCTCGCATACCCAAAACTTGCATACCCAAACTGTCACATACTCAAATTGAAGTCAAAATGAGTATGAGTAGGACGTTAGTATGGCTTTCCGAACACAGCCAATGTTTCGACGCACCTTGCATACACAATCGATCTTTAAGTAGACAGTATGTAGTATAGATGTTGAGTAGGAGGGAGGACGTTAGTATGGCTTTCTGAACACAGCCATAATCTCTCCACCTAGTTTGAGGTCTTCCCCGGGGCCTCCTTCCAGCTGGACACTCCTGAAACACCTCCCTAGGGGCCGTATTCACAAAACATTTTATCTTAGCGCTAAGAGTACTCCTAAGGAGCACTTAAAGTTCTTAGTTAAGAGTCATTTCTTAAAACCTATTCACAAAGCTGCAAAGACTAACTTTTACTAAGGAATGGGAGGAACTCCAAAGCTAAGATAAGAATGTGTGGTTGACCCTGTTGCTATGGATGACATCATGTTCATACCTTCTATGCCCACAGTGATTGGTTGAGAGGGAATGAGTCCCTAATAGTGATTTTATGATAGAAAAACACTGTGGGAGATATCCATATCGTGACGCTTTCTTAAAATAAAGAGTTTTTAAATACAATTAATGATAAGTGACACTGATTTAACATTAAACCAAGAATATACTGCAGTGTTTCCCACACATTAGTTCACAATTAGCCTACAATAGCGCCACATAGGCCTATTCGTTTTCAATTTTACAATGATTCGAATTGGATAAAATATCCTCATTGAAGAGCTGCACGCCATGCACGCCATGCAATTTCACTGTATTTCTCTCAGCGGTGGACTATGGAGCAATAGTCAGACAGCGACGAACCGGTAAATTCACCATGCAGAAACAACAGTCGACGAAACGGTAAAGTGCATGCGGAAGGAAACCGCTGAGACACGCAACTATACAGTAGCGGACCTTAGGTAGTAAATTAAACCTAACCTAGTAAATTTCAGTGCATTGTAAACCGACAGCAACTGCAGGAAAAGGAGCTGATACATTTTTCTTTTATAAATATAAATGTGACCATAGTTTCTAAATATAGCTTTACTAAGATCATTAAACCCTCGCAGTTATTAAGGTACCTTTCAGAAAGCTCAGTATCATTAAATATCTCCAAAATGCCATCAAATGGTTTACTCTTAGTGACTTAGGGGTCCTCTCGAGGACTCCTAGCTTTTCATAGATTTAGGAGCTAGTTTTAGCGCTAAAATGCTTTGTGAATAACACTTATTCTAAAAAGAGTCCTAAAATTGGGAGTGAAATGCCCCTTATTTTTGAGAGTTACTCCTAAATCAGCAAGTTAGGACCTACTCTTAGCCTTAAATTGTTTTGTGACATGTGTGTTCAGGCTCTGCAAATGTAAAGAAATACCCCCCTCCACTGAAATGTATAATTGGAAGGTTAATACTTCTCAATTTAATACATTAGTTATATTGCACTATGTGTCATGTGTGACAACTTTCCCCGAAAGCACTGAGACAACTTGCCCCAATATGATATGGGTGCTTATCGTGCTAATGCTATAATACCTGTAACCCAAGCTAGCATTTGTACAGGACTTTGGTTTCAGTATTGCACCTTTTCCCTCATTTATTCTGTGCACATTGTATTACAAATAACAAAATTGAACATACTTACTTATCAAATTTGTATTAAATAAGTAGTGCTATTTATGGTTGAAAAATAGGAAAACATTGCTAAATGTTTATTAAATGGCAATGAAAAATTACTTCAGAACATTGAGTTGCACCTACAACTCTTACATGTATTTGATAGTAAGCCTACCCTCCTTTGATGGAGAACTTACCCGTGTGACAAGATGCCCTGGTCTCCCCTACCTTTACTTACTTGAGTCAGCTTACTAACAGATAGGACTACTTTAGTTTTTAGCGGTTTTTAGCCTAGGTCCATGTCCCAGGCCGACAGCTAGCTAAAGTTACCAAGCTAGCTTTGTTGGCTAAATTGCTATAGCTTTGTTAGCAGTCACAGGAAAAACTTAATCAGCCTAAAAGGCCTCAATTATAACAACAGTTACAACCAGCTATATTACGTATAAAGAGTAGGCTTACCTGCAGTTTTTATGTTGAGAGTAGATCCCGGTCAATATTTGCTCTATTAAAGATCCGACAGGCTGGATGGCTAAACTGTTACTGTCATGGAACTGTGCCAGTATCGGCTGCCTAGCCACAGAATGTTCAACTGTATCCATCCTTTACCAACTTTATCTAATTTATATATTTTTGTTTAGAAACCATACAGAATTTTAATCCGTTTAGTAGAGATAAGTTTACTTAAATTTTCCAACACAAAAAATTATAGAAATAATTTACTGTAACCGGCAAATACATGAAATAGCCTACTCCAACTGTTGGTATTGGTATAGTTTGCATAATAGCCTATGCAAAATAGTTTAAATTAGGCCACTTCTAAAAGCTTAGCTTCATTTAATTTGGTAGGCTATGTTTGTTTGTAATAGGCTATATAACATGTAGGCTATGCTTGTGTTATTATTAGCCTACTATTACTATTATTATTAAAAGTAGCTCCACCCCCTGCAGTGTAAAAAATAGGCTACATTAGGCCAATTGCATAGACTAGTATCCAGTAGTCATGTCGTCCTTCTGTCTGCTCGTGTAAGGCCTACTTTTGATTTTATAGGCCTAGACATTTTAATTTTATAGTTAGCCTACCTTTCTGAATGCAGATGCATCAGTTTTAATTGAAAGTGTTTACTATGTGTTAGCCTTCTATTTTTACCTTAAGTTAAGAGTTGGAATACAGCATTTCTATTGAACACTTCAGTTTTCCCTATTGACTGAAGGTTTCAGAACCGGATGGTCAGATGTCCAATCAGCCCATTGTCATTACTGACAGCAAGTTCAGAAATGACACAGAGGCCCTAATGTCTGTTAGGGCTTGCACAACTCACTCATTCACTCACTTAGTCCGTAAGTCAGTCAGTCACTCACTCACTCGGTCTCTCGGCCCTGTTCAGATATCATGGGTCTAATTATCATCAACATGTGGGATGGGAGGTTCCCTCCCTCACTGACACACTCAGCCAGCTGCCATATTTTGATAAGGTGACTGATTGGTGTTTCCTGTTTAAATGCAAGCTCACTGCACATCCGGCACTCTGTGGGTAATATACACAATTTCTGTATATGCATTAATAAATATATCCTTCAGTTTTATTTTCAAGGCTGCAATTAACATTTTCACCAAAGTCCATGGGGACAGCTTTAGATTGACAAGCACAAACCTAAAACCATTTCAATTTACAATCATTTAAAACAGAGAAAAACCATGTTCTGTATTATTTACTTTAAAAAATGTCTAATTCATTATCAAAACAGTTGCAGTAATTGCGCACAAAACAAACGACTGATATTTATTTGTTTAACCATAGTTTCTCTAAGAAAATATTTAGGTACTTCATTCAGAATATTTCCAATTTATGCATTTTCCGATTTCGAGGGAATTATTACTACAGTAGATGAAGACTTTACATATTAACATATAACATATAATGTTTTTTTTATAAAATATAATGGGCTTACATTGTTACAAATTGTTTTAATATTAGCTCCACCTTAACTAGCTACAACATTAAAATGCTATTTGCACATGAATGCTTTAATAATGTTATATTTATCCAATAATATGATATTTAATACATACCCTATACTAATCCTAACCCAAACACATTGTGAGTTTTTCTGCAGTTGAGTCGTATGATGAAAATTCCATGCAGGACTTTTGCTTATTATGGAGTACTTTTTCAATGTGGTGTTATTACTTTTTACCTAAATTCTGTGTAAATTGCCTCACTTGATGTTGTAGTCTTTTGCGACTTGCATGAAATTATACTTCACTACACAAGAGGGCAGCAGATCTCTGTTACATATTCTGGAACCTGGGCCTCTCTGTGTGTGCAGGGATGTTTTTGCATGGACCCCAGTCACAGGGACTTGATTTCATTTCTTGATTTAGGTTAATTGTGGTCAGTTTTTTTTTATCCTCCGTTCAGTGACCCCTTATTATATTGTATTTGGCTGATGAGCGTCTGCTGGTTGTCTGCTGTGTGAATTGTGGGGCTTTCTCTTCTAAGCTCTGCTTGTGACAAACATGTGATTGCTCAGCGTGCTCTGTTAGAGCTGTCGTACGTCCAAGAATTTCATGTGTCCGTAGCTGTCCAAGAGTTTTTTTTTCACTCATCAAACAAAGTTAATGCTTCATGTTGTTTTCACAGAAAATGCATGATTTCCCGTCAAGGCCCATTTTAGTGATTGCATGTGACGCTCATCTGTTTTTAATCTTTTATCTTCTCGTTTCTCCTTTATTTTCCTTTTCTTTCCAACAAACAGCATGTCATGTCCGTCCCAGCTGACCAGCTGCTCTCCATATTGGCTTTCTTGTGTTCCTTGCAAACATGCTCGGCTACGCTTCAAAGGGAATGATTAATGTCCTTAAATGTATGAATGAATGAAAAGCCATATCTTTCCTGTTTTTTCAGATTTGGTCTGTTTGGAGCTGCAACTGTAGCCTGCCCTGCACCATATTATTTCAGCCTGACACATTCATCTATTCTTAACAACACAAATGCTAATTATTCTGACCATTGTTTTGCTGCAGCCAAGCATCTTTAGCTTCACTTGTTTACAAAAATGGTCAGCGTAAATCATATGATAACTTTAACACAATTAGCCTTTTATTTTTTATTTTTGTCCAGACAAATAAAATATCGGGCAGTGTGGCTGTATTTCAGACACACCCTGCTTCACATTCACACAGGAGCAGCCTAGCACGACCACAGATTTCCTCTGTTGGCCAGCGACCAACTTCACTCCAGTGGTTGGGGCTTGAGTGCCTTCCTCCACAGCACATCAACTGGATTTATAGGGAGTGTGGTGTGTGATATTTGCAGCTCTCTAGCTTCTGGTTGTCATTGGATCCCTACATTTCCTTCCTCTTGTCAGAATCCTGACCGACGACAACATTGCTATGGCAAGCTTACTGCTATCATTTGAAGATTACTGTGGCATGGAGTGTACAGTAATTTGGGTCATTCTGCTTTAAATCATTTTCTTTCTGATTGTGGAAGGTGTGGCATGCATTGTTAGGGTGGTGCTGCCTATATGAAGACTTGTACTGGTAAATATGACATATCACAACATTGCTGTTAAAAAAAGGAACACACTGCCTTAATGTGTTACAATTAGCATTTTTTTCAAGTTGTGAACATGTTAAAGAACGAGAGAAAAAGGTTACAGGTTGCAGACAGACAGAGACGATCTGGTTATCTCCTTCTAGTCACCAGCTCCTATTAGGATGTTCCATGTGGTTCCAGGACATTACCCATTTCCTCCTCTGTATATCAAAGCTTTTGGGTCCCCCTCCCTCCCTCTGCTTAATTCACTCCAGATGAGCACAATGGGACATTTGATTTAGTGTGCAAAGACACATGTATACAGCTGTGTCAGTCTGCCTCAAACAGCTGCCGAAGAGCTTCAGCAAAACTTTTAATCATGCATTTGTTTATGTAATTAAGATAAGGAAAACAGCGCTGGGGAAATTGGTTGTATTGTCCTCAGCTGCGGACAGATCAGATATATCAATCTGATGTAGGTCCTGTCTTTGTTGTAGCTCACGCTGCGAGCAAAATGCTCATGGTGTAATGATGTGCAGGTGACACAAATCATGTGCAAACTGCAGAAGGTCTTCCAAGTGTGTGTCAACGTGCATGACAGCTCTCTCTGAGTGAATACATTTCTGTTGTAGCTATATGTATTTTGGATAACGGACAAGAGGTTCAAATGACCTTTTGCAAAAGCCCAAAGTCTGATTTTGTAACAAAAAAAAATTCTTTAAAAAAGATAGCTAGACAGAAAAGGAAAAAAATGCATGAAACATGAGCTGTAAGTGTGCAGAACACACCTCATCTTCACCTCCCGTTTTTGTTTTGCAGCCATTACATGCAGCAAGCAGGGTAAGCTCTGGGCATCAGGAGGTGTCATGTATGCACTGCATCTGTCTGGGAATGTTGATCTGAAAACCATAAGGGCTTGTCTTTATTCAGTCTCTATTCATTGTACCAGGTCTCCTTTGTGACTTCATGCGGGGAATATCCAGGTTTTTTTGTCTTTTGGCAAGCTTCAGTGGTGCACTACAACATAAATGCCTGTAATTTCACGACCACAAGATAATGTATTCTTACCAGCGGAGGATGGCCTCAAAGTGCTCAGACAGTTGCGCAGGCAGCTAATTTGGGATAGATGCACAATATCCCTTTGAAGTTATGCTTTAGTGCTAGTGCTCAGAATCCCCACCACCTCCACCCACCCACCCGCCAGGAATACTGCACATAACAGCTTTGTAGTATACTCTTTTAGTTTGCTGAAGGGAAGGTTATGCAGCTGCATTTGATTAATTGTGAGGGTAATTCATTAACGAAACACGACATGCATGAGGAAGTCCATATGCAAACTATGAAAGTGGTCCATGTGACGTCCCCATGCCAGAGTCATGCTTGTCTATCCTATGTTAAAGAAAATTTGTTATATTCTTCCTTGATAAACTCGAGCCAGGCCTTTTTTTCCAGATGTATTTATACTGTTCCCTCAGAAGGTTGTTTTATTCTCTTCAGTTTTTTAGTCATAGATAAGGTAATTCATGCTCACTGTGAGGGGTGGAAATATTGGTCAACGCAGTGCAGAAACAGAGAAAAAAAAAACCCAGCCAGTGTCTTTTCCACTGCAGCGTTTCCGAGATGGCTGAGATTATGGGAGGATAACACTGCACAACATGGCTGCCCCAAACCAGATCAAAGCAAAGACAATCAAAGCCAGAGTGAAAGCTACAGCAGTAAGCTCTTTTAAATGTCTGCCTCCCAAACCCCCGCCCCAGTTGAGCAAGAGTGTTACCCTCAACTCAACTGTTTCCATCCCCAGTCTTTCCACTCCTGAGACCCATCGTAAGCCCTTTTTGCATAAATGCTGGACAGTGAGTAGGCCGTACATAAATCCTTCAAAGCAATGTAAACAGAGCGGTAAATGACCTGTGATAGTAATAAACCTGAGCTGTCGTTCTGTAAAGCCAATGTAATGCGAGCACTGATAAGACATGACACTGGTCATAATCATTTATGGCACAGGGCTTAGGCTACACATAAGATATAAGATATAATGACAAACGACTTGTCATGAGTCATGTATAGTTTTACATGAAACGGTGTAACCACAGGGCTGCGCGGTCACAGCAGTCATGGTTTTGACCCATTTTCTCACGTGTAGGCTGGCTGCAGAAATCCAATGACACCTTGCCATACCTCTCAGAAGTCAATACTCCTTGACTTTTTAGCCTTTGACCTGTGACCCCCTTAACTTGTACCCATATGTTTTTAGATTGATGAATGCATTTTTTCCACCTCCCCGACAGCTACCGGTTGCAGTTCAGTTCGTATGGTATGAAAATCAACATCAGAGACTTGCTTGAAAAAGGTAATCCATCATAATGGACATTTTGGCATCATTATTCTGAGCCGGGGGTTCTGTTAATGGTTGCATGGGTAATGCACTTGAAAGGCTTGGATTGTTCTGAAAATGTTTTTGAGTGCTGATAGGAAGATCCGGCCACCGAGACATGCTCGGACGTCAGCTACTCAACAGCAAGGCACATGGCTCAATTCGTTTTTTACATCGAGTTCCAGCTCTGCAGCCCAGCTTGTACACGTTTTTTTTTTTGGGTTATTGTTTTAGTTTCATGGTTGGGTCTCACTGCTCTCATCATCTCATCGGTATACATTCCTAAGCAGCTGTTTACAGCAATGGCTTCAGACAAAACGGCTATAGCCTACAGAGATTGCCAGAATTGAATGGCAGAGAGCTAATGTGAAACAGTGCTGGAGGAGGAGAGATTTGAGCCCTGGATAGCTAAAACTTTAAATATTTTTCACAGCAGTTTGAAAAGGCGAAAGGTAAGAGTTGTTTTAGTGTTCATCAGCCCTCTCAAAAACCTACCTAGTTTTCTACTTGATTTAAAAGCAGGAAATTGTTTGCTAGCATGTTAGCATAACAACATGATAAGCAGATCTCACGGCCGGACTGGTTTTCACTACCTTTGGTTACGGACAATCAACAAAGTCATTCTATTTTAGCAAGTCATGCCACATATTGTTACTTTCAGGTGAGTTGTTTTGTACATGTTCAGGCAAGTTTATTTTTATTTTTTTTAAATGATTGTTTGTGTTGTTTGCGTGTAGGTTTCTGAAAAACAATTGTATCTGAATAAGTCAGTGTTTAGGTGATACAAGAGCTGTGTTGGGATGGTGTCTGTGCTCCCTCAGATGAATAACTTAATAACTGTACATGTGCAATGGCAGGAGTATAGTTTGCATAATGTACTTTATTTATTTATTTTATTCAACCTTTATTTTGAGGGGGAAGTCGTTAGGAATAAGTCCCCGTTTACAATGGCAGCCTGACAAGCGACAAAAGCCACTAAGGGGAAGGGAAGGGGGGCTAGGAGATATCCCGCCAGCACTCGAATGCACCCCCTGGAATGCGCTTCAAAGCAATTTCAGATACTACCAAGCCATATTACTATTAAGTCTATAATTCATAAAATACAATCGGCTGTAATAGATTTACTATTGGAAGCAAATTTCAAATCTCTGCGAGTTCATTTTCAAATTGAATGGAAATTAACCAGTAAACAGGTTTCTCCCTAAGAGGGCATTAAAAACTCATTGATCAGTCCAAAACACTGTGCTATATGCTTTGGGGAAATGATTGGAATTGGAATTAACATAGATGTTGCATTGTATTTATAGTAAATGGGTAATATACTGAAAAGCAGAGGTACAATCCTTCAGGACTAGGTTTCTGAGTGGGATGTCTCAGGTGCTTCTCTGGGACAGGCGTGACAGGTTGACAGAAGCACCTCCGAGGGACAGCTTTACTTCAGGGATCAAATGTTTTCACCTCGACCTGCAGCAGTAGATCCACAAACCTGTATCAATTAAGAGCATCGTCATGATTACGACCAGAGATCAAACGGCCCGACCTGGCACTGCTTGTTAATTCCACAGACAGCTGCTTTTGGAGTGCCTATATAATATCTATGGGAGCATGCAAGAACTCTCATTTAGATGATGTTTCATCAATCTGTTTGAAGTATTTTTTATTTATTTTCTTGTTACCTTTTTTCTTCCCGGCTGCACTTTTACTTGCTTTCAGCCTCGGTTGACTTGTAGCAATATTTTGCTGTCCTAAGTGTCCTTAAAGCTAGATAAAAGCTAGCTGACAGCTCTTCATAGTGTTAGCAGGAATCCTATCGTAGCTAAATGTAGGCTACAATTTGATTTAAACAAGCTACAAGTAAAGTGGTTTGTGCATACGTCTCCAGAGACAGGTCAAATTGAAAATGACTGTAGGCTATATATGACAGTCAGTTATCAGGTTAATCTTGGATAGGTTTGAGACTTAACCTTAACTATGTATTAATTCTCAATAGGCATAGATACTGAAGTTGCTTATTTTTTTTACTTTAGCATGTCTTTGTATAATTTGAACCATTAGTCTTATCAATAGAGTTTCCATATCAGGAATGGATATAACTTTTGTATTGTTCTGTTTCCCCTTGCTTAGGTTTCTTTTTGGCATCCACATAGCAAAATAAAACGAGTGCTGCCTCTGTTCTAAATATTTAGCCATTACAAACCTGCAGTTCATGCACTTTGTCTGCTCTAATGCGATGTGACTGGGTCTGGATTTGAACTGCTTTCACGTTCATTACAGTTTTCAAATAGCTCTACATTTTGCCTTGGACATGAGAGGCACTTTTGGCCCAAAGTACCGGCCGTTCAGCAGGGAATGGGGTTGTTAAATAGCTTACAATCCGAGCTGAGAAGTCTGCGCATGCATGGCTTCTCACACAGGCTGCTGAAGACAAGAGTATAGCCTTCTGATCTTTCACTACTCATCTCCATACCACCAGTGCCATTATACATCTAGAATGCGGGAATGGTATTCTCCACTCATCTCTTTTATTAAAGACTCCTGGTAGCTCTGCTTCCTATGTTCAACAGCTTTTTTTGAGGCCCAGGTCTGCCTGCTACGGTCGTAATTAAGACCAAGAATTATCAGAGCTGAATCATAAGAAAGACTCATAAAGCGCTCGCCCCATTCAGAATTCAGTATGCCAGGGGCCAGCTCGGTAACAGAGTTTTTTCGTATTCTCTTTGTTCAGCTCCAATCTCACTGAGGCTTAAGGCAGCTGAAGGACTGGTGGACCTATAGTGACAATATAACAGATATTAAATAGACCATTTCCAGGGTCACCATGTGGTAACTGAACACTTCAAAAGAGCCAACAATTTGCTATGAAATTAAACCAGGGATCAGTCTGGCCCACACGATACTGTATATCTTCAGCAACGCAACGTAAAATGTTCTGATGGCAGACATTAAGCATTTCCATAACAGGGACCCCTAAACAACATAATATTTCTTGAAGTTATTAGTCCACCGTGGCAATCATGGGTAAGAGTTATGTTCACCCGTACTGTGTATAAATCATGATGTGTTTTCCCTGAGTATGTGGCGTGGATCGGAGCGGCGTATGCATCATCCGTTTTGCTTGCTGTTTTTCGCCTCAAACCCTCTAATGGGCTGTTTCAAGTCTATTTCTGTAAACATGGCAGAAATTATGCCACCTAACCTTGTGAGTGAAATGATTCTGTTTGTAAAGCCTGTTTGGTATTCAAGCCATTCCCAGCTGAAACCATCTGGTGGCAGTCTTTGCACTTCTCCCCGTGGAACATTACTCTTAGTGATCTTGTTGTCCTATCACTTGCTACCTCATTAAAATGAGCGATGATAATAAATCCCACTGGCCACGTGCAATGATATCATATCGATCCGCAAACCCAGAACAGACTAACACACATGCATTCCCCCCAACACGCATGCATATCAATCCACAAATATACCTAGTATTTATGAACCCCTCCACAATTAAAATATTTACCTTAATATTCCTTTTCACAGTCCGGCACCTTTCTAGGTGCTCAGTGCAGGCACATTATAGACACATATTGAAGGCAAGGCTGGCTTTCTCAGAATACAAACCAAAGAGGAATGTTGAATCAGCCAAGGTCACTGCGTGTTGCCATGCACCGTTGTCGAAAGGAGGCTGTGGGAGAATGGAAGGGAACATCTCTCATCTGTATTCTCTTCAGATGGCTTGCGTTAGTGGGATCATGCAGATACCGGATTTTCCTCCCCAGAATTAAAACCCAGATGTCATGCTTGCAGACACACACATCCACAGTGAAAAAAAATATTATTTATAGCGCGGCAGTCAGCATATCTAATGCTTGGCACTCGGCAATCACTCACTGTGAACAATGCAAAAAACAGTCTACAATTTGAAACTTGTTGGCAATAATCCACTTCCACACCCATGTACCAGGATTTATTTGTCCCCACACTAAACTCTACCCATGCACGCACGCACGCACGCACGCACACACACACACACACACACACACACACGCACACACACATACACCATTAACCATTAAATTATTTCACAGAGAGCTAAAAGAAAGTGCTGTTTCCTTGAATTTAATCTCACTGTGGCCTCTGTTATTTCCGGATGTTAGTGTGAATGTCAAAAACACTGAGTAAAGAGACTCTTACTGCTGTATATAGTATATATGGAGTAGTAGAGCATTCTCTTTAATAAATCCATATATATTCCCTTTCAAGATCATATCATCCCTACGTTGCATGCACAAACAACACACTACCTATTCCATTTGAATGTGTCTGCATGTAATGTGAGACTTGAAAAGTGTGAATAGTAAATGCAGTTAATAAATCATTTCATACCGATGAGAAAAATGAAATCTTGTATTCCCATCATGTATGTTATCTCAAATCACCCTTTCACCATACAGGCACACAGAGATAAGATGACAGGTTACACATCAGACGCTTCTGCTCGTATAGAGATTTTCTAATGCATTTCTCTTCATTTAATGTAGTTACGCCGAATTCATGTTTGCAGAGCACAACGCTGTCAACAGATAAATCTGACAATATGACATGTTCATACATTGATTTTGGTTGTGTGGGTGAAATCCCAGATGCATCCTGAAGTGACAATTGACTGAGCTATAGATACAAAGCTGCCAAGAGCCTTTTTCACTGTTTTACATAGAGAACAGAGGCTTTGATGTCCCCAGATGAATTGTGCTAAAGTAATAACTCAGTCTCAACAACAGAAAAATAACATCAACACATCACAGGTACACACAATGCAACAATGTGACAACTGTGTTTGATGCGATATTTGATTATGCTAATGCAGCAAACAAATAAGTCCGAGGCATGAATGCAGACACCAAAGATCGAATTAATACGTTCCTTTTTATTCTGCTTTGAGACTGTCCATAATCATTCTTAGGATTTCTACTTTTTCAAAAGAGAACAATTTATCCTGACTTCTCACCCAATAATACTCCAGTTTCTTTTAAAACCTCCAGATGGAATCGCAAAAGCTGTACTTTGAGCTATTCTGCCCTGTAAATGCAGAGAGCAGTACCTGCATAAGGAGGGAAGTAAAAAATAAAAAAGGGTTTCATATTTTTAGACTGAATAACAAACTGCCAGCATATAGAAAGGTGTCAGGCTTTAGCTGAGGCTATGTCTTTAGGTTTGTAGCTTATGAATTAAAAGTAGCCTATTTCTGTTTGTAGCCTATGGTGTCTGTCTGTTCAACTACAATTTAGCACATTTTAGTATTGTTTTTTTAATAGCAGCATAAATAAACCAAATGAATTCCACTAGAGTCAATGATAGTAACAGATACTTGCTATTTTAGAAATGTTAGCTTTTAAAAGCATTTAGCCGGATAATTTTTTCTCCATAATTTTGTCTAGTTATGTAGAATGAACTAAATAACCAATTTCATAAAAATGTATATTTCTCTATTACAATTTAGATCTATGGAAAATCAACTTGTAAGTAGCCTATGTTAAGCTAGCCATGGCTATTTCATTAGCTAGCTTTGCTCATGGTACGCTTGCTTTAGCTGTGTTTACTGTGGTTTGTCTTTGTTTTGCAGCTGTTTTTACAGAAATAACAAATTTAAATGGCATAATAGGTTTGTTTTAAGTAGCGTAAAACAGATGTCAAAAAGTCTGATTGAGTTTCTTAAGTGAATTTTGACCAAATGTGTAGATGCTGCTTTTTGCCTTTGTAGGGTGGCATTAATGAATGTCAGATGAAAACACTAATGCAAAAGAGATGAGGTCCTTTTTTTTGGGGGGGGGGGGGGGGGGGGGGGGGGTTCTGACATTTTTTGGTTAACCTGTGAGTGAAACCGTTTTTAAGGTGCTCAACTCTGTCCCGTCATTATAATTCCACACAGCTGAAAAGCACTCTGAGGCCGTGCCAGCCACCTATACTTACAGCGGAAGACATTAAGTGGAGACGTACCTGAAGTGACACAAACTTGGCAGCGCCAAAATAGTTTCCAGATAGTTAATTAACCTTAGTGACTGGTGCAACAGTCGAGCATGGCCAGGCAGTCGCACCCTGTGCTGGGATAAATACAACCAGTCATGTTGACATGTCACAGCACATACATGTCACATGCGTACTACCAGCCTTTACACTTTGTTTAGAGCTGAGCTCACTGGGTATTTTCATCAAGGAGGGGGAAAAGGGTGCACAGCCGCAATGTTATGCAAACACAAAATCTCTCTCTCTCTCTCTCTCTCTCTCTCTCTCTCTCTCTCTCTCTCTCTCTCTCTCTCTCTCTCTCTCTCTCTCTCTCTGCCCATAATTAACTCAAGTGGGCTAGTTTGTAGAATGGTATTTATGTAGACTGGTGATTCAACCTGTTTTTTTTGCTCATTTTCGATAATCATGTCATCATAACAAATACATATAATCTATAGGCTACGTAAAGAGCCAGTTCACCGAAATTACTAAAAAATTCAACAACAGAATAGTTGTCACACTACGTAGGCTATATTGGTATCAAGTCATGGAGTTTTCCCCAGGTTTTTAAACTGTAGTTTTTTGGTGCCAAATGCTTTAAAAATTAAAATGATTAAAAAGCTTTAGCTTTAAAAAAAAGCTTTAGCTTTTTAATATTTTAATATCTATTTTATCTATCTCTTTCCAGAAGAAGTGTCCCATATCTCATAAAGAACTCATAATCACAGAAGTTAAAATTGTTGGTTTAATCTCTGCAAAAAATTATCTGCATACCAATAAGTGAAAAATATATATTAAGTTTAAAACAGTTTTTAGTCTAGAGAAAATTAATCAGCAACCATTTTGATAATCAAGCAATGATGTTAATGATAAGTAATGACTGGCCCCACGCTCCTTAGACATGAATATTTACTGGTTTTCTTCAGTGAAAAGTAACTGACATTTTCTAAACCAATTACTGAATCAATTCATGAAACTAACCGTTAACTGCAGTCCTACTTGAGAAGATACTTTATTTCTGGGATGGCGAGTGAGTAACTACATATACTTAACTCTGTTGGAGGGCAGTTTTAATGCAGATGGTAGTGAAAAACCACCCTGATGTTTGAAGTGTTACAGTGATTTGTTGCATGAAGTCCAGATGTCACTGCTGGGATTTTTATGAAGAGAAAACGTCAAGCGAGGAGGTGGCAGCCCAAAGTAATCATTAAGTCCACAGTGCGACCCAAGACACTAATGTGGATCTCTCTCTCTCTCTCTCCTGGTTCCTCACATTTCCATGTTCCCTCACATCCATCAAAGCTACATTTCAACAAGATCTTTAAAAGCTACGGTCTCCCAATCGAAACCTCTCTGTGAGTTGAATGAGAATGAAACATCTGGTGGGGCACAGCCTCCTCACAGCCTCACATGTGTCAGGAAAAAAAATTGGATATAAAGTCGGTGGAATGAACCTAGAAACTGAAATGAGGGAATGATGAAACTTTGCATGGCTGTGATTACACAAAATAAAGAGGAAACAGGTGGAATCGGCATGCACCCGCGTATATAGAGAGACTCAATTTCACTCGTGTTCGTATTTTCGCATGCTGTTTTCAACCAACGTTTTTGAGACCAGATTCTCTCTTCTCGTTTGGTCCCGCACAAAGGATTCCCACATGGTTTTTTGGCCGCAGAGCCTTCCATGTAGCTTCCCCCAAATCTATGCATGGCTGTTTCTCATGCCAGGCTCATCCTCTTAGTTCAAAACGCTGAGGATTTGAGACCTTTCTGCCTTGACCTGGAAAAAGGCCAGTCACACTATGGGGAAAGTTCACCACATATGACTCTGTTCAATTCCTTCAAGTGCATGCCTGAAAAATACTCGGCCCGGACAAACAAAATGACAGCAATATTTTGTTGAGGAAAACCCAGTGAGTTTTGAAAAAGTAAATTAGCACGACATCGATGCCAAGAACAATCATGGCTGACACTCTGGATATCCCCACCTCTTTCACACATAAGCTCTATACGAACGTCATACCCCCACCACGTCCAATGCCTGACGTGTCCCTGTCAAATTGCACCCTGATATTTTGTTTTAACAGAGCCGAGGTGATTTAAGAAAGCCTAACAGAAGAAGACATGCGGTTTGTATTCTCATGGCTGTCTCCGCTTAAATGGCTCCAGATTTTTTTAAGGAAAGGGATTGTAGGGGGTGATTTGCTGACGTTATTTACACGGAGAAGGTTTTGTAGCCTCCCAGTTGGCCCTAACATCAGGATTTTGGAATTTTTTGGCAGTGACCTACATCTGGATTTCTGCACTAGAGGGTGCCTCACCCCCTGACAGCCTCTCTCTCTCTCTCTCTCTCTCTGTCTCTCTCGCACAGCCACAAGCCTGACTCCTCTCTCTCTCTCTGTTGCTCTGAGCTAGACACTGCAAGCCACGCCGTCGTGAATGTAACCCTTCAACGATCCCTGTCACACCTATCAGATCCAGAGTCCAGTTAAGCCCTAAATCAACGCCTGCTCGCAGTATCTCTGTTACAAATGTGGGAATAAAAAAGGAGAAAGAGACAGAAACGGTTCCTTCGGGCCTTATTCTTCATGCTGTATGTGGAACAAAATATGGAGCACCCAAATCTGGTTTTCATCCTCGGTGCCCCACCCTGGCTGAAATACAATGGATTGGGAGCAGGCCTGTGACTTTTAACTCAGTCTGCAGATTTCGATGCTCTGCCGCCAGTCTGGCCAATCTGCAGCCCGGAAAATTCCCTTGATGTGTCGGCCAAAGCAGCTTTGAATCCAATCATAAGGCCATAGGTTTCCCTTGTAATAGTACATCCATGTTCTTTCACTTAGACACAGGGGAATTGCGTTTATGGTCAGCAATGTGGAGAAAGGACAGATTGATTTTAGCCATGAATCGCGGTGTCTCTCCCAAAGTGATGTATTGCTAGACACAGATAGTTTAGTAAACCTTCTCGATAGTTCATACCAGAGAACTCCCCAGTGTCCTGTGGTGGCTGCAAAACAGTGAAAATATCTTTCTCGATTTTTTTGTGGCAGTTTTATAATTTTTCACCATCATTTTAATGTGCATTCAGATATCCCATACCGCCCAGGCATGGTGTGTAATCAAAACTATATTTGTCTTTGTTACTTCCAGTGTGTTACTGAGGCAGTCTTCCACAATAGAACAATAATGGAAGCTTTAATTAAAGAAAGCTGGGCCGAATGAGTGAATGGCCATGTCAGTCTTTGAAAGCCAAGTTCTTCATTTGTCAAACTTTGAACCGCTGTTCTGCAGAATAAAGTGTCACCGCAGTGGGTTTTGAATGATTTTCTTGTTGTAGCCACCGTACAAACAAAGGCCCCCCTGTAGATTTATGTCTCATCCCTCTCTCTCATATTGGGACTCTGAGGGCTTTAAGGCTGTAATTAAATTCCAATCCCCACTCTCACTTCTCCACTGACTGTCCCTGTCTCTGTGGGAGGCTGAGAAGCCGGGTTTACCGCCTGTTGTGGTTTGTTTGAAAGATCCCGAGTCCTCTGGAAACCCCATCCATTACGATAGAATTCACACATGTGGTGCAGAGCGAGAGAGAAAGAAAGGGCCTGTGCTCCGGCACAGACGCAGGACTGGGGGGACATCCGGCCTGGTCGAGTGGTTGAGACATGTGTACGCGTTTTTACCCCCGTATCACCATCTATCCCTGTGAACTGCAGGATTTGAGCATTCTCACGTCCCAAGTCAGGGATCGCCATTCCAAGACTGCTATTTCACATATGATAGTGCTTGTGGGGTGTTAAGATGCCCATATGAATAAGTCCATCATTGTACCTATCAAAGCTTTTCCCTCACCAGACGGCCACCCACTGCCAAAAGCCCAGATTGCTGGCATTGGCCCATAGCAGGGCCGGCAAACTGGAATCAGCTGCAGCAGCAGGCTGTCAGTTGGGACTCCTGACAGCGATATGAGGGGCTAGACTGAGCAAGTCCAGTCCGGCGGGGACCAGCGGGAGAGGAAGGATGAGTTCTGCACCACTGATCCAGAGTGACAGTGATGGACAGGTTCAGAGAGGAGAGCTGATGGCCAAGGTTTTTCTCCTGTCTGGACAGTGTTTGAAAAGATGGACATGACGGTCGCAAAGGCTTCAAAGTCCAGGGCATGAGTGCCTGTGTGTGTGTGTGTGTGTGTGTGTGTGTGTGTGTGTGTGTGTGTGTGTGTGTGTGTTCCAGAGTGTTGTGGGTGTGCACGAGTGTCAAACGGTCAAGCAGAGCAATAAATGTGAAAAGTGACACTGAAATCTGAGATCAAGAACTTTCATGTGTTCGGTTTTAGCTCAGTTTTAGGCACAAATTGTATTGAATAAACAGCATGAGATGTTAAAATACAGTTGGAACATCTATCCAATGATTTTTCAAGGATTAATTGATTACTTGTTTGGGCCTTTAAAATGTCAACAATAAAAAAGTAAATGAATGAATAAATAAGATTTATTTAATTAACTATCACGTGAAAGAAAGATAAGTAGCAAATCCTAAGTAGCATCAAGCGGAGATTGTTTGGCACTTTTGCTTTAAAAAAAAGATGGAATGACCCTGAAAAAAGACCCCTGCTGAATATTTTGTTACCGGAATATATTAATCCACAAATTGCTTGAGCTGTAAAGTGAAGCAAGTTATGAAACAAAATTAATATTAAATACGCTTTTTTTTGGGCTTAGCTCATGCTGGAGGTTGCAATTACTTCACAAGCACCGGCAACAGGGGGACACGTTTGCTCTTTATGGTGTTGGGAATCAGCTCTGTCTTGTTAAAAACCTGAATTATTAGACACAAAACATGCTCCTCAGCAAGCTCACGCTTCATGGAGAGTCAGGGTTCCCTCTGACAAGTAATTACGTCAAGAACAAACGTTCCCAAAGGCAGCAATTAATGCTGAACTCATAACACACAATGATGCCCAGGGGCCCCGGGTCTAATATGAACGTTGGCACCCCTTATTGTGGCTTTTACCCAGTTGCCTGCTTTAAAAGACTCTCATACTTACTCAGTTTTTTTCTTATTACGTTGTGTGCATGTGTGTGCATGTTTCCTTCTCTCGCTCTCAATCATTCCTCTGTGGCCTTTTTTCTATGGCTCGGTTTCCTAGAGACAGCTTATATGTGCTATCATACATACTCAAGGACAAGTAACAGAATAGTATTTTTTTTTTTCAACAGGAGAACTGATTTGTTCAGACACATGCATTACCGAATGGTACAACTTCCAGACGCAGGCCGGCTGTATATATATCCTCACGAAGACGGAATTAATATTTTTTTTTTACTATGACTACTCCTTCAAGATTTGCTGTTTCTCCAGGAAATATATGTCCAGGACATACAGGACAGATCCCTCTTTACCTCCCCTCTGGAAATAAGCCACAACACAAGCCCTGTCTTCCCCATTTCTCCTGGATATACCGTCAAGGTCTCCACCATATCTCACTCGCTCAAATGTAATGTCCATATTTGAAATGTTGTTTATTGCAATTCAGCCACGTTTAGAAGACACTTTCAAAAAGCAATACGTGATTGGCTTGGTGATAAAAAAAATGAATGAACAAATAAAGTGAAATTACCATCACATCTGCCCCAACGCGGGAGATTGACATGCAGCATTTGGAGTCTGCGGTCTTAGGGACTGCTTCCTCTTTCTGTGTGAGGTGGACAGATCGGCAGCTCTGGGTTTAGGCTTTAGGGGGGCTTTGCGAGGTTGTTAAAAATGTTCCTGTTCACTTTTCCAGCTGTAGCCTTTTAACGGTGCATTAAATGATGGTTCCCCCCTGAAAAGTCACCAGGGAAAACAAGCAATACCATTTGAAAAATCAAGGGAGGGTCAAGAACGATCCTTATAGCATAGGCTATTTAATCTTGTTTTTTTTTTGTTTTTTTCCTTCTCTTTTTTACACGTTGTTTGGATGTGCAAAGAGAAAAAGCAGATATTCTTTGGGGGCTATCTTGGAAAGAAAAATACAATTTCAAACTCCCCAAGTCATTAAGAAAGTTTAAAAAAAAACATGCAACACTTTAACACTTTCAGATGTGAGGACATTTTTCAGTCTGTATTAATATACTGTATTTGACAGCAATTATCTCCAGATTTCCTATGAAGATATATTTTAGCCTGTATAATTACAACAGTATTAAAGTTGTACACTACACTAATACACGTAAAAGACTATCAGTCATGCTAGCCTCTCTGTGAGGCTGTACTGCAATAGACAGTGGGGCTTCGAGCTAAATGCTAATGCCAGCATGCTTAAATGTGCACATATGCTGATGTTGGGCAGATAAAATGTTTACTATTGTCCACCATTTTAAATAGTTAGTTAGTATGCTAACATGCCTAATGCTAATATGCAAAAACAAACTACAGTTAAAGCTGGGGTATATGATTTCTGATTGGTCAAAGTTAACATGAGCTGACACTTTGACCAATCAGAGTGATGCTCTGATTCTCTGTTCTTATTGGCTGTTGGGACTGTCCATTCACTTTGGCACAACTTTGTTGTAGAGCGTGTCAGGGAGGGACCATAGGGGAGGGACCGAAGAGAACAAGTGGAGCGGTTGAGGTATTTGGATTCAAATCTCTGTCCCAACTGCCATTTTCTCCCCAAATCCTCCACCCCAGCTTTAAGATTTTTAGCTTTTTGCTGGTGAGGAAAGTACAGCTGCGGCTGTTGGGAATGACATTACTTTAGCAGGTCATTCCAACCAAAGTATTGGACACATTTTATGATGGAGAGGTATGAAAAGCGAAGGGGTAAGAACATCTCCTAGGCTTCCTAATAATTACATTTAACTCAAAACCAAAAATGTATGTGTCATGGTGTGGTGCTAGGGGCAAATTCAGGACATAAAAGTCGTTAAGAGTTTATCGTCCGGAGAGCATGAATGTCTCAACCAGATATTTTTGCAGATCAATTCAGCAGATGTTGAGATATTTCACTGGAAGGGTGAAACGTTTGACCTCATGGTGGCGCTACAGGCAAACTCACCAAGGCAAGTAGGCCACTGCCAATCAGCAAATAGTTACTCCACTGTTACTCAATCAATTTTGCATTACGTGTAATATTTCTGAAATCTTTGCTGTTTCAGACGGAAAGCCATAACTTTGATTCGGAGCTGTTGGAAGAGGTTAATTTCTTCTTAGACCTCAGAGGGAAAAATGCTCACACTAGAGCCTGAATGCTGTATATTTATCTTCATTTTCATGGCTATAAACCCAAGGACAAAATACGGTACTATTGCCATTTCTGTGGTCTTCTCTCATTTCTTCCACAATGTTTCATTCAGTTATCATCAAAAATACAGAGCACTCACATTCTCAGCACTCTCAAAGTAGTCTTGAGCCGAGACCTTTCTCGCTGTAGAAAAAAGCATTGAGATAAGGAAAAGAAACATAGGGCACGTAACCAAGGCCTTGAGAAGTAGTGGGGGATTTTTCCTTTATGTGTGTGCTGGAAAGACTGCTCAAGATTGCCCTTTTTGTTCCGACTTAGTTGAAGGTGAGAGTTCCTCGAATGCACCGTCAAAATGGTAACTGGAAATATATAGGCTATACATTATATATATATATAGGCTATAATTGCCTCCAAAGGCTAAACGAAAGCTGAATGGGACTCCAAATCACTCTGGATGGCCATTGAAGTCCACCTGCTTCATGCCAAACAGTAAATGAACACAAAAGCTGTGCACTGGGGGCTTCTTGGCTCGCTCTGTTTCCCCCTGTGTGCCACGAACAGTTGACACTCACAGGTCTCATACACAGGCAAATCACAGCATGACTGGGGCACACAATAAATATAAACCCAGTGTTTGTGACTGCTCTTGTTAAACATAGTTCTGCCTCGGTTGGGTTTTTTTAGCGTGTCAGTCTAGAGGAAGATCTCATTATTCTCTCAGTCTTTTAAAATTGGCTCTGTCTGCAGTAAAAAAAATGTGTCACTTAACAAGTTATCATTGAGTGGTAGGTTTAAAAAAAATGTGGCAGTTCTGTACACCAGAGCAGCTGCTGGTAAAATAGTTGATCCTGTAATCAGCTGCCATTAGTGCCTTATTTTACATTAGATTATTGGTACTGTTCATTACTTTAACAGCCCAAAGGATTGTAAATGATTCAAAAAATATCTCCACACATTGATATATATTTTTTTTCTTCAGGGTTGGTGCCCCTCTCAGTGTGGAACAAGTGTTGCACACTGTGCTCTCCAATCAAGCTGAATTGTGAAAGTGGTATGGGGGAGTGTGGGGTAAAAAGAACTTTCATATTGCCTCAAGCTTTTTCAGTCTCATCTCCCACAGAACAGAGAAGAGAGAGCTACAGCAGCTCAGAGTGACTTTACATAAAATATCAAGTTTTTTCGAATTCTGAATGTTTTTTTTTTCTTTTTTTCTTACATATTGCACAAAAATTTAAAAATAAAAAAAGGAGAAGGAAGGGGGTCACGCTTCTGAGCAACACAAGCAGATATTATTTGCCCTTTATTATTTATTTTACAATTACAATTCCTTCAATTTAGATTTTTTTTTTTCTACCCAGGAAAAAAAACAGCAAGTCTGTGTATGAGCATGCTGGCTTTTTCTTTCTCAAAATATAAAGATATTTTTAACAAGCCCTCACAAGTGGGGGGAAAACTAAGGAGCAGGTGGAGGAAAGATCAAGAGGGTCCAACTGTGAGCCTCACGCCTGGGGAACCCAAGTCTGCCAGCCAATGAAGGGGAGAATATGGCTCCCAGGGAGGTGAGATGTGTCACTTCCATTAGCGCTCCCTCTCCTCTCTCTCTCTCTCTCTCTCTCTCTCTCTTTTCTTTCTACCAGACTTGTTAATGCTCAGATTTCCCTGCCCATGACTTTTGTGTCAACAAGATTTTTTTTTCCATGAGAGTAGCCTTTTGGAAACGCTTACATTTATGTTTGCACTATGAAACCCTGTCTTTTAACTCGGGATAAAAGAAAGGGTAGTGCGACCTTTCGATTAATAACATGCACTGAATCATCATCAGCATTAGGTTGGATCCTGATGTATTCACGCCACGCAAATGTTATAATGGCTACCATGTTACAGACGTCTTTTTATTCAAAGTCTAACCTGATATTACTTGGAACATTTCACTCTTTGTGTGGCTTCTTCCTTTCATATTATTTCCACCTGCAGTACATTTTTACCTCAGAGGAGACTGTCTCCCTGTGGCTCTGTGAAGAGAGAAGAGTGAAGCAGACCATATAAGTAGTTGCCTATTTGCTTTTACACTTTTGTGTGCAAGAAAAAAGAAGAAATGGTGCGTGTCACTGCAGACCGGAGGCCTTCTTGGAAAGATGACTTGCTTCCGGGCACGCTAGTAGGAAGCCTCTTTCTGACATTTGATCCCCACCTCTGTACAAGTGTCAGGAATCTTTCCAGAGGATTACAAAGTGTGCCAAGCCGGTTATGAGTCAGAATATCAACTTTTTATTTTTTTTTTGCTTAAAGGTGCACCGAGGAACTTTCAGTTTGTGTTCGTTCTTGCACCCCCTTTGGACAAAAGCTGTAGTGTTTTTACTATGCCAGCTGATCGCTGGGTGAGCGTACCCATGACAAAGGCATTAATAAAAACTATATAAAAATAGCGTTATTTGCACTGATGGTCTGGTTTGCTGTTACATGTAATGTATGATCATCAGAGGAAAGATTTGACTGTTTTAGAAATATTACAAAAGCTCCTCATAGAACCTTTAAAGTGTTTTGGACATGAGAACTTTTCTGAAACAAACATCACAATGAAACCCTCTAGTTATTTACTCCTAGTTTAGTTTCTGTGTGTTTATGGGTGGTTTGGAGCGAGCGTGTCTGTCTTAACTCCTAAACCAAATATTTTGACATCTTTGTTGATGTAGTTCCATAGTAAAGGTCAAATGGTGACTATACTGCATACGAGACGGCAAGCAATAATAAAACGTTTCACCATGTGTAAAAGCTCAGTTCATCACAGCCTGACACTTTCAAAGCGGAAGCCAAACCCTTTATTCAAATGTCTTTTTTGGAACACGTCAATTTGATTTCAAACCCATTGCCCAAGGAAAGCACTGCTTTTGGGCAATCTTTTGAATGCAACCTCAAGCATGACATTGATTATCTGAGCTTCATAATTATCTCCGCATGCTACTGTACAACTGTATTTCACATCCAGACGAGGCTCCGCACGGCCTGGGCGAGTGATTCCAACAACTCTAAGTAAATTAGCTGTGAATAAAAGCCTTCTAAGTACAGCACTCGTCAAAGACACCCTGCAGTTTAATGCTATCAATGTTCTCAGCGATTCAACAATGAAGTCACAGACACAGACACACAGACAACCACTCACACACACACACACACACACACACACACACACACACACACACAGCACACATACGCACACACACACACACACACACACACTCATACAAACAGCCACGTCAGTGAGAAAATAAGTTATAGCACTTCTGCAGCAAAATTATTAGATCACTCTGTGAGGCACTCTGAATTTTCAATGCAATGTTTTAGAAAAGAGTCAAATCAGCAGAGTTTCATTTCGGTGTGTCTCTTTTGTGTCTTATTTTTTTCTCCTGTTGGGCCGATAAATTGGAAATGCAAAATAGCTGCAGATGTGTTTGTATAGCGGTGAGGGTTTTCATGTAAATAATGGCGGTTCAGTTCCAGAGATAATATGGAAAACATATGAGGGAATGAGCTGTAATAATCACTCAGTAAAAACACCACAGAGAAAAAAGAAAGACAGAAGAAGAAAAAAAACAAGAGCAAGGCATTTATATTCTGTACCACAAAAAATAAATTCTCTCTTATTTATCAAAGATTTTTCTTTGGTCCGAGCTGCTTTTAAATTTTTTTCTTTTTTTAACAACATTGCCCCTCTGAACTGGCATTTCAAAAGGCACTTTGAAGATGGACACACAGTGAAAATGATCATATTTAATATTCACTTGTGCTCTTTCACACGTTTGAAGTCATCCCTGGATATAAAGTCTTGACTTCATTCACTTTATTGTTTTTATTCGTCTGCCAGTCAAGTCCTGCATATTTAAAAATTGCAATCATTAAGTTTTATTTTCTCTTTTAAATTTGGGACCAACTGCTCGAATATGGGAAAATTCCCTTTTTTAAGCTTTTGACTAATAGCAGTGACGTTATGGTGGTGTCTCAAGGGGAATGCGTTGCTATTATTTTAACAGAGGCGACCCAACAAAAACATGGGCCTCTGTTGAGTGTTTACTGTATAATGGGCGTGACAGGCTACCTTAGCTCAATTCTGAGGTCACTGCTGGTGTTTTCTACGAGTTATGACAGTTTTACAACTGCGGGGGCTCACACTCGGATTGCTCCTGACATCTCAGACTGCTGCTGTTGCTCTCCGTCTGCCACACAATCTCTCTTCTCTTTTCCCTCTCTCTCTCTCCCTCTTTCTCTCTCACTTTCTCCTCTTCGGCCTCTTCTGACTCTCCATCTGGAACACTCTCTTTCTCTCTCTCTCTCTCTCTCTCTCTCTCTCTCTCTCTCTCTCTCTCTCTCTCTCTTTCATTTCCTCACACAAGCACACACAGGCAAGAAATGATATCACACTTTGCTCAGCCGGACTCAAAGAGGACTCTAGAGCATTTTAAGCCTTAAATCTTAATCTCTCATAATGGGCTTCTTTGTGGAAGAAGTCGAGGAAGAGGGAGGCCTGTAATTTTTTTATTTTTTTAAATGGAGCTAGTTAGGGTGATATACTATTACTAACAAACATTTAAACAACTAACCAGAATTGCCATGAGGCTAAAAATAAAACAAATTCTGCAGCGCAGTGAAATTGCAATAATGGCACTGGGGAGATTATGCAATGAAGAACAGCACAGCAGGATTTTCAGGACATTTTCTTTTTTTTTTAACAATACACTGGCGTGTGCAGCTCTGCCTCGACACTTATGCCAACATATTCACATCCGCCCTGCAACACAGTCTATAAGCGCTATCCATTATGTGTCAGAGCTGTAAAAATGTGAAGGGGAACCTGATTCTGTCTTGTTTTTGCTGTTTCATGGCAGGCAGGAATTTCGCAGCCGAGGAGGAGCAGTGTTGTGCGGCTAGCAGAGCAGGGCTGAGGAGGGGGCGAGTCAGATGTTCTTTATCTTCCCGCTGCAGAGTGAAATGTAGAGGAATGTAAGCTGCACATTTAGAGGCCCTAGAGGAAATATAATACTCCTCCTGCATTGTGGCTGCGTTAATGTAATTATGCATAGACCCCGCACTATAGCTAAAGGAAAGGAATATATAAACATTGTCTGCAAGAACGCATTTTTAATTTAAATAATAATAATAGTATTATTGTGTGTTTTTTTCTTTTAAAGCCAGGCCTCGTTGGAGCGGGTCAAAAAGCAGATTCTGTAAACATAAATATTAATTCAAGTTTGGATAAAAGTTTAGCATAATTCATGAGGGAGAAAAATAGGCTATGTATAGGCTACCTAAAGTGCACACACAAGTGTAAACTTTATATAGTCAGTCAGCAAAAACACACACACACACACACACACTCACACACACACACACACACACACACACACACACACACACACACACACACACACACACACACTTACCACATTTTGGCCCTGCCTGGCTCCATGATCTGATTTTGAATTCAGCCTCTTGTTTGATGTATTTTTGATGATGGACATGAAATAATGTCCAAATCACCAGAGGCTGGAACATCAAACAGATTCAAATGAAAACACGCTAAATGTCTTCTCGGACTGAGCCTCATTGCGGCTTCATTTGCCACTGCCCCTTGGAAGTGTGCACTCTTTGGACAAGGTACAGATAAAAGATAAATGAGAAATGAAGAAGCACTTTCATCTCCAACAAACTTTGGCAACTTTTTAGTTTTTTTCCTTTCTCAATTGCAACGCAAACACCCTGCACGGCTTATGTGACATGATCCGATAATTACACATGCTAGGCTAATGCTAGCGACTGGATGAAGAGTCAAAGGTGGAGGGGAGTAGATCTTTTGAAGACGATGAATGGCCAGAAATCATCACAACGGGATAAGGAGTGAGCGCAGATATGCTTCCCTGAGTATATAAAAAAAATAAAGAGTAAAACTCCCCACCGCTGTCTTATTTGGGAAAGGGCACGATCATCTGTATATTGTTCAATCTCGGAATCCAATGTTCTTAAAGATAATGGGGTGAGAGCGCTAATGCGGAGCACAGGTGAGTCAGTGATAATGAACCAATATATATGCATCATGCAAAACCGATCCTTATGCTTGGCAAAAGGGAGCTCAGCACATTCACTCATCACGATTTTGTCTGTTATGAAAAGGTAGACGGGAAAAAAAAACTTCCCAGTGACATCACAGACGCCCGAGAGGGGTCAGTCCCACATGAGGAAGATTGCGAGCTGCCATGTCGACCCTCCTGTGTTTCATTATAAAAGACGCTTTCACAGACACATTGCCCAGCCCATTCCCCTGCAGCATTTAATTTGAATTGATAACTCAACATAAACCAAATTTCTGTATAATTTACCGGACGGTTCGGTGTCCCTCCGGAGCGTGTAAACCGAGAGGGCCCAGTGTTCAAATAACCAAGGCAGACAGCCATAGTGGAGTCAGAGCTCTAGTTTCTTTGACAGCAAACTGGCACCCTGCTTCGACTAATAAAAGTACAGCGACTTGCATGTGTGCAGCTAAGTGTGTGGTCAGCTGGAGCAGGATACTCTGGAGAGAAATCTGCTAAATCTATGATGATGAGCTACAATGCAGCGCATGGATACTTACATGGAAATTATTCTGATAAATCGTGTTAAATTTGCATAATAAGCGTCAATGTGTGTTTTCCTACACTGGCGGCCATGTGTGAAGAAGGCCTGTGCCATGCAAAAATTAAAGATCATTTGTGTATCGTAAGGGATGCCAAAAATATGTTGGAGGGGATTCCCATGTCTAAATACTGTAGCTCCAGATTTATATTAATTTATTGTATTGAGACATTTGTTTATTTGCTATTTCTGGTTTTACATTACAGTCAAAAGGAACCCACAGAAAGCTTTGTAACTGAACTGTATGTTACTGTGGGTGAATCTCAAAACTTTTGACACTTGAGCTCTTTGGCTTAAGCAATGATAAAGGGACATTTGTTTTGGGAGGCAGTAATTAATGAAGTTATTGATATTCTTTTTTTTTACACAAGTTCAATGTTTTTAGTGAGTTAACAATTTAAAAAATAACATTCAAATAAAAACATCATACTTTGTGACTTGTTCCTTCATTATTATGAACATGGGCAATGCGGCTTATTTTGAAATCATACCTACAAACCCAGTCCTGCTGCTTTAAATCCTCATTACTGTACCGAATGTCTCTTTATCCGCAGAAAAAAAAAGTCCCCCAAAAAAATGAAAACATTTATAAAAAAGAAAACACAATTTATTCCTAATTGAGTGCAGTTTGGTAAAAACCACAGTGCCCAGCTTTTTAAGGATATAATTTTGCTAAAATGAAAGTATATTTTAATTTGCAGTAATTAAAGATGAATGTTTTCATTAGGAACAGATGGGTTCGGGGCTGAATGTCCCACAGAGGATGGGAAATAACTGTTAATGTAGATATGTAACGGCAACAGTTGAAAATAAAAGAAGTGGAAATATCCCCGACCTTCACCATGAATAAGCAGCCGGAAATTTGCGAACAAGAAAAAATTTCACATTTATTTGATATCAAACAGGAGTTGAATTAAATATCAGCTGATGATGGGCTCTTACAAAAAGAAATAAAATGAACCTAATCAGTGCTGCAACAACGTTCCACACATTCCAACCATGTTTTTTTTTGTTTGTTTTCCTTTTTTTCTGAATTGTTCAGTTAATAAATTAATTAGTGTCAAAGGATGAAACATTGTCCGCACTGAAACGGACAGAAGGCTTTAAAAACCTGACAAATTTATTTTCAAAGTAAAATAAATTACACAAAGTTTTCCAATTCACTCCAAATCTGTGCATGGCCTTGTGTTAACACATATACTACTGGCAAAGAACTCATCATTCATGAAAGCAAAGAAGCACTTCACAAGCGGAGACGTGAGCATGATTTCATGTGGATTGATATCTCTCAAAACTTCATTTTTTTCATATTCAAACATACTACGACGAGTCAAGTGTGAGAGGAAAAAAAACACATTTCCACCCTTAAGATTTAACCTTGTCGGAAGATTCTTATTAACATTGAAAGGGCATAACTACTGAATGGTTGCCGTTTCTTTTATTTTTTTATTTCTTTTGTTTTTCTAACTTTTTACACTAGTGGTACAGCAAAATATATTTTCTTTAGCTGTTACTTTGACAACAGTTAAATGTGCAATAGAGAAAATATAAGGCCTGAGTCTGAATTAGTGGTTTCTTTAAACTTGACAGTACTGACTGTGTAGTTCTAGTTCTGTACTTCACGGCTAAAAAGATCCCGATCCTGCAAAGTCCCCCCAGGAATATGTCAGGAGTTTCATAGTTCTTTGCTTGGAGTATACACATCATTTTTTCATCCCTTCTTCTTCGACAGTACAGAACAATAGAAATGCCAGACTTGTCTCTGACACAGCGGCCTGTGTGTAATTCTCTGCACCTCTTTAGTCCAACAGCAGAGCTTTCACAGTTCACATTTGTCTGGCGTCCCATGGACGTGTTTTGTGTGTTAATGAGAACTGTGTGCAAAAAGTAATTTCTTCATTATTTTTTCCCCATCCAACAACATTCTACTTCCTGTCCTCATAAGGAAGGGCATGTGGAGCAAGGGAGCCAGACATGCCGGCTCTCTTTGACATCAACCCCTTGAAAGCGCCCCTATGTGTCCAGACCTGTGCAAAAAACCAAAATGGCCCCCCTGCTCAGAGGCTGGTAATGAGCTGCATTTGTCCGTCGCTGGGTGCCTCCCCTTCCGGCGCGCAGGCTTCGTTGTTGGGCGGTACGATGCAGCCGTCGCTGGTGCCTCGGTGGATGTGGTAGTAGGACATTGGCTGCGGTGTGTCGCCCAGCTCCGGCATGCTTTTGTGATACGTGTCCTCGCTCTCGCTCTGCGGCGAGGGGGAGAGCTCCCCTTCCTCTTCCTCCTCCTCCTCAGGGGGGTAGGGCGAGGCCGAGGAGGCCGAGGGCGAGTCTCTTAAATTGGGCATGCTGGTGTAAAGCGAGTCTCTGTTGTTGTTGTTGTTGTTGGGCGAATGGGAGCCTGTGTCCTCCATGGCGGTAACAGTCTCAGAGCCGGGGCCGTCCACTAGGCGCCTAGGGGCCTTGTGGGCGCTGTAGAGCAGGGAGTGAGTCCTCTGGGGCAGGAGGGGGGCCTCCAGCGCCTCCTTGTGGTGGGGGTGGAGGAGCAGCTCCAGGGTGGCAGCGTGGCCTCTTCTGCCACTCCCTGCTCTCTGGAGGGAAGTGGCGTCCACGTGATCGGCCACGATGGCGTCATCCTCGCTGCCGCTCCCACCACCACCCCCACCACGCTCCACCGTCAGCCGGGTCTGAGGAGGCGCAGCGCGGTCCCTCTCCCTGGGGGCCTCGCGGCCCCTGGGGGCCAGCCGGGGCCGCAGGTTGTTGTGGACGATCTCAGAGATGATCATCTTCTCGAAGGCGGCGTCGTCCAGGTTGAGGACCCCCAGGTCGCCCGGGGCCCGCACGCCCACCGCCTCATAGTCGTCGTCGCGCAGGGAGTAGCTGTTGTTGAAATTGCCATTGAGGGGGAGGGTGTCCATGGCACTGATGTCCCTGCTGTTGCTCAGAGAGTGCTGTCCTGCAGGAAAAGGCAAAGGAGTGTGTGTGAGGTACAATTTATTTTGGCCTTTTTTAAAGAACAAAAAAGTCTCCACCACATCTCCCACTTACAATTTGATACTGCTCAGGACACTTCACTTTTGTGCTCTTTGATCTA
The DNA here is from genome assembly GCF_949987685.1 of Ammodytes marinus. Classification (NCBI taxonomy): domain Eukaryota; kingdom Metazoa; phylum Chordata; class Actinopteri; order Uranoscopiformes; family Ammodytidae; genus Ammodytes; species Ammodytes marinus. The sequence continues at coordinate 15,087,826 of NC_137213.1, read as the reverse complement.
TGGGTTTATTTTAATTTTATGCAAATGCAAAAAGTTTGAATTTTTCAAAGGAGAATCCAATTAGCTCCCCCCACCATGTCCATCCTAATAACGGCTGAATATCATTATAGCCAAATCTAAAGAGATTATCCTGAACAATATTTGGGAGAAATGAGAACAAAAGATGACTTCAAAAACGTTAAAAAAAATCATCAAGCACAGCAACACGTTATAAAGCAGCTGATGAGCAGGTAACAAACACAGCACAGAAAAAAAGCAGCCAGAGAAGGATATGGGAGTTAACGGAATGAATAATTACAAGCTGAGGATGAGGAAGTGCTGTTACATTAACAATGAACAAATCATTCAAGCTGTTAAAAGGAGGCAAGACAAAAAGAGAGTAATGTCAAACACAGATGGTTGGCCATCGCTCTGCACCAGGCCCCCCAACAAGCACAGCAACAACCCCCCCGCACACCACGACAGACAGGCAGGGTGCAATGACTCACTTTGCCACCACTCACATCAAGTGTGTCTGCTCAGGCTATCTGGCCTAAGAACAGCTGATGTGCAAAAAAAAAAAGAATAAAAAATAAATAAACCAAACAAACAAACAAACAAAAAAAATGCCTTTTTTCAATTGCAGCAAGAAACAACAAAATTTACCCAAATAAGGCAAAGGTGGAAGCTTGTAACAGCCAGCCTTCGGATTCAGTCGGTCCTGCTCGGATTTGTGTCCTTGCAATTAACTATAATTTAGCGGCCCATGTGATGCCTTGCTCAAATTGCTGAAGTAGGTGGATGGCGAATGACAGCCAAATGATGTGTTTTACAGTTTGAGAGCGAGCTAAAGGACAAAAACCAAGGACAGACTGAATCCGGGACTCAGCAGGTGAAAGGGTTCAGCAGCAAGCAAAGTCTTTTATTTTAATATATATACTGTAAGTCTACATTACAAGAAAGGAATATTTCCTGATTATTATTTTCTGAACGACACGTGATTTTTTTTCTCCTTGTAGAAGTGTACTGTACATCTATAACTGATATGCAACGGACACACACACACACAGCATGGTACTTTGTGTAGCCCTATGAATAAGCTCGAGCACAAGAGAGTAAATGGGGGCTAGTTTGATTTGATGATAGGGTTTTTATTTACTGTGTACACTAGTAAGTGAAAAGGCTGATATTTTGTAGGATTCTGATGTCGTTGTCAGATGCAGTTCTTAACACACACAAAAGGGGGAAGCTGTATTCTTAGCGAATGCGTCAAGAGATGAATGACAGCGACTGAAAAAAGAAAAAGAAACGCAAAAAATAACCTCATCAAAGACATTTCTAAAAAGAGTGAAAGGAACACTGAGACCAAAAAGATCAGAGTGGGGGGGATCATTAGACACTCCTGTGAATAGACCTAACTTCCAAATTTGCATTTGTTTATGCGCAGGCAGTGATTTTTTATTGCAGACAGGTATTGTCTACCGGGAGCATCAGGGAAATGATGTGAACAGAATTCAGCTGGACACAGCGACAGCTGCACTCTGGGAAGCGTTCCAGCAAGAGATTCGTCCAAGATGTTCTCTGTGCTGATTTCGCTGCATCGGATAAACATCTGCAGAGCATTACATTACTTAGTATTAATACACTTACAATGGAAGACGCGCTCACCCTTCTCCAGGAGCCAAATGTAATGACTATAGCAGGCGGAATATTTGAAAAAGCTTATGTTAAACTTGACAGTCTCTCGGCGCATATTTCATACTTGGTTGGTGATCTTCACACCAGGTTTTGACATGTGTGTGTCATAGTGCTGCCTGTTCTCCTCAAAGCTAGTTTCCATATGTTCAATCTTTTGCTGCTGCAGCCCGACGATCTACTGTTGCCTTCCGTGCTTCAACACATCTAAACGCGGCAGCACTATGCCTCCAGGGAGGAAAGGAGAGCTTCTACAGGTAAAGGAGATGTTGATGTTGTCTAATTAAATAGCAATACTTTTTATTTAAACTGTCACCGCTGTTCCAATGTTAACACGTAATTACCCTACAATGATTAAGAAGGTAAACATTTAAAGGCAATAAAGCACATGTTGTCTACACACACACACACACACACACACACACACACACGCTGACTTCTGCGTCTGAGATGCTCGGCTGCTGCTGAGCTCACAAGAAAAAAAAGGAAAAGAAAGACTAAATGCCTTTGATTCTCTCTGCAGACATTGTTTGGTTCCAACCCTGCTTCATTATCTCAGAGCGTGAAGTGTTCTCATTGTGCTGCAAGCGAGCTCGCAGCACAAAACAAGGCAGTGGTGATGACTGCGGCTGAGTTAAAGCCATATACGCTGTATGTTACTGCATATCCTCTTCTTACGCACTTTAGCCGTCCTGCTGTTTTTGTATATTCTCTTTTATCATCAAATGCCCGAGAATATCTGAGGGCTATGACTCTGCCCGCATTGCGTCATGTACTTCTTCTCCTTCTCTTCTTTTTTTTTTTTTGGTCTTTGATTGGGCCTCTTTTGCTCTGCCAGCGAGGAAGTAGGTCACCATAAACAGTGACATTAAATTAAGCTAGGTCTAATTCAAAGTCATCTAAAGATAATATAAAAATATTTCAGTGTGTTGATGAAAAGATTTCATTCATGATGTAGGCTATATGGGGGTTTACAGCATAAATTATGAAGTTCATATTCGACAGAAGGAATTCCCATATGACTGCAGAGTGGTCTCTTTGAGTTTAACTGGGGTGTGTTTGCTCGGGAGAAACTGGTGTAGATTAAGGCTAATGGAAATAAAGATAAGGTGTGAGTGGCAGGGAAAAAAAACAATGTGGATTCACCTCAACATCAGAACCACAACCCGAAGATCCTTTTTTTAGAAACATGTTTTTTGTAATAAATCAAACACATTTAAGAAAGGGGAGAGTGAGAGGAGAAGGTATAAACACGGATACGGGGAATGTGAAGCTAAGGGCAGCCACTGATTAGCTTAGCAAGAAGACTGGAAACAGAAGGAAACAGCTAGCCTATGCTATGTCAAATTTCAACCAAAAACGCAAACTGTAAAGCTCACTAAAACACAGGTTATTTCTACTTTGTAAAAACTGCAGTGTAATTTTTTTTTATATAATTTGATGTTAGGGGGATTATGTGGACTATTTCTCTGTAACTTCTCTTCTGAGGCTCTGTTGGTTGCCTTGGAACTGCTCAGAAGAAATAGGCTGTTATCTATTGAATTGTTGTAATTTTATGGATTAAAAACAAACAAAACATTTAAAAAGTGACCTTAAAGGGTGCTGAAACGGCTAGCCTGGTTCTGTTAGCTAACAGAAAACCACATTGTTTTTATTGTTGGATATTGGTTCTAATGCAACAATGACATTGAAACTGGTATAGTAGTAATGAGCTACAAAGGAGACAATAAAGGGCCAAACTTAAAATTACGAAATGTTTCAGTCTTTATGCTGAGCTAAGCTACGTGGCTGCAGAGACATGCGGGTGCTATCTTTCATCTCATCTTACTCTCCCACAGAAGTGTAATTTTCAAAACACAAAAATATGACTTTGACACAAACACAGACATCTATCTATAAAGAAAAGTGGAGGGTGGATGTGCACCTGGGGAGTGAAAGGCCGGTGGAGAGGGGGTGTTGCACACCACAGTTTCTGCCAGCAGGTTGTTATAAGGGTTAGTGTCGTGGGTTCGGAGGAGAGGGTTAGTTAGGAGGTAGTTGCCAGTCATCCCTGAAATAACAGGAAGAGATAGAAAGAAAGAGAGAGAGAGAGAGAGAGAGAGAGAGAGAGAGAGAGAAAAATCAGGAGGGGGAAAAAAACAGATGAGGAAAAAGAGCTCGAGGAGGTTCTGTGTGCTCCATGGTCTGTGGTATTGTGCCTGGCGTATAGCTGGCGACATAAACAAACACTGACATTCGCTGTCCCCAAAATCATCTGACACCGCAAGAGATTTATGGCCTGCAATCCGTCTAGCGTCTATTATGGACAAAGCAGACCATAGAAACGTTGGTCAGGCGCAATACATTATCCAAACAGTGTGCTGATGTAGCTGACAAACAACACTATATTTCGCGACAAGTGTTATGACCAAAAGCACAGCAACACAATCACAGTCCAGTGTTCATGTGAAACAAATTCATCTAAACAAAAGCCGTCCAGTCGAGACGGTAGACACAACAATGTCTAAGTGGGCCTGCCGCGGATAATTTAGTATCCCTCCCTTCCATCGTCACCACGCTTGTTTAAGTCCTCAAAAACGTAATAACTATCCTCAGTCATTTAGATGGATCGCTGAGAAACTCTGCGCCGCTGACGTGTGCGTTTGTGCGTTTTGTAAGGATAAAATAATCTAAAGTAATTCATAACTACAGCCAAATCCGTGCTGGCAGTGTCGGGAGCCTAGAGCCTTCACAAATGCCGGGATCGCTCCCAAAATGTGCTCTGACCTCAGCCTGACTTTGCCTCAGCTTCACCCACCCCTAACCTTGTTCATGACTATTACTTTGAGATATAAATGAGTTAGGGAGGCTGCTGCACAGCCTTCTCCATCGCTAACATTTCCTGCCACACAAAAACAGCACACATCTTTTCTGTCTTTATTCGCATGGTATACCCACTGAAGAAGGAAAAAAACACGTGGAACTTTGATTTGGCATGCAGCATTTAACACTGTTTTTTTGATCGCTTACCGAATCTTATAGCTCCCTCTTTTTTTTCCGGGCTGCCTGCAGAGCCGTGTGTGTGTAAGATGCATCCATTGAAGTGTTTATTATTGTGAACTCATCATCACAAAGAGAATGGTATATGTGTGTGTGTGTCTCGTCTGGTGGCTTACCCTGGTTGAGAGTGGAGGTGCTGTTTATGTCTCCAGAGATGAAGGAGGACTCCGACTGCTTCCTCACCGTGTCGTTCCACATCCGCCTGATGCGGCTCTGGGTACAGAGAGAGAGAGAGACATAGAGAGGGAGAGAGAGAGAGAGAGAAAAGGAAGGCATTGATCAGGACTCAACATGGTTTCTCCCCATCCTCCCGTTATGTGAGGCTTTGGGGCCTTGAGGACTGAGTGGCTACGTGGGCTTTGTGATTCAAACCGACACTCGTATAAGATGATTCAACCAGCCCCCTGCTTGATGGCGTGGTTAACGATCAAACGTTAGATTTGAAAGTATAGATTTAATGCAATTTAAAAGAAAGAAACTGGACAAAAAATGATAGATTTTTGGAAAGAACAGACATGAGGAAGGAGAAGGTACATTTCACTGATGTTAATGGTGCAATTTTATTTTATTTTTTTTTTCTTAATAATGCTCGATTGGAAAAGTATTTTTGTATTATTTAAAATTGTCTATTCAGTTCATTTTATTGGATTTTTTACTTGTTGATTGTGAAGAATGGAGGTAGGACTTGACAAGGCTACTTCCTATCCCTTTGCGAACGGGTTTAGTGTGTATTATGTTGAAATTAGCTTTACATTTTTTTTAATCAATATTGTTTTTCAGTTAGTTATTATTTTATAAGAAAATGAAATTGTTTGAAGTAAAGATTTCCCTCATGAATTAATTCATTTGTGGTCGTGCAACGATAAAACAAAGCACTATCGATCCAACCGATACCAAAAATGGATCCTCAAAGAATCTTACAGCTTGTAATTTGAGCAGCCCTTATATTTCCCCTGGATAGTGAGAGCAGAAGCTGCCATAAGATTCCCAGAAGTGCTCTTAAGAATTGATTTCACAAAGTCACTGTGGATGAGGTAAGAGACCTGTCTGTCCAATGCATCAGTATTTTCTTATCTGTTACGAATTTGTTCTCTGAAAAGCAGTTTTTTCAAATAGGTTCTCTCCCCCAACCGTAATGAAAGGTATTGAAGAACTTAAAATGAAAAGTTAACTAACCAATTCTAGCTACTTTGTACTGTAACATTTCCTGATGTAAAAAACGAAAAATAAAATCCAACCTTGGTAAAGAACTTGTGCAGCTTGATAACAAAACCGAACATCAGAAGTTGAAGTATTGGCACAGTTCAAACTGTAGTTTTTAAGTTAACATTTAGTTGAAAGGATCAAGAGGCTCAGCTTTATAATGAGAAAATTCCAGTGAAAGGGTTTTGAGGTGATTACATTTTGAGTGTGTGCTAAAGGATAAAGGTTGGCTTTGTCCTGTATGTTGAAGAAAAGAAAAGACAGAAACCAACATAGTAAAAGGGCTTCTCTCAATTCTTCTGTCTGGCTTTGTGCCGCAAGGCCATTTGGCCCAGAATACATACATCTTTAGGAATGGGTTATCCTCAATACTTTTTCATTTTCAAAGCTGCACATTTTCTATATAATCTGTGCAATTTATTAGATTTTTTATTGATTTTAGCCAATGCCCCTCAAACTGGTGTAAATGTCGCATTTGTTAGTGACTATCTTAGCTTTATGATGGTGAATGTGGGAGCGACTCAACATCAACTACAGTCATAATGAAGACGTCACCCGGTGCAACAGTGTGGCCCATCTATGAGTTTTCGCACATTAATGGAGGTCTATGAAACAGAGGAACAGGCTAAAATGTATCAGGTTTTTCCTTGACAGAGAAATACTTGTAAGTAGGATCAGTCCATTCTTGTTTGTGTCTTTTCATTTGATGTATTGCTAAAAACTTCAAAGTATCACCAGAAAGAAGTAAAAATATATAGAAAAAGGACTTAAAAAAAGAAAAAACTGTCCATAAAACATAAAGACCAAGTCCACTGACATATAAGAAATCAGATAAGTTACACACAAACCTTTTTAATTTAGGTTTTCTCAATCCTAAACACTGATACATCTGATTAACATGTACCTGTGTAGCAGATGAGTAGCGGGCCGTGGATCGGGACGTGGCTGTCTTGGCTGCACTGTGGGGGTTCTCGGGTGGCAACGCGCCGCAGCACTGGGACTGACGAAAACACTTGCTGTACTCTTTGCGGACCTGTGGAGGAAAAAAAAACCCTCAAGGTTACATGGGGCAAGAGGCGGGGTTTATGCTTAGAAAAGATTGCCAGCCAATCACAGGCTGTCACACGTGTTAAGAGACAGACAGACAAACATATAACACTCATATATCCCCAATTGACCTGTAATGTTTTTACATTGTGGGAAAGAAACTGTAGCACCCGGAGAAAACCAACAATGGCAGGGAGAGACATCATACAAACTCTAAATACAAATCCCCAAATCTTTATTCAAATGCCATCCAACTGACTGCAGATTAAATGCCACCCATGTAAGGACAGGGGATTAGAAACACTTTGATGATACTGTAAAGAGGAAGAAGATCTTTGATATGAGTGTTGTGAAGTGAGAATGTATAAATAATCATGAAGCAGGGTATTATGTATGACATTTCGCAATATGGATATTTCCAGATCCACACCTGTAGTACAAGAATTAGATTGATTTGGACATTATTCATTTTTGCTGTCAAAATTACGGACTGATCGACCAATTGTTTGAGCTCAATAAGATTAATCAGTTATTTTTTTAACATAAACACTAGACGTTTCTTTTTTCAGAGAATATAGGCATTGCAAAAAACAAATAAAACTGCAAATCAGCACATTTAAGAAGCTGATGTTTGGCATTGTAGCATCATAAACGACCTGTTGCTGGTTCATTATTTTGAAAATTGACGATGTTCGACTATTTAATAAAACAAAGGATAGTCTCGAATGGCGAAAAAAAAACTTACCTTTTTCTGTAGGAGGCAGTGGAAGATGAAGATGAACATCCCTTGCAGAGTGTTGAAGATGGTGAAGAGGTAAGCCATCACAATGGAGGATTCATTGAGGAATAACAGGCCAAAGGACCACGTGAGCCCCAGCAGACAAAGTAGGGCGAACGCTCCCATCACCCACGACCTGTCAAAGAAATAAGACAAGCGGTATATTAGCTAGTGAAACAGACAAACTGCAGTAGATTTATTTGGTTTGGCCTATGTATGCTCCTGTATATAGCAGCTTGCTAAAAAATAAAAATAAAATAAACAAGGCTTTTTTCCATAAAGACGAGATAGTGTAGGCTACGTAAAAACGCTGATGCAGTGTTTTTGTATGATTGTGCATTCTGTATTTCCAAAAAGACTTGGCTTGGTTTTCCTTGGAGAAGTAGGCTAAAGAGATTGCAAGCGCAGCAGTTTTTTTTTCCATTTCTTTTTTCCATTTTTTTTTCATTTACTGCTTCCAGGAAAGCCTAGAGGAAATAAGATAACTTCACAGTCACTTTCAATGACGATGGCTGGTTGTTATCGATACACAAGAGAAGAGTGAGCCGGCCCAAGAGAGATACAGTGAGCATGGGAGGGGAGGGGAGGGGAGGGGAGGGGAGGCTAAGGCACGGGACAACGATATGTCACAAAGAGAGGAACCACGGTTTAAACCAGAGGCAGTGCTGCTGAGCACAAGGGCTCATTAGACCTGCCGTTTAGTTTTATACAGGAATGCAATGTTCCTTTAACTCAAGAATAACACAAAATGCAACCAATTATTTTCTACTCTTCGACAACAAACTAAATAAATAGCAGTTTTAAGGTGGACCCCTAATTTGATGACAGTTAATGAGATTTGACTTCTGAAAATAATGTGTGAAATCCAGCAATCCAAAAATGCAGGCTTTTCTGCTTAAAAAACAACCCTTTTTTTGAGTGGCTGCCTAGAAATCAAGCGCCCACATAACATGTGTTGGCCTGACCTCAAACATATTGTCGAACAAGAATCCAGGCACAGAAATAAACAGGGTCTTTTTTTTATTGATAAATGCAGCCCACTGCAAGCGGAAATATGGGGGTGGGGGCTATATTTATTTAATTTTTTTTATTTCTATAGTTTCTTCAACCAGGCATCTGGTAGAGTCCGTCTCCTAGGGAAGGCTGTAAACTATATGCCAGCACAGGAGCAAAAAAGACACCAGAGGTCAATAATGCAGTTATGAAGGAATAAAAGAAAAGGCAATATAACCCTGCGTAGTGCAAATACTGAAATCATAAAATGAACCAAAAAGGCACCACCTATACGTGCTGAAATCAAATCTGAAAGAGGGGGGAAAATATTGGCCTGCATCGGGTTTAAGAGGAGAGAAAATCAAATAAACGTGTTGGTCAAAGGCGGATTTTGAAATTTCAGGGAGGGAGGTAAGAGCAGTAATGATGCGTATTATTTTTCTTCCCCACCACGCATTCTCGACACACACACACAAACACACACACACACTGGTGTCAGAGCAAGAAAACCCAAGTGTGGCAACCCAATCTCCCAGAGTGACACCACTCACCTGATACCCCCCAGCCTGGACGAGTCGGGTTTCATGGAGGTGGAGTGCTTCACCATCTTGAACATCGTAACCACCAGGAAGATGACATTGACCTGTCAAAACACACGTGCACTGGGGTTAACACACTGCACTTAGAAAAGTCTCCAATTCCTGTCACTGACAAACAGTGGAATAAGAATTCAGACCCCTTACTTTAGTAAGTATACCACAAAGGAAAGCGGAACCACTACTAAATGGGACAAATGTTGTTTAAGTTCTCAGGATAATGAAAACATATTAATGGCTCATGTGGCTGGTGTACTATTACATATAATGAATTATTATTACTAATTGATTCATGTGTAAGCGACATATTACTGTTGTAGTTGGTTCATTTTTTAAATATTTTATACATGACCGCAACTGATGATTATTTTCATTATGGATCATTTTCTTGTTTGTAAAAAAATCTGGACAAAAGTGAGAATCCCATTTTCCCAAAACCCAAATTTGAATTTTCACAGTGCCTGCTCTGTCCAACCAATAGCTGAAACATGAAAATAATCACAAAAAAAGACACTTATTTTTCTTATATATAACTGAAAGGAAAAGTAGCAAATCCTCACATTCAAAGGCTGAGACCATGAAAATGACTCAACCATGAACAAAACAGTTGTCAATTCATTTTCAGCACTTATGTAATGGAGTAATATATCAATTGACGTGTCGTTCGGCTCTTTCTTGTAAATCATTTAGTGTGGTTTAATGAATAATAGTTAAATCGATGGCAAAGACTCATCTATTATAAGCTTGTATGCAAAAATCTATATTTGTAAGCTGTCAAAGGAATCATTATGTAGTACTTTCTATTTTTTTCTTCTTCTGTGAATTCATTTTGTAGCCGCATGAAAAGATAAAAACTCATGTAGAGAACCTCAAAATGGTGTACTCTGAGTGACTTGCTACCACCCGTAGTTATGTTTCACATTGACTAGAAACATTGACCATAAATATTAATCTGTATTGGTTTTGGCTCCATAGTGAGCGTAGAACCCTTGCACACACCTTTGCCGGGAGGAATAAGAAAGTTTCATGCCTCAGCGCAGATCATAAAGAACACTGACTTCCAACAGATAAAAAAACACCGCAGTGTAGAGAGGGTTCAGGGCTTTGGTCTACTTCACACGGCGCTGGCCTTCAACATTAAAACTGAACTGAACGCTTCTCTTGTTTGACGTGAATGTCAAAATCCCAAAGTGCCAAATCCTCATCGAATATGAGAATGTGTATATGGTGGAAAAATCCAAACACATCTGATGTACCACGGAGGACAAAGGACTCCACAAAAATACAGTGAAAGAGAGAGAGAGAGAGAGAGAGAGAGAGAGAGAATGGCGAGCCGAGTGCCATATTTTAGAAACAATTCTTACTGAAGCCAGGAAAAACATTTACATACATACATACATCCAGAAAGCTTTCCATGCTCTCAGGATGTCTCTCTTCTGTAAGCACTGGAGGGCCCTGTGGCCACAGAAGGGGGAAGGGAGGAGATGTGCTTCAATTTGGCCCGATACCATACCTTTGAAATGCACTTCTGTTAACTAAATATTCAATGAAAAAACCCAAGTACATCCGCATTTTATTTTACATTATAAAAGAAACTTCTATTCCGTATCTGCTCCGAAACGGGCATTTTAGAAAAAAGCGTGACCAATCTACTTTACGTGGAGGAAAAATAAACGTTGAAGAAGCATGAGTTGGCGTGGAAACAAAAAGCTTAATGATCACCATGTTGTGTTCTCAAGTACTTCCTTTTTAATTCTTCCCCTTCGCAAATAAGCAGATTGTACCTCGTTGTTATCGCATATGGATGCGTTCGGAAACACTAAAGGGGCGAAAAGAGAAAAAAGGGGGTCTCCAAATGAAAACAACCAGAGTGTGAGTGGAAAGCAGATGGAGAGACCAAAAAGGACAGATGAAAGAAAGAAAGAAAGAAAGAAAGAAAGAAAGAAAGAAAGAAAGAAAGAAAGAAAGAAAGAAAGAAAGAAAGAAAGAAAGAAAGAAAGAAAGAAAGAAAGAAAGAAAGAAAGAAAGAAAGAAAGAAAGAAAGAAAGAAAGAAAGAAAAAAGGGAGTGGCCACCAAGACAGGAAAAGAGGCTTTTAGATCACAGCTCACAGAGTAATGCAGAGTTTTGTCTCTCAGCCACTGGGGCCGATTTGCATTCGCATCAGTCGAGTAGGGGCTGTGGATGTATTTAACGTGGGCTACGAGATATGACACAGATACAATGAGACAGACAGACAGAAAGACAGTGAGGCAAGGAGGCAGCACTCTGCAAAAAAAAAACACTACATATGGACTCCCCCCCCTCTCATGCCCAGTCTCCAAGGGGCCGTCCTCTATAATATTCAGCTCTCCCACTTCTTCTTCTTCTCCTCCGCCAAATAAATCGCTTAAATTCAGCGTTTAAGCCGACGCAGCATTTCTCCCGGGTTTAGCACGTATTTAAAACCTATGGACAGATTTACATGTGTGTTGTTGTCGCATGCAGCTATATGGACGCGCAGTAGTGTTCAGAGCTGTGGTCTTTTTCTTGGTGTGTGTGTGTGTGTGTGTATGTGTGTTCGTCCATGTGCATCGTGAACACCCCAGTGCACCACATGAAATATTAAAAGGTGAAGATGGAGATGTCCGTGCTCTGCCATTGGCTGGGGAGGTGTCATGATCCTCAGCTGGGCTATGAGCTGTGGTAATGGCTGTCTGGCCCACCCACTCATTACTTCCATGTCTTCCCCCCGCCACCACTACTACCAGCACACTTGTTTTCCCACTGAGCAAATGACCTTCATGCCTGAGACCATTTCTCTCCCCCTGATTGCGCCGAAAGAAAAGGCAGTATTCTCTAGATGAACGGCTGGCTAGGAGCAAACAGCTTTAAAATCGTTGCCGCTCACCAATTGTGATTTCGGAAGATTTCATAGCCGAGTGGACACTGATGTCCTCGTGTCAGCTATAATAGGACCACTTTCCTTTCATGCAAATTGATCTGAGAAAGCAGAGCTATGAGGCCGCCGCCGGTGCACACACACAGAACAATCTATAAACTGTTTTCAAAGCTTTTTCTTTGAAGAGAAGGGGAAAAAAAAGTTAACACAAGCATGCAAAAAATAAATAATAATAAAAACTCCCAACTTACCAGGATTATGAAGGTTACAGGTCCGATGAAGCTCCAGATAAAATGGTTATCAACCCTCAGCCAGCATCTACAGGGGGCAAAAGGGTGATATTCAGTTCATTAAATCATCTCCTTGCCAAAACAAAGTTGTGTCTTATCGATCAGGGAACCAGCAGAGCCGGATGGATGATAATACAGCGGCTGCATTGAGAGACTCCTCTGACCACAGAGAAGAAGAAAAAGCCGACCTTGAGGGAGCGTTGGCCTCCTGCCATGAGAAACTGCAGTCTAAAAGGCAATGGTTATTGGACTCATGACTTCACAGTCTGCAAATGTCGACGAATGTGGGATGTCGAAGTGTGTACCCAAGACTGTGCAGGGTAAACAGGGGGGTATATTGTATGCAGTTCAAGAATGAATTGCACCTCGGTTCGCTGTTTATCACCAGGAAACAGGAACTTAGGCGAAGTGACTACGGCATTAATATGGACTTTACTTAAACCCCATAAATTAGAGGATTGCGAGTCTTACAGATCATAAAGCTTGCTGCTTGGAAGAAGACCAAGCGGGAAAAGTGCATACACTTTTAACTGACAAGGGCAGCAATTATCCACATGCAAAAAAAGAAGAAGAAAAAACCCAGCAGGGCCAGTGCACATAGCCAAGCACATTCATTAATATTGCGGCTTTGCTCGCTGCCTCTCCTCTTAGCAGTGACAGGGTGTAAATTTGCCAGAGGGCAGAGGTGGCCTACGCTTTTGTGATATTACTATCATTAGCACATACATGTATGCCACGCGGGTTTGCCTTAATGGGGGAAAAAGGAGGTTGATTGCTCCTGATCTTACCAACCCAACTACCCACACACAGACAAAAGAACACTTACGCCCGCTGTGTGCCGTAGCTTCTGTAGTCGATGGCTGCCGAGATGCCCACCACCACAGCCGGGATGAGGTAGCCCGTGACGTAGTAGTATTTCCTGCGTGAGAACTCGCTCTCGAACACCTCGACCAGCATGAGGTAGAGCTGCACTCCCTCCAGACACATCCAGGCAAACGCAGCCAAGAAGCAGAAGTGGAGAACACCGGCGATGATGGAGCACACCAGCTGACAGGGAGGACACATTGCACAAGAAGTTAAGAGGTAGTTTAGAGGGGTGAGTGTGGGTTGGTTGAATCTGACGTTTCTTAGTTACACTAGTTCAACTTACACTTACCCCTACAGTTGTATGCTTTTTTTTCTTCCAGAATTTAAAAGTTCAATGGCTGGTGTCAGTAGCTCAGCTCAGCTCATATTACAAAGTCTACAGGATGTCTGCTTAAAGCTGCTCTTATCGATATTTATGATTGGATCATGGCTACAAGTTGAAAGGGGTAGCTCAAGTCTGTTAGCATTTTTCAGCTCAACTTTATTGTTTGGTTTAGGGTTAGGTGTTTTGGAACAAAAACCCCTTTGATAAACTCAATACATTGTTTACAACCTGCCCGGTCACTAGCAGGTGAACATAGTGTACATATGAGCTAAAATGAGAGTGAATATTGGCTCACATTCATCATGTGGACAGGATCACTGCTCCAATTGGATGCTGGATATGGAAGAAGGCAACTGTATGCACTGTCTCTAAGTGGCCAACATTTTGAAAGTTGAAAGACAGCAATAAACACACTTAATTATCAAATAGGGATGTCTTGTCAAACTTTGTCAAACCTATTCATAACATCACTAATGAATTTTCCCCAATAACTCAGGAATTTGATTTCATTTTTTGTGAAAATGCATTATAAGTATTAGTGTTAAAGCTGTAAACACTCTAATAATTTGAAACGTTATCTTCCTACTCTAAATTTAACGGATCCCATAACTATTAAGTCGGAATAATATCACTAGCCCACAAACAGCTCATGATATTATATATACAAAGGAATGCATACTTTTTTGCTTATTCTGGGTAAAAAGAAGAGCAGTAAGAAATGTATAATTTCCTAAAAATCCATACTTGGGTTCCTTAGTTAAAATGCACATTGTGAAAGGTTTGCTCAAAACCACAGGGTTTTCATTGTTCAGTCTCAGTCAAAATACAAAAGAAATGAGAACAGGGCATACAAAATTCCAAATATAATATTTATATTTGATAAAATGGTGCAGCTAATAAAACAAAACATTACTGAGTTTGAATAGTTTTATCCAGAAGGTGTTGGAACGCAATTGGAACAAGCAGATAGAGAATAGACGTGTGTGGTATTTCTATCTAATGTGGATTTATTTTTTTTTTCTCCGTTAAGCCACTTAAAAGGAAAACTGAAGGAGAAATTCAAGCGTTTTAAAGGTCAATGGCAGCAGCAGACGAGGCCATTCATCAGCAGCGGTATGAGAGAGAGAGAGAGAGAGAGAGAGAGAGAGAGAGAGAGAGAGAGAGAGAGAGAGAGAGGGTTAAGGCGGTATTATTTATCCAAAGTACCTTGGGTTCGGTCATGTGGATGCCCACCAGGTAGACTAGCTCGCCTATGAAGAGGTTGAGGCAGAGGTTTTTGTGTATGGTGTTGCGGTCGCTCTGCAGACCTCTGAAGAAACAGAAGGTGAAGAGGCTGATCGCCAGGCACACCAGAGACACGGCGATACCCATCCGCGTGATGACGGTGAGGAGAAGCTCGTGGACGCTTCCTTCTCCCTAGAGAGAGAGAGAGAGAGAGAGAGAGAGAGAGAGAGAGAGAGAGAGACAGAGAGAGAGAGAGAGAGAGAGAGAGAGAGAGAGAGACAGAGAGAGAGAGAGAGAGAGAGAGAGACAGACAGACAGACATGTAACGGACTGACCTTTAACTCCACACACTTTTCATAATGATTGGTGACATTTAAGCTCATTATGGGTTGAATCTATATTTGTTGGAAGTGCAAAGTCAGAACTGATGGAAAACCTCAGTGTACAATACAATGCTGAAAATGAGGAAAAATGTAAAGTTTCTTAAGGGTCACAAAGTCCTTAAAGGGAAAGGTTGAGAAATGTTTCTCAAACTTTAAATGGTATTCGTGTTCACTGAGACAGGTACTGCTGGCTGTTATCATTACTGGTGTTAACACTGGTCATTAAAAAGACCCTTTCTAATGCCTTTTCAATATACAAAATATATTTTTGCACAGAACAAGGAGTGTGGATTCTGTCTTCCGTGGCTTATATTTAAAGCACATTTATTATTTTATTTTTTAATGGCCAGTAGGAACAGGAAGAATGACAGCAAAGAAAACCTGTATTGATATAGTATATACAGGAACAAATACGGGAACAAAACTATTGTTTCTGGACAATTAGGAACCTATATATCCTCTTCATTTGATGCCAAAACGAAAGTGCTTGGATCACATTATGGGGCCTACTGTATGTTGCACAAAGTGACGGCAGTTGAAAAACTGCCACAAAGAACCATTACTAAGTCATGTGAAGTCCACATTTGGGTTCCCTTTTTATGGGCCAAATCACGCAGTATGTCAAAATAATCTACAAAACTAAGCATGTTTCAATATGGGCACTTGGCAAATGTAAAAAATAGCAGACTTGACCATAAAAAAAAGAATAAAAATAAAATATCGCTCAAAGGGCATGGTGGCCCAAGAGTGAGGCAATTGCGCCTGTGATATTTGTAATTTTATTGAGGGCAGGAGTTGCAGTTGAGGTGATGTGTAGGGATTGGGTGTGAGGCTAAGCCTAGCCTCGGGGGCTCTGGTTTCAAGCTGTGGTTAAGGTTGAGGTTGAGACAAATGACAGGGACAGGGTTCATGAGTTGGGACGTATTATTAAGCCAACCACAAACTTATCCTCCACATTTATTACCGGGCCTAGGTCCTTTGCTACACATGCTGTTTATCATGTAATTGGATTGTAATTGCATTTCGCTAGCAAATGGATCCCACACCACTTCAAGACGGTGTGGGAACGTAAGTTATAGAGCTGAGGTTACATTGTTTCCCCGTGATTCTCCGGGACTTATGCATGAAGGAATATTAGACACGGACCACAGGTAAAATATAATTACTTCAGATAATGGTATGGCACCTGATCCACAATCTCGCTCTTTTAAAGTGACAGCTCCCGCTTCCTTCCCCCCCCCCCCCCACCACCAACCAACCCCCTTACCTTCTCCCTCCAGCAATAATCTAATTATCTAATGTCATTCTTGTTCTTTGCCGTGCGTGCACAAATCTATCATCCAGACGGAAGAATAGCCGGTGTGTGCGGAACCACAAGGAGAAAGGAGGGCCACTTACCACATTTCCTCGGTGAGCCATGAGGATGGCGAAGTTGGTCAGGTGACTGCAGGAGCAAGTGGTGTGGCTCTTGTTGGTGTGCAGCAGTTTGCAGCCCTGGGTGGACCAGTATCCCATCATGCTCCGCTCAGAGTAATTCCAGAAGGAGCAGTTGGGATTGTAGTAGTGCTCCTTCTACAAAAACACAAAAACAAGACGGAAAGAGAGAGAGAGAAAGAAAAAAAAAACAATGAAACATAGATGAACA
Source organism: Ammodytes marinus (assembly GCF_949987685.1). Classification (NCBI taxonomy): domain Eukaryota; kingdom Metazoa; phylum Chordata; class Actinopteri; order Uranoscopiformes; family Ammodytidae; genus Ammodytes; species Ammodytes marinus. Next base: position 15,070,882 of record NC_137213.1, on the reverse strand, counting down.
TGCGCTGCAATATGCATGATCGTACACCAACACACTTTGTATTATTTAATATCTCGCTGTAACAGGGATGTCAATGTACCTGATGTGTACTACACACACTGTGTTTCTAACGTGTGCTAGTTCTTTTCCAATTAGTGTGTGGGCAATTAAAAGCCTTTCATATGTACTGGGTTGTTGGAAAGGGAAGACATGAAGGTAGATTTAAAAAAACAGAGGGAAAAATATGAAACAGAATCTAATTATGATGAGATGTGAGAAGGGGCTACTATGGCAATTACCGAGCACAAGGTGAAACACTAACGCAGCAAAGGACGTCGACGTTAGCTCCCTCTAGCTCCTACATACCAGTCTGCATGTCTGAGTAGCGCTAATCGCCACCCATGACGCACCAGGTGATTTCCCTATACTCCCAAACTCTGTTTTTCTACAACAATAATACATTCAAAGCCACGCATTTGCCCCATTTCGCGGCAAAGGTTGAGCAGCCGTTATAAGTATTTAAACAGCCTAGTTCTAGAGCAGGGGTTCCCAAGGCGGTTGCTTACATCCAGGTGCTCCAGCGTGAAGATCACAGGGTCGGCCACAAACACTCGGCTGGACTCCTTGGTGATGGAAGCAGACAGGATGTGGGAGTTGACGGTGAGGGAGAGGTTGCGTTTACTCGGGTCCCCCATCCCCCTCAACGTGGCGTTCTCCGTGCTGAGAAACTGGCCCAGGTGTTTGTAGAGCACAAACACCAGCTTGGCCACACCTGTGAGCACACCGGCATTAATAAAATCAACAGGCAGGCAGCATACAGAGTAGGGAGCATAAACAATGACATGTGGGACACAAGTAGGCTCTGTTATTTGCTGAAGGATTTATTTATTTTCTACTGAAGGCTATGTGGAATACACAATGAGTTGTATAGAGTGGTGGTGAAGTCTGCCTAACTGCCATTTTGGCCAACTTTCTTCTTCAAAAAAAAAAAAGAAATTCTAAAAGACACATCTCGGATAGCTTTGAAATATGTATAGTTTGTTTCCCCCCGATACATTAATGAAATGTTGTTTGCAGCCATTCCTCTCACCATTTTTGCTGTTGACTTTGACAGTGTTGGAAGAAAGCTGCAGAGATGCTCCGCTCTTGCTCGACTGAGGAAACCTGAAGTCTTGCACCTGACCGTCGGTGCTCACCACGTACACATCCAACACTGAGAGATGGTTAAAGGTAGAGAGAGAGAGAGAGAGACAGAGAGAGAGAGAGAGAGAGACAGAGGGAGAGAGAGAGACATAGAAAGAGAGGGAGATGTTTTACTCACAGGGAACATATTAAGTATGATGTTTAAAAAGATGGAGTCAATGATTCTGGAGAAAGCTTGTTATCAAAATCAGTTATAAATATCTCTTCATTATCCGTCTATACTGTGTATGCGCTGGGGGAAAAAAATCCAGTGTATACACAGCCTAGGCTCCGTGAACAGACATTTTGTTAGCTATGGTGGCCCCCTTTGTTTACATACCCTTTGTTTACATACTAATTTAAAGAGCCTAGGCTGTGTGTTTTATCACCAGATTGTTTTTTTTCCAGCTTACACCGGTATATTATTCACTGATTATGACAAAAGATTTTTCTGACATCAAGCGTTATTCAGAATCCCTGACTCCACCTTTAATATAGAGCTCTATGGTTAAGGCCCAGCATGGATTGTGTAAATACTCCAGGTTCATTGTACCAGCAACAAAATCCAATCTTAGAACCCTTGAAGTGTCATTTACTTACAAAAAAAAGAAAACATGTCACTAAGCTGTGTCAGCTGGCATTGCGAAAGCCTCCACGGCAAGAGCAAAAAGGGAAAATAACAAGGGCGGGCGATGGAGGATGAGCACATACAGTCGTCTCATAGCCCACTGCAGCATGAATGTCAAATATTCATAGGATCAAAAATATCATTGAGTTTTTTTTTTATTTTTTCCCCTGTGGGTTCAGATCACTTTGGGCTCGCCGAGCAAATCTCTGAAATCCTCCAAAAAATTCCGGCAGCCCTTCTCTCCGGTATGCCAGCTGCCGGGTGGTGTTCCCTTTGATGTGTGAAATTACTGAGGGGTCAGGAGGACACACGTATCAGCACACTCCCTCCCATCAGTAAAAACGGCCTCACTTCCTCAGATAGATGGCTTCTGACAGACGGAGATGAGGAATTGTTCTCTTGCCTTCTCCCCCACCACAGTCTAGTGTTTTTTTTAGTGCTCTCTCTCTCCTTCCGTGGTGGTGCCCTTGATGCTCGCCTGAGGGTGCCATTTGGGCTAAGACAAACTGCTAATTAGGACCAACAATCATTTTGGCTTTTTTTCTCAACTCTTTTAAGGGAGGTCAGGTAAGCCATTCTGAGGTTACACATGTCTTCATATGTCTCTGTTTATGTTTCTCCACTGGATTATTATCTCTATTGCACTGATAAGCGAGAGCCCCCGATCAAGCTCATAAAAATACTGCCTGAATGCAGTGATTAAGTAGCTCATATACAGCATATTACACAATGTATTAATCAGTGCTTTTGGTAGAGACGGAGCAACTAGTCCTTATCGGGTTAGCTAACTACCACTTAATGGGAAAGGCTCAGAGAGAGAGAGAGAGAGAGAGAGAGAGAGAGAGAGAGCAGATAGAGTGCTGATGTCTGAATGGAACAACGGCATTCAATTGGTTTCTTTGTTTTCCCCCCAGAGGTCTGGACACTTTATCTTGGGGGTGGGCTTTCAATGAGGTGACTTTACTATGTGAGAAAATGATTAAAAATCAGCGAGGTATAAGACAAAAAGGATGAGTCGGCGGCCATAACCATAGCAACAAAGAGCTATAAAGTAAAAATATGACACCTCACCGCACAAAAGGGGAGTGAAATTAATGGGAACATGCAGCTAAAAAAACTTGCCCGGGCAGACAAATTTTTCGTTCTTGTTCTTTCTTTTCTTTTTGGAAGCCAAAGTACATTTTGAAGTCAGCAAGATGAGAAAAAAAAAACATGACGACAATTTCACCACTCAGTTTGAAACACTAACTGGGAGGTGGTGCGCACGAGAAATAAAAAAATAACTGCCGGCATCATAAATTGCGACTGACAGATGTGTGTAGGCTACATGTCTGTGGCGTTATCCGTTTTATCGTTATTGGGTAGGAGGGTGGGGGGACTTACTGATGTTCTCTGCGGGGACTTTTACGATCGCCGGCTCGATCAGGTTTTCGGCAAGGACGAAGGCCCCTTCCTCCAGGGTGTCCAGCAGCATGGTGGCAGCGTGACTTTGTTCTGTTGAATTCATGTCTTTCCAGGATTTCAGAGCGTCGGGCCTCAGGAGGTTGTCCACAGTGTCCACGATTGCCTGTATCCATGGAGATAATAAGTGAAATGTCAGCTCAATGCCTGTTTCCTCCCCCTCATAACTTCAGTTTAATAACAAAAGAGTGGGGGAACCGGGCAGCAAATTATTAAAAAAAAAAGGCATGCATGGCCAACAGTGACAGCAGCAACAAGGACACTGACACTGAAATGACACTGAAATGTCGACACAAGGGTTCAATGGGTAACCAAAATAATGACTATTATAAAAAAATATGAAGTTTATGTTATTGATATTCAGTTTGGGGAAAAAACAGGCTTAATCTGAGGAAGTGTCTTTTGGACCAATTTCTTTGATGAATAATGTAAAAACGCTTGAGGGGGAATACAAAATACAACCCAAATGCCCCCCCCCCCTTCACAGAATGAAACTGTCTACAATGCTGCATCCTCAATTCCTGGCTTTAAGCAGCTTCCCCCTACCCCCAAAAGAACAATTATCACGAACAATGGCCTTATTTCCCTAAAACAGGATCTGCCCATAATGGCCTCGAATGCCATTCTCCTAGAGGAAACGTTATCATGAAATCCATGTCCAGAGTGGCAGTCTGTGAGTCGAGAGAAGGGGAAAATTGCTTCTTGTTTTCAATGCCAATCCTTTCATTTCCTGCTTTCTGATAAGCAGTAAGTAAGCAAAACATTCCACCGAAACCCACACAAGTATCATATGTTGATCAAACAAAGGGGTTTCCTTTGACCCCGGCACGGTGAGTTCATGACCTCTGCCTGACACGATCAAGCACAACATCGCTAACTCTTCCGCTCAATCCCACCAAAGACAGACACTTGTACAAAGACTCAAGACTCCGGAGCGACCCATAAGGCGTGATACAATCGGAGTGACAATTTAACCATAGGTGCCATTAACCACAGCAAGGCCCGCCACAATAACGGTAATTAACCACAACAAGCCCTTGCTCACTGTACCAATTAGTCACAGCTGTAATTATCCAAAACACTAATTGACCACGGACAGGATTATCTGTTTGCCTGGAATAACAAGGATAAGTCGAAAGTCTGGCATCGATGTATGATTAACCGCAACATTTACCCACTGAGCTCATATTAACCAATGGCAATGATGACAGTATCCGGGCTCTCAGCGTGTTCTTATATATCGGGCACCGAGGATAGAAATCCATCTCTGTGGCCCTGACCTAGCAGGCAACTAGAGGCTTGTGAGCTGGGACTATAATGGGAGTTAAGTGTGTTTATGTGTGTGTGTCTGTGTGTGTGTGTGTGTGTGTGTGTGTAGGGGAGGGAATAGAGAGCAGTGGCTATTAGAGGGTCGTAGCCGTTAGCACCAGTCAGACACTAAATGGTCTTCCCCCCCTGTCGAGCCATCCTAAAAGGACTCGTGAAATCCAAAAGTGTGTATGTGTGTGTGTGTGTGTGTGTGTGCGTGAGTGTGTGTGTATGTGTGTGTGTGTGAGTGGTGGACAGTCTCTAATTTGTGTAGCACAGAAAGAGACCATGTTCTGATTGATTCCTCTTTAATTCAGGTCTGGGTGGAGGTAACTTTACAAATCACAGTGGTCCCTACCAGGGGAGCCCCCACGGCTCGCTATAACGAGAAAAGACAATCATGTGGCGAGAACTCGGGCAAACAGGAAAACAGCTCTGACAAACAAGCTAGCAAGCCGCGATAGCAGCTCTGTGAGGCCGTGCTTAGCTAAATGCTAACATCCACATTCTCACAATTCCAATGCTCACATGCTGATAGTGTATTGTTCAGCATTTTAGCCATCTGGTGTGGCTTGTTAGTGACCAAACCGGATGAAAAGTCAATATTTTTTTCAGTTAGGGACAAATGAAAAACCATTGACCCCGATAATGGCACCAGATGAAAAGTATCCGGGATCAGCGAGTTATTATTGGAGCACTCCTTTAGAACCACAAATGTGAACCTCATGTTGGCGGCTAGAGGAAGAGTCAGGGGATCACCCAAACTCATTAAGATTCATCCTCGTGGAAAAGTAAATGTCTCTATAAAAATTTGATGGCAATCCATCAAGCATATCTCGGTCCAAAGACCAAAGTTGTTTTAATGACAGACCGGCCAACATTGCCATCCACAGTCATGGAGTCATGCCCCCTGGCACCGCTCAAAAGACATTTCTAAAAATCAGTTGAGGGAAAGCATCGCCCTTTTCTCTCAGTAAAAAATAGACCTCAAATCAAAACAACCCAAACTTATAGGGAGCCTGCATGAGCCACTGGGAAGTACAAGAATCTGATAATTGGTATTATGCCATGCAAGGCACCTCCCCATGAGTGTTTACAACGTGCTCTTGTCTCCGAGCAGAACCTACAACAAATTCTAGTGGAAAAGCAAAACGTCTGTGGGAAGAGAGTGGAAAAAAATCATAATCGAACGCAAACATATTAATGGGCTCAGAAATTAATCTCAGATAAAAATACAATTGCAGCGGGAGAGGATTTCTTTTTTCTTCTTTTTGCCAAGGGGGACAAGGGGAGACTAGAAATCGTACAATGTAAGCAAGTGAAAATTGAGCACACTGCTACTTTGATCACACTTCTGGCTGACAGGGAGGTGCAATTACGACCGTGGGAAGGCAATTATTCACACAACGTATGAAAAGCTGACAAGAGAGATGGAGAGAGAGAGAGAGAGAGAGAGAGAGAGAGAGAGAGAGAGAGAGGAGTGGGGGAGGAAGAAGAGGAGAGAGAGAGAGAGAGAAAGAGAGAGAGAGAAAAAAAAAGAAAGATGTACAAGGGATAACACACAGATGGAGGGAAGGCAGGAATGAAAACACGACAGAGCGATATTAACGGCGCTGTTCTCAGATGGACAGAATGACAGGAGAACAGACAGTCGGAAGTCGGATGAGGAAGCGGCAATTTTCTTGTACAAGCAGGTCACTGGGCAAAATACTGAAAACAAGACAGCCAAGGACACAGAGACAGACAGGGCTGCATGCTGCTGGTGAGGCCTTGGGGATTGTGGGTAAAAAAATAAATAATAAATAAATAAATAAATAAAGCAACATGGAAAGCCTACAGTATAGTAGTTGTACCTTCATATACGCCCTGCATGTCTTCTCTCTTTTTTGAAGCTTTTTTCCAACACAACAAAACAAGATCAAGCACAAAAAAGATAGATCGTAAGAAAAAATAGGAACCATTAAAACCATGCCACTTACCATAGATTACAGAATTAATGAATAAGAAGAAAAAAAGGCACATGTCTATGAGATACAACCCTCAGAGTGATGCAACAGCTTCAAATACTTTTCCGCAGTGTTTGAATTCCACATGTGAATATGGATCACAACATAACGAGAGGAAGAGATGTGGAATTCATGGCAGTGTGGAGCGAAGAGAAAAAAGAATTTGAGGCTAGAGATTTTGATGCTCCCCTATTAGTGATGCTTTCAAATACACTGAGCAGATAAACAATGTGGTGTGTGAGGTCATTTGTATTTCATGGGTTTTCACTCTAACTCTTCTTAAAAGCGCCTTTTGTTGGTCCGTTGGCATTAAATAAGTCGCCTTCCTCTTTCCTAATTGACTCCAAACCAGAGAAAATCACATACTGTGGCTCTCACGCAGAAACGGAAAAACAAAAGAGATAAAATGGCCTTTGTATCCAAATTACAGCCTCCGCATCATAAATACTTCTTAACACACACAGGAAAAACCAAAATGACCGAGATTGCTCCCATATAGACACCGCCATTTACTAGTGGGTTTTGCGGGCGAAGGAGACTTAAAAGGAACCAGTGTGTCTATAGCTTTCAGCTTCCTGAATACAAATGATGCACACACTGTACTGTTCCTCTTCCAATACATGTGTGCTGCTGAATATTTTTAGATGTTCAGATGCGTTTTTTCCCTTTTCATTGCAGGCACCCATTGTCTGTCGCTCAATTATTTCCACATGTAATGAAAATATCTTGCTTGAGTTGTATGGTTTCCGTCAGCTTTCTGCATTTAATAGCAAAGCCAGTTTCAACAATCAGGGCAGAGGATTAGAAAAACCTGATTTCCTCATTTGAAAAAAAAAAAATTGTTTTCTTGGCCATGATAGCTGGATTTCTGATCTGCTTTTTTAACAAATACACATGTGGACCGGACCAGACCGGACCATACTGGAACCAACTGGCCCAAAAATTCTGTTGTCAGAATTGTAACAAATGAAAATTGACAAAATAATTTTTCATCATTGCAGATTAAAGCTGTGCAGAAGTCATATATTGTAATTAAACTTCACTAACGAGCAGCAAGAATGTCATTTTGACAACAAAATGCATGTGGACTTGATGAGGTTTCAATAAATAATTGCGCTGCTCAAGCACGGCGGCTAAATAGATTTCCATATCACAGAGAAATTAAGTGAAACCAATAGCTGTCTGGAACGTCAGAAAAATTGCATAATACAAACTGAAAACACACAACAGTGATAAGCTTAGATGTTAACTGTGTGCAATTTTTATGAAAAATACTAGATGACTTGCGAATCCACTTTAGTAGACTTTTTTTTTACTTCTGTCATTGTAATCAGCCATTCGCACGGTGTTGTTGTCCAACTCACTGCCTCAATGCAGCTTCAGTGAGGAACCTGTATCTTTAAATACGTGATAGTACTGTAGCAGCAGTCAGAACATTAGGGGCACAAATGTCAGCTGTCGCTTTGGTGCAAATCACCTTGTTTACAGATCAACTTGCTTGTCAGGAAAGTCCTGAATAACAATGTAATTTTTCAAACTGTCACTCATCTCTCCACGGGACTTGCCAGCAGCTGAGAGATGTGTAGGCAAGTCTCTGGGCCTACTCTCTCTGCTTTGCCACCGAGCGCTCGCGGAGCTCCGGGGGAGAGCAGCTCAACACTTGTCGGCAATAGAGAAGTTATTCTTTGTTGTTGGAGTGTGTGTGTGTGTGTGTGTGTGGGGGGGGGGGGGGGGGGCAGGCTCATGGTCATTAGTTCATAATGCTCATTGAAGGTGGAGCTGCCAGGTGAGCCTGAGTGTTCCAAAGCCGGTAATTATATGGGAACTATAGAGGGGAATGAATGAGGTTCCCCTCAGGGCTAGACCTGCCTGTCTAGCCCCCCTCACCTGAGACCATCATTGTGTGTCCGTGTGTGTGTGTGTGTGTGTGTGTAGGCAAGTGTTTTGGAGTGTTTTGGTGGTTGTCCTGCTAATGAATGTCCCGAGTCATACTGCTGACACATAGAAAGAGCTGGGGCCCTGATAGGAATGTTTTCACAGTACCTTGTTGAAGCTGCGTCCAGCCGAGTCCTTCTCGCTGGGCCTGAGCTCCTGCAGCTGAGCATCCAGTATGTCCACCAGCTGCTCCATCAGGCGCACAGAGGAGCTGACGTCTCCCGCAAACACTGGCCCGTGGGTGTGGCGCGCCAGCTCGTTGGCTAAATTAGCCGCATTTTCGCCACTTCGAATCTAAGGGAAAAAAGAAGAAAAAAAAAGCAATGAGGAAAACATGGTGGGGGGCTGTCAGCGAAAGCATCAGTGTAGCAAGGGGCTGAGATGGCTGTGTGTGCAATGTGGAGCTGAAATAATTTAACCAACACACATACACACACACCTCGGAGTCATAATTCATGGCAACAGTGCTTATTCAGAAGGAAAGAAACAGTGTAAAGAATGAATATAAAATATAAACAGAGGAATTGTGTTTACCAGGGGAACATAATAGCAAAGAAGACTGTTAAATACACAAGCCACACAAGAAAGAGGAAAACACAACTACTATTGCCAGAATTATAAGGTGTTCAACTTTTGACCCATGTGCAGCAATTTCATACACATACAAAAACATTCTATTAAGTAAGTATATGTGCAAATCTTGTATGGTGCTTTGGCAGTTAGTGTACTAGAAATCTGTGTACTTTTCCATTGTGTGTAATGTGCAGTAATGAAATGAAGCAATACATGCACAGACAGATCAATCATAGTGTGAATGTGGAATTCCACTGCCAATTAACGTCCACAAAGAGAAAGCTAATGCAGCGCTCATGTCTTATCATACAGGCCATAATTACGAGTGGCACAGTGGGAAAAAACATTCACACCATTTGGAGTCAGAGAGACACTGGGACATTTCTGACAGCTGCGATATGTCCCACTTGGAGAAAAAAAAAACTACAGAAATGTGTCAACAAACATGGTGCTATAATGGCCCGCACAAGCACCCTTCGTTAGCAATTTCATCCGAACATAATTTAATATCAATTCAAATACAATTACTTCAGCCAATTATACCCTTTTTATATCTGGTTCTAATTTGTAAATGAGAAAATAACATAAAGCAGTGGGAGCAATGGGTGTAGCCATTTTAAAATAATGCATTGCATGCAACCTTCTTATATTGGAACAACATGAGGTTTTTCCCACATTGTGCCTATTGTGCCAACAGGGCGTAGACGACGCAGCATAAACATGTTTCCAAAGATTAAATGATTTGTATCGTGATTTTCCAAGATCGTGCCGAAGCTGCCTCGCCACTGTCCGAAACATTTTTGAATGTTTTGCAGCGAGTAGCTTTGGGGAAATAGTGTCAACCACACACTGAAACATAAAGCTGCTTTACTTACGGATAGTCACCGCTTTTTTAGTTTTCAAGACTTTTTCAAAAACATGCTTAGAATTACTAGTGTTGTATTCAATTTGGACACATTTCTTCAGCTTTTCATTTCCCAAAATGCCCACTGCCAACACCAAAGAACCCCTATCTGACCCTGCTGCATGTGGACAGCGTATTTTGGGTCAAGAGAGAAAGAAAGAAAGAAAGAAGCAATTTGCCTAAAAAAAGCAATATGTTGCGTGTTTAAGTTTTGTTTCGACGTCACATTTATACCTGCAAGACTGTTGAACATCAAAGCAGAGGGTTGGGTGAGGAAATAAGGCTCTGGCTCTTTGATTCTCAGTGACTGACTGCAGAACTTGGCATTTTACTGCCGATTTTTTTTTAGATAGAAATTTTCTTTCTGCTACTTCCACTGACTCTGTATATTAGCTGCACTTGAAAGTATTTTCATAATACTGTATGTGTCCTTGGCCGCTTCTCTGCCGGTTAAAAAAGATGAAGAGCCAGGCTAGCAAAAATGTCAGCTAGTTGGCTGTGTCATGTTCTTTGTTTGTTTGTTTGTTTGTTTGTGTGCTGCTACATTCATTTTGTGATTGACAAGTTTCCTTATTTACCTTTTGTGCCACTTGAGTCACCCAGTGTGAAGTGCAGTTGCTGAGGTCGGGCCCTCTGGAGCACCAGGTCCCGGCAACAGTGCAGAGGAAGGAGGCGATTCCTGCAGTGCCACAGAACACACACACACACACACACACACACACACACACACACACACACACACACACACACACACACACACACACACACACACACACACACACACACACACACACACACACACACACACACACACACACACACACACACACACACACACACACACACACACACACACACACACACACACACACACACACAGTTGGATGGAAGCCAAAAACCTGTGCTCGAATACACTTTCTCCTGCTGATTTTTCTCCATTCATACAGACTCTCTGATGCAGGAAACTGACTTTTCAACAGGAACAACCATTTCCAAACAATTTGAGAAGCCTGCGAGCCTTTGTTCAGTTAGAAACGATGAAAAAATTAAAAGTGGTTGAAGGCATACCAAAGGACTATCGGGTTCCTACATAGCGTGGACAACACTGACAATAGGCTCTAGTTTGTTTTTTTCCTTGTAAACATTCAGATTTTAAAACAGTTTATATATATTATGCGATGCTAAAACATGCATGTCAACATGGAATACAAGATTACCGCTAATGACTACCTTTTCACTGTCAACAGTGACAGCATACGAAATCCAAGGCTCATCTCCTTTTCACCCGCACAGTCAAAACATTGTCTCTTTTTTGCTTTCATCCTCCAATAGCCCTGCTTTATATTTTGACAGTCCTGTCATTCTCATTGATGAGGTGTTAAGGTAACTTCACTGTCTACTGAACTGCGATAACGACCATCAGCACAATCCCCCCCCCGGCTTACTGCCAACTTACTACACTCACAGAAGAGATTTTGTTTTAAATGTGAGGAATTATTATTTATAATACAAAGACAACTAGAAGACATTGAACTTTCTATTGTATAACTATCGGAATATTGTCCATCATCTTTATTGATTTCTGAAAACTGTTGGAGAGGGGGGGGGTGGGGGCAGCAGTCTTTGTTTCTAAGAAAATGTGTATTAAAATATTAAACATTACACACATTACTACAGTAGTTGTACAAGTGCTGTTACTTATTTTCGGGGAAAGTGAAAGGTTCAGGTCATAAATAATTACAGTGACAAAATTGGAATGCCCACTAGCTGAAATGTCACACACTCAGTACCTGGAAGCAAAGATGGAAATAGTACATTAACGCCTTAAATAAGCAGACCTAAAGTAATGGAGGCCATTTTAACATGCTTTGTCAGGATCTTTGAAGCTTTTGTTCCCGATCATTTGTATGCTGAACGTGTGTGACTCTCTTTGAAATGCTTGATTGTAAATGGGAAGGGGAAAAAAACACGATTCAATGTTTACCCCCTACAGTGTTCAGTTGTGAATAATGAAGATTGTTTAAAATAACGTAATAATAGCAGGATCATGTGCATGTTACTATTGACCACGTGAATTTCTGCAAAAATATTTTGACTTGACGTATTTTTATCCTTTAAAAGAATAGCTAGAAATGACCAAATAAACCAATTGTGCCAGCAGAACAAGTCAAAAAAAGTAAAAAGAAAAAAGTACTCTATAGGAACATCACAGAAAAAGAAAATAAAGTGAAATAGTTAAAGGTGCTTTAAGCGGAATGGTTCTTTTAGCTAACTTCCTGTCAGTTACTGCAGTTAGCAGTCGCCTCGCTCGTCCCTACGTCACCACATTAATGCACTGTGGTCTTCAAGCAGCGAGTTATCTAGCATCATCTCAGATCCATAAGTGTGATAAAACATGATAAAAACCATCAAAACAGACATTGGGAAGGATTTTTACCTGCTCCGCCATTGTAGGCGAATAAACATTCACCCATCTGTCGCTCTGGTGTGCACCGGCAGTGAGACCATGAGTGAGACGGGTGTCGGTTTGTAGCGTTCTCTCTTGTGATTGGATATTAATTTCGGGATCCCCGAAAAGTTTATTTGTCGATTACATGCAGAGCAGCTGACTGAGAGATCGGCTTTATGAAACGCGCACATTATGAAAGTGATCACTGTATGAATAAAGTGCGATTTAACACTTATATTAACATAAATAAATCGCTTACTTCATCTTTAATGTCAAGGAAATGTTGGTTTAAATAGAGTTATAGCATGGCATCAATATATAATCACACTTAATGGCTTTACCTTTGGTGCCTTTGGGGCAGGGTCTCTCCACAGTGTTTCCAGTGTGGCTCTGGGGCCAGTCGATGGCTCTCCTCCGGGTCTCCTCACAGAAGCGCCTGGGAGTGGGTGGCAGCTCGGGTACAGTGGGCTCGGCTGTGCCCGGGACGTGGTTGTCCTCAAAGGGGTCCCTCCCTTCCCTTGGGTCTGCCCCTGCTACGGTGGTGTCCCCGTGCCCCTTCACAGTAGACACAGCTGTGGTGGCAACCAGAGTGGTCTTGGGTACGGATGTCGACACAGAGAAATCTTCAATGGTTGGCACTATAGGATTGAGAGAAAAAGAGTGAAGTCGTTAAGAGTTTGTCATCATCATGTCCTCGCCTAGAAGTCCTGTTGTTTTCGGCACGGGGGCGGGGGGGGGTGACTACAACAGCTTTGAGTCATGTGGCTCGTTTTGTATTGCTTGAGTTACTGCTGCTAGTAATTCCTAGAAACAAACAGCCTAGCGCAGATTTCACTCGTAATTCCACCTCTTTTCTGTTCTAACAAAATCCAAGGCAAACCTGCCAATGCAACAATACATATATCTCTCTCCTTATAGCGTACTTAAACCAATGAATAAGAGAAGCAGTTGTGTGGCGGGGGCCTTCTTTGACATAGCAGTGATTTCTACCCAACAGAGTCAGTACCGTGGGCTGATTAAATGTGAACAATAAAGACAAAGCCTGCCTGTATTTGACTTTTTTCTTTCCAGCCTAGTTCATCTCCCTCTCTCACTTTGATAAAGCTGCAGAAGGAGAACTGCACCGCTTCGAGCAAAAACCATACATCAGCAATAATGTGATTCCACTGTATTCAATCCACGCCTACACCGCAATGCAAAAGTACGTGTGAATGCACATGTGCGCGCACATGCAAGCAGGCTTGTGCTTGCTCCATTGCTCAGGTGTGTTCTTTGCTTAAGAAGAGCACTGTGTGCACACAGATTGATATCTGCTACGGTGAGCCCCCGACCTAACAAGGAAATGAGATCAGAAATAGGAAATCTATAAATTGTATACATGAATACCCAATGTGAATAATAATAAAAAAATTATGTTTGTTTATGTGCGTGTGTGTGTGTGTGTGTGTGTGTGTGTGTGTGTGTGTGTGTGTGTGTGTGTGTGTGTGTGTGTGTGCAAAACATGTAGTGTGTCTACAAGGATACTATGTGTCCCGCATGCATGATCATACATTTTTACACCACAACCACCTGATTGTATTTTGAGATAAAAGCAGCTTCCCAAAACGAGGTCTGCCGTTGTGAAAGGCACTATAGTGTTGTCTTTCAGGTTCCCTGGGTGATTATGGGAAAATGCAATATCATGCTATCTGACACTCCATCATCAGACACATATCTCCATTTCCTGAGAGAGAGAGAATAGTGACAAAGCCCACATTTCACGTTTTCACACTAATCATCCAGTCAGGGGAATCTTTGCTTTTTTTCATTCCACTGCTATGTCTGAGTTTATTACAAAGCTGATATCTAGCGACGTGCATGGTCAGGGGGCCACAGCAGGGGGGAAGCAGTGTTCCTGTGATGCTCACTCTATATGAAAAAAAATCCACCTCAGATCAAACTACAGTGAAGCTGAATTGTGACATTTTATTCAGTGACCTTTTCCCCTGGCAGGACGATAGGCTCATTAACTTAACACTCATTCAGTCGCTGTGTGTGAGAGTCTGTCACCCACACGTTCACAGGTTGGCCGGGGCCAGCAAAGCGTAACAGCTGACATGTGCAATAAGCATGAGCAGATGATGTTACTGAGACCTTCAATTAGCACCAGCGGCTTTGAAAGTGCTCAGAAATAGTCCAAGGTAAAGAAGAAAAATGGAAATTTTTTAGTGTAAAAAAGGGCTCGCCATAGTATTTTTTCTCTTCTTAGTTTTTTTGAAAACATCTATCTCCAACTGAAGGAAATCTTATGTAAAAGAAAAAGGTGTAAAAAAAGGACAGGCAAACTTTAAACAACATAATTATATAACAACTGCCACATTTTAAAAAAAGAATAAAAGAAAGAAGTGTTTCAAACTTATTATGTATTGCCAGTGAAGAATTTTTATTGACTCAGGAAAAGTGAGATGAATTATTATAGGCTTACTCGGTTGATTCAATATACGCAGGATATAATGCGATATGGAGGGCAAGTGTAATTTGGTTTGAGAATATTAAACCTCTCCATACCTGCGCAAACCTCTGCTTTTTCCACAGGCAGATATAAGCACTAATATGCTCCCGCCTGTAACAGCATGCTTTCATCACCTGATTAACCGGCTCCCAGAGACCAAGGCTTTCCGAATCCCCTACACCACCCACACCTTCAGCGCAAATTATCAGATAATATCAAGACATCTTTATAGTCCAGTCTTTGACTTCTTGCTTTTATTTTTGTTTCATTGTCTTCTTGACCAATGCAAATGCCTCTCAATAGTATGTAGCGTCATTATTTATTCAATCGATTTTTTTTAAAATGCTGCAATGAACTGGTAATATTGAGTGCAAGGGAAAGCAATCCATCTGTTCACATCAACCTGTTAGGGCTCAGACAAAGACTAATTACCAATTAATCTGATTATTATGTTCTTAATTAATCATTTAGACTTCAACACGTAAGAAATTGTGTTAAATGCCCACCATAGTTCCCCAGGGGCCAAAGTTTGAATGTTTTGTCCATACCCCCTCCCCCCAAATTGAATTTATTATAATTGAAGGCTAAGAAAACCAGTAAATATTTATATTTCAAGCTAGACTTGAAACAGGAGAAAGGCTACGTGAGTGTGATTTGATCAGATTGTATTGACAGCAATTGGAAAACGCATCAAACATCATCCAATTTAAATATTCCTCAATCCTGATTGGATTGGTGCACTTTATGTGAATGAGCCCCGAAATCTTTACATGAAACAACCACAACTGTTGAATATTTAGCAGTACATTTTGTGGAGACTTGTTGATCATAGTGAGAGTGAGAAAATTGTGCCTCACGCATCTAAGTCAGTAGCCAAAACATCTTCAATGATTATAATTGTTTCTAAATGATTTTCTGTAATCAAATTAAGAATCTCCAATAATTTCAGATCAGTCCTATACAACAAAGTACATCTACTTTTTGGATTTTTTTTTTTTTTAATATAGGCTACTGCATTTTCTGATATTTAAAGGACCAAACGCTTGATTGATTGACAAGGTATTCGGAAGATTAATCCAAAATCAAAACAATAACAGCTGTAGGCATCATTTCCAATAATCACTCAGAAATAAAAATACAATTTTTATGCTGAACGATACTTTGTCATTGTCTCTGTAACTCCTTCAGTCACCATCATGAAATCATCATATCGCTTTAATTAGATGGGGGAACTCAGATGTCGGTCGGCTGAGTGATTTTTTTCAATCAAAAGACAAGATACAATCCTTGTGGATGTTTTCAGTCAGCATGTCTTGTTTAATGAGAATCTGAATGTGAGGAACATCAAATATACCACATTTGTGCTTGTCAGATGTCGATGTTATTTGTGGGCATATTTCCACGACTTCGCACCAGGCGTGCTGCAATTTTCTTTTGATTGTGAAGAGCAAATTCACATCCAGTAAGAGCCCCTGTGTCCTCTGATAGCACTCAACCGAAAAGAGCGCCGCACCAATTAGCTACCATTTCTCTCAAGGGGCGTTGAAGTCACTCTTTATGGGCTATCTGACACCCTAGGCATACTGTTGCCATATGCTAAATAATACCTCTTGTAAATAATGGAAGAGTCTGGATTGAACACTTGAAAAATGGCTGTCACAGAGGTCCAAACAGATTGTTTAAATTAAACAAGAGCTAAGAGGGAGGGAAACCGTGATGAAAGATCATCAATCACTTTAAGGCCCCCCCCACAGTTGTTTACCTTTATGCGGGAAAAGATGACAAAAAATATTAAACCATAATAGGACGATCAAAGGGCCTACACATTCAGTTTTATCATGCTTTTGCTGTTTACACCACTACACTTAAAATAGTGTTTTTTTAAATCCCAAAATTACACAGTCAGAGCAATATAAAAACTATGAATATGTCCATAATAACTCCAGAATGAATGGATCATAAGCCTAATACCTGCGATTAGTGGAGAGCGATGACAACTCACAGCCAAATTACGCTGCTTTAAGTGGATTTGTTAGTGAAAATGAATCACTTAGAACAGTGCAATGACAATTAGACAAAAAGAGTGGAGTTCAAAGGAAATATGGAATAGGCAGAACTCAGTTAAAAGGGATCACCTGCATGAGTCTGTTTGCACTATTGCACTGTAAGGGCTGAAAATCGATTGGTGAGTAGAATGTAGTTAAGCCGCGTACTGCTGGAAAACCCAGTTTGAATTAGCAGAGGCCCATGTATTTAAAAAGAAATGAAATGTGAGCAAACTTCCTATTGAGGTTCAAAAGGAAAAGGACAAAAAGACATGATAGCTTTTTGTCCATGTTTTTCTCTTTGTACTGTTTACATCATCAAATGCAAGGACAAGAGAGGAGCTGTGTAAATATACAATTGGGTAAATATTAGGCTTTAGGTGGTTATCTTACATAAAGACTGAAAACAAGGGGAAAACAGTAAGCCTGAATGTGTCCAACGATAACAAAAACTAAGCTCACTGATTAACACTGTTTTGTCTTGTTTGTTTGATCCATCTAGAAATATTAAGTGTGAAAATATCAATTTCAGCATTTTATGGTGGGTTTATGTGTCGGACTACTTCCTGGCCAGGCATAGTAACTTCCTGGAATTACCAGCAGATGCTTGGCAACTGCTCTAAGCCAACAAAACATCCAGTACATAACCCAGAGTTAAGCAAATACAAATTGCCATTGTTACACTTTCGTTTTCATACGGATTAATTTCCCTGGATATGTCAATCTTTTGCTTTAAGGCGAGACACAGCAGGTGAATAGGGTACAATTTTAAACTTGTAGATATCAATTTTTGGCAATTTGGCAATATATAACTAATTATGAGTACTTGCATCTCTTTAAAAACAAAGCATAGATGTTGGATAAAACCAGAGTTTAAATATTTATTTCATTTTGACAATGTATAAGAGTCCAACATTTTACAGAACAGATTTTGGATGGAACTATCTTTTAATTTTATGAATAGTAAACTATATAACTAACTATAGTCTAAAATAGAGACTACATGTCTTAAAAATGCATTTTCTGCATGCTTTTAATAAACAAAATGTACAACTACATATGAACAAATCCTAACCTTCAGAATAGTGCAAAGAATGATTATGGAAAGTTGAGTTGATGTAATTGCTTTAGAAGTTGAGATCTTTTGTAATGAGAAATATAATAAAAACTAAAGTTGAGATAATAGCCGTTAAAGATGGCTGTGTACTTCCATTGTACAGTGAATGTGTTTGCAATTATGTCATTCAATAAAAAGTGTTTGCCTGCAGTCTGGCCTTAACCAAACCAATAGGAATGCTACCACACAAGTGATGCCTAATATGTCACTATGAGATAGACATGGTGGGACTCCATGTCGGGGTCTTCAAATAATATCCATGTGTCTTTATATGTTGTGCGTTCTAAGCTTGACTCACTCGTGTCTCGGAGGATGAGACCTGGTTTTGAGCTACAGTTGGTTTGTTTTTTTGCCTCCTCACCTAGAGCAAGTGCTGGTAATTAATGACAGAGACAAATCCCACAAGACATGAATTTTACATTAGGCTGTTTATATTCACTCATGCTGTTCTGCTTCATTCATGCCCTATATGTGACGGGAGCACACAGCTTGGCATGGAAGGTGAAAGGGCCACAAGGAAAATCATGTGCACTTTCTTATCCAACGTTGGGGAATATGTCATTATTTCTGTTTAAAAAAAAATAAATAAAAAAACCTAAGCCGTCGAGAAATTTGTTGCGGGGCTCACTGCTCCATTGGCACTTGTTCTCTTAAAGAGCAGTAGACAGAAAAAGCTCTGCCGGACATATCCTGTTTCGGTGTGGGGGTAATTTATGAGGCCTGAAAACTGAGTACTGTGTGGAGCAGCCAGCAGCAGCCAGCCACCAGACGGTCTGAGTCAGAGGAAGGTGGCCAAACAGCTCACAATATAAACGACACTCCAATGCAGACAGAATGATATATGCGCAGACAAAAATACACTCAAAGCAAAATATATATTTTCCCAAAACTCTCTCTTTGTCATCTGCGCCTATGAAGTCCACTTAAATAATTCCCCTTCATCTCGCCATTGTTGATCCAAAGAAAGAAGCAGAACAATTAGCAGAGCAACTGCAAATCTCCTGGACTCCCCGTCACATTATTAGCCTCTGTAGCAGAACATCATCTTAATAGGGGTGGAACACAAGCTAAGTGCACGATAAATTCCAAATTCTAAATTCCCTCTGTCTTTAAGGCTCACCTGGGGTGGCAGTGGCGAAGTGGGTAGGGAGATCGCCTCTGGAGTGCAGGGTCGGAGGTTCGATTCCCCGCCTACCCGCCACATGTCGAAGTGTCGCTGGGCAAGACACTGAACCCCAAATTGCTCCCGATGGTTCAGAAGGCGCCTTGCATGGCAGCTACTGCCATCGGTGTTTGAGTGTGTGTATAAAATTATATGTAAAGCGCTTTGGAAGCGACCTGTGACCCTGGTCTGTGAAGGGCGCTCTATAAATAAAGCTTTCTTACTTACTGGTAGATATCTTTCAGGGATATATGAAAGCAAACTGAAGTGCAGCGAAGTAGGTGCACAGCTGGGTTTAGCCACAAAATGGCTGAGGGAGAAGAAAAAAACACATCCACTCTCTGTGATGATAGAGGAATGTGGCATGCTGAATATGAAGTAGTGGTTCTTTTTCTTGACATTTCAATTCAGTGCAGAGGCCCACCTGTGCTCACTGCTGGCAGATTACGCTGAGTGGCAAAGTCTTCCTCAGACCAAGCAGTTAATTGAATGCTTTTCATCTTTAAGGCCGCAGATCAATGCTACCTCAAAGACAAATTCATTTTCTCCTTTTCTCTCCTTGTTAGTCTGAAATGCTTTCGTCAATTGGCCGGCTCCTCTTGATTGGTTTTTTGAATTCATTGGGACTGAAATCAGTTAATGCCTCTTGCACATCACAGAAAATGCATTAACGCTGTCCCTCTAAGTTTTCGTAACAGCAGCAGGGCTTTTATATTGGCATGGGCTCTCTTTTAGAAGAGACCTCTGAGGTGGTGGACCCTCCAAGTATTGATGATTGCTGTTTAGTGTTCACAATGCATTAGCAGAGCGTGGACCTTTTCTTTAAAGGCGCATGAATAGTTTGGAACAATAAGCGTGAGGATCAATACTGGCTAGCTAATCACTTTTAACCAGGGCCAGAATGGAGATATAAGCAGTCAGTGTAACAAACACCCAAAAACAAGGTTACGGAAATACAGGGAAGCTGATACAGTCAATTATTTTCTGCTTTGATCACTTTGCTTAAAACTCCCTTAATGTAACCCCCTGATCCCGTTGGCACTTTTAGCACCTCCCTAGGACGAGAATTACAGCCAAGGTTGACACTTCTGACAGAAAAGGACACACAGGCGCTCATTGTGTTACACCAGTTGTACAATGGATAGAAATACACTGGGTTTGGTGTTCGAGGTAAGTTCACTCTGTGGTCGATGAATCTTAATGGGGACAATTAATTTCCTTTACGCCTGAAGAGCCCCTCAGTTTCAGAGAGAAAGATAGAGAGAGAAAGAGAAAGACATTATTTCAGCTCCATTAGATTACCCTGCAGAATAGGTTGTTTAATTCAACGCCATATCACGGGTGACAATAAATCCTAATAGCTACACAGTAAAGAAGTTAAAAGTGTAGATCTCGAAAAAGAGAAGAAGAAGGAAAAAAAACCTAATAAACAAGAACCAATTATTTTCAAGTGCCATTCACGGAGCCTGACAATGCTGTTGCTGCTGCTGTGGGCCGTTGGCATCTCGAGACGCCTCCTCGCTCCTTCTTGAGCTGCTCGCAACATTTCAAAAATGTTCCCACGAAACACACTCGACGGTGTCAAAGTGATTCAAAGTTCAGCTCCAAGGTCGCCTTTCTGATTGGAGCCCAATAGAGAAAACAGTGGCAGGAAACCGGTACTTGGAATAATAAAGAGAAATCAACAACTGTGTTCTTTCGGGGGTTCCTTGATTAAATGCACTGTTCTCGAAGCGAGAGGCAACAACACTGATGCCTATGTGTGGCATTTATGTTTAGCGAGGCATTACAGTAGCTGAGAGAGCATATTAAGCCCTTCATTGTAAATGCTCGGCGATGGCCACTTTCCTCCTCGTCTCACCCTCAGCCTCTTTTGAGACAAGGAGGGTAATTATGATAATTCACTTGTTAATTACATTTACATACATCAGGACGTGAACAGTCGAGCAGGCAGTACTTTGCCCACATGGAGAACCTCGTCAAAGTTTTTTTTTTAATCCACTCAAACATACTCTTATTAAACGAGGCTTTTTGGTTGTTCAGCAGAACAGACACAAACTTAGAGCCCCACCCCTCTGCCCCCCACCTTTGGGTGTCGAGTTATCATGCTAGGAGAGATTTCAGGGACCGGCGGCAGGAAAACAAACAGACGTGTTGACAAGAGGCCGGAGTTCAGGAGCACACAGCCGCCATTGAGACACCAACGCCCAACCCCCTCCCCACCCTCCACCCCCTTCGACAGCTCGGGTCAAGAGTCAGATTTCCCCCCTCATGGTAAAACCCCCTGCCGAATATCCAGAAGTTAGAAATCATAACCTAATCTAGGCCGGTGTGTTCGGCTGGCAACATGAGCTTCTAATGTTAACACGAAGTGGGGTCAAGATCCCGTTTTTCCCCACGGGCGCCTATACAGGAGACTTAGCCAGACTACTCGTGGTAAGGTGGCTGCAGTCAGGTAATTAAGCCCATCATCAGTTTAATGCAAGGTCTCCGTCTGATGACACGTATGTCGCCTCTGAGCACTTCACAGATTAATTTAAGCACCCCCCTAACCGCCTGACAAGATCCTTCACTGTAATTGATCTCTCCAAGCTATTCTTCTACCGTGATTCACCGTGCGGTACATAACTCTTGCACACTTCCACCCGGTACGTGGTTTCTAGAAATATTACCATGCATGCATTGCGCTTACCTTCCTGATCTATTTTCTATTGAAAACAAAACGGCACTCGATGAGGTAGCCATGGCAACACAACTTGTTCAATTCAAAAGATACGAAACAGAGGATATAGCCACTGTCATAATGTTGACAATGGTTTGCAAAAGCATCCCCAGCCAGCACTATACCATATACATATATTCATTGGGATTTGGATCTGGCCTGAGATTAAGAATTTGACAGGGTCCAAACTTTGGTGGAAGTGAGTGCCTCAGCTTGCCTCATGGTAATAAAGAAACTATCCCTTGTTTCCAATATGAATCTGTAATTCCCTTTTCTCAAGACTAACACAACCCTCTTTTTTTCATCACACCAGAATTGCATCCAAAAATGTAAAGGCCACCATCTGTGACATGCCATCACACCGCAACCAAACAATGGAAGAATTCCACAAAGGACATGAACTATTAACTACACCAAAGACAGCAGCAGTGGCGGCTCTCACCTTCAGCGGGATCCCCTGGCCCGAAGTCCAGGTCATAGCGCAGGACATAAAAGTTATTCCACACGTACAGCTGGTTGTCCCTGGGGTTGTAATCCACTGCAGTGATGTACTGGTACTGGTTGGGAAAGAGGATGTCGGTGTACTCTCCCTGGCTCAGCTTGGTGTTGTAGATGTAATCGATTTGGCTGCGGCTGGCTTCGCTCTCGTTCTCTTCGTATGTGGAGCGCACCACGTGTAGCACGCCGCACACCATGAAGGCGTTGGAGGCCGAGCGCTTGTCGTAGGCCGTCTCCCAAGTGGCCTCAAAGCGCAGCGTGTACGGGTTGAGCTGACTGACCACTATGCGCCCATTGTTCTGCTCGGTGGCGTAGATTACCCACAAGCCCCTCTCGTCCACCGCCAGGTCGATGTCCGTCTTGCCCCCCCAGCGGTACGGCGAGGTGTCGTGGTAGTTGGCGTTGTTGACGATGGCCTCGCCGCTCTTGATGCGGGTGCGCAGGTCGAACTTGACGATGTTGCGAGTGCGCTCCTTGTTGAAGAAAATGGCGCCGTCGTAAGCCACGAAGCCGGTGCCGTCGACGCGGTGCGGCAGCTTGTAGGTGGTGGTCTGCCGGCCGTTCTTGAAGTCTTCCAGAGAGGCGTATTCGATCAGGGTGTCGGTGCGGTAAGGCGTCCAGGGCATGAAGAAGACCTTGTCGCCGGACTGCAGCGGATCTTTGCACCACGAGCCCGCCTGCTGCTCCGCCTCGTAAAGGAAGGTGGCGTCTCCTATACCCTTCAGAGTCCCGGGACAAATGAAAACTAAAGTGGACAGGGGAAGAGAGTGAGAGAAAAAATGCAATTAGGCAAAAATATTTTTTCAAACTTGGCGTGACACAATTGACACGCAACATTCTCGCTGCTGTAGGCCACAACTTAAGGAGTAGGGGAAAAAATACAGGGACTGTGAATGTGGAGGAATCTTACTAAACTAATGATTTTGTTTCTATTACAAACGAAAAAAGGGAAAACAAGAAAAACAAATGGATGTGTAATAGATCATTCAGAATGAGCAATGTGAGATTCAGAGAACTTGCATCTCAAGGGTCTGCTGCTACATCCTACCAGGGGACAAAACAAACTAAAGTGCGAACGAAAAAAAAAGTAAAAATCCTGCAAATGAGAGACAAGGGAGAAGTAGATGTCACACATTCCTTCTTTTTTTTTAAATACCAGTCTGTCACTGACGTGGAATGCCACATGAACAGTTGGGTATATGGACACACACTGCACATGCATACTCACATGACTGAGGTCATAAACCAAAATGAAAAGGGAACAGACTTCACATCTTGTGGCAAGAGTGAACAGGTTGTCAATGGCGGTGGTGGTAGCAAAGCATAGGAGAAATGAAAGTGGAGGTTGGGGGCAGGGTGGAGATTGAACAACATTGGTAAGGGATTTTCACTAGTTCTTTGGCTAAAGACAAGAGTAACCACTGATGGATGAGGGAGGCCATGGCAAGGTTCCCATTTGGACGGTTTGAAATTAATTGGTTCTGGATAAAAGCAGACACAGTGAATTCTTCACTGAGTTTTTTATTTTTTTCAGTTTGTGCCAATCTCACTCAGCCATCACTGCTATTTCACATCACGTGCTATGGGTGCAGCAGAAGTTGGGGGCCAAGCAAACTAAGACTGTGCCAAATAGAAATATACGTATATATATATATACACACACACAACTACTCATTCTTCAAGGGTGAACACATTGCTAGGCAGGAGTCCTTGGAACAAATCAACACCTCACAGTTGGTGTTTGCTTTGCACATTGCGAGAGGGAAAAAAAACTACATTCGATAGCCGTAGATGTCATTTGGAAATTCTGGTTTTTGAAATTCATTTGGACTCTGTGGGTGCAAACAATCCTCCTATGGGGGGTTTAGCATTTGACAAGTAGGAGGCAATCGGGGAAGGAGGGGTGGTGGAGGAGGAGGAAACGTGAGGGGAGTTGAACTCAACACCACAGAACAAGGAGCCAGAGGGGGAGAGGTTTGGGGGGGGGGACGGGGTTTGGGAGGACCGGACCACTCATTTACCTTTTTGCTCCACTTCTATTTCAGGCATTGGAAAAAAGAAAGCGAAAAAAAAGAAAGTGCAAAAGGGAGAGAAAGGTTATCGTGAGTCAACTACCAGGTTACAAAAGAGGAAAATTAGTTGAAGGATATGACCGTGAGATGCACTGCAAGAGCGAGGGCTGCTTTGGAAAGAAGAAGAGCTGGAGAAATATAAAAGGTGTTTGTGAGTGAAACGGCCTCTCGTCCTAGGGTATAAAATACACACACACGCACACACACACACACACACACACAGAAGTTATGGGGAAGGAGACGAGCTATGTGCCGTGCTTTCCAAGGCATTAAACTTTTTCATTCCTACCGTATTTTAACTGCCAACAAAATAATGCATTGGCCACTGCGAGGGCCGAATAAATCCCCTCTAAAACAAATGGTTCACTTAAATGGCAGCAGGGGGGAGGGAAAAAAATCTCTGGGTCATATTTAGATGGATAACATTCTTAGAGAAACAGCACAAGAGTTATTTTTGGCAGGTATATGGAGCGAGGGGTGGAATCCGTTCAAAACTTTATAAACACAAATCAAAACCCGCTTCCAAACTCGCTCGCCCACACACGTAAAACACGACACGGTGCTAATGTTACAGAGCAAAAAAATTCTCCAATGAGCCAAAGAGAGGAAGGAAGGGCACACGGCATGACTGATGAACAGTCGGCCTAATATGGAGTTTCTTTAGTGGACTGTTGAAGCGGCATACAGCTGCGTGGAAGAGTGGGGGTTGGAGAAAGGCTGCAGACAATATGTGAAAGATTGGAGGTTAAGAAAAATGAGAGCAAAGAGGTTAGTCTGGACAGGAGGTGAAAGGGAGGTCTGTTTGAAAGAAGAAAAATAGAGGTGAATATTTCTCGGAAAATGTTTACGATTCATCAATTTAAAAAAAGACAAATTGCATTCACAGGCCGGGGTGAAGTCTAGTGCTGCTCTTAACACCAACTGTAAAAACGACGCCCTTTTAAAAGGGTAGATTAACTCAAATCAGATACCAAGCACAGACTTAAAAAGAGGTGGTGGATTTTACTAACTCTACATTTTAATGAAACCCATTTTGCAGCGAGACACTAAGGCCGATTCCATGGCCGAAATGCATGAATTAAATTACTCAGAGAAAAAGATGCGGACTCATCTCCGACTTTTAAGGATCTGTATCACTTCTGTATCCTCTGTAATATGTTTCCGCAGGACATTAGTGGACATAATGTTCCATTGTAAGACCTGTAATGTACCCATTTTGTTGTAATCTCTCCTTCATTATCTCAACAACAGACACCAAATCTACCAAATCACCATTGTTAAAGCCATTCGAGGGGGCCAGTTCACCCAAATTACAAGGAAACACATTTTCTTAACCCCCCTAGGGTTATTTTTTTTTTGTCATGAAGATAGTTTTGGTTTTATTTGCTCAGCTTTGGAAATATCCACCTCTGAGATTTCTTCAACCACCCAAATGCTTTAAAGGGGGGAGAGGGGATTATGTTTATGGAGCTCACACAGCAGTAAAAATTAAATATATGGAACTATATATTTTTTCTTTTAGTAGAAACTTGAAATATGTTCCAATCAAGTGTTTTTAAGAGAGCTGTGTGGATGATACATAGTCACAGGGAAACTGTTTCTGAAGAAAGGGTTTGCCGTTGAAATGTGAGCTCCACAAAACCACACATTTCCATTTACCTCTGTTGTGCCGGGGTTGGACGCAGTAATCTCACCTAAACAGGGATGGGGTCGGATAACTTTATATTGAATCCAAATCCGGCAATTAAATCCACTCAACGTATTTTTAATCCTTTAGAATGTTTGAATGTTTGAATGTCATTAGTTTTAGCTTTTCATCATATGTAAATAACTAAATGTATTTATAACTCAAATTAAACGATTCAATTTCTATCTACAGTACATTAAAACACTAGAGTTATTAGTGGCAGCCGGTTATCGTTCAAAACTGTGGCTACAAACCTGAAAAGACATTTAATGTGTGATATTTTGAAACTACATCGTAAAAAAGCTACTTGCTATTCGCCCTCAAGACTGATATTCCAGCATAAAACTTTCGAAATAATGAGCTGAAAATATTGCATATGATGTGTACAAAAATTGGTCATTGAACTACACAAATCTCCCACCCCCTGGTCTACTCTGGTGGTGTTTGAGAGAAGCAATCATTGGTTGAGAGAGAGAGCACATTGCAGAGAGCACATTAACCAAGAAGAAGTTTCAATTAAGCCATTACAGAATTAACATTAATCAACATGTCCCAGTTGTTTGCCACCTGGGAACTACATCCAAAATGGAAGCAGCTATCAAAACCTTTAGAGACGGATTCCACTCAAAAAACCTAGACTAATTTAACCCAAACCATCTGCATGGCCCATTTCCACTGGAGGCTAATTGTGAAAATAAGATTTACTTTTGTAATTTCGGTGAACTGACCCTTGAAATGACTGCGGCACTCAATGCTTCAACTTAATTTATCATTACTAATGCTATAGCCTCCTTTCAAATACTTCCAACTCCCAGTTGAAGTATAATCTGTAAAAAAAAACAAAAAAAAAAAACACAAAAAACCACATTGTATTTGCAAGTGACGAGAGCCTGCACACCTGTCTATATACTGTACTTCTCTACACACACTTAAAGAAATGCACACACACACAAGAAGAGTTCAGTATGAGATTTGGAATGGCGATACTTACTATAGGGAACACACTCATACTGGACCTCTAAGTACTTGTAGGTGCCAGGGCATGGATCGGGAAAGACATCAGAGCCAGTGACAACCACACACTGCGTACGGTTGTTGCACCTAGAAAGAAAAAAGATTGACCAGAGATTTCATCATGACTAACCCACAAGCAAGAGCACTCGGCAAAAGACAACATTAATAACACGGAGGGAGGAAATGTTCATGGTTACAGCTACAGAGACATGGCCGAAATCCCAGCCCAGGACTGGCACAAAAACGCTTTTTTTTTCTTTTTTTAAACCTTGGCAAACAGAGAGAGGAATGAAAGCATTAAGGAAGAGTATATGAATGTGAATGAATGTTGTAATGAATAAGAGAGTGGGAGAGAGAGCGGCTAAGGCTAGGCATGTTAGGAATTAGCGATGGAATTTCCTTTAACAGCGTCTTCATATCGCTATTGAAAGGGAAGACATCCATTAAAACACTCACGACAGGTGGCGGTGACATGCAGTGGACTGGAATGGTAGAGGGCTCCTCTCTGCACGTGCGTAACAAACCACGACTTGTAATGTGTCGTTTTTCTATATGAGGGGGTTGTTTGCCTTCCAGTATGAAATGGTGTCGCTTCTGTGAAATTAACACAGCGCAGGCGTGCAAAGTTAAAGTTGGCGTGTGTTTGCAGATGTTTTCTGGGTGCTTCAAAAAGTTCAAGTTAAAGAGAGAGCGAGGAAGGGAGGGAGAGAGGGGGGAAAAGAAACAGCAGAGGAGCGAGTTTTGTGTAAATACTGTAGGGTGAAATTGGCTCCACTTCAATCAAGCTCTCTTGAGGGCCAAGGGATTGAGAATAATGTCAGCAGTCGCAGAGGCAAATAAGAAAAAAAATAAAAAATAAATAAATTGGCAACAACACATTGGACATTCAACAATTTCCAAAGCCTGAGATTAATATTTCAGAAAGGTCAGCAGCAGTCATGCAAGTTGTATACACTTCAACATTGGACGCGACTTTCAAAGAATCATTAGTCATTGAAAAGGCTTTCTGTCGCTGCAAAATGGGATTGTTCTGCCCGACCGCAACACAAAAACCTTGACTGTGCACTTTTAAATATGCAAGGTGTCAAAGTAATGTATAGAAAGGTAAATATATGTGGATTAACCAGATGTGAGACTTTACTTTTCAAGCAACACTTCAAATCCACCTGTGCATTTTCACAACAAAACCATTGAAATGTATGGATTATTAAACATCATATAGGAATAGCAAAGCGCAAAAAGTCCATTATGAATTAAAGAAATAGCAACAGTATCATCAGTGATGTTTTAAACAAACACTCAAAATATGATGCCAGGTGCACTTAAGAGATTCAAGTCACCCCTTTCACACTACCCAAGGTCATTTGACCCATTTTTATTGTAAAAAATTAATCGGTACAGCTTTAATTAAAATATGTAAATACTTATTTTCCCTGCTGCTCATTTATGCTAGAGTGTAAGAATTAACTGTGGCACTACAGATGAAAATGAGTTTATAGCTAACTCTGGTACTGCTAATGAGCTGTGCATTGTCCCTGCTAAATAAATAAATAAAGAATTAATGTATGGGCAGTTTTTTAGATGTCCCTTCTCCTTTTGAGAAAAAGAGGAAGTGTTGTTGCTAAGCATTTTGACACACTCCCTCTGCTTTGAACTGCCGTTGAATTCACCGCATGTAATCTCTATTGCACTGAGCACAATCTCTTGGCGGCAAAGTGTTTATATCCTGCTTGCTCGCCTCTTGCTGGGGTAAAACGATTTATTCTGTTAGATTCACTGGGGTCAGAGAAAAAGGTGGCGATTGAAATGAGGTAATGAAAGTCAGCAAAGCAACCTCATTCCGATTATCTCCTTGTGTGTGTGAACAGATTTTGCACATAAACTAGTAGACAACAAGGACCGGCGGAGAAAGAGAGAGGTCAGACATAGCGTCCATTTACCGTCCATGTGTGAGGGAAAGATCACCTGAATATTTAAAGGCCCGGTTACCTAAGTTTCCATCAGTTCCTTCATACATACTGTATCTCATCCAGCCATTTATGTGTGTCAACAACCAACACCTTTTCACTTGACGAAAACACTTCAATGTAGAAGTTGTTGAAAAATCAAGCCATCTGATTCCTGTCTAGCTGTTTCTCTGCTGAAAAGAAACAAAAAAACGGCTGCTGATGAACACTTCAATTTCGCTACCAACACAACTGCTATTCAGTGCAGCAGACGTCCCACTGTTTTTCTATCTCCCCAATCTTGCATGATATGTTTGTTTATCTGTCTGTGGCGCTTTTTGCCTTTTTTTGTTAATCTTCCCTATATTGGCAGCGCGATGTGTCTTGATGCGACTAAGCTTGAACATCATCCTCGTTTTACTTCACTGCGGACTGAAAGGGGGGACCAATCAGAGTCTCCCGAAAGCTTTGTGACTGTGCTTTAAAGTCCCTGGTTATCACATCAACCTTAATTATGGTCAGGAGCCCGCTTCCCCTGATCTGGATCATTAGAATAAATCTGGTTAAGGGAGGCTTGTGGTGCACAATCTTCTCAAAGCTCGCACGCTGCCCTCCAGGGGAATCTTTGATGGAGATAAGTTTGAAGTGAAGCTCCAGCGAGGAAAAACATGACCAGGTCCACAGTTGTGTAAAAATTTAGCAAGCCGTGCTCATACAAAAAGGGGGATAGAGGACTATCCCTGCGTTCCAAATCGTGTACTCTTTCTTTTTTCTGTTCTACATACTACATCTGTCCATAGAAATAATCTAGTAAGGATGCAGTAGGACATCATTTTACTTATTTATTTCATCATAACATTGCGCCTTGATCTTGCCTCTTTCTTTTATATCCGTCGCACCTCCGTTTGTTTTCATATGGAGGCTCTGTCGATGTGACGTCACTTCCGGTGTGCACTGGATTATGGGTCCGAATCGCCCAAGTAGGATGATGTTTACAACACTAAAAATATTGGCCAGATGAAGTAGACATCTGGGTATATCTAAGCATACTAAATCTGGCCACAAGAATCAGGACATCATAAATCTTTTTCCTACCATACTTAATAGTATATAGTATGGGTATTGGTACGCAGCCTATGTGAGTGGTGCGTTACTATATGAGAGTACTGTGACAGGAGGAGAAACAAAGACAGGAGATCTTGATCTTTTCCTGAGCTGTTCTTTAGCACTGTGTGTCTCACAGGAGTAAATACAGGAGTGGTGAAAAAACCCACAGGTGTAAAATGGTGGGGGTGTAAGCCAGCACAAGGGGGGGGGGGCAGGTAAGGGCAGAGCAGTGCATTAGAAGATGAGCTGTGCTGGTTACTATTTATGAATAGTTCATCCAGTGCCCTTTTAAAAATACACACACACACCTCTGGGGAAAAAAAGCAGCAGTGGAGCCGAAGTGGCGCTGTGCCGTCGTTTGACAGCAAAGCAGCATCCAGGGAGAGGGGGGGGTAACGGGGATGAAAGGCCTGATGATGGGCACTGCTCACTGCTACTACCTGAGGCTGAAGCACTTCAATGCAGTACAAGTGTTTGAACAAAGCAGGCCCAGTGCTCCAGATAGGGAATTTTTTTGGGGGCCGTGTCCATGTGACTCGCAGTCTCTTTGAGCTATGTACGCTGATTATGACTCAAACATTGGAGCAACCAGCCGCCGTGCAGTAGCTGCTGGTGTGAAGAGCTGTGGTGGTTCCACGGATGTCAATTCCTGCCTGTCAAGAACTAATCTGCGCCCCAGTTTTTTTTTCTCTCCTGCATTTTCAAAATGCCACCTTCATAATCTGGTCGACAAAAGGGATAAAAAAAAATAAAAACTTTAACAAGGTGCGAGATGTTGATTAATTGTCCATTGTCGTGCGTAGGTGTCTGTACGAGCAGGGTGATCATTTCTTTGTTTGTGTGTGCAGAAATGTTAACTCTAGAGGTAGAAGAGAAAAAAAGACCTGTAATTGTTTTGTCCTCCCTATAGCTCCTGGTTATTATGTTTGTGGAATACGATCCCTTCCCCTTTCCCCAGGCGTTTTCTTTTACCTTTGTGATATGATCTTGTAGGCATCGGGGAGGTAGCAGTTGACGTTCTCCATCTGGAACGGGTCAGCGTCGCAGATCTTGTCGTCGGTGCGGCCGTAGTTGGCCGTCTCGATCATGATGACGTCACTCCCCGGGCAGCGCAGATCTATCGCGTAGCCTTCGCACGAGAGCTCTCTCCGGACCAGCCCGAAAGGCAAGGCCGCGCGGCTGAACCCTGACGCACACAAAAGAGAAGAAGAAACTCTTTTAGGGCAAAATAATAAAAGTTAATGAGAGAATAGGATCACTGATTCAATACAAAGAGACCACACAACTTGCGGTCTGAAAAAAAAAAAAAAATCCACTGGCACAAAATAAATAGGCAACAGCGGTCCAATGTTTACCACAGATTCAAACAGACGGGGCCCCGTTACACGCGATACACAGGAATGGAGGGGAAAGACAAAACAATTCATCTCTCCATCTCTCTGTGGTCTTCTTGGATGTTAGCTAAAGACATCTAATCTAATTCCCCCGGGACCAATGGTATAACCTCATAAATTCTTTGAGCAAACACAAAAGGGCTACAGTGCATCATTCAGGATGGCCTGCTCCACCTAGAGGAGATCATCCGGAGAGCCAAACCCATCCAGACAAGAGAATAGTTTGTTTTACAGTCATACTAAACCCCCCTCATTTGTTTCCCCTTCTTTACTCGCCCCGTGAAGCAAGATAGAGGGGAAAAAAGACATAATCCCAGGCAAAATGGAGTGTAATATAATCTATTTTACAGTGTCGGCGATCGAAGAGTCTGGAGTCCACACACAGGGAGGAAAAATCTATACATGGAACACAGCAGATGGGAGCCCAGCCAAATACTTCCACTTTGAGGGGGGCGGGGGGGAGATTAACTATTTCACTCAAAATCTGTCCCCTCCTCCTTTCAGCAAATTATAATGGAATGGGTTATTCATCTGTGTTTCCATTTTTCTAAGAAATAAAATGTCATGTCAAAGATATGGGGAGATTTGCAAAGAGAGAAAGGAAAAAAAGAAACAAAGAAAAAAAATCCATTATCTGAAGTTAAAATGATCCAAGGGAGGGGGGAGAAAATGTAACTGTCTGCAATTCTGAGAAAACAATTAGGTAAAATCTAAGTAGAAAATGCAAATGAGTTCCATTTAAAAAGTGCAAGCAGGGTCCGCAGCGTGAACTGTCAATAATCGCTGTTGTTTGCAGCCATGGTGGGTCCCTGAGGGGGCAGCTACCATTTGTATTTTCTGCACTGCTCTCTACTAATTAGCCCTCCTTAAAGCCTGTTACCTTTTCCATGCTCCCATTGGCTCCCGAGCATTGTCATGTACCAACACTTACCACCCCGGGTTCACATTGCCCCCTCACTCTAATTATCCTCACACTTTTGACAGTCGGGGCCTGACGCAATTAGCATAGTTTGAACAGCTCAAAGTTGAAGTGATTCTGGCTTGAAAAATTCCAGCCCCTGAAACCCTCTACCCACGGGTCTGCTAGCCATTTCAGCCTGCTGCGCCCTGGCTCACTTATAATGATATTCTATGTCACTCCGCACATGTAGTAAGTCTAGCAAACAGAGACGGGAAAGGGGGAAAAACACAGACATCTGTGAAATGCACGCCTTTGTTGAGAATATAAATGTTGGAGTAATGGCGTATTAGACAACAAACTTCTGCACACACTTGTAGTGGTAAGCAATGTTACAAAATATTCAAACTTAACGGAATGAATTCACTGGCATTCAGCCACTATGACATTTCATTATAATACCAAGATCTATCTAATGGCCAGTAGATTCTGCTTAGCTGGACTGTTTATCACCTCATTAGGAGACGGCAGTGTAGCCCAACCATAAGTGGAGGGCTGTGGGGTCACTCCATCTATTCCAATAACCACGACAATTACCCAAGCCTTTCAGAAACGCCGTCCAGAAATGGCCGATGATAAAACACAGAGGGAAGTCGTCAGCTCTACAGCGAAAAGACTAATGATGGTTCCGCCTGCCATTGCTCATGGAAGGAGTGACGGCTTTATCACGGCGGCTGCAGAGAGCAGACAGAAAGAATGCGTTTCATGGGCTTTTAAAATTCTGAGCCCAGAGAAGACCGTTTTCGGGGCTAAAAAACACCCTCACGGACACGCAAACGCCATCTGCCTTCCGTAACCTCCTTTTTCCCTCTGGCTGTCCACTGGCGACTGCTCCATCTATCAGACCACTATGGCATGATGGCATGCTCCTGTCAACAGAGGCATATAGCGATTGATTAGGCTTGTGCCTTGCCCGGCCTCCCCTCCTCCCTCCTCCCTCCTCCCCTGTATAGATCTCTCTGGTCATAGGCTAACACTACATCAATTAAGGGGAGTATCGAGACTGTACTGGAGGCCTAAAGAACAAATTGCCTTTTCTCTGCGGATGGTCTCTGTCTCATTAATGACCAGCTTGTCAACTTGTAATTGGCCAAGTAATGACAAATCTGTCTGAAAAGTGAAAACATATATAAAGAAGCAATTTTTTTTTCTTCTTTTTCTATAGGAGGAAGGGGAAAACGCTGAATGCAAGGGAATGCTTAAGATCTTAGGATTTAAGCACAGCTAAAGGACGGAAAAACCTTGCGACAACAACAGGTTTCTGGATGGCGGTATTCTGCCGTGTTGATTTTTCTTGGCCTAGAACAGCTTTCTTTGCGAGATTTTGGAAAGAGAGGAAGGATTGTTTGTGTGCACAAATGTCCATGTCTTAGGCAGGTATGAAAAGCTTTCCCTCTCACGCTCTGCGATTTGTTTGACTGCTCAACTTTTGCAAGAGTCGAGGACTTCGACAGAGGGGCACCAGCTGCATGGAAAACGATGTTGAGAAAAAAAACTCCATAACATGACCTCTGTGTGAAAAAAGAAGAAAGGAAACTGGCTGCTCTCTCTCTCTCTTGAATCTGTGCCTCAGATTAACATTAAATCATACAATCAGAGAGGGAATTGAGCAATGCTTTAGGAGGAATTACGGGTGTGTGTTTGGTCCAATTGCCATGGTAACCACTTTGACTTAGCTATAATTGGCTGTGATCCCTATCCCTGGCCTTGTTGACATGAAGCCTTATCATACATTCTGGTCAGTGAGTGACTGCGAGGAAAGTAGCTATTCAGATTCCTCCCCCTGACCTGCCTGCTAAGCCGTCTATTGAGCTCAAGAGAGCAAGGCATGGGCAGGGAGTGCGCCTCCATATGTTGCATTCTGCCAGTTATTTCTTCTTCTCCAGTTGACAGCCTCTAATTCACCGGCGACATGCCCCCCCCTCCCCATACATATTTTGTTTTCTATCAACACCCTTGAAATTGGAAGTGGCACTGTGGCTCAGATGGGTGCATCCAAAACCATCCGCAGAGCTACACTTGTTGCCTTTTTAAAAACCCTAGAGATGAAACAAAAAGATAATTGAGGTTTTTGGTGTCTCCGTCTGTATTGCCGTTTGGCGACTGAAAGCACCAAACCGTTCGTCCCTGCCCGTTCTGTGTTGTTAGCACTCAAAGAGATGCAGTCGTGACCAACCTTTAACCCTTGCAAACTCCACTGCGTCAGGACATCAGACACAGTGGGAGAAAGAACTGGAGGAATGTTTGATCAGTCAAAAGAGAGAACTGGGCCATTTTTGGAGGGTAGACAGAGTGGCGAGGGCTGGCACAGACATAGAGCAAAGGCGTTGGTTGACGCTTGTCATCCTCCATTAAGGTTCCTTTGATTGGCCTTTGTGGTCGGGGAAACGGCAAACAGCTGCATGCAAATGGCCCTGTTTTCCCCGAGGCTGGCCCCCATTGTTCTGGGCTTGGGTTTGACAGGGACGCTTTCTCTGCAGCATAAAGGAGGGTGTAGCCTTTAGTCAAATAAGAGTGCCCCCACCGGGTCACAGCAGGAGTACTTCAAGAGTGTTTGTCTTTTTGGGTTGTTTTATTCCCCATATTACTGGTAGCCAACATCTTTGGAAGAAAGAGCAGATCTCAGAGTCAAGCTTTTCCTCCAACAGCAGGGGGACGCCTCCGTAATCCAATATCCAGAGTGACAGAGTGGCCATACAGCACTTTTTTGTTGTTGTGGTGTTTAGGTTTTCAATGGGAATTACTAAAGTAGCACAAAAAAACATGTTTGAATTCTTAATATTAGGGGAACAAAGCATCTTCAAAGTTTTTCATGTTTTTTTAAAGCTCCTTTGTTCTTGACTGCAGTATTTCTAATCTGTTCAGTGCAACGTTTTGATTGCGGGCCAAGGAAAAGGAAAAAATAAAAATTCAAGAGACCACTGCAGTAAACCTTTTTACATATGCTATAAAACAGAAGTACATTTCACTGTGCACCTGCCTCTGAACCAACAGAAGTCTTGAAGTGCTGTCTTTGAAGAACTATTCAAAGACAGCACTCAAAAACATCAATTTTCACATCCCTAAATGAAATGGCATCCAGTGTTGCCGCCCAAAAAAATGTGTGCACAAATTAACCAATGCAATAGGTGACCGCTCGCCAGAAGTGTGAAACACACATGAGTGAGACAGCAGATGAGAAAAGGAGATTTGGGATTCGCCAAACAACACCTGCTTCTTCTGAAATACAGACAACACCCTTGGAAGTTCTCACCATGCCACAATGGCTCATATTTAATTTCAACTGTCAAAATGCGGGCGAAACACTGAAAATCTAGTTGGACATATAGCACCATCTCCCATGACACTTAAGTCCCTCGCTCTAGCTACTACCTTGCTGGGAATTGGTTCTAAAGACAGTGTCAGACAAGACCGCAAACCCCGGGGCTACACCCGCCTTTTCCCAGACAACTGCTATCAGACACTCTTGATTCCCATATAAGTATTCCGAAATAGAAACTGGCAATACAGAAGTGAGTCCATTTGTGGTTCCATGGAGCGTTCTCTGAGTCATATCTCTTTCCCCTCATTCTAGTGAATGATGAAGTCACTGCTGCCACCTCAGATTCCAGAGCTGCCATTTGTATTCATGGCCATGGCCTTTCCTCTCCAGCAGCATCTCTGAAATATTTCCTTGACTTAAAAGAAACACAGCAGGTGGGAGAACGGAATCGCATGCTGCATGTCGACGCATGTCTCGCCGAAGTGTTTTTTTTTTGTCATGTGGCTGAGGCTAAGCGTGACGGACCCCACTGGTGCCTTTTAACTTCGTAGGTGGGTTCATTTAGAGAAAGCTAGATCCTATCAAGGCAGATTCAGGCGTGTAATGGTTTCTCTTTTAGCTGAGTAGAAAGAATTTAAAGGGAAAAATTCCAGTTTATTTTCAAACCATTATTCATGTAATTGTGACCATTCCGACTACTGGGTTAAGCTAATGTTGCACTGACTACATTCATGATTCGGGAAATGCAACTTATAGAGTGTCATGTCTAGCTGCAAAGGCTTACTGAAGCTTTCCAACTTTAAATTCATTTTAGATATATCTCTTAAATTCATATTTCAAACATTTTGGGGGAATACACATATTCACTTGTATTGCTTACGTATTGCTCTCTGCAGTAAATATGAAGCTAGGATACAGCTTGATAAGCACTATATTTTAACAGTTGGCTAAATTAGCACTAAGGAACATCTGACTGAAACAGCTTCATTGACATCTAAAGCTAGCAAAAATCTGTCTACGGTATCTGCACTCTAAGGTTCACCAATTAAAACACTATTTAATTTGTTTAGTCAATAATACAAATGGAAGTGTAAAAACAACATATTGTGGTTCCAGAAAATTTAACTCATTCTAATCCCTTGATGCTGAGCTAAGCTAACCAGCTGCTGGCTCCAGCTTCATTCAATGATTATCAAATTATCAAATATGTTACTCTTAACAACAAGCACATTTCCCAAAATGTTTAACTACTCTTTTGAAAAAATGCTCGTCTCTGAGTCGGCCCAACAGCAAAACAGCAACAGTAAGAAACCAACGGGATTAACAAGCTAACTACATATGGATCCATTTCTGTTTTAACTTGCCTGCTATAGTCTATTAAGCTGCTAACCAAACAGGTGCACACACTAGTTTATATACTGTACATTACTGTGTGCTTGAGATTGTTTCACCTCTATAAAACCAACTGGGAGAAGAAAAGACAGATGCGGGCTGGACCAGACCGCAATTACAACCCCTACAAAGCAATAAAAGCCTTCAGGACATTTTATATTGTCTTTAATGTGGAGTGATGATAAACAGCATGTGATCAGATAAGTTATAAGTGCAAATCGTAGTTGACTAACCAAACAACTATTTTGGTTATTGCTAGTTTATTCACGAAAGCTACTGTCTGTGTTTAGCTTGACTGAAAGACAAGCATTTGAAATCCTTTATGTATGACTAACATTTATTTGGAAACAAATCTATTTTAATAGGCTCCAGCTGCTTGCCCTTCCTCTCCAATATAAGTTGTTTTGCCAAAGTCACATTTCAAGCATCTCTACTTCCAGTGTGCATAGTTACCATAACCCATTTTGACAAAGCGGCCTAGGTTGAAAAAATACCACAATAGAAAACCAACGGCCCCACAATGTACACAAAATATTTGAAATGCACAGGTCGTTCTATTTGTTTCCATGTTGCAAAAATCACAGTCTGGAATTACACAACACACAGAAAATGTTTACGTTTGGCCACAACTGATCCACAGTCGCCACGGCGGATTATTCTGGTTCAACAGAACAGCCGGCTCAGCTGCAGAAGACTGCAGATGAAGAATGTCTCCCGAAGGAGCTATATCTATAGAAAAAAAAAATCCTGAAAGTAGGAGGCCTTAATGACTCGTCTTCATTTGCCCGCAAGAACCAGGGACGTCTCCTTGCGTCGATTGGCTGAATGATCCCTGACCCTCTGGGCACACATCAAAGTAAAAAGCAACAAGGAAAGAGAGGAGCATCATTACATTACTAATACATATAATCCCCCTGAATGCAAAGCGGGTCAGTGTTTAATGTAAGTCATACTGACAAGTGACAAGGATAATTCAGTTGCGGCAGACATTACCAGATGTAATGTCTTCGCTTTGTTCGGCTCAGGGACACATCACTCGGATTAAAGCACAGTATAATTCGACACCTTGTATAGTCCACTGAGAAAACAAACCCTTTCAAAAAGATACAAATAACTGTCACGGAGGCTAAACATCGAAAAAGAGAAAAATAAATCCGACTTCCAAGATGAAAAAAAATACCTATACGTTCCCGGGAGAGGAGCAATTTTGACAGAATTAGTTCATCCCTCGTTCAATATCTAACATATTGTTGCATCTCTTTTTTTGCAGGGGAGTTGATGAAACGAGTAGAAAGAGGTGAGTTGAAGAAGAAGCTCTGCCAAGTGCGGCAGGCAGGCAGACGGGGGTATCGTTCGTTTCACAGGTTTGATCTCCCCAGAGTGATGCTTAACTCCCCTCAAAGCCAATATTTTACCCTTGCACTTAAACCCCTAGCTGGATTTTCCACTCCAGAGAAAAAAAGCATCTCAGAATATAGTCAGGTGCCTTCACTCCGGGCAGGGATGGAGAAGAGTGGGGGAGAAAAACGGAGGAGAAAGTGGGGGGAAAGAGGAGAGACGGAGAAGGAGGCAGAGAGGTTTGTCTCCCATCCATCACATGCCTGTGTATCTGTTCTTGTTTGCTGGGGCCAGAGTCTACCCATTTCACCCTCCTTATCACACACACACACCCACCCACGCATCCTTGCAGCCGGCCCTGCCTGTACAGAGCAAGGCCCAGGAGTTTAACTCACTATACGTCACTAAAAGACAGGGGGTGTCGGGAGAAACTGCAACTGGAACACGGATTACACATGAATAATGAGCCAGGGACTACAAGGATGACTTGGAACATTGACCGTGGCATTGAGACAGATAGTGAACCGACAATTCTGATAAGAGACAGCCGTAGCTTAATCTTCATGCAGACGCAAAGCCCCGCAGTAGCCTTTAACGCAGCAGCAGCGGTGCTATCACTTGCACAGGGCAGGAGTCCATTTTGGTACTTGCGTGCCTAGTCTAAACAAACCCACTTATGCCTGAGTGGATGGAGTGGGATAGTTGAGCTTGTGCTAATGCAGAGGAGGTGGTGCAGTGCAATGTTGGTACTCGTTTTTGCCATGTTTCTGTTTTTCATCCAAACACATGGCATTTTTTGCAGCTTTAGTTTGGTGCTCACACACACACACACACACACACACACACACACACACACACACACACACACACACACACACACACACACACACACACACACACACACACACACACACACACACACACACACACACACACACACACACACACACACACACACACACACACACACACACACACACACACACACACACACACACACACACACACACACACACACACACACACACACACACACACACACAGAAAAAGACCCAAAAAGCATATTTTGTGTTTGGCCTCTTTCATTTTGCCATACGTTTTCAATCTACTGCACATTTCAAAGCACATTAGAATACAGTTTTTTTTAATGTCATTAAGGCAGAGTCCGTGCTGGCATAGATTAATGGGTGATTCTTATCAAGAATGTCTTCAGGACACATCCTGAGCTCATGCTAACAATTTTAAACTGCTGTAGCCCCTTGAATATGATTGAATACATACACTGCACCAAGACCGAACAATATTTCAAACATTTGTTGACAAGACCCATTTTTTCTCCCACTCCATGTTTAGACTTCCTCTCTAGTTTCAGGAAAACAGAGAGAATATATTCACACGAGAATCTCGGACAGCTACAATCTACAAGGCGAGGGTCACGTTCTGAGCTATGGTTTTCAAAATATGACTATCTTGATTGAAGCTATATGTTAATATATAGCATACATAAATAAGTATACATACTACTATAGTATAGAATTGGATTCGTAAGAGATTGGTATTTTTTGTGCATTGTTTGACTGCAGCTTGTCAAAACTGAACAGGTTTTTACACGTTTCAAGAACAGCAGGTAAGCACTTTGCCAATTCTTCTTTAGTGGTAGCCAAGCTGGCAATGCTTGAGCCTTTACGAACATCGTTGGCTGTGAAAATGTGACTCTCTCTTTGCAGGTTGTAGTGGTCCCCTGAGAGTCTCCCATGCATACAAACATATTGTTAACACACTAATGTATGCGTACTACTACGCGCACACAGACATATACGCGGAGCAACAGGGGAAGCGGGTGAAAAAAAAGGAAAAAAGAACATTCAGGCACATTCCTTGCCAATAACCCCCTGCTATCTCTGGAACACTGACCACTTTGATTGGCTTGAGCGTGATGACCTTACCCCATTCCCTTCCACCAGCAAGGCGAGCAGAACACAGGAGCGCTGATAAGAGATGCACAGATGGGGAGATCTTGATGACGGACAGCTTCCTGCCCCCTCATCTTCCACCAAGCCATTGTGCCTAGCTCGCTCAGTGGGGATATACGCTACAAGAGCAGGTCAATACCGATAGCGTAAGGCAAACAAAAACCTTCTTTGTGCTGTGCCGTTTCTTGGATTTTTTTTCTCCTGCTGCATACTTATTCAATTTCCTGCACAGCGGGAGAGAGCTTCCTTATCTTAGACTGTTTATACCTGCAAATCGGCTGGTGGCCTTTTGTTTGCAGGTGACCCACCCTGAGGTGACATTTAATTCCTGGACAAAAAAAATGTGTGGTCATGCTCTATAGCACAGCCTCTCAGCCTGAGGAGATTACTAATACAGTGAATGCAACAGAGCTGCATTCATTGCCTGTAGTGAGAGCTAGCCCGCCAGACACAGAGAGAGAGAGATAGAAAAAGAGAGATCCAACACGCGTTATTACACTGATTCGAATCATCTATAACCCCAAGCCATGCAAAAGTGAGTGAAATGAACAAGAAACCATTGGGAGGCGAACCGAAGTGGAACCAGTTTTATCTTTCAGATTTACACATCAAGCCCTCTGTTTTTTAGAAAACAGACACATCAGAAAATGTGTGTAGGTCACAGATGGCACACAAGAGCACATTTACCGAATCTTATCTTAGACCTCTGTTCCCCCCTGTCAACATTAGTTTTAACACCTTCATCCATTGGTTAAGTCATAAACATGCAGTCCAAAAAAAAGAAGTGAGACCTGAGCTGTTATGACATTCCTGATATGTGGCGAAGAGGACAGGCTGAGACAAATGCATCATTTCACACCGAGTACATTTAATTTTGGCCTTGCACATTTCTTTTTTTTTTTTTTAAACAGCAATCGGCTTTTTGTTTGAAACGGCCTTCGTGTTCTTTCAACTACACACATGCTGTGTCTCCAAACATCAAGCTCTCTCTAACAAGTTAATGCTTGAAATGCATTTGACAAAAAAAACAGCTGGAGTGGCTGTTCTAAAAAAAATAAAATAAAAAAGAGAGAAATTCGCTGCCGCAGGTATTTAGTCAGAGCAAAAAATTATCTGCTTTGATTGCCTCAGTCCCTTTGGTGTTCAATGTTTTTTTTGCACGTTTGTTTAGCTCCAGTTCTATTTCTTTACAAATGAAATTAGCCCCGACAAGCCTCCAAGCTTTTTAAAAGCATTTGGTGAACATTGGACAGCTTCTTGTTGTCTCCGTAAATAGTTTTATCTCTGCTCCAAACACCTGATTTATAATGTTAGCAAACACCTTCCCACACACCAATAAAAAAAACGGAAAAAA
The DNA here is from genome assembly GCF_949987685.1 of Ammodytes marinus. NCBI lineage: Eukaryota > Metazoa > Chordata > Actinopteri > Uranoscopiformes > Ammodytidae > Ammodytes > Ammodytes marinus. Next base: position 15,028,925 of record NC_137213.1, on the reverse strand, counting down.
ATTGTACAGCTTTCTTTACTGCAGCCATGATTTTAGGTGAGACCCTTCTGCTTCCTCTCAAGATTAAATGCATCACGTTGTTATGACAGCTGAACCCCTCCTGTTATGCAGCGACTTAGACCGAGCAAATCCTAAAGTTTAGATTCTGAGGCAAACTACTTTGTGGTTGTGAGACGGACTCATCTATTATTTGAATTAAGCTGCCTGGAGAGAGAGAGAGAGCGAAAAAAAAGTGAGGACAGCATTTAAAAAGGAAGGGAAGAGTGTGGAAGGCATCTGGTCCAATGTTTACACAAGTTGTTACCATAAGGGGTGTGAATTGAGCAGCTCCGAGATGCTGCGAGCGAGTAGAGATTTAAGGCATGCTTAACAAATGAAATCAAAATGTCAGAAAACTGTGGCTCCTCGTCTGTTGAATTAAGTGTTTGTTCATAAGCCGGCCGTATAACAGCAACTTTTACAACCTACGTCTAAACACACAATAAAGCACAGTCTCCTCTCATGAAGGGGGAAACGTGGGTTTTCACTCTCACGTTCAAGTATCGAATGGAAACATTACTTGCTGCTTTTTGCTTCACCTAAAAAAACGTTACACTCAGGAAATCGTTTTTTGCGAGAGAAAAAAATAGGATGACCATAACAGGGGTGATATTGTATTTCATTTCCTCCGAGTGAAATACTGATCCGGGAGATTCATGCGACTCTGGCACATTTCAATTACATTGTTCTCGTACGATGCCAAACTTTCCAGGTCTTCGGTTATTATTATTAAAACAGCATAACGTTATGCAATGCTCTGCACAGCAAACTGAAAAATCTACATACCGCGGGGATTGTGGGAAAGTGCTGACAAAAGAGTATAAGATGTTTTTGTTTAATGTTTTTAAGAAAACATCAAATGTGATGATTTATCCGTCTCCATATGGCTCCTGATCTGCAAGACAAGTCCATTCAATCCAGATGATGAACCCCTTGCTTTATTTGTTGTAATACTTCCAGTTGGGCAGAAATTCCATGCAAGACTGATATATTAGAATTTTCCCCATTTATCCTTCTTCTTCCTCTGTGTGCTTGTTCTCACCACACAGATTGACCAGTCATCTGTGAATCTCCCATGGAACTTTAGACTGATAATTCATGATCGCCCTGCCATGGACCCGCAGCATTCAATATGAATTATAAAATGGCAAGCCAAGCATATCAATGGATGACAGACTGGATGTGTATGGCCCGGGGCCAGAGAGAGGAGTTACAGCACAATAGCTTCCCCGTTCAGTCAACCCCGGGACTGGAAATACCAGTGTGGGCACCAGGGAGGGTCTTCCATCAGCACAATGCAAAGGCACTGCTTGAGATAAATGTTGTGCAGAGACGTTTTGTTAGCCTTTACAACCTAACGGGGAGCAACACATGCAAACGTGTGTGTTCAACCGGGGAATACTTCCCCCCCTTAAAAAAATATCTCCCTTAGAGCGAGATGATCAACGAAGGTTTAATTCAGAGCAGCTCTAGACTGTAAGAAAAGAGAGAGCAGGGATTCACTTTTAGGATTCTGTTGTTAGTTTTTTTTAACTGCATAGGAAAGTCCCTCCATCTGCCCATGCAGGAGCAGTATAGCTAGGGCCTAGGGCCTAGACAAACACTGCCTCTTGACTCTGGTCTCTTCCCTGTCTCTGCAGGTTAACACAGCTATCAAACACAAACCCCTTTTTCCTATGCATTTTTCCCGCTTTTGTGTGCAATATTAAGATATAAAGACCGAGGTGCCTGCCCTCCTTTTGGCATTCAAACACGACCGCCAGCTAAACGTATTGACACTGACTGTACGACATAATCCCCCCCTAAATCTGTCTTTCTTTGCTTTAAAGACTAAGATAACAGCTCTCATTGAGTCACAGCAGGTATGCGCCTCTGCACTCGGCCCAACCTTTTGTGACTGCATCCCTTTGAATCTGGCCGTCTTCTTTCATTTCTCTTAGCCCGGGCGGCTGGAAACATCTAAAACATTATCTGATAACTGCGTGACCTAGTTTTAGTAAAAAGGTAATGTCTACAGAGAATCCAGCGGTGTCAGAAGTGTTTTCCCTGCAGTATTATACTCAAACCCCCCTTCCAAAAAATATATTGAAATTGTAATTTGCATTATTTTAAGATATCAACAAGGATTTTCATGCAATAACCCCCCCGGTCCCCCTCCCATTTTCCTTTGCCACTGCGAGTGCTGGTCATGTTAAAGCAAAGGAAAAACATGCACCAAAGTACGGCAGGCTTGACAAAAATTTCACAGTTCTCTAATGAACCCCTACAACTGCACTCCCTGGGGTTCTCAGCAAAACACCTGCCAAGTGTGAAGTAGATAGGATGAATGGTTGGCAAGAAGCACGAAGGAGAGACCCACTCATAAACACACACACACGCACAAACACACACACACACACACACACACACACACACACACACACACACACACACACACACACACACACACACACACACACACACACACACACACACACACACACACACACACACACACACACACACACACACACACACACACACACACACACACACACACACACACACACACACACACACACACACACACACACACACACACACACACACACACTTGTCTTCCTTGATAGTTAGATTTGGGCAAATGTCTTAGAAAATACAGCAGTTATGGAGAAACAGTATTCTGTCCACAAATGAATGTTGGTATGATGTTCCCTCACTTTTAGCTACATTTGTGTCCTCTACCAGCTCAGGCCAAATGCTCCTCTCTGTTCAATGGCTAGTTGCTACCTTGTTCGTCTAGTGTTTGCTGTTGTGCAGGTAGCGTACCAAGAGGTTGAAGTTTATACACCGTAAGGAATGTCATGAGAGCAGTGAACCGAAAAAAAGTGAAGTTGCTGCTAGCAGACAGCTAAACAATGAAATGACCTTAGAATCATTCTAACCTCTCCAAAGCCTCGGGGGGAGCTGCAGAATCTGCTGATAATTATCTGTCGGTTCATCACTAAGACCCACTCCTTCTAAATGTCACCTTGTCATTTGATACATTGTTAATATAGAAATATCGACTATAGCAGCTTTAAGGATTATGACTTTAATTTAATCGTCTATACGCTCGACTACATGAATTTGTTACCATTTCCATGGTAGTAGTGGCTAATTCCATTGGATTATGCGGAAAAATTTATCAGGTTTGTCAAAACACAGGCCCGACTGGTGTTCACTCTTCCGACTGGCTGGGGAAGTCAATACCGGGAGAGGGGAGAAAGTCTTATTTTTTTTTCTCAGCTATGTGTCAATGAGCATTTCAAAGCTTGAGGGATGTTTTGGGTGAAAACGATAACCGGATTATACTCTCCTCATGGTGAGATACAGGAGGCAATTATCAAGGGGAGTTTTTCGTTGCAGGGACTCTGATGGAAACGCAGATCCTAAAAACGGGGCTGCTGGCCCTCAGGGCTGGACAGGCGGAAGGTGAGTGGCATGTGGATAGAATAAGATATTGTTTTCAGAAGGAGCAACACAAACACACACGCACAGACACACTCATACACGCACATGCAGACAAACACACACGCATACATACATTCCTTTCGAATGGACAAATATGCATTCTTGGGCCTGAGAGCCCTCACATCAACTGAAACCCAAAACCTCGGCCTTTCTGCATACCAAAGCAGTATTCCTCTCTAGGAAATTCGACAGGACTGTTCAACTCATTTTCAAAGCCAGGTCAGGCTTCAGAGGGCTACTCTTCAAAAAGCCTCAGTAAGACTCTTCTTCTTCATCTATATTGTCTAGAATTTGTGCATCTCTGCGTTGAAAGGCTGCTCAGATACCCTGCCCCATAGCAATCTGTCTTTGTTTGAATAAGAAACTGTGCGCCACATCAAAAACCAAAACTAGAGGAGAAATGTATCAAAGAAGAAAGTGGCAAGAGCGAAAGAGAAAAGGCAAAATCTAAATTGAAAAGGAAGCAAAATAATGTGCCCTGACATCTATCTGTAATCAATGCTTGGCACATAAGCATACGATTTTGGGTTACATTATTTTCCCAGTACAATACCAAAAATTAATGATAATGATTAAGCAGACATACCAACATCAGTGGTTTTGACGGGCATGTAGACAGACAGTAGTGTTTTGTGACAATACATGTAATTACAGCCAAACTTACTAATAGAAAATGGTTGAATGAACCGGAAAAGGAGCCTTGGGATGTCAATGCAGACAATTACAAGCACTGACACATTCTTCTCCCATTTTTTGGCGCTGATACAAGTGCCATGCTTTTGTTGGTTTCAGTTGTGCTGGCTGCAAAGAACAGTGTGTGTGTAAGGCACATATAAAATAAATGTATCTATTTTTCTGAAGTTCCAAAACCTCAACATAAACTCAGACAATCAGTTACAAAGCTCATTGTGCGTAAAAAGGTGCGCCTATAAACCTTTAGGGTTGAAGGCTGTGTCGTTTTGAACGTTGTTTTGGAGTGAGGCAAAGCGCCACTGAAAGTGTCTATTATGGGTTGGCAAGGAACATTTAATGAATTAGAGTACAAAGTATTCGAAACTCCCTTTTCAAAGACTCCAAGGGTAAAACCACTGAAGGGGAACCATTAGCACAGACTGTAGAAACGAGTGCTAATAAATTCCACACATTCATAAGCTGAATGATAAGTGGCGTCTCGAAAAGGTGGACCAGAATCGCATTGACACTGCTCTCTCTGTGCCACGCAAACTCCATGGTAACTCACCTTCGGAACAGTGGAAGCAAAATAAAAGGAGCAAGAGGCAGCGGAACACGGGACACCTCCACAGTGCAGAGGCCATGGTGTGCTGTATGCAAACGATGCAGGAGCCGCTTGGCTAATAATAGCAGGTTCAGTGCGCTGCAGTGGGAGGGCGGAAAGCTGCAGCAATGTCAACGATCAGTAGTTCTCGGAGGAGCATCACCAGTCATCTTCTCATCTGCAAGAAAAAAAAGAAAGAGAGAAAAGACAGAGCATTAAAATGGGAGGAAAGGGACGTCTGTGTTGGCATCATCAGCGCCTTGGGGGTGTGCTATTTATGGTGCCATTTTTAATCTGAATTCTGCACGTGTGCATCGCAATTAGAGGAGTCATGTGCAAAGTCGGCAGCACAAATCAGAGCACCATGAAAGCCACCGATGAAATCCTCCTGACTGCTGTTTGTCTGAATAAACAGAAGCATACTTCAGAACCCAAAGTTTTCACCGACATATTGCAACTTTTTATTTTTCTCATGTGTTTATGAGCGCACCGAGTACAAAGCAGATAGCGTGCCTGGCGCTCGGCACTTAACTCAACACTCGGTTACAACCGAATGTTTACACTGCCTCATTCTCCCACTGTTCTTCCATGCCACCTTCCCCATTTACTCCCTGGTCCCCACGGGAGTGGCTTGTCGCTCCGGTAACACGTTCACACAGGACGCCATTAGAGACACTGCCGCTTTGTGGAGCTACTTTTGTCTCCTTCCTTATCAAGTGGCGGCAAAAAAACAGTCCCTTTGTCTGTAAGAAGCAGCGAAAGGTTAGAGCCTGAGACTGACTATAACCCGCCAGACAGATAAGCTGCTTACCAAAGTCAAACACAGAGGAGGGATGTGTTGTGTGTCATATGTGAAATGCTACACACACACACACACACACACACACACGCACACACACAGACTCCCATATGCTTGCCCACACAAACATATATAGCCAATGACACACTCCTGTTGATGCGGACACACATGCGCACACAGCATCCCCCTCACCAACAAGAGCAAACAAGTACACGCACGCACACACACACACACACACACACACACACACACACACACACACACACACACACACACACACACACACACACACACACACACACACACACACACACACACACACACACACACACACACACACACACACACACACACACACACACACACACACACACACACACACACACACACACTTTCATATTTATTCCCATGTGGTTGCCATCCAGCATCTCAATCCCAATGCACACGCTCTCATGTATCAACATCAAAAACATGGTTAGTCACTTGGTTGCCGTCGCTATGCAGAGGAGAGTGAATGCTTCTCCCGTTCCTGAATGCTTGCTGCTCCAAGAGCCACCCGTCAAGCTAGCCTGATTATTTTATAATGAACCCAAATTTGAGCAGCAGAGCAGTCAGCTCTGATAGCTCTCCAGGCCTCGCTAATGCGCTTGGATATTTTTGGCAACGCAGAACCTCACAAAACATGGGAAGCTTTCACATTAGCATACTGAGTAATAATTCAAGTCACCATTGGATTCAATCTATACATGACCAATGCCTGGTGAGGGAATAATGAAGCAGAAAGAAAAAAAAAGAAAAAAGAAACACCCACTGGCTCTGCACCTTGCCTGACACACAGCCTTGGAGTGTTTATTTTCATTTGAGGTCATCCTGGAGGAGCAGTGGTGCAGCACAGGCCCGCGCCAAGGAAACACATACACACACATTTGGCTAACTTATCATTTATCAGTTAAACTTGGGTGGTTGGTTTTTATGGGAATTGTGGTCTTATTTGTCTGCCAGTTGTTTATCTGCCAGTGGCGCCATATAACTAGATCAGATGAGAGTGGACTGGAGGGTAGGAACTCTCCTGCACGGGGAAGTCTTTACACCAGCTCTTCAACTGAGGCTGCTGGCTCATAATACTCTCACAGACAGCACTGCCACCGGTTCAATATCAGGGAAAAACACCTAACCTCCAGAGACACACAGACGTCTTCCTGGGTCATTTATCTTCTGCTAATATGAGACCTAGGGGGCAGTGGGGGTAACCATAATGGTGGTTGACAGGAGGAGATTGGAAACTGTTGATGGGACATACCCCCCTCACACACAGACTCACACACACACACACACACACACACACACACACACACACACACACACACACACACACACACACACACAATCAGCCCCTCCAGACACCAGGGGGCGAGAGCCTTCCAGGCCGGGTGGATGCTGACTTGCCCTCACCACTCCGGGGTTCTATTCTCCAGATCGGCCGTCTTCCCGCTGGGCAACACGTCTCCTTTCTCCCTTAAGCCGGTGGAGGGACACAGCCCCAGTGCTCATCTTCCTTAAAAAAACACTGATTTGTTTGGTGGGATTTCGGCAACTGAATCGCCCCAGACTTGAGATAAAAGGATTAGGCGATTAACATTAAGATGCTTTACACAAGCACTGACAGACGTATCATAATTTCCCATCAGGGGATGGAGGGACTGGATAGCGATGCTGGTGGTGGTGGTGGGGGGACTAGGATGTTCTCAAGCAGAAAATGATTTTAAGAGTTAAGTGAGGCATCGTAACCCCTCAGAGATTGTGCAGACGAATTATCTACACCAGTCCCCCCCCCCCTCCCTTCTCTGAAGCCATGGAATTGAGGTTACTTGTTTCTCGGCCAGCGATTTTCACATAATGATCATCGTGTTCCACAGAGGCAGACATGTTTAAAAAAAAGAAAAAGAGAAGGTACACAGTTATGACTAACTGACACCATCTACACTAAATCTAATGAGCTCAAATATATAATATGCACCAGAAGACCACTGACTCAATAAAAGCTACTCATTTTAATCTGTGGCCTGGAGCTCCTCTTCCTAGAAAAATACGTGGTATATAGTCCCTCTGGTTTTCTATCTCTATTAACTTTATATATTTCAGGAAACAAGAGAAAAAAAACACAGCAACGGAATGAAAAATTATATACAAACATTCACGACATCTGTTTTTCTTTTGTCTCCTATACATACACAGTGGAAACCCAAGGAGAGGGAATCTATCATCAGTTAAGATAATGGAGAAAATCACAGTCCACAGCCCATTTTTCACATCGGCCCGATAGAAATAATAAGCAAGCATTTAAAAGAGGACGGCAGGCAATTAAAACGTAATTGAAATAAATGGATGGAAGGAGACAGCCCACATGTCTTCACGTGAAATACTAAGGCTGGGTTGCAACGGCCAAGTTGCCGAATGAATGCGAGCCTCCCTCCAAACAAAGCTTGTGTCTGCCTCACTCAAGCTGGAGAGGCGTCCAATGAAAGGGAGAGTGAAGAGAAGGGAGGGAGGGGAGTTTCTAGACTTAAATGGATGGGAGAAGAGGGGGAGCAGAGGAGGAGAAGAATGGGCAGGGGGGAGAAAGAAAGGGGGGCGGAAGGGTCACGGGCGGAGGATTGACAGCCTATGAGTACGGCCTGACCTCCTGGGTTCGCCTCCAAGTTTTTCTCCACAGGCTTAGAGAAAACCAAAATAAAAGCCCAGGAATGTTAATTTATTTTCAATTGTCGACACCGAGGAAGGGGGAGAGATAAAGAGCGCATACATACATATCAAGTGAGACTGGAACAAAAACTAACGCGCACAAGTCCAAGTGTAAGCCCCAAAACCTACAAGTGAAATAGAGATGTGGCTCTCTCTCTGTTGAGCTGGATCTTTGCCGGGGCACAATGATTGGTCTTCCAGCTCTTTTGAACGACTACTAATTTGGAGAACTTTCTGTCCCGCCCACATGCCCTACATTCAGGACCAGAAAAAAAAGTAAAAGAAGAAGAAGAAGAAGAAGAAGAAGAAGAAGAAGAAGAAGAAGAAGAAGAAGAAGAAGAAGAAGAAGAAGAAGAAGAAGAAGAAGAAGAAGAAGAAGAAGAAGAAGAAGAAGAAGAAGAAGAAGAAGAAGAAGAAGAAGAAGAAGAAGAAGAAGAAGAAGAAGAAGAAGAAGAAGAAGAAGAAGAAGAAGAAGAAGAAGAAGAAGAAGAAGAAGAAGAAGAAGAAGAAGAAGAAGAAGAAGAAGAAGAAGAAGAAGAAGAAGAAGAAGAAGAAGAAGAAGAAGAAGAAGAAGAAGAAGAAGAAGAAGAAGAAGAAGAAGAAGAAGAAGAAGAAGAAGAAGAAGAAGAAGAAGAAGAAGAAAAAAGACACATGTGAGAAGGGGAATTTTCAAAGATCAGAAAATGGTTGATGGGCTAGAAGTGGGAGACGGGGAACCACAGGAACTAAGAAAACACAGCCTCCAGATAGTGTGTTTTTTTTTTCTCTTCAGTCCTCGGTGCACCCTGGTGTTCCCAAGGAACTCTTTTGTCATGACAGTCCTGTCAGGGCTGCGCTTCCAACCCCTGCAGGGACATGATGTCATTTCCTTGGCTCCACCAGTGATGTGGAGAACCTGCCATCAACTGCCAGAACGAAGTGATGGGCCGACACCGAGCACAGTCTGCGGAGCGTGTTCTCTCGACACGGAGCTGATAAGATATACTATGGGGAGTGGAGGAAAAACTGTGGGCTTACAGCTGTACACACTGAAATGATAAACGACCTGAAGTCTATATGAGACAACAGTGAAAATTAAGACATTTTTAAAGCCAAGAAATGCCAAATGTTCCACAGGTTCCAGCTTCTCAAATGTGAATATTTGATTTCATAGTTTTTTTACAAGGCATCAAAAGCGATTATATTTAGGTGTTGGGCTGTTGGTTGGGGGGAATACAATTTTAAAAATGTGAAAATCTAAATATGGACTTTTGGAAATTGTGATGGACATTTAACACTACTTTTGGACTTTTTTTCTTCTTGCAGTAAGAAAAGTTATTTTAACTTTACCCTGAGAACAACAAAGTTCCTTAAACAACCCATTTATTCTGCGTTCCTATGGGCCAGTGTGTGTGCTACTTACTCCAACATAATTAAAGCTTCCATTCGGTGCCTATTAATAATGTATATTTCAACAGGTGTTTAAATTAAGGTAAACAGATGGCCAGAAGTTCTTACATCTTCTGTTTAGTTGTGGGTCAGTGAGTTCCTGTTACATTGAAATATGAACAACAAACTAAAAAAAATCTAATGAATGCCACTTAAAAAGCAGCTTATTTTGTTTTGGAGACAAATGCCTCTATATTAAAATGAGATGAGAATGAAAAGAAAAAACATGATCTTTAGCTCGGCTCAAAAAAGCCCCAACCAGAGAAAAAAAAACCCTGAAAAGGTGCAATGTTCTCCCTGTTTTATTGAGAGAGCACAACAGTTGGTGTGTTGAGCGGCTCTCGGCCAAACGATTGAGGCAGAAGATAAGATAGAAGTGCCAGCGGGCAGATGGACGTAGTGAAACGGAGACGGCAGAGCAAAGAAGCTCAGTAAAGAGAAAAGAACAAAGACAAACCAAGACGGAACAAGCAGGTTAGTGTCAGGCAAAATAAAGAAAGGGTGATGTGTAGTTCACAACAAGGAGGAGGGGGAGATGCCAGGGTAAAAAGGGTCAAAAATGCATGTTTCCACCAAGGTGTTTAGTTGAACCCCCTTCCTCCCCCCTCCTTCAATGAAATACGAGACATGTCCTAAAAGTCTGCTTCACCCAACGTTAGAAATATTGACTTCCCATTATTTTCATTATGGATTATCCGTCATTAATTTTCAGATTTTTGTCAATTTGTTGGTTTAGTCCATGGGTCACCAACACAGTGCCCGCGGGCACCAGGTAGCCCGCAAGGACCATATGAGGCGCCCGCAGGCCTGTTCTAAAAATAGCAAAATAATCTATTTCCCACCTTTTTTAAGTCATTGTAGATCATTATTGTGAGAAATCATTAACATGATCAGTGTCTTCACATAGATGAGCATCATTAATCATTAATAATAATATATAACTAAAGGCAAATTGAGCAAATTTGTTATTTCAGAAGAGTGTATCAAACTGGGTGCCCTTCGTATGACGTAGTACCCATGAAGTAGCCCTCAGGTTCAAAAAGGTTGGTGACCCCTTTAGTCTATAAATAATAGATGATCAGAATGTTTCCAGAGCACAAGGCGATATTTTTTTCGAAATATCTTGTTTTGTCTAACCAACCGACCATGTCATATTCCCTACAAATATCGACATTAGTATCATTGAAGGGAAAACCATAGAATAGTCCCATTTGACAAAGTGCAACCAGTCAATTTATATATTTTAAGACGTTGTTTGAGGCCTGACTCAAATTAGTACAGACTTTGTAAATACTGTTTTGCTTGTGGTTATCTCGACATATTTAAACCAACTGCTTGCTGCAGAAACTGTTTACGGAAAGAAAAAAAGAAAAGAAAATAAATCCATTTCAATGTTGTCAAGGTTAGTTGGGCTCATTGAGGCCATATGTAACATTCTGCAACTAGAATTTTTGAAAATGTTAAAGGGAAAAACCTTACTTTTTCGTTTAATATATCCTGCTACAAGTTGCTCAGAGCTCATTGGCCAATCCTGCTTTGGCATTGAAATGAATAGTTTGACCTCGGAGCAGTTGGTTAAGCAGCGGGGTCACTGGAGAGGAGCAAAGAGCGGCTTGGCGCAGACAAGGAAAAGAGAGCGCTTGCTCCTTCAGAAGAAATCAGTCTCTTCATATATGCACAGGCAGCTTCCCATCTCGCCAATGCTAGCACTCCCCTGCCTTCTCTTTACCCACCCACACACACACACACACACACACACACACACACGCACACAAACACAGACACACACACACACACACGCACACACACAAACACAGACACACACACACACACACACACACACACACACACATTGATTAACTAACTCAACATGTTTCCAGAAAGCGAGGTGTTGATATTCACACCTTCTGGGTAAAAAAAAAAAATTGACGCAACATTAATATATTTTTACACTATAGCCCCATTCATACTGGATTAGTTCTCAGTAATCTGTAACGTGAAGTAACTGCTAATACATGACATGTGTGATGTTAATGAACAGCATGCGGGCCAGGAGAAAAATCAGTGTAATTGGCCTCCGGTTTAAGAGAACACCACTCATGCGCTGCCGTCGCACTAAAGATGTACCACGGTAACTCGTTCAAAACCGGTGACGGAACAGCAGCAGAGGATAAAAAGTTGCATCTGGACCCCAAGTGATCTCACTTTGTCCTCCTCTCCCAAAAGGAAATTACTCATTATTCGCAGACTATTTAGGGGTATCTCGACCGGCTAAAATCTGCACAAGTTTACTGACATGGCAAAGATTCAGATGGGGCTAAAAATTTACAGACATACTCTACTTTCGATTACAGTTCCCCTCTCCGCCCCTCTCGTAAAACTAATCCCGTCCAAATGGGGCTCGTGGTGGGTGCAATGACAAAGTGGCAAGTTTCTTGCCAAAGTGAAGAGCAATTAGTTTTTACTATATGATATATGTATATGCAAATTGAGGAAACGCCGTTAATCCTTAAGGGTATCATGTGGTTGGCTGTGTAACTGAAAAACAAATTTGGAATTGTTTGGGGGGGGGGGGGGGGTGTGTGTGTGTGTGTGTGTGTGTGTGTGTGTGTGTGCAATAGCAATTAGCACATTATTATGAAAATGGTTAATGAGCTTTCAAGATTAATGGTATTCCAGCATTATTAATAAAATTGGCAAATATTTTGATGATCATTTAACCTCTGCAAAAGTTTTTCTCAAATTGATTATGGAGCATTAGCGGTTTTTCCTTCTACCTTTTTCATTCTATCAAACTGAACATCTTTGGGTTGTGGACTGTAAAATAGAAGAAGAAAAATGAAAAGAGGAAACCATTTGAGGAAAAGGTTTTTTCATTATTTACCTCATTGTACATGTCATGTGATGAATCGAAGAAATTAATCAGCAAATGAATCGATTACAAAAATAATCGTTATTTGCAGCCCCCAGACTTTAATTATGATAGATGGACAGATATGTGGATCGATAACTGTTGGATTTCCACCTTTACTAAACACTGCCTTATCTGCAAATGATGTAACATCTAGTTTGAGAAAACTGACTGTGTGGCCTGTGAGAAAATATACTGTTTATTTCTGAGTTGATTTTTTCAGCCTTGAGAAGTACCTGCAGTAACAACCTGCACCAATCAGAGAGCAGGGAGAAGGTCACACACTGCCTCTCTTCTATCATTTGGGTTTTGGCAGGTGGACGTTCAAAGCACACTGTTTAAAGATAGTTTAGTATGCAAATGGCATTGAAACCAATAGGTTGAAGAGAAACAGCATTTTGCAATGTATTGGAAAATTGCATTTGACCTTTTCATCCAAAAAAGATACAACACAACGTTCTTCCCACTAATGTTACGTTTGGTTAACAAACAAGTAACCAGACTCTTGACACCACATACACATAAGCAGCTTCGCCTCTCTGCATAGTCCTCATTTACACTTAAGTCTTGATGCTTTTTCTTATTGATTTCTAGAAGCTATTTTAAAAGTATTGGTTGTGTGCTTATTTTTGTCTAAAATCCAGTCTATAGGAGCATTACCTAGGCATGGTCAGCACATGGGCTGCATTCTAACTGTGGAGTGTTTGTGTGGTCTCCATTCATTCAGTGTCTTCTTTAGTGACTGACGTGCATTCATTTGCCTTAATTCAGGCCTGTAATGTGCACTCAGGAGCTGCCGGAGTGTTACGCTTGTTACGCTGCCATCCAGGGACAATTTGATGTAATTTGTTTGAACATACAAAAAAAAACACATGTCGTCATAGTTACAAAGATGCAAATTGCTTTGCACTAGGGCTGAACTCGATATCACTATATTATTATACTTACTTATTATTATTATATAAGAAAATGTATCTCAACCTCAAAATTCATTGACAATTCAAAGTTGAATTTCAACAAAACAAACATTATGAAACCCTCATGAAGTTGGATAAATACTAAAGAGCTGCAGCCATTTTTCATTCGATAGACCAAACGGTTAATACAATAATGGCAAATTGGCTAATAATTCTAAAATTTGCTAGTCGCAGTCCTCAATGTTCTATTTTTCATTCAAGTTTCAAGACATCATTAGTGTTGTCTTGTCATACATCATTCAATCTACGTATAATATGAATTCACCCATCCTAACAAGAGGATAGGTGGGACTGCAGTATCAACAAGCCCTGAAGTGTTTCGTTTTTACCAGAGAACTTAAGTCTGAGTGTGTGAAAGCTGCAATAGGTTTACAGTCTACTCAACGGGGGGGGGGGGGGGGGGGGGGTTCCGCAATGTAAAATAATGTTTGAATATGTCGATGAAACCATACCAGCAACCTGATTCAAATTATGAAACAAACCACCGCACAACATGGTGCAGCTACTGAAGTGCTATAAAATTGCCTCATATACCTTGGCTTTTTATACAACACTGAGGAATAATTGTCGGCTGTATAATGAGTCCCGAGAGAGGGCTGCCAGTGCTGTTACGTACCCGCAATAGCCATGTTTAACAATCAACATCTTGTGGCTTTTTTCTGAATGTAAACCGATAGAAAACAGTAGAAAATTGCAAGAAATGTTTAGCATTATTTTATTTATTTTTAAGTTTACTCCAGGTAATCTACTGCATTTTTGTGCCATAGCACAAGTGGTTCCTACTTGTGCTCAATACTTTAAGACAATGACATTCAGTTGAGGATGGTTTACAAAGGTGTTAAGCGTCAAACATTCACTGTCTTATAGCTTTGTTTTTTTGTGTCTCCACCTACTCCTATAGGACATATTTGGTTTGTTTAGCTGCCAAATTCTCACCTATGATGGCCAGTGAGTTGCTTACTTTGCCTGCATAACATTTGGTTATAAGAGATGTTCCACTGAAAATTGCTGCTCCAATCCAGTCCTCCTATACTTTTTGACTTTTTATTTGGATAGAGTTTTTGTGCGGCTTTCTTGTCCAAAAAATATGCAGCACTGTGTTGTTGTTTTTATTTATTTTTTCGTAGTCTGTCTCCAGTGCCATCTTTAAAAAATATTCTCAGGAAGTTTCTGTTGGGAACCAGCAGTTGCATCATTTCAGTCAAAAATGTGGTGAAAATCCAACTGGATAACAGTCACCAGAGAAGCAGCTGAAATTTGGTTATATTTCAATACATTTAAAAAAAAGAAAGGCATACTTGATGATATGTTACTTGTGGCTGTTGTTGTTACAGGCTTGTGCACGGATTTGGGAATTGAGGGACATTAAAAAATATTCTATGTTCATAGATGTTCTTGATGTTCTGTTGAAGTTTGTTTGGCTGGTACTAGATACAAACAAAGGTCCTGGAGGGACTGGCTTGGAATCAGAACTTGATTAGTTTGAATTCAATTTGTCAAAACATTATAAAAAATGCATTATAATCATGAATGAGAGTGGAGCTGGCCTGTTCAAATCTAATAGCATTTATTACAAGGAGATTATTCTGAAAAACTGCTCTTATTTGAAGTTCTTGTGTAGAGACATGGTACTTCACCAAGGATTAAAATATTAAGCTCATATCTTTCTGCCATATTGCCTAGCTCTGCCATTTGGCTGTATTGAGTTGGAAATGAGCCATGGACTTAATATGCGTACACATGCTGCAGGCCACGTCGGGTCACGTGCTTGTTTTTCAATTCAAATTCTTCTTCTCTTTCTCTCAGTTTTGGTTTCTATAAATTTGTCCACCCACTCTGTCTGTTCCTTTGGAGACCGAGACACAGGCAACAATCTGCAGCACTTCCAGTGGGAAATGGGGAGCAGGTTGGGCTTGTTTTTCTTGTTTCTTTGTACATAATTACATTCTTGTTCTCTTGCTGTCTACTCCCTGTGACAGTCTAAGGGTTATTAGCCAAGATTTAATACCGCTGATTCAAGAGTAAACCACTTAATTTTTATTTCCAAAGATGGTCCACTTCAGGTTCACCGGTGGGCTTCAAACGTCTCTTCTTTCACAGCAGTTAGAGACTCGTCCCTGCTGTTTTTAAAAAAAGGGCTGAAGACTCATTTTCTTAAGGACCCCTCGTGGATGCAATCTGAGCTTTAACGAGACAGCATGGACAGAAAATACATCCCTATTGCACAACAACAAAGCCTCATCCCAACTGGATAGGTTTTCAAGAAAATTGGGTCCAATCTTGGGATGCAACTTTAGCCAGACTTCATGTCTTAAAATGGCCCAAAATCTGAGACTTTGACAAAAGACGGACTGTTTACAGGGACACACGTAATGTTATCCGACTGAAAAACTTCCACATCCGAAAATAAATGGTTCAAATGGAACCTAAAGTGCAGCTAAAAAAAAGAGAGTACCAAAAATGCCAAATTATACGCTTTGCCAGTATTTCCCCCCCAGTTTGTTGTTTCCTCGCTCCATTGTAATGCAAACGGGAGGGCCAAAGGAGTGCAGCCACAGTGAACTGGAACAATGATGAAAGTGCGTGCTGTAAGAATAAGGACAGCTGCCAGAGTGTAGGGGTGTGCATTTAGTGAAATGCAGCAGTATAGTCTATAGAACAGTTATGTGTGTTTGTGTATGTGTGTGTGTATGTGTGTGTGTGTGTGTATGTGTGTGTGTGTGTGTGTGTGTGTGTGTGTGTGTGTGTGTGTGTGTGTGTGTGTATGTTGAGGCAATCATTCTGTGTTTGCAATATGTTTCTTAGCTTTGTCTTTCAGGGTCAGAGGGGGGCAGCTCCAACCTGGAAAACAGATTAGACTGTTGGCTCTCTCTGCCTCTAAGCAATGTTCAAAATATTGTTTATGCTACCTTGACCCAAGTATATATCAATACAATGACTACATATAAAAACCGAGGACTCCGAGTTTTGAATAAACAGTCAAACAGCACCACATGAGCTGGGAATGCAGCTGTATATTGACCCCGGCCAGCTAACTGTCTCTTCTATGGCTAAAAATGAATTAGCCATGAATTGCTTTCATTGTCGAATAATCTGTTTTTCTTTATAAAAAAAGAGAAGAGCACAAGTTCCCAGAGTCCACTGTGACATGTTTTGTCAACTATTTTGTCCGACCTACTGTCTTAAAAAAGCAGAAAATCCATCAAGAAGAAGCCAGAGAGTGGATGCTGTTTATACCTGAAAAAAACGACCTGGGCAATTTATCAAATATTTAAAATGTGCTAATTGTTGATCAACTCATCGATTTATGAACTCATCGGTACATCTCTCGTGGCTACAAATTCGAATTGTCCACTCTTAAAAAAAAGGTACAGTTTTGCTCTTTGAATTGAACATAAGGTACAATTTTTCCGCATCACTCTTCTACTGACAGGTTTGTAACAAACTGAGCATCCTGTGTTGACAAAATAACTTAACTTGAAACATTTGTCAAAATATAAAAAAAGGAGAGCCAGCCTGCTGTGTGAACTCCCATATACACAGACAGATAGACACGCAACAAATAGACAGCCACCATACCACTCTTCAATGCTTCAATAGCAGAGAGAAAAGGGCTTAGATGTGATGCTTTTTCTTTGCTGCCAAGTTCCCCTTGTGCTCTGGCTTAGTGTAAAGGATGCATGCTTCTTTTATTTTATTTTCAGACCCCCACCTCTGTTTTTTCTCCTCCGCCTCTCCTTCCTCCAGTACATCATTCCTTTGGGTGTTTGTGCGGTGTCCCTTAGTTACAGGATAAGAGACCCAGAAGAGAGTGAGAGAGAGCTAAAAGCCTGCCCTGTCCCACTCATACGAACAAGACCATCAATAATTCACCCTCATCGGCAAGCATTATCTAACAGCCTCATCAAAGTTTAAAGATACTGGGTGACACCACGAGACCAGGAAGTAGGTGCACCGTAGGAGGCGATTCAGGTGGTAAACCAATGTCTGTGTGTTTCAAGTGGAGGCAGAGCTAGACTCAGTCTGCACCGTTGTGTCAGCCCGGCCCATGCACACGCTGATTTAACCATTACACATGAAAAATGGACGTCTCGCCGAATTAAGGCAAAGTCCAGGAGAAGACAACCCCCCCACCCACTCAGCTCACCACTTCACCTGTGTGTGTGTGTGTGTGTGTGGGGGGGGGGGGGGTGTTAGTGTGTGTGCGTGTGTGTGCGCACAGCATGAGAAGAGAGGTGGAAGCGTTTGCTCGGCTGTATTAACGCCCAGGCTCATTCTCATTGACAGTGAAATCCCTCTAAGCCTAGATCAATTACATCCAGCTCTGCTGTAATTAAAATGTCCTAACAAAGGTCTTATAGGAGCACACAGCACAGGAACTTACCCATTTGAAAATAAGCCCAAATTATAGCACCATCTCCCTAGAAGATGGTTCGAGATTTAGATCCAGGTTTCCTTTGGTTATAGGCATGCGTGCAAAAAGTTTCCAATCATAGTTGCAGTGCTCAAAAAAAAAGTTTTTTTACTAAGGTCATCCTATGATTTACGATAGTATGTAAAGTGCAAAAGCCCACATAAAACAAAAATATCATGCAATATTTTTAATCAGTGCAAGTTCATCAAATAATAATATTCATCCATCCATGGTACAAAAAAAGAAGAAGCCAGTGCTTTCTTTTGTAGCTTTGAAACTAATAAAGAAAATAAATGATGTATTCTCTTGAGTCCGTCTGATGCCTGACTATATGCTCTGCTGAGGAATGACATAATGCTTATGAGTCTCCTAATTAAAACTCAGCAGTGGAGTGATTAGCAATCACAACTCCACTCTTCAAATATCAAGATCTGATTTGCTTGGCTTATCATCAACAAGCCTCTCTCTCTCTCTCTCTCTCTCTCTCTCTCTCTCTCTCTCTCTGTGTTTTAAGAAGGCTTTTGAAATGGAGGAAATCAGCACAAGTAAAGGGCTCAGCTGAATTTTGAGTCCTGCATTCTTTTTTTCTTTTTCCGTGCCAGTTTGCAACACTTTGCTCTCTCTTTCCTTAAATGCCAGCAATCATAAAAACGATCATAGACACTGCTGATCAACGCTTAAGTGTTTTTGGTTCAACGTGATAATTCATCATAGCACGACGAAACCCAAGGGGGGGGGGGGGGGGGACATCAATAACATTACTTATGGGCAGGCAGCCACTAAAATTAAACTTGAAAGCCCTGTTCCCTGGTTGTGCCGAAGAGAGGGACGGTTCCAAAGACAGAGAGAGCAAGATGGCTGAATGAGCTGACACATTGTGAAAAGGGCGCCTTCGCCATCCCAGGTAATAGATTCTCTTTGCTTGTGTGACTCCAACCACCTCTCATCTTCTGTGACAACGCCTGCCAATCAAAGCCCGCGCCGCAACATTCAAGTGTTTTGACACTATCTCCTCACCTTGAAAAACACCTCGGCTACATAGCGAGGCACCATGTGACACCAAGTAGGCATCAAATAGCTATTAAGACACGGCAGACCAAGGAATGGCCGACTAAAAGGTAATTGCCTGAATTTTTTTTCCCTTCTTTCTCACATGAAAGAGGCTCTCTGAAAAAGTGGCACCGAGAGTATATTCTTTCTATGGATAAAGACACAGCAGTGCAGTGGGAGGTGACGTCCAAGTGTTGCTTTCTTGGGACACAAAATGCACCGCATGAGAGCACTATATGTGGAATGGCTTTTTTATGAAAATAGAAAAGCCGCAGATAACACTTTTCATTTATTTCATGTAGCCTTTCAAGATGGTGCAATGTATGTATATGAAACCTTGTTAATGGTCGAACCGGAGCTGTCTTCTTGCACACAGAGGGCCCTGCAGATCCATTAGATTTGGAACAGAAAAACACAGGTTTGGGTAAGTGTGTCCTGTTCCAATTGCTTTCTTTTCAATGCATAATGAGAGATCACACCGGGCCGAGTGATTTACATTTTCATGCGATCCACCTTGGAACACCACCGGGGAGATTCTTCTGCAGTGGAGGCATGGCCTGAACCCTCAATCTCTAGGATAATTAGATGATACTATTTAGGAATTTGAAGAAAAAGAGAGAGAGAGGAGCATTTCCCTAAGTTGAAGACGGATGACCTGTCAGATACACCTAATGCCGGCACAAAGCCTTCAGCCTTTTAATCTGCACACTTCCTGTGACCTATACAACGACAGGAGCAAATAAAGCACACTATCGTCGCTGTCCTCCCCAGAGACAGAGCAGTGTGTCCTCATATGCTAATGCCAGCCAAGAAGCTCCGAGGGCGGCCCAGACAACTCACAGGTCAGTGCTAATCTTCTGATGTATGGGGGCCTACAGACCCGGGACCCATCCATCAAGCCCCCGCCGACGGATCCCCAACTGGGAGTGATCCGCACGCAACCAAAGGGGGTTAACAGACGCCCCCCAAAGAGACCGGTGACCATCCATCACTCAAGCAAACCAGCCTTCCTTTAAACAACACCGAAGGGGGTGTAAGCTGCTTTCTTCTTAGTTAGCATAGGCTGCTTTGACGATGAGTGTGTATGTATACAGAGCCAGCGTGACTGCCTGCCAGCCAGACCTTCAGCTCCGAAAGCCCTCTGTTGATCATTAAACATCCATTTTAAAAACAGTGGGGGAAAGTTAACTGTCATTTTAGACACAGGAGGTGGTAGGACGGGGGAGAATTTGTCTCCCGTCGGCTTCAAACATTATTTTTCTCTTTAAGAAGGAGCGAGAGCGTATATCCATCCATTGGTGGGGTTAACCACCCAGATGCATGATCATTCGTTCCAGTCATCTGTCTCTTTATTTTATGAGGCAAGCCACAAAATAGCTGTGATTGGCTTTTGCACATCGATGCGAAGCTCATCCCCAAGCACTTTGTTAAATAAACAAAAGAACTGTTCTGTTTTTTTCTTCTTCCTCTTTGGGTTGGGAGTGGTAGGGGTGAGGTTTGCTGCCAGCCCCTCGGATCAGAAGCCCCATTTACACTGCTTGTGAAAGTCTAGAATGTTCCTGCTTTTGTCCACCTCACCATGCAGTGTAAATGGGGCCAAACTTAATATGTTGGATGTGGTAAGATTCTCAAAGCAGTGTGAAATGGTCAACCTGTATTGGTGGTACAGGGGCATGGCGAGTGTGACGTTTTTTTTCAAAGACGTTCCAAAAGTGCGACAGAGCAGCCGAAGACAACAGGTAGCAACAATTTTGATATGATTTGCAGTTTTAGCAGCGTAAATGTTATACTATACTTGATGCACAGTGACGCTGCTTGCGCTGTTGTGTCACTGGCCCCTCTTTCATTCCGGGATGAGGAACACTGTGTAAATGTATACACACACCGATTCGTCAGTATGCATGGCTTTGCTTGGTCCAGAGCAAATGATCGTCATTCCGTCACTATGCAGGAATCTGTGTGTAAAACAAGACTAGAGACTACTTTCCACACACACTATAGGCCCACTTTTGTAGCAACACCCACCTTCCCCAGGAAGAAATCCATTTTAGAAGGGCGCACTAATGCCAATTTCTCAACCCATAGCAGCTTGAACAGAGCAGAAAGCATGTATATATCTCGCCTGTTCAACAGCCTGTTTTTTTTTCCATAATTTCAACAACCAGGCTCGGCTCGGGAGCATCAAAGAATGGCTTCCACTATGCTCTCACTTTCTTCCTGACTCGAAAAAAAAATATATATATTTTGACTCGCTGTTGTCGTTGCTTGGTGCTCTATTCCTCCTACACATGAACAACACCAGAGTACAAAGCCCTTGTTCACTGCGCTTTTATGGTAGAAGGAAAACGCAGGAAATCACGAACAGGAGGAGAGGAAGACCTGTGTCAGTACAACGGGAGAAAGAAAGACGAGCACCATCCAGCATGAAAAGCACAGTGATCAATCACACGTCACAAATTGATTATTTGTAACCGACCGATGTAGGGAGTATATTCTCCCTCCAGGACCGACACAATAAAAACTGTCTCATCAACCAGTATTCATTGCTCCTTCTTTCCCCTGCTCTGTCCATTTGTTTGTCCAACTTTTCAGAAAAGTGAGCGTGTCAGAGGAATTGAACAAGACAGCTGTCAAACTGGCCTGCTATGAGAGAGGGTGGCAGGTGAAGATACAACCCCCCCCCCCCCCCCCTCCCGCTCCCCCGCCCACCCTGACCATCCCTCAAAGTTTTGGGGTGACTTTTGTGTAATAATAATTTAAAAAATGAAAAAAATGTGGGATGTTATTTTGTCCGGACAAAAGAAGGCATAGGCTGTATTTTAGGGGGGGAGGGCTGGGGGGCGGGCAGGTTGGCTCCTGTTATTACAGAGGAGCGGGATGACCATGAAGGGGACAAAGACCCCTCACTGCGATCCCAATAGCATTCACATTCCCTGCCTGTATGTTATAGCGTCTCACACACACACACACACATGCACGCTGCACTCTCTTTCACTATTAACCTACACCGGTCTTTCTTTCAAAGTAAACTAAAGGCATGTGCACAAAAGCAAGAAAGCACTTTTTTTTGTATCTCTTTGTGCCTGGTGAAAATGAGTTTTGTTTGTTTCCCTCTTTCAAACTTGCCTTAAAATCACAGGGAACATTTGGCAATGTATCGCAAGACAAAGAAGAGGAGGGGGGTAAGAAAAAGACAGAAAGAAATCCATCAAAATAAACTGTGTCTTGACGCATTCTTTCACCGACAAGCAACAGCTGCACAGAATGGGAAATAAATATTATCTCTGCGACAGAAAAACAATCAGACACGCTGTTAGGTGCTCAGAGAGCTCTCACACAAAGCTCTCTGGGTTTTCAACATCTACACTCAGTGAATGGCAGAATTCAAACCAAATTCATCTTGGAGCATTTTTTTTCAGATTGTGGCACTACAATAGCGGTCAAAATATGTAAACTGAGTTTTTTTCGTCAAGTTGTTTACGCTTTTTCTTTGGTGTTTTATCCTTTCTCCTCGGCGTGGGCGCAGTGGGGTTTCTTCTTCTCTTTGAAAATACGATAAAAAAAGAAAAAAAACCTTTGTTGTGACGTGAAGGACTATGGGGAAATGTTTTTCATGGGCGAAAATCTTTTCAACGCAACGGCGTGTCTCTGAATGGTGTAAAAAAAAAAACACCACTGAAACTTGCTTCTCACGTAGACATACACACACACACACGCAAACCAACTGCAGTGTCCAGCAATCTTGTCAGTATAGCCTCCACCACCACTACTAGCAGCAGCAGCACTCTATCAGAACAAAACTGCTCAGAGGAAAGGGGGGCTGGTAGCTCAAGTTGCTCCCTATTGAAATGCAGACACTTTGATATGGAAATTGGCAGCCACAGAAAGCCGCCAGAATTCACACTAGCATGCACTGAAACCATTTGCGCAATGTGAGATGAGATGGCACTTCCTCCCAGGACAAGGCAGACAAATGGGTTGGGAGATGGAGTGAAGGTATAGAGAGGAAGGGAGGGGAGGCTAGGACATTTGACCCACCCCTCACTACACACACACACACACACACACACACACACACACACACACACACACACACACACACACACACACACACACACACACACACACACACACGCACACACACACACACGCACGCACGCACGCACGCACGCACGCACGCACGCACGCACGCACGCA
Source organism: Ammodytes marinus (assembly GCF_949987685.1). Classification (NCBI taxonomy): domain Eukaryota; kingdom Metazoa; phylum Chordata; class Actinopteri; order Uranoscopiformes; family Ammodytidae; genus Ammodytes; species Ammodytes marinus. The sequence continues at coordinate 15,005,600 of NC_137213.1, read as the reverse complement.
CACGCACACCCTTTGAATTACTACAATTCAAATGTGTTTAAAAAGCAAAATTGTGGCCCCTTAGGCACAGGGGGACATACATGACCTATTTTTCGTCTTCAGGAAACACTGATGGGCATGTCAGTATCAACCAGCCGCGTCCAACATCAACCCCAAAGAGACTTTCTTATAATCTATCAGACGGCTTATATAATGCTGCTGCAGTTGTCTCAGTTTGAAACGGAACAGCCTTTTCCCTTTGGTTGGCTTTTACTTTCCCCCAAAAAAAGCTGAACATTTTTATTTATTTTTTTGTTGAAAAAGTCATCATCCATACTTCACCCTGCATGAAAGCCGTTATATAAGTGGGATGCTGGGAGTAGCTCTCAGTTTGCCCCCCAAACTTGTCTGTATGGCTTATATAATGTTGCAGCACTATCCTGACTTGGCTTTGACGGTATGGATTATCTGTAAATGTTATTTAACCTTGATATTTTAGTCCACCACTGCCGCCGCTGCTGCTGCCGCCACCACCTTGCTCTATGGCGTTTAGTCTTGCTGAAGCCTATTCGGCCCTATCTCTAAAAGCTTCACGTGAGAATTTAAGATATGGTTCACAAAGCCTTTGAAAACTCTGTGTCTAAGTGTGTGTGTGTGTGTGTGTGTGTGTGTGTGTGTGTGTGTGTGTGTGTGTGTGTGTGTGTGTGTGTGTGTGTGTGTGTGTGTGTGTGTGTGTGTGTCCAATCATCACACATGGCTGGCTCAGGTCTGTGAATTATACATGTCCTGTGAAATGATCTTATTTTATAGCCGCAAAATGGAGAAGTAAATGGAGACAGTATCTGACATCCAACTACTTAGCTCCTGATGTCCTGGGCTGGGCTTGGAGACGTTTGTGTTAGCTCTATTTTTATGATATGATACATCTATTTTTTACACCATGTCATCGGGCTGATTACCATCTCTGAACAATCTTAGAAATCAAATTCCCATTTGGGCGTTTGATTAATCCCCAAGACTTTCTTTGTCATAAGCGTTCAACATAAAATTCAAAACATTTTTTTTAGCATTTTCACTCAGTTTAGCATCCCATAAAGAAAGCTGCTTTTAGTTCAAATGATTGAGAGATTTATACACTGAACTCCAGCAGACAAGCAATTTCGTAATTCTAAATCTGGGAAGATGCAGACACCGCAAAATAACACCATAATCTATCAATAGCCCACTTTGCCCCATTGATCTCATTGCAACAGTTCTAAACTGGCCGATGAGCCCGTGGGCCCGTTTTTCCTCACGTTTGCCTTATCATATCCTGGGAGGGTAAATAAATGGTATTGATTGAGCGACGCATATCCCAAGCATCTCCCTTGAAAGACTCAAAACATCCGCTTTTAAGAGGCTACTTACGGTGGTATACGCCGTGCCAAAAAAAAATGGATCCGGGCATGGAGTGTGAATTTCAGATCAACACCGGGAGCCCTGTAGCCTTCTCTCCTCTCCTCTCTCTCTCCCCCAGAAACTGGACGCAACGGGTCGCACAAAGACGTGTGGGGCTCGGCAGCATGCTCCACTTTCCTCAGACGGCGAGCTTTCCTGTGGCAGGTATATGTTCTTCTTCAAGCCAATACGCCCGGGACCGGACGAACAGCTCCATGGCGAGGGGGTCTGCTGCTCAAAAGTAATACTTCCACCCCCACTACCTCCCCCTTCTGTAGAGCGTGCGCCCGAGATCCTGCCGACGGGAGCGCTACGGTAATAGTCTGCATTCAAAAAAGAAGGAGAAAAAAAGAAGGATCACTTCAAGGAGACGAGATGCGCCCCAGTCTCGCTCCGAAAATCAAACTCCGATCACGTCTGTCGCACCGTCAAGTCTGCGGGAAAGTCTCCAGCGGGCCTGGCGCACGCATACAGCCCGGAAAGGGATGATATGACTTTTTTTCAGTCTGGCTTTCGGTGCGCTTACGGTGGTTGTTCCCACTGCGTCTCATCCACACGCCGTGCAGACAGTCGGAGCTACAGCCGGACTGGAGGCAAACAAGGCGAAGAGAAACGGCGCACCAGCTCCCCTGCTCTGCAGCAGCTGGCTGTTGAGGGCGGTGCGCAAAACATGGAGCGGACTTGCTGGCATGTCCGGGGCACGGAATGGATCCTCGCGCTCGTTATTATGAACAGAACAGACCTAATATAAATCCCGACGTATCTCGCGTGTCAAAGCGCCGACACCTTGTCCTCTATTTTTTTTTCCAAACTTCCGGACCGACAACAAGAATAAAAAAAAAGCCTGGAATATTCAATCAGGACTCCCCGCTGTTTAACCAGAAGAAAAGTGCAAGGCCATTCATTATCAAAAACATGTTTCAGGATGCAGCTCATGTAAAAAGCAGCACACTAATTCATCTCCTCCTGGAATTTCAGCAGCTATTGTGGGCAATTTACACCTGGATAATTAGTAGACTCTCTTAGCAGCCTATAACAACAGAAAATAATGAGGTTGAAATAGACTTGTTGTTTTCCTCTGCGAGTCCAAAGACTTTAAGGATGAAGTAGTACATGCAGAATGCAACAAGGTGATTAAAGAAATCTAACTTTGTTTAACAAGACATTCAGTGGGTGAAACGGGGACATGCTATCAAAGACAAAAACGCATGCAAATGGAACTCTTCCTGTAGCTATAGGTCATAGGCATAGCCTACATACAATTACAGTAGAGCTGAAAGGGATGAGAAATCGATAAATTAATTCATCTGCGATTATTTTGATTTTGATTCATCCTCAAAACATTGGGTACAAATCCAAAAACATATGTTGTTCCAGCTTATCATTTGTAATGATTTGCTGCTTTTCTTTGTCGTAATGTGATGACACAATTGAAATCTTTGGGGGATTTGGGACCGTTTGATCAGACAAAACAAACTTGCTTCTGTTGATCGGGAAGTGCGTTTTTCATTTTGTTTGTGACCTCTTTTAGATAACATAAATGATAACTTGATTAGTCGAAATAATGACAATGATTGTCAGTTGCAACTCTTAGCCCTATGATGTACTCTGGGAGATGGTAAGAAGGGGTGGAACTGTGATGCAGCCTACTGAGTGAATAATTAATCTTCAAAATGTGCAGAACAAATGAATAGAGCTATGGTTCGTCAGAAATGCAGGTGTGATATGAACACCAATGAAGAGAACCAATTAATAGTGTGTGCCGAAGAATGAGTCTATATTCGTTTTGTCAAATATAATCAGCAAGCAACTATGTAACATGTGCAGTGTTGGTCCGTAGACAAAAATGCATCAAAGCTGAAAACACTTGCTGAAAGAAAAACAGCAATGCGTAGTATACGTGACCTTAAGGCCAAACCCTCAACCTTAACCCTACACCAAATAAATACAAAAGTCACATTCATGCAAACATCCACCTATAGTGCTAATACTTATGCTAATGCAGTCCCTCCGAGCAGATGTACATTGTGCAAACATTCAAAATCTGTCCATATGTTCCCGGCAAAGAAATTCCGATGTTCAGTCAGCCTCCCTTTGAATTTTATTCTTGTCGACATGAAAGAGCATCTGAAATAGGATTTAGATACCATGTTACAATGCTCCAACTGAAATATATGGGATAACGTTTTTCTTCTAATGCATTTAATTCAATTGACAATCCCTTACGCAAATGTCACATGTCTAAAGAAATCCCTTTGGTAAAAGGACATGAACTTTTTATCAAGGATTTGTATTTTTGCCATGAAAGCCAACGGGCATTTTTCATTTATAGGAAACAGGGATATTTTTTTTTTATAATAACTTTCACAAATACGCAGCCGTTATAATGTATATTTGTGTATATATGACTATGTGTCTCACATGTGGAAACACTAAGGACCTTACTGGTGAGTTTATTTGATTTAGTACACACTATTTACACTTTCAATTGTTGCTGATCATTTTCCAATGCATGATGGTATTTTTCCTTATGTTCACGGCAGCCATTGGTTTCCATTCTTTCTTGCACAGTATTTGAGTCAATCAACAACGTCCTGAAGCTTGCTTGAGCTCTATGTGCTTGTTTTTGCCAATTTGATATAATCTATCATGCATCTTTGAGTTCTTGAAAAGCGCTATACACAGTATGTTTCATCTATGTTGACTGATGCACTACACAACCCAAGCAAGTTTCAGGAGGATGTTAACAGGTCTCTTTCTTAGTATTGAAATGAAAAGAAACAAGTGGCTGGCAGATATTTTATACTTGAAACAAAGGTTCGATAAACTGAATAATGTCCCATTGGAATATTGTGTATATTACAGTTCTATAAGGCCACTTATATATTACTAAAGTTGTCCTTCAGGCACTGTGCAAGTCCTCAAGGGATTTTCTTGAATACAGTTTGGATGTTTCAAACAACACTTCCATTTCTTTGTGTTTTTTTATGATATGGAAGAGAACCATTAAGCACATCTTTATGTGCAATGTATTGTCATAGTTCCCCATAGATGCTTGCCTTTAAACTGAAGACGTAATCCATCATGCAAACAGGAATTTTGTTGCACTGACGCCGTCTTCCTTTTAAAGTACCCTGAGCCTCTTCTGTTGGTTACAATGGAGACTGGGGGAAATTGAATCCTGATTTTATGGTCGTGAATGGAGACCAGCATTGTAACTGACTTGGCATCCCTAAAAAACACAAAACCATAACCGAGTTGAAAGGAAATCATTTGGCTTTTGTCGATGAAATTACACTTCAAAAGCCGAACGCCCATTACGATTTTAACAGTGAGCTGCAAAACATTAGCATTCTATTGTTATTTGCGAACAAATACGATATAATCTTAACGACAAACTCATCAACGGCAATGTTTGTGCACAGCAGATCTGCAATTATTTAGTCAGGATTTGTTGACTGCTTTGGATTTGCCAGCTGCGGGCAACAAATCTTGAAAAAAACAAAACACGGAAATAAATGTATAACAGTCACCACACTTAGGCTATCATTGGAAACTATCACACCTAACCTATGATAAGCCAAAGCAACACTGCACACTAATGATGATATGTGCAATGTCTAACTGTGCTATACTACCAGCTGTGCCATAATAGTGAGCAGAGGTGTCTTTACAATGCAACCACTCTGCTCAGGCAACATATAACTTATTTTAATATGCTGTCTTCGCTGTGTCATTTAGCCTTTAAATATCATGTGAAGGTTCGAGTTGTCATCTCACAACAATCGATGTGGAAGGGAAAATGATCTGCCCAGCTGGAAGTCCAATTTATGGTAACATTTTCCTTCGGTTTCTAAAGTTCGGCCCCATGCAGCCTTTCTTTTGAACGTGATATGACGCTGTTAGTGGGGAGCTTTCATTCTTCCCCAACACTTCTCCTATTTTTAGATCCCTGGCTTTCCAGCCTTGTAATAAAGGAGCTACCTCAGTAGTGCAAATTCAGACGATATTCAGGACTGATATCTCCCTGAGAAAAGTCTGCCTAAGTAAGAACAAACACTGGATCGACCACGTTTTGGACCTGTTAATGTCCTAAATATCACTTCTCCTTATGAGCCAAAGTACATAGCCAGGTCAGTGGTCTCCGTTACACGTGGCTTCAATAAAAAAAAATGGTTCCTTGGCCGCACAGGGGAAATGTGAATTTGGGTCAAATTCACCAGGTGGAAAGTGAAAGGATTAGTGCAGAGATTGCATGTTTTCCGAGGCATAGTTTTACATCATAAAGAATAGCCGAGTAAAAGAAAACAGATGTAATGATGCTGATCCACTGGCACATATTCTTATTTAGAGAAACAATGTTTATGTATGGCCTACTACTGAACAAGTGTAAACTCTCTATTTCATTTGAACTGACCCAGGAGAGACGGGGCTTGCTTGCTGGTGTTTTATTCATTGTGGTCAGTGCAGTATATATGCAAATACACGCGGCCAGTCCTTGTCTCGATGAATTGTTTTTCCTTTTTTTGTTGTCTTTTTCAGAGGACTGATGAAGGTGTCAGGAAATGCTTTGGTTTGCTACTTTTCCACTGCGTTGCGGCCTGTCATTCTTGCCAGCGTTCAGCGTGCAATCAAAAGCCTAAATAATAGCACAAAAGAACTAAATGTGAGACTGAGTTCCTGCTGCTGACTCATCTGAAGGGTGTAAATAAATTTCACTGCGAGAGACCAGACTTCCTCACAAGAACAGACTCCATGCTGTAAATGATAGGCCTTTATGAACCTCCAGTTAAAGTCATGTTTAAATTATAGCAGTGCCGAAACAACATGCTTCCTTTTCCTTGTATGCTTCCCTGACTTTAAGCTTCGCTTCCAGCAACTCTATCAATGATTTCCATCAATACATCCACATTACATCACCTACACTTGTTACTTTTTTCTGCAATATACATAGCTTAATGTAGGACAGACAAATACATTGTGGTTGTGTTGTTTTATGAAAAGAAATCTATTAGTTGTATTAGTATTTAGTATTTAAAGCTATAGTGCGTAACATCTGTCTCCCCCATAAGGAATTCGAAATTAATTACAACAACGCTGTTGGCACATCTACATGAGGTAAGCCTTCGGTGATCGCTCATAGCTCATCTGCAGACACACAAGAAACAAATAGCAGCCGATAAGCCTTAAAATATAACTCCAAGTCCCCTTCTTGAGAATCCAAACTTCAGACGCTACATAGGATTACAGAAGTGATAATTCAATCTTTTTGGTGGTGGTTTTTGTGGTATTTTGCAGCCGCAGAGACCCCACAGAAAGACCCAGTTTCTGTATGCAACTCCCTTCACCTCCACATGTTGTCTTTGATTTTGTCCTTCTCATGCTTGGTGTGTGTTCCCCCCTGCTCACAATATGGGCAAAAAAAACTCATGTAGTAATGTGGGGTGTTTCAACAAACATTCATGCGGTAAATAAGAGGGAAGCTGGGAATGCTGTCTCGAGTCATTATTAGGTGGTTTTACTCATTAAGATCAAAAGCCGCAAAATTCAAAGGAAGTCTCGAAACTTAAAGGGAAAAGCTATTTGTTGGAAAAAGAAAAATCAAAGGATCTTAACTGAGTTTTCGGAGGATTTTCTGTGGGATTTGATAAATGCTCTTGTTCCACGCAGACAGAAATACTTTCTGTTCCTTCTGCATTGAAAGGGAAGTAGATTCTTTGCAGCGTTCATCACAGCAGCTTGTTGTGTAAAGTAGCTTTCTATAGAGTTGTAATCATAGGGTATAGCGTGAAAAAGGGTGGGAATTATAATAATCTTGATGCATTGCAGATCCCATGATGATGGATAGAGTTCAATTATAAAGACGCAACCACAACTGGACTCTACACTCACACTCATCAAAAGACAATAAATAAATTCAATGAGGCTCAGGGAGATTGGTGAAAGTAGAATTTACATTTTGTGTATGGTCTTTTTGTTATTTCTTAGTGACTACTAGATAGTTTCAAATGTATAAAAACATCAGGTTGCACCATTAACACTTGTGTTAGCTATTAGCACCTTAAGTAAGGTGTCAATTGGATCCAGCATCTGTAGCACCATATTATAAACACAATTAACTTCAGGACAAGCAATATAAACGGAGGCCATCAAGGTCAAACAAGAATATTTCTATAAAGAAAAACGTGCTGCAGAAAGCCAAAACAAATATAACGACATGATAGTATTGTAAAAGACAAACAACAAATTTAAAAAAGAAAAGGTACCCCTTCTTTACTCAATTTTTTTTCCTGCATCAATAACAAACATAAACATCATAAAGCCCACTGAGGCAAATGGCTATTTGATACAACTGATTTTATTTGATTTGAAATGTACCCTGCGTTCCAAATCGCATACTCTTTCTTTATTCTATTCTACATACTACATCTGACCATAAACATTATCTAGTTAGGATACAGTAGGCATACACTTGGGACATACTTACTTTATTTATTTCATCATAACATTGCGCCTTGATCTTGCCTCTTGCTTTTATATCGGTCTCATCCCCGGTTATTTTTATATGGAGGCTTCGTCGCTGTGACATCACTTCCGGTGTGCACTGGATTATGGGTCAGAATCGCCAAAATAGCATGCTGTTTTCAACACTAAAAATCTCGGCCAGATATAGTAGACCTCCGGGTATTTCTAACCATACTAAATCTGGGCACAAGAATTGGGACATCCTAAATCTTTTTTCTACCATATAAATAGTAGATATTATGGGTATTGGAACGCAGCCGTAGACGTCTCTCGTATTATTTAGTCTCTTACAGTAACCCTAACCCACTCTTAGTTGGTTGTATATTAGCAAGCTAACGTTGGTTTTAGCTAACATTTTCAATGCAACAGCTAAACCTGGCAGGTACTGGGTGATAATATTTAGTAAAAAATAATCTCTTTGTAAGGAGTAGTTTCTGTGGAGTTTGAATTTAGAGATTTATCTCCAGCTAAACACTTAGATTCCAACTAGGCTGAAGGCTTGAATTTATGAACGAATCAACTCCAGATCTATCTAAAAGACACATTTCTGACCATAGTAACAGATGTACAACATATGAAATACTTATTTCTTAAATTAAAAGTATTGCAACGGCAAAAGTAGCTAATATGTTGTTTCATAAAATGCATAAAAACAAAGATGGATACAATTCTGAATATTTGAATGTTAGCCTACATACTGTTAGCCATAATAGAAGCAGAGCTCTAAATTATTAATTTGCTCCTTTAAAAGTTGCTTGGAGGTGGCACCATACAGCATATTCTCCCTTGTGGAAGTTATGTAGCCATCCATATTTGAACCCCCATGAGACTTGTGGCCGACTGCAGACTCCGCTGACAGAAGTTAGATCAGGCATAGAAAGTGAATTCAACTCTCTGCAAATAGATAAAATCTGACAAGCAACATGGATCCAGGCTTGTCTCCTTTCCGGATCTTTTTTGGCTCACAGGACTTTTGCCTTTTTCTCTGACTTTGGGCCGTCTGTAAAAATGCTTTTATACAAGGGGGAAAAGCACCAGACAAATAAATGTAATGTACCAGATTAACTGCGTTCCAACTGTGTGATTTGCTCCAAAAACATCAGTGCGTCTCAGCCCAAAAAAGGAGCTTATCTGAAAAAAGCATCTCTATCTATACTCTGGGATTTTAAAGCACTTGGTTAAGCACTTGGGAGCATTTGTTTTAATTTAAGTACCAATGGTGGATGTTTATCTTAGAGTGCAGTTATTATAGGTTGCTGCTGCGTTGTTGTGCGCCGGCGAAACAACCCTCTTCCACATAGAGGGCTGAAACACTTAAAAAAATGGAAACAGATGCTCATTGTTCCTGTGTGAAAAAGGCAGAGAAAAAAGGAAAAGAAGAAAAAAAAAGATTTACAACATCTAATGATTCCATTCAAAAGGGGGCGGAATGCTCAGATTTCTTCACACTATTGTGCTATTACTTGCCAAGTCAGACCTTCCTTTAGAAAGGAAAACAGACGGCCGAAAAATACTCTAGTTAGAATAAGAGAATTTTAAATTTTAAATAAGATCATACAGTAGGTGAAGGTTAACTTTTTAGGAAAACAGGAAATGGATCGTCTTTTTGCGATCCGGTGAAAGGAATCCTGTCATTCAAGAAGTGGTTCTTGGGCCGTCTCTATTTTTAGTACCTGGAGTTCAGACGCATACCATAGAGTTTTAACCCCGACACAAACACAGACGCAATAAATAATACATCCACCAAACAGGGATATTATCCTCTCAAGGTTGGTTTTAGTATTTATCAATTTGCAAAGCAGCTCACACTTAAAAAGGGGGGTGATATAAACCGTTTATGCAAAAACACACATTGTTGGATAGAGGCTCGTGAAACATAAGTGCTGTAAGGTGGATTGGGACTTCAAACTAGGTCTTTAAAGCAGAGCAGGGTTGCAGTTGGTAAGAAAACATGGAAATTAGCATTTGCTGCTGTAGTGGACAGTAACATTTAGTCTTCGCTGATGACATTTTCTCTTGGCAACGTCTGTGCATACAGACAGTGTTTAACTGACATCTTCGTCACTCCCCTCTTAATTATTTTGCACCGGTTCGCGCTGTGCCAATTTACACAGCTGCCATCTTTACTTGGTAGTTGAGTAAACTCATGTTATTCCTGGCATCGCTCCACCCTACTTCAACATGAACAAAGGTTTAATCAATCACCTGCGTGGGTGTGGTTGTATTTGTGTTTGCCACTTTAAATAATGTTTGCTATGAGTCATATGCTTAGTAACATGTTTGGGAGTTTTTTGTCAACACAGTTCTCCTTAAACCTTTCTCCATCCTTCAGACCCAGAAAAGAGCAGTTGAGTTGTTGTCACTTCCTTATTGTAATGCCCACTCAGAAGTATTGGTAATTATACCGATGGCAACCATCTTGGATTAAAGTCTGGTTTTCCTTTTGTCCTAGTTTTGCAGACATTACGTGAATGCAACAGAAGCACTGTTTAAGCCACGTGGGAGCTGTAGTCATTGAATGCCAAAACAAGACTTTTATCTTTTTTAATGGTGTTTATGTTCTATGCACTTACTGTAAGTAGAACATATCCATTAAGTAAGAACAATAATGTTTGTATTACAGTTGTAAATGAGGTAACCCAAGAGTGTGTTTTCTGTAGGTTATCAAAGCCATAAGCAATAAGGTAGACACAGCAACATTGGACACATATTTTCTTCCATTTTCCTCATTGTTACAACTGTCAAAACCTTCCAACTGTCCTGCTGGAAAAACATGTATCCAATCCATAAGTTAACTGTTTGGTCAAAAAACAGCATGAAAAACCCTTGACATCTATGATTTTGAGAAAACCTTTGCGTAAAAATCACCTTCACGCTCAGGCGAATATGTTCAGAAAACATTTCTCATTTCTTGACTGCCACTCAGCCGTTTGAAGCCATCAACTCTTCACAGCTCCTTTCTGTGCAATGGTTGCCTCAAATGATAATCACAGCCTTTCGCAGCCATAGGTCTGTCAGCTCGCAGAGGGGCACAGAGAGAGGCAGTTGTAGGCAGTATGAGCTGTAAGTGCAGGCTCTTGTTATCTGGAATGCCTCAAATTGATGGAAAATACAGGTACAGTGTGATACCTGGTGGGAGCAGAGAAGTATAGTGTGATATTGATTTGACAGCTGCATTATAAATGGCATACGTCTGCCGTAAAAATAAAAAATAAACAGAGAAGTGAACATGGCTGTTTGTAGTGGCCTAAAATGTTCTATTTTTTTTAAACATTTTTCTTTACACTTGCGATAAATGTCTTCCAAGAAGCTATGCAAATAGAGGCTAAGGTTTAGCATACTGTATGTATGTATATATAAATGCAGATCCACATCTGTAATATTTGCAAGAAAACAGTAGCCAAATTGTTGGTTTTCCAAGGCATTCATGGCAACCGCATCAATCCATTCCGGACCAATGTTAAACATGTTTGACACGATTCAAGAGCACATTTCATGCCATGACATTTGTCTCGGGACTAAATGGAGACTGAATAGCAGGAAGGATAAATATGCCAATCACAGCTACTGTACCAAACTCGTCGTTCTTGAACATTCTCAGGATCCATGCCTTTCAAGTGGGATTTCTTCACATATCAGTTTTTCTACCTTTCCCTTCACATGCATGCCATGTGTGGATGTCCGTGGACGTGCACTGCTGTAGTAGTATAGACTATTCAGGCATCAGGCTTCATGACGGATACTTTACACATGCCAGACTGTTAGACGATGGAGGACTCCGAGACAACGATAAAATGTTCATATTAAAAGCATTTACCCCTCTCCAGGCGCCAGACTGTCTGACACTGGCTCAAATTGATTCCTAATTGGGTTTGTATGGACCTCTGGATCCACTGTTGATGAGCGCAGTGAAAAGTGGACATCTACGGCTTCAGCTCGCGCTCGGCAGAAACGTGATAACACAACTGACCCGGCGGCGGCGGGTAAAAAATGACTTTCTTACAGGTCCTCTGGTCTCTGCTTTTTAAAAAACAGTAATTATGAAAGGGATAATCGGCACATCTTGAAAAGGAATTTAAAAGAATGATCCATCATCCAGACATGGCAGAACAAAGCTACTGACTCAAAGGGATGTCATTACTCATCACAAGTCACAACCAGTTGGCATTAACCAGCTGTGTAGCTAGATGTCTTTTTGGGATTCTTTTTTTTTTTTTGGGCTAGTAATAAATCACTCAGAGTTGCCGTGGAATGCAATCCAGTCCTCTGGAACAGCTTGGTCGTGGTGGAGGTGATTTTCTGTTTCTAGGCTGACATTCCTCATTATCTATTTTGGCTTGCCTTGCGTGCACACTGGGTTGTGGAAAAGGCTGGTTAAAAACTGAGGAGAGAGGGGGGAGAGAGAGGGCATGCAGAGAGGCCTGAATGCTCCCCAGTGCCCTCCTACCACCACCACCCTCTCTCCAGTCAAGCTCAGCATGCCTGGATTTGAAGAGGGAGGGAGGGAGGTTGGTTTCCCCTACCTTTGCCATGCTTATGAATTTTTTCTCCCCGGTCACAGAAGAGGCTTGTTACCAGACCGAGCAGACATAGCGAAGGAGAGCCATGCTGCAAAAAAAGAAGCTTTTTATTCAAGCTGAGGGGGAGAATCTGCTGTGGATTAGGCCTCTTCCACAGTCCGGTCTGGTCTTAATTTCACTCCTTTTGTGCAGTCAGACTGAAGGGGTGCTTCTGATTACTGTCCGTACCTTTGAAGGCTGACTGCAATTTGATCAATTTCAGGAGTCGATAATAATAAAATGTATTATAATAATAAAATACAGTATTCTCAGTTGCTTTGGTGCTTTTCTCAGATCAGAATGAAAATTCTCATAACTATTAGTTCAACCTCCGCAACATTTAGTCATTTGAGCAATCATAGTAGCAATTTCTCCTTCCTCTGAACAAATTTCAAATGCTTTTGGACATGTATCAGTTGCTTTCATATAATTCTCTGCTGTTTTATAACATTGTCATTTGCTTATGTTATGTCAGTCAAAATGAACAATACTTATGGATGCTGAATAGTCGTTCCCAATAAAACTAATAGTCTTCATTTCATTGCTTGAGTCATTACATACAAAATTGTTGAACTAGTTATCAAATTCTGTCAAGCAAATGTTATACCTTTTCTTTATCATAGATACTTTCCTCGCTGCATTGCAAGGTATAATATCCGTTGTGATGTAGATGAAAATACGTGGCCAGACAGACAGGAATGTCTGGATGTGCTAGAATGATTTACCTATATATGTTCATTTACAATATGTCCTGTTATATTGTTCACATTTGTGCACAGCTCTACCAAAAGGGTGTTTTTGTATGTTTGTTCTAAATAAGTGACTGAAGTGTATTTTTCTTTTGCACAATGCTGTAGAATTGCAAAGAGCATATAGAGTAAAAATGTGAAACATACGTATTCAGTGTCTTGTACTCACTTACTTTATCTTTGTTTCAAGTCTACTCACCAGAATGTGTTGCCGCTTCAATTTCCCATCCACTAAAGAACATTACAAACTTCACTGACTCACTACGTGCAGAAACTGTTCTTGTACTTTGATCCCAATAATTATTATATGGCTAAATACTGCAATGTGTAACTTTACTGTAATTTTCAAATGGCTGTACAAGTAGTGTAGAGTGCTGTCTTGAGCATTTTCAGGTAGTTCTGACCTTTTTTTGCATTGGAAAACACTGAGAGAATAAACTGTCATAATGAAAACATGACACAACCATTTGACTATCTTGTTCATAAACGATGGTGTCAAGATTTCTCATTTTGATGACACTGGCAGTTTCATTGACATGAATACTTGCTTTTGAGGAATAGACGATCCATTTTGAGCAAGTGACGTACTTTTGCAGGTTATCCACTAGGTTTTGCAGTTTGCACTAATTGATTTGAGAAATGCACCAACTGCTGTGCAAATGTTAATAGTGATGTGAGAAAAGCACCAAAGCGACTGAGAAAAACTGTAAGTAAATTGGCTGAGTTACGGAAGCAAAGAGAATGAATGAAGACTATGAAATACTACTGTAAAACTGTATCTTACCAATGTCAACTTAAAGAGCATATTCACATTTTCATATTGTTCGTGGAGATTGTACTGCATTCAGAGGCTGAGTAATAAATACAAATGGACAGATGGTTAGATAGATAGATAGATAGATAGATAGATAGATAGATAGATAGATAGATAGATAGATAGATAGATAGATAGATAGATAGATAGATAGATAGATAGATAGATAGATAGATAGATAGATAGATAGATAGATAGATAGATAGATAGATAGATAGATAGATAGATAGATAGATAGATAGATAGATAGATAGATAGATAGATAGATAGATAGATAGATAGATAGATAGATAGATAGATAGATAGATAGATAGATGGATAGATAGATGGATGGATGGATGGATGGATGGATGGATAGATATATTCATCCTCCACAAATGTAAATTGTATTAATGTGCCTTCATACGTGTCCATGTTATACAACTTGTAGTACTCATAAAATGTAAATACTGTTTTAATGAGCTTAAATGCACTTGATCAGTGTGTGATATTTGGAGTTTGTTCCCATTACCATGACAGGGATCTAAAAACAATGGAGGTCAACCAGGCTCTATAGACATCAATGGAATATATAATTCCAAAAACTGTCATTATAATGAGCTTACTTTGCAATTAATCAGTGTGCGATACTAAGCACTTAACAATTTTAATGGAGGGCACGTTGCTCTGTGTACAAGTGCTGAGTTGTAAATTACGTGGGAGTAAATTGACCTCTGCAGACTTTAATGCAATATACAACTCATCATAACTCGTAAACTGTACATGTTATCACAATGAGCTTATATACACTTGATCAGCTTGTGATACTGAGCATTCAGCAGAAATAGAAGTGAAGTTGGTACTGTATAGAGAGGCTTAATATACCTTGTATGTGTAGATGGGATTCTTTTTAAATGATAATAACAATAAATCCCCAAAATGTTATCAATTAGAAAATCCTCTTTTGAGGTGTTGGAGGGGAGACCAATCAAAGAGTACATGAGTGGTATTTGTAACATAAACAAGCTTAAGGTGAGCAAAAGGCAATACATATAAATAATAATAATAATAATAATAATAATAATAATAATAATAATAATAATAATAATAATAATAATAATAATAATAATAATAATAATAATAATAATAATAACAACAACAACAATAAGCACACAAGACAATATCAGCCTGATTGTTGCAGCATAGTTATCCCACTGATAATGGTAATCAAAGACATTTGTTGGCATACTAAACAAAAATAAACCCCTTGAATGGAAGCAGGAAGCAGTAGAGCAGGTCTGTGACTCAGCCACTTGCTCTTTAAAGTGTCTACGGTGCAATGTCCCCTTGTCGGTGTCATAAATTGGCCGAAAGCACCCTGGGCTCGGCAGGCCTGCAGGGGTGGTCCTCCCTTCCACCCAGCCTCATCCCAGGGTGGGCTAACGTCAGCCTGCATGCCCAGTGGGCTCGTCAATGTCACTTCTGCTGCTTCTATTCTGGTCGCCATGAGTGGAGAAGAAGAGTAAGTGGCTGGAGTGTTTGAGTGGGAGAAAGAAAAAAAAAAAAAAAAAACTAAGAACCTGTTGCGAGTGAAGGTATTTTTTCCAAGTACATGGTGGTCTCTGCATTCTCCAAGCAGTAAAATGCATGTTAAAAACAGGGGGGGATTTATAAGGTGACACTGCAAGAGAAGAGTGGGATTCACAAACTGATATTGTGAGGGTGTCATATATGAAAAACTCATTGAGGGTTCCTGAATATCTGGCGGGAGGAAATGGCTACTGGAAAAGTCAGATCTTCTAACTCTGATCTTCCTTCCTCAATCGAGACGTACATTTTACTACAACAATTTCCCAACTCTTTGTCTCCGTTTTAAAATGTCTTAGTCATTAATCTTCAAAACAGACCAGTCTTAACCACGGTGGTGGCCAACAAAGGAAGATTTGGGTGAATTCCCAGCAATGGGATTTTTGTAATATTAATCTGCGCTGCATTTAAGCCATTTGTCATCTGTGCTGAACAAAGGAGCAAAGCGATGCCAAGCCAAAAGTACAAATGGTTTTGTTTAAGGTCTTCCATTTTGAATCCTTCAGTTTGAACACATTTTCCAAAAAGCAGGGTATTGTGATAAATATGCCTTATGATTAATATGCAAATATCAAGTAGTGAAACTGCCAACATATTACTGTATTAACGACCGGTTCCAAATAAGGATTAACACAATTGCATGATTTGATGTGTTGCAGATTTCTTTCTACTCTGCAGACAGAGCATTCCTATGTAATGTGATAACCAAAACCCTAATGCAGGATGAATCCGCCCCTTTCTTTATATCCCATAAATAAAAAGAGATTGTGATCTATTTGTTGCTTTATATCCCTTGTTTGGTTCTGGGACATTCTTAGATCCTTTCTGTCGAGTCAAATTTGGCTTTTTTTATGCATTTTATTGCATTCCAACTTTAGCCAAATTCCTCTTGTGCTTTAATGGGTGGATGTTTCACTGAGAAAAAGCTGCTGCTGCCAGATTTGTGGCCTGTTGTGGTCCAAAAGAACAGCACCACAGGGAACCTCAGAAAAACTCACTCAAATTTCAGTTTTCTGAAATACAGTCGTGGCTAGGGGGCGAGAGCCTCTCCCCAGCCCAATATTTCAAATCAGAGATGGAGTGGTCTTCTGTTTTGAAAAGAAGGGGGGAAT
This sequence comes from Ammodytes marinus, assembly GCF_949987685.1. Taxonomy (NCBI): domain Eukaryota; kingdom Metazoa; phylum Chordata; class Actinopteri; order Uranoscopiformes; family Ammodytidae; genus Ammodytes; species Ammodytes marinus. The sequence continues at coordinate 14,988,859 of NC_137213.1, read as the reverse complement.
GGCCTCCATCAGAATAAAGTAGTAAATAACAGGGAGCCCCCATGTATCCTAGGCTGGCTGCATGTAGCTGGGTGCACGTGGTCACAGGCCGACACTTAAGTAACCTCTTGACAGGTGCTGAAGTCTTGTGTGTCTGAGGGGAAGCTTAAGAGTTTTCCTGCTTTTTTTTACAAGCCCAGCCTTGGTTTGTTCGCCCCACACATGGCAGTGTTTTACAGTGCTCGGGCAAATGGCATGACGAGACTGCACTCTATAACACTACAGTGTCCGCAAAGTACAAATTAAAGCCATTGTGTATTTCTAGAAATACATTTACAGCATCTAATTTGAAGTATAATATTGTGTTTTGTAGAGTGTTATATGATGCCAGGATGTATATTTTAAAAGAAAAAAGAAAAGAAAAAATGCATACTGAATTGAGACTTTAAAAAAACTACTTTGACATAGAAAAAAGGTTTGCTAAAGGAATATTTAAACATTTTTGAATATCCATTTATTTGCTTTCTTGCTAAGAGTTAGATGAGAAGTTTGATAATACTTTCATGTCAGTACTATATGTAGCAGAAGCTTGCTGCAGGTTAGCTTAGCTCAGCATAATGACATGGAGAATAAGCTAACTTCCGCCTGAAAATGATAAAATCCACCTACCAGCACCTATAAAGCTAACTTATTAACATGCATATCTTATTTGATTTACCTGCTGGAGAACAATTAGTGCAAAAACAAGTAGTAGTACTATGTGTGATAAGGCAATAGAACCGATTCTTGTCCGTGCGCAGTGGAAGATGCAAACCCCCAAGGTTTGATTACTTAACTCATGGTTATGACCACATTAACCTTGCTAATATATTTTCTAACCATAAAGAAAATAGAACCCTCAGGATCTCACGGTAACATTAAGGTGGTATTTTGGCTAAAGAGTTCAACTTGTGTTTTAACTGTCTCTAAAATGAAACCGTTAGCTACGTTAAACAAGTAGCCCCGGGGGGCTATCGCTAATGTTACTATAAACAACATGTTGAACTATTTCTTTAAAATGCCCTTCTTGCGTCTCCTTTAGGGTCCATTTAGTTTTCCATTTTCTTCTTTTCACAACAAACACATACACTAGAGTAATATTGAACCACAAAGTTGTTTCAGTTATAAACTGTACAACACATGTTGCAAATTCTTATGAAATTCCAGAAATTGGCAATGGCCCTATTGCCAAATCTTAACTATTCAAATACATAAGTCTTTATAGCCTATTGTACTCTCAATGTGAATAGATAGAACAAAAAGAGAACCAAAAAAAACATTGTTTAAACTGTGGATCAGAATATTAACATGTATTGCCTTTGATTGTTTGAAACCAAACCAAAGTTTACTCTGCTAGTATATACTCAGTCAGTAGCCTATATAGTGAATGATGTACGTATATGAAAGTGAAGCTTGCGGTATCATCTATACACAGCATACATTGATTAGTTCCTGCATGGGATGCACCCCCCAACTCTGCTTCTAATGTTGCTCATTGGAAATATGCTAATGAGATCCGTCACGATCGCCGATTCCCTTTGAACTTTTTATTTTGTCACGGGCTGACTGAAATCACAGAGGTAGAGAGCAGGAGGGTTTTTCAGCCACAAGCTGCACGGCCCCTCTTTCACCATCTGCCGGACCTCATTTCATTTGAATAATAAATGATAGCCTTTTTTTTCTTCTATCCCCTGCACAGAGGCGCTTCGGCTCCTCAAATGTTTTTCCAGTTCAAGGAAGAAACGGCCACCAGCCATGACGGAGGATTGTTGTTTCTCACTGTAAAGCCCTGCCCAGGGTCTACAGGCCACACCAGCCCGTAGCAAGCCAGTACACACAGAATTCACTCTGTGTTTCTAAGCCTGAAATGTATTCTTCTAAGCTTTACAGCAAACGGACGGAGCCTTCCTTTATTTTGAGTAACTGCGGATGAATAGAAAAGTCTGGGGCATCCTGTTTTTTTTTTTTTTTTTTTTAAGAACAAAAATATACAGAAAAATATTTTCATGCTGGGTTAAATCCCTCAAATGAAAAAAGGTTCAGCCAAACATGACCAGAAATAGATTTTATCAGCAGGATACGCTCATGTGGTTACATTCCTGCTGTTAATGGCCACCAGATAAGAAGAGAAGCCTATTCAATTATAGGTACATACTGATGTATAGACCAGTCATTCAGTTGTAGAAGATATAAAATGCTAGCGCCCTTGGCTGTAGGGTTGACGGTAGAGGCTTTAACTTTTTTTTTTTTTGTTGCAAGGATAAGGTCTTTGACTGTCAATTTACATAGTTCCCAGCTGGAGATGTGCTGAAGCGGATCTAATTTAAACTTTTCCAAAACCTCAAAGACACACAGCAGTGCTCTAAATAGCAATAAAGCCACTGTCCTCTGCCCTCTTGTGTAACGTGACTAACGTCCCATCGCTACACTTTATAACCCCCAGTTCACAGTGTGGAGATTTGAACATGTGGACTCACCAATGGATTCAAATCAAAGTCAATAGGCGCCTCTGTCCCCTTCAGCAGTCAGTGTGTGGATTGCAAAACTCAAATAGCAAAACGGTGTGTGATTAGCATGCACATACTTGGTTAGAATTCAATCCATAACAATTTCCTCTTCAGATGAAAAGAGAATGAGAATGCAAATGTTACCAAGATGGTGCTCCTCCCTTTGTCAACAAACAAAACAAATGATGTCTAAACCTCACAAAATAAATTTTCTTTGAAGGGAAAACGTATGAGGACTGTTAAAAGCTGTGGTATTTATTAAGAGCAAACATCTTTTTGGACACTCTGCGGGAAAGGGAATATTGAGAGAGTAAGTAAAATCTGGTCCCCTGCTGTGCTGCCTCCACCGGCTTTTTCGAATGATTGTCCTCTCCAGGTTTGGAGACAGGGAATGCCCTTGACACACACTGGGTATGAGAGGAAAAAAAGGCAAACCAGCTGAAACCCGAGGGATCAGTGGGGGCAGTCAAGCAGGTTGTTCCATTTCCCCCTCCGTTTTTTGCCAAGCTCCGCGTATAGGCTTTGACCCATGTGCCCTGGCCAGGAACAATGGGAGCCCAGCTAGAATTAATGAAACAATTATCGGCAAAAACCTTGCAAATTAACCAGGTCTCCGGATTGTACTCTGCACGACTTGCTGACAGAATATCAGTTTAAAATATACATAGATGCCATAATAGAAAAAGCACAGACTTGAATAAGACTCGGAGGGTCTCGGAGGGCTCCTGGGACACAGAGATGGGGCCCTCCCTTTCCCCCTTTCCGTTTCCCTTTTCGATCAAAACTATTAGTGGTGATAATAGCCATGCACGCATCCCAGCTGCTGCCCTTGGAGCTGCATTTCAATTAGCTTGGTATTTAAAATCTTTCATTATCATAGTTAAAGTGCGATCACTGGTCTATGTACCAAGCGAGAGCAGTCAACACTCCTGACGATAGCATAGTGTTAATCACTGGGATAAACACCAGCCCTACTGTGAAAGCATTGTCACCTTTGATCAAGTGCAGGCTAGAATGCATGAGAGAGGTAATGGCACTAACATGAAACAGCAGGGGCCGCAGCACGTTGCAGCATTTGGTAGTGTTTTGGAATCATTCCTGATCCTGAAATAGGGTTCAACGATGTAATGTGACATTGTGGTGCAGCACCTTTGGTATACCTATTAAGTGTAATTTCATGGTGTGTACAGCCTCCTTAGCTAAACTGGTGAGTGTGCCAAGTGAGCCAACATGCTGGAAATCTATTCTGCCTTACAAAAAGAGCCAGAACACAGTAACAACATACTTGGTAATGTATTTAGTAAAGACCTGAATTGGACTTTTCCTATCTTGCTTAACAATACATAAAAAACTTCAGAAGAGAGTTAAAAACCAAGCCACACATCACTAACTTCTACTTCATCAAGAGCTCTAACTATATAGCAAACGCTCACTGATGAGATACTTGAGATAAAACAGAAAATGACATTGTTTAATGTATATAATTGTATATAAGTAACTTATATTTAATTCATTATATTAAAATAGTATCAGGACAGAGATACAATTATTCATATAAGCTATTAGCAGTTGTTTCATGAAAGAACACATTTTCTTAATTTTCCGGGTATTATGTAGGTTTTATGGCAATAATTAAAATGGTTAATTGTTAAGGCTAAGAAAAAATAACATTTCTATAAGCTGTTTGCCGGCTATTCTAAAAAATTAAAGCCCTTTTTTGTTTATTGATGCTTTTATATAAAGTGCAGATCTTGAGGGAAATTTTCTGCTTTTAACACTATGCATTTTTCGTACAATATATTCTTCAATGATAGCGATGCAACCCAAAATAAACACATCTACGTGTGTTTTTCTGGGAAACGAATGCACATCAAATGTTTTATGCACAACTGGCGCTCTATCCCCTAGATATAGCAGCTGCAGCAGTGGTTACATCGACCAATAAACAAACAGAACGACATTAAGCCCTTTTGCCGTGAAGTAAAACAACTGCTCAGGTGATTGCGTTTTAAACATCGTCTCGAGGGGATCTTTTTAGTTTGGGTTTTTCATCTTCCGTTACTACTTTTGACGAATTGGAATGGGTCTGTTGCGCTGCCAGGTTCAATGTTGTTGTGTAGTACGAATGCAGATGGAATATAGAGAGAGTTGTGTGGTGCATTGGTGCACATTTGCCTGACAGTCCAGAATTATGGTAGGCAGACTGGATCCGGGCCGTGATCGCTAGGAGAGAGAGAGAGAGAGGGCCCCCGGCAAGCTGCCCTGGCTTTGTTTACAACAAAAAGCCATTGTTTGATGTGGTCGCACAGCCGGCTCCAAAGCTCCCACTCCCACAGGATGTGCTCTGGGTAAAATGCCAGACGGAGGCCACTGCTGGATGGCTTCGACCTCGTCATACTGGGGGGGACTGGGAGCAAACTCGTCCTGAGGCCTCCAGAGCCTGAGAGGAAAATGTAACAGCAACGGTTTGAAGCTGTTTGGTTTGTGTCAGTTGGAGGGGGAAATGTGTGAATAGTTTCAGGTGTCCAGGTTTTTTAACAAGAGAAAGTAGGCAAGAATATCAGCTGCGAAGGACATAAAACTATTTAAACTAATAGTTTGCGTATCTTTGAGAGTTTTGAGTATTCTTAATTATCTTTTCAATTCAAGGGCCTTTATGTTCGTCCATCTGAACTGCAATCCCAGGGTTATTCATTTTCACACACACCACATAGCTTCTATTCACACAGTCCTCATTCTCTAGAAACATAAAGAATTTCAATTTTCTTATTTCACTCACTGGAAGATTTCTCTTTCAGTCACACAAAGCCAAATCATCATTATAATCAATGCCACAAGCTACCAGTTTACAGAATACCGCAAACCCAGAGAGCCCTCATTGTGTTTATGCTACAACCATTCAGTCAAGACAAATGCAGGCTATGTAAAAAACAAGATATGCTGGCAATGGAGAGAGCGAGCATACCCAAAGCTTTATTGATCTTTTATCAGACACAGTGTCTTCAAAGGGGTGTAAGGCTGAACGCCTGGCTGAAAGTCGTAATAACAAATGGTGATAAAATGGTTGCCGAAATGAACAGCAGTGTGTAATTTTTCAGTGTATTATTTTTATTTTCATACTAGTTTGTATTGTCTTTTAAATGCAATTTCTTTCCATTTTTAACACTTTGTCTGCCTGTTTTTACTCTTTGTTTAATTACCTCTTAAATGCAATCTCAATATTTTCTTATGTCTTCAATTTTCAAGTATTTTTATGCCCCTTTAAAGCATTTGGAATTGCCTTGGGTCTGAGCTGTGCTATATACTGTAAATACACTTGCCTTGCCTTGCCTATACCATCTAAAGTAAGTTTTTCTTTTTTAATTGCCGTAGTAGCACACAAAGAAGGAGTAGCAAGGGAGCGGGCTAGTTATTCCGTCCACGCAGTAAAAGCCATGTCCAGCTCAAAGCTCTGTAAATGGCTTCCAGCTATTCTTTGTTGGTGTATGTTTTGGTTGGAAATCCTTCAAGAAGCTCTTCAAATTGCTTGATGTTTGTGTATATTTTTATCAGTGGAGGGGAAAAAAGGGAGGTTTAGCTGCATCAATATGGACGGAAAGGTAAAGGAAGGAGAGTCTCCTGACACGCCAATCAGGATCTGACGTGGCGCACAAGCCACAAAGGTAGACTGTAACAGTAGCCGGTATATGGTGATAATCTGTGCCTGAAGCAAGACTGGGCAAGCAAAGAAACATGTGGTGGTGAGCCAAGCTCAAATCCCCTCTGACCTTGCCCTTTTTCCTACAGCCAGCATGAGATGAAAGGAAGTGTTGATGCCTCTACTGCCCCCCAGAGGAGCTGGCTTCACAGGCAGGAAGGGGAAGCATCTTCAAGGGTAGTAATCTTCAAATATATCACTTAAAGCATGTGTGCGTAAACATAAAATCCACTTTGGCTTGATGAGTTCTGAGTTAATATCTTTGGGTTATTAAATGGAGACTTCAGGGGTTGGACAATATGATTTATTTTTCTTGGACAAAAACAAGGGGATGTAGACAGGTTCAACATACTGGTAAGTCCCAACTGTTTCTTATGAGATCTGTTCCTTTAATTTTTCATGTCGTGGAAATACACAGCAAGCACTAAAGCCCAGAAAAAATGCGATCTGTACAGTCCTTGAGGAATTCGAAGACATAGTCCTAAGTGAACTGTAAAGGAATTAAATATGCTCTCTGCCCTTCCTCTCAAGACTTGATGGTTCTGGCAGAGTTGTGATGATAGAGGAAATAAAAATCACTGACACAGAGGCCGTCTAAGTATGGCAGTCCCTTTCCTTTTTTTTCTTCCTTTTTTTTCATCCCACAATGCACAAGTTTGTCAAGATAGTTTATGGCCAGCTGTTTCATCTTTCAGCAGTCATGGCTGGAATTAATAGACCCTTAAACACAGGCAGCTGTGAATTTTCTATACTGTGGCTTGTGGCATCAGGAATAACAGTTGTTATTATGGTATGATGAAACATCCCTCTATGGTACGGAATGGCTGCATTGTTTCATCTCAGTGAGAAGGCGGCAGCAGACGGACAGCACGATATGAAAACTCAATCGAATAATCCGATTGTTCTGGGGGGTGGCTTTGATGGAAGCTAGTGATCTCGCATTTTGTTTTGTGCAGTTATTAAACAAAATATATCATATAAATATGAGGCCACGCCGATATCAGATGGCTTTTTGAGTGGGCGCCTTTAGAAAAAGAAAATGTGATTAATAAAAAATGGAAGCAATGTGTGAAGTTGCATTGCAAACACAAGGGTTTCATTTTCACAACCAAGCGGGTCACATGTAAATGATTGATTTGTCTTTTGTATATTGACTTTACACACACACACACACACACACACACACACACACACACACACACACACACACACACACACACACACACACACACACACACACACACACACAAACACACACGCAGAGATAGACAGAGAGACAGACAGACAGACAGACAGACAGACAGACAGACAGATAGATATATAGATACAGTAGATAGATAGATAGATAGATAGATAGATAGATAGATAGATAGATAGATAGATAGATAGATAGATAGATAGATAGATAGATAGATAGATAGATAGATAGATAGATAGATAGATAGATAGATAGATAGATAGATAGATAGATAGATAGATAGATAGATAGATAGATAGATAGATAGATAGATAGATAGATAGATAGATAGATAGATAGATAGATAGATAGATAGATAGATAGATAGATAGATAGATAGATAGATAGATAGATAGATAGATAGATAGATAGAAAAAGCTAGATGATATTGGATTTCTTTCTTCAAGTGATACGCAGCAATGTTTACACTTCTTCCTGCACCATGAGGAGCCAGGCTAAATCCATACGCTGAATATAAATCAGATTGTTCCTGCAGAGCTCTGTAGTCTCTCTATGTGAACCTCCCCTCTCAGCGGCGGCAGACTCTCCACACTGCAGGACCAGAACTCAGGGACTCTGAACTGTGAGTGACCCAGGCATTGCAGTGAGCGTCTCCTGCTGTATCTGCGCCATATGTGTGTGTGTGTGTGTGTGTGTGTGTGTTGCACTGAGGGCTAGTTGTAAGCATCACCAGGAACCCTGCTCTGCCCCATGCTGTCATGACAGCTGCTTCTGAATCTGTCGTGAAAACAGCACCCAGCATCGCAAGCTCTTCGCCCTCTTGATCGATACATTATCGGATGCTGCACAGATATGAGCACAGCCCAGTGTGAGCACAGCCCAGCTTCAGCCAACACCTGCTGCTGCACAACCACCAGTCCGCTGCATCACTGATCTTCTTTTTTCTTCTTTTTTTACCCCAAATTAAACTCAATCATTACTGCAAAAGATTCAGAAAATACACATATTTCACACTTTATATTTTGGGGGATTCAGGCCTAAATACAACACAAGCACACACGCACGCACGCACGCACGCACGCACGCACGCACACACACACACACACACACACACACACACACACACACACACACACACACACACACACACACAAACAACATGTCATTTGACAAATAGTTGTCAAGGGCTATGCAGGCATGTTAAGACATTGCCTCTTCCAGTCAGTTTCTTGTTCTCGCTCATGTTTCAGGTTAATGGTCCACTTTGGTCCAATTCCAGTCAAAAACATTTCCCTCAACTCAGCAGGCAGGTTATTTTTCCATTGTAAAAACAAAAAAAAAACAATAACTCTTTCCCTGAAAGTTGAGCGTACTCAGAGGAAATCCAGGTTATGTGTTGTGCTGACCTGCATGTCAGGCAAGTTGATCGGATGACTTAACCGCTTTCGCGAGGGCGGAATCAAAAAGGACGAAAAAAACAAATTTAGACGTACTACACTCCGAGCGACCCCATTGTAGCTGGGAGAACCATGAATCCAGCTTTTTGTTTGTAATAAGTTTGTATTTGCCAGGTATCTATCTCTATTTACTATAGCCTCATCTGTGTTCCTTACATACATCACAGCACATGTATTTGTATTGCCTTATCTCCTAGTGTCTCGAATGTATACTGTCGTGGAAACTGAAATATCAGTTTGTCTAGCTAAGATGAGAGTTAGCAATTAAAAGCAGGTGACATAATATTCAAGTTTCAGTAAGATATTTGATTGCTTACAACCATCATAACAACCTTGCTTTGTCTTACACACTCTAAGGTCAGAACGTATTGACAATTATAATAAGTGTATTCAGTTCACAAAGAAATCTATGGCCATATTATAAACCACATGATTCTTATATTAATTTCCATTAAAATACATCATCACTACATTTATGTTTTATTTCATTTACATTACATTTCTTATTCATATTGTTGCCCTCCGGGTCACCACAGAGCCTATATAACAGCCTGCTGTTGATCTGGAGTGTTCTGAAGAATACGTTTCTTCCAACATTTAGAAATGAATACATAAAGATTTCTTTAAGCGTCCTTGGGTTTGAGAAAGGCGCTATATAACTGAAATAAATTATTATTGTGACTATCATTAAGTTACCTGTGAACATAAGAAGGTTTTATTACATATTTTGACAACAACACCGACAATAAGCCACATTCTACATTAATTAAGAATACTCAAATACATACATTAGCATTAATATTTTTTATTTTTTCATCTACAGCTTTCTTTTTGAGTTCCAAATTAGAGCTTGTCTAAAAGGAGGTAGCCACAGGTGTCACTGAACAACAATGGAGGCTATTTTGTTCAGCTGATTCTTCTGAGGCATTGTTGCGCTTGTCCGAACAGCTCATTTCTAGCCCAATGTGTGTTTCATCCGTCATGGGAGAATTTGACAGCATCAATGCTTTTAAACTGCGATTAGAATAATTACATAGGACTGCTTTCCAGCTGAGACTGAGGACAACTTTGACTGCGGCACCGGAATTTCAATCAGCCTCAATACACAGGATCCAACCTCCCTCTCTGTGAAAACCATAGGTGAGTCAGAACCTTCGGGGAAAATAGTCGCTTTCAAAATATATTTATTTTTACTTTCTGAAGTTAAGCATTACTCTGTAACAACAACATAAAAAAGAATTGATTATACACCAATCTCAGTGGAAATGCATCTATGTATATCAAAGCCAGAGATTATATGGGGGAAAGAGCCCTGTCTGATTGCAAGAGCAGCCGGTGAGAAGATGAAAGAATAGTTTACCATGCGTTGTCTACCTGTGCTCTCGACGAAGCAAAACCTGTGCTATAGGTGTGAGTGGATTGCCTTCACCTTCAAGTGCCATAGGCATCCATGGAGTCAGATAGAAGTTGTGGCATCTTTCAGGAAGCAACACATCTTGTCTTAAAGCTGGGGTGGAGGATTTGGGGAGAAAATGGCAGTTGGGATAGAGATTCGAATCCAAATACCTCAACCGCTCCACTTGTTCTCTTTGGTCCCTCCCTGACACGCCGGCTCTACACCAACAAAGTTGTGCCAAAGTGAATGGACAGTCCCAACAGCCAATAAGAACAGAAAATCGGAGCCTCGCTCTGATTAGTCAAAGTGTACAGCTCATGTTAACTTTGACCAATCAGAAATCACATACCGCAGCTTTAACTCCCCCTGGGCTGCAAAACGACAATCATGTCGGCCATTTTGACAAGGTCTCTCTTGGACTAAACCAAACTTTGTTTCCTTTCCTTCGTCTTATTTCTGTAAAAGACTGTTGACAATATTCATGCTTCAGGTGTTACAGAAGCCGGGTAGTTTTTTGGTCTTTCAGGGGATTTTTCTTTTATCTTTTCAGTTTTTACTTCCGATTGATGGTTGGGTGTTATTTGTGTCGAAATCGCACTGTGCTGTATCTCCAACTGTTATTGTTCCTATTAGTTACTGCTCTTTTAAACCCAATTGTATTTGTCCTGTTCAAATCTAAGAAACAGCCTTTGTTGTTTTTAACTTATTTGACAGTTTTTTTTTGATAGTGTAGATATTCATTTGTCAACACCGTTCTTGCACTTCTATTTCAAATATTAACTTTGTAAACCTTATGAAGGAGTCATCAATTTGCAATTTCACCCCGTGAGATTCTGTTGTTATACTTTTGAACTCATTCATGGAAACAGTTCAAATGAATGGATTATTATAAATTTGATGCATTTCTGTATAATTTTACTTCTTTAATACGTAGTACGGTGTCCTTTACTACATGTAACCATGCACATCATACCAACAACAGCAAAAACAATAATTTTAATAAAGATAATAATAATAATCTAGGAAAAACAGCTCTGCCATAAGCGTATCAGAATAGGACAGATATCCGAATCCAGGTAATGTAATCGGATCGGAACTGAAAAAGTGGATCTCTAGTCAATACTGTTGGAATGTGTCTGTTTTGGGGCAGTACAGTTATTTTTTTCTATGGGGCAAAAGCTTGTTGAATACCCAGTTACTGTTTCAACATGCCAATCTCCCCCCTGTGGTCAAAGCCAGGTCTATAGAAAATGACTTTCTGAGTTTACTGTGGAAGAACTTGACTGGCCTGCACAGAGCCCTGACCTCAACCCCTTTCAACACCGTTGGGATGAATTGAAACGCCGACTGTGAGCCAGGCCGCATTGTCCGACAGTGTCTGACCTCAATAATGCTCTTGTGGCCGAATGAAAGCAAATCTCTCCAGGCAGCATTCGAAAATCTTGCGGAAAGCCTTTCCCAGAAGAGGCTGATACAACAACAGATCAATGCCCATGGTTTTGGAATAAAAATGGTTTAACATTTTACATTGCACATGTGTGATGATAACGTGTCCACACACTTTTGGCCATGTAGTCGTAGTTAGACAGATAGATTACATTCCTCTTCATCATTTTTGACCCATTCCGACTGGTCAGCATCATATATTAGGAAAAAACAAAGCAGTGCTTCGCAAAAACACCAGATGTGGTGTCAAAAAGAGGAGAAGTGATCTCATCTAAACAACCGGGTTCTGTGCCGAGAGCGCAGAGGTTTTGGAACATGATGTACGGTGAATTGTTTAGAAACGGAAAGGGAACAGAGGTATTGATTTGAGAGGTATGCGTTGAACAAGTCAATAGAATACAACTGTTTTGTTGTGCCATCGACACACAGAATAACATCAGTCATAGAGGAAGATGGCAGTATAGTTGGTGTGCCAGGCATCGGTGGTGAAGAGAGGTTCTCACACAGCATACAAAGGCAAAGCTGTTAGTGTTCATTGGCCCGGCAGCGCTGCAGAGGCATGAGGATAAGCCTTAAGCCAGAGCACAGCAGATAGCCAGGGGTGAGGTGAAAGCTCAGACAATACAGTTAGGCTCTGAGGCAAGCATCCTGCTGCAATGGCAGACTACACCAGATAATGTGTCGCACAGAGGAGTGTGTCGGGGTGTCGCAAACAACAAGACCCTTATTCACACTGTCAGGGGAAGCTTCACAGACAGAATGAGAAACTACAGAGGGAAGAGCGTTGAGGTGGAAAGAGAAAAAGCAGAGCGAGGAATGAAAATCTGTTGAGCGGGATCTTAAGAATAGGTTAGTAAAGGTGTGATGCTGCTGCCGGCACAAGAGAATAGATCTAGGTTTTTTCTTTGCTGGCTTTCCCCCTGTTGGAACTGAAAGGGCCGGCCGGATAATATAATTGGTTCCAGGAGCGGTGAATGATGCAGGGAGGGACTTAAATGTACCCCGAGAAACCTGACAGTACATGCTGAAGAGAGAAAAGAAAAAAGGAAAACAAAATAAATGCAAGTTGACAGGCAAAATGGGGGACAGTTAGGCTTAGTGTTTTACCATGACAAAGAGAAAAGAGTGCAGTGTCTACTCCCTGCATGGAGGGTGAAGAGGTTTAAGGACAGAGCAGCAGGAGAGGAGGAAGTGGCACACTGTGTGTGTGCCTGCGGGTGTGTGTGTGTGTGTGTGCGCGGGTGTGCTCTCTGTCGCTCGCTCCGTCTCCTTGTCATGTGTATGTATGTAATCATAGCTCTTGCAAGGCGTAGCACTTTGTCTGCTCTGATATTAATACTCTCGGCAAGTAGAACATAACAAGGAAGGCTTGCGGAGGATTTTCTCGACTCCTAACGACAGGAATGATTAAGTATGTTTGTTATATGCTCACACAGGGCCTAAAGTGGTGTTACAGATTGAATCAGCTGCAATGGAGACAACTATCTAAGACTGATAACTCCTGAGGGGCCCTTCAGGCATGCAGGAGACTGATTACTCCTCTGCAGGGCAAAGAAGTGACATCATCCCTGGCTGGAAGCTGTTAGGAAGAGAGCTAGCAGAAAGAGCACGCTTCATAAACCATCTTTGCATGTCTCCCACAAAACTCCTAGCGGTAGTGTTAGCATTAGCAACGGAGGCTGGTTGGTTCATGTATCCTTTTTTTCCAGCAGTTGACTGTGCCGCTTTACATCAGTCGACCACATCAAACAGCAGAGGAGAAGGTTAATCTTTCCCCCCATGGTAATGCCCAGAGCTTTCGACAGAGATGCAACTTTTCAGTCTGCGAGCAATCCCCGGTGCCAGATCCAATGACATGGGCAGCTGAAGCCCTCTTTTGCCTAATTTTGGCTAAATCCTAATCTGTTTAAAGCAAAGATTTTCATTCCAAAATTAGTTTTCCCCCGTTATTATCTGTTGCACAGTAAACTAATAAAAGGCCAAGAGGATGCAGTTTGTTGTGTTTGTCAGGATGTTGAGGCTTTAAACTTAATATTTTATTTTTTGTATTCAGGTTGTAGCCGAAATGTAATTTTATATTAAAAAAAAAATTCAAGTGGAAAAGTAAAAGCTTAATTTAAAAAGTATTTTCAGTTACACGTCATCATTTCATTAAATATCTTTCGGACAAGGAAGATATGCAGCTGCTGAAACTGACAAAATGCCCTAAAAGCTTATGAGACAATTTGAAAAATATCCCCATTGAAGAACATTGCTTTGAAGGTCAAAGACACCAAGCTTCTATCCTTGTAACACACTCTTCATCTACAAGTGTGTATCTCTTTTTCTCATGATACCTAGGGGGCAAAACCCCTTTTTTTTTTGGAAAAACAGACATGGAGTGTTGTAAAAGGTTGTTCACCAAAAATGCTATCCAGGACCTTCCAGGATCCCAACCTGGGTGGACAACCTGGTCAACTAGCTGCTAGAAAGCTACAGGGGGCCGACATAGAGCAAATCAGAACCACTGTTTAAGTGAATGGGGATGGGCTAATAGGGAATTTTTTAAACTTATAGATATCATTATGAAACTTTGCAAGTTGATTACTGACATTAAAACAAAAACTTTTTGTATTACAATATTTTCCAAAAAGTTTGAATGAATATGAAAAATCATCAATATCTTACTAATGATGCGTACATTTGCATATCTGCCAAAATCTAGATGTTGGACAAAAGCAGAGTCAATTTGTTTTTAAATGTTTAAAACAAAACAAGTGTCCAACTGCCTGAAGCTTTTCCTAATCACAGTTCAAATTTGATCAATAACCCATAGAAAATGAATTTTTTACACTGTTTTTTCCAAGGGAATGTCTAGCCTTTTCCTAAAATACCAGCTGGAGACTCCAAAAGGACACTTTTGGTCCATAGCACATGAAATGTAACTGTGTAAAAAATTTATTTTCTATGGGTTATTGATCAAATTTGAACTGTGATTAGGAAAGGCTTCAGGCAGTTGGACAATTGTTTGGTTTTCAAAATGTAAAAACAAATTGACTTTGTTTTCTTCCAACATCTAGATTTTGGGGCTTTGCAGATATGCAAATGTACGCATCATTAGTAAGATATTGATGATTTTTCATATGTATTTAAACATTTTCGAAAATACTGTGATACAAAAAGTTTTTGTTATAATGTCAGTAATCAACTGGCAAAGTTTCATAATGATATCTATAAGTTCAAAAAATTCCCCATTAGCCCATCCCCATTCACCCCCATTCACTTAAACAGTGGTTCTGATTTGCTATGTCGGCCCGCTGTAGCTTTCCAGCAGCTTGTTGACAAGGTTGTCCACCCAGGTTGTGATCGTGGAAGGTCCTAGATGTCATTTTTGGTGAACAACCTTTTACAACGCTCCATGTCCATAAAATCACTTTGCCCCCTGGGTATGATAGTAAAAATAGAAATATTAAACTTGTTAGATTTTGCTTGCTGACTAAAATGCTTCAGTCACTGTAACAGAAAATCTGTGATCAGCACAGTATATATGGATGACAAACACTACATCCACTGACTGGTGAAGTAAGCTTTAGCTAGCTTGGAAGCTATAAAAGGCTGGTGCTCAAATCGTGTTCAGTGTTTTCAATTTAGCTAGCTACTGCCACTAGCTCCTCTGATACACACACACACACACACACAACCACACACATACACTCTCTCTCTCTCTCTCTCTCTCTCTCTCTCTCTCTCTCTCTCTCTTTGGACCAATCACTGCTCTCAACATAAATGTTCACGCCCATCTCATTAACATACATGCTTTGGGAAAATTGGGGAATGTGGCGAGGAAAAAGATGTTGGTGGTAAAGGAAGAAAAGCTAAACACATCGTTTTGAATGTGGGTTAAGCCAAAAGTAAAAAGCTTATATTTTAGTTTTACGTTAAAAATATTATATGGTGCTGTGCTGTATTCATTTATATTTTTGAGCTGTCAAAAACCATTTGGTCCTTTTGTTGGTGCGCAACAGAAGGCTCTTGGAGATTGCCAAATGAAATCCAAATTCACAAATATGTACTTGATAATAGCAGAGTGGTTACTTGTCCCTGGGATATCTATTATGCCTATAGCTATTAAGCAATGTGGTGCATTCTGGATTGCCTGCTCTCCTCAACAATCTGTTCGAGCCTTGTTGACCTTCATCAAAATATTTAGTTTTTCAAATCAAAATTGCACGGTTATCCCCGGCTGTGACACAAACACAAGGGTAATTCGTTTGGGAAATTCTGGACCCAATTATCTGATTAGGATTTGTGTATTCTTGTCCGACTTTACCGAGTGCGCCTTATAGTTACATCCACCAACATATTATTTAATTTTCTCTCCTTGGCACAAACCTTTTCTCTGGTATTTTCTATTTTTATTTTTTTTATACTTGTTTTGATTTTCTTTCCCGCACTGGGAATAAGAATAAGCAGCAGGTCCTTCTGCACAGTGTTGGCCCAGGCAGGCAGGTTGTGTTTGCCTAACCTCTTGTTATTTTTAAGCACCCACACTGAGTGACAAAATTCTCTCTTCAACTCTTGAAATCCACAGGAAGTTATCCACAGAAAGGGAGTAGGAACAGCAGTTGCACAAATCCACAGTTTTGACAACAACACTGCCCAGTTTAACTTTTTCGATATTGACCTATCAGTATGATTTTAATTTCATACAATAAACTGAGCACCTGGGGCTGTTTCTACACTGATTATACAGTGAAGGGCCAAGAGTAACCAGACACCTATTATAGGAATTATAGTACTGTGAAAAAGACATGTGGTGACAACATGGATTTTTACATAGTCTATGCACTCACAACTGATAAATAGACCACCACAGTTGTGTTAACAAGAGAGCCTGACACTAATATCAGTCAATTGGACAGTGTTGTTGTGTTACACTGATTATGTTCCAGCTCCTTGTGGCCGAACCTTGACTTGCTAAACGATGTTGGGTGGCGTGGTGCACATTGCTGTCGAGAATCCCAACACGGTCCACAGCGCTGACAGTTGTTTTTGTAAGTGACAAAACCCAAACACAGGATAATGGGGGGGGACAAACCAGGGAGTGTGAACTGACAAATGCGTTGTGTCGTTTTTCTGCACGGCGCGTAACACGGCAGTGGCACAATGCAGTGTGAATTATACAGCAGCAGAGACACTCAGGAACGTAAGCAGGGCAGGGATTATGGTGCCGAGCCCTGCATGGCTTCCCTGAAACATGAGTGTCAAAAGATATTTCAGTCACAATTATTGTGTTTTTTGTTACCACTGTTAAAAACTCACAAACAAACAAAATTGTTATTAGCTCGCTAGCTTCATGAAAAAGAATGATGGACATTATCCTACACTTTTGTGGAAAAATAATATTTTTGTGGATAATAGGTTATCGTAGAAGTCAGGACTTGGAAAAAATAAGAGGAATATTGACAAATACGAATATTGCTATACTGTATTTCTGAAATCGACCTCCATAATATGACATATTTATGGAACAGCTATTTTTACTAGACTTAATATTTGAATTTAAATAAAAATTTTAGATTTGGGTTAATAGGCAGTTGTGGATTTTACCTGATAACAAATGTCATAAATTACAAAACAGCCTTTAAAAGAAAGATGATTATATTGGAACTGTTGTATCATAATATCACTAATATCTGTCCTCTTAGAATGACACAAATCAATTAAACAAACTGCAAAATTATCATAACTTTGACTTAATAATGAAATAAAATGTAACATTCTAACCTACACAAAGTTAGGACATACTAACTTGATTTAAACCGCATTAGATGGGTGTAACCAATTCATTTAGTGTTTATTAACACAATTATTTACATAAGCTGGAGTGCAGTGTGATGGAGCAATTGTGTTAAAAACTTCAATCATAAACTCGTAATATTAAAGTTTATTTTTATTTTTTTATTTTAAATCCATTATATAGTATATGGTTAAAACTCATTAATTTCTATGTCTTGAAATTTAATTGTGTTTTTGTTATCTGAATGTAGATATACAATTAGTCACTGTTCTGAATAACACATTTCCAGATGTCTATCCCAATTTTTTGTTAAATTGAAGCGCGACCGCTATTAATACCACACAACCATGTTTTTATGGACCGAGTAACGCAATTGAAGCTGCAGTAGATGTTGAACTGAAGCAGTCTGTCAAAAGGGCAAAACAAAAGGTTATTTTCTCTATATTTGGAAGGTTTTATTTATACTAGAAATCTTAACAAGAAAACAAAAGAAGTCGGCACACACACAAAGAAAATAATAATAAAATTAACCAACTTCTCATCTTTCTTTTTTTTTCTCGTCATGCAAAGGTTAACCTTCATCTTTGGCTAAAAGGAGGTTATAACAGAAAATAAGAGAGACACAATTAGATTTTGAAAACAAGATTGAAAATTAAAAAACTTAAAAATGTTGACATTGATGGTAGAAAAAAACAAAGTGTGTCATTCTTTTGGCTACCGTGTCAGTTTGCATTAGGTGTGATCTGTGCTCGGTGCGTAACTTTGAACGCAGGCAGAGAAAGCAGCTCGTAACCCTGAGCGACAGGGAGCTGTAGTCTCACTCTAGCCTGTATGAAGGAAGGGTAAAAAAATCTCAGATCTCACTTGTGAAAGCTTTTCCTAAATTTAGGTCTGGCGGCCATTCCTTCACCCTGTCATCGATTAGAAAGAGTCGAGCACTTCCAACCCTCTGACAGACACCTGAATGTGGAAACGCTTCTTGGTGCCATTTCGTCCTTAACTGCAATTTGAGACAGGGCAGAGTAACAGAATTCACTCGCTTTGCCAACTTTGTTCCGTCACTTTCTCGGGCCACGTGACAACCTTGTAATAATAACCATAAGTGTAGTAGCAATGGTAATATGTCTAAAACACTAATTATGGCTTAACACCGCACCCGCTACTTATTGAGTAATATTTCTTTTACACTTACACCTATAGCAGTGTTAAATTGAAGCATCATGACTGTACATTTTCATCCATGCAGAGGAATGAATGATTTTTATTTCCCTCCTGAGAAGAAAAGGCTCTTTCTCTGTATGTTGGCTCTCTCTGTATTGTTGCCAGTGAATGGGATTTCCATGGAGTCCAAGGTTTCTTGTATTTGATTCCTGGGCATTGTGCCAAACGCAGGAATACAGGAGGTGATAAAATGAATTAAATGCACACGTCACGTCAGAGACCTTTAGTCCATGTACACAAAAGAGTGAATGTGTTTGCTCATGTACAGCTTATTGTAAAAACATACACTGCGGCTGCTGCAAAGAGACGCCAGTGAAAATGTTTTAATTCACACTGTTTATTTACAGTATTATCTATCCCCTATATCAGAGAAGCCTGAATATACAGTATATGCCTTTTATAATTTCGCGCATTACTGCACTTCAGAAATGATATTTACTCGTTATGTAAAAAACGTATACCAAATAATAAGAGATAAATTGGGCATATTTTAGTGCAGCCATTTGGGTCTTGGGTGAATACAGTTCTCTCTCTCTCTCTCTCTCTCTCTCTCTCTCTCTCTCTTTTTAAATGAAAGCAGCTTTTTCTTTTGTCAATTTATACATGATGTCTTCAGCGAGTCTTCGCACAAGTCATCAATCTAGACTGTATGTTTATGAATTACAACACTGACTAGTCCAGTCAAGGTGAGAACAAAAAAGAAGCTCCACTTATACATAACTTAGGTGCCTAATTTCAGCTAATTTCATACAAGTAAAAAAGAAAAGAGTGAGAGTGATAAATATTTAATGTGTTTACAATCTACATTTCCTATCATACCTGAATTATTAATTAAATGCTTTAGGATTTATGAGTTAACACAAATTGGATGGACCATTAAACAACAACTTGCTTTGCTTTAACGTTTGGTTCCATGGAGTATCGGCACAGATCGACACTGTTTTTGCTAATTCGACAGCAAGATGCCAGACAAAGGGCAGAAGTGGAGATCCCGCTTGGCAGCAAATTCTCCATTCCTGCTTGTATTATAGACAAATTAGATATGCCGCAGGCCAACTTTTTCCCCCTATGGAAATAACCTGCATAGAGTAATTTAGGAAACATGCAGTGGACGGCATAACTGCCTCCGCCTTCTCCCATAATCCCTCCTGCTGACGATTTTCAGCACAGGCTGAGCAAAATCAAGCTACTCCTACACGACGGCAATGAGGTTTCTATTCAGAGCCACTGTGGCTGTGTTCATTGTTTAACGTTAGGTTTTCCTTTTAATCTGCAGAAGAACACATTATAGCAGCTCGGTTGTACTAGGGCTGGCTCTGTACATTATACTTGATTTTCGAGTGAGTCCAATGATAGTAGTCTTGTCAAGAGATATATTTCCTCTCATATTAACTATAATTTCTCCCCCTGTCACTTTTCTAAAAAAAGAGGTAGTTCTTGATTTAAAGAAAAGTAGTGAATATAAGGAATAGATATCGCACTAAGCAGACCTCATTGTTTTGTGGTAGATAAATCCAGCAGGGCGGGTGATCACGCTAATAACTATTTCAAGTCCCGATAAAGCCCAAACATCTGATATGACTTAACGTGCTGATAGAGACTTGGCGAAAGAGCCTTTGCCACAAAATCCCCCACAGACGCACATAATCACCTTTCCCTCGTTTTATTTATTTATGTCTTATTAATGTTTGCGGATGGCACAAATGCCAAATCACTCACTCTGCAGGCAGTGATTTACAGTATGTAAATAGGGCGAGGGGGAGAGCTATTTTTTCGCTGCTCTGCCAACGATCTCATCAATCAAACCCTTTATTACCTGGATTTGATAATAGGGCAAATGTGGGAATAGTTTCAGTTTTGCTGGCATCTTCCCATCTCACTTGGCTACTCAGTCTGCTCTTCTTTAAGCAAATGAACATGTGTTCCACTCAGTTTACTAATTACTGCCATTGCGAAATTTGGGCTGAGGTAACCTTCAGTCTAACACTCTTTTTTTCATCTTCCTTTTTTTTTGCTGGAAAGTATTTCAAAACACTAGATTGCAAGTAAATCCTTTGCACATGGTGGTGAGCAACACGGGGCAGCGATTTACAGCGGCACAAAGTCTTCTTTGATAAGGACATTTCTTAGATCACGGGATATTCATTAAGGTCATTGAATTCCCTTTTTAAATATTTTCTGGACGCTCTGGGAGCCCATCTGCTGCCAAGGTGTTTGGCCGCATTTACCTACAGTTTAGAGTGAAGTGTAAGAGGTTTTTGGTTTTCATTCAGCTTCAGCGTACGTGAGATTGAGAAGTGTGCATTTACCAGCAAAATAAGTGCTTTTTTAGTCCTTGTCAGTAATGCTCTGAATGCAATGATAAACTGTGGATGACCTTCATTCCTTCAAGTATGTATTTTATTTTATTAACGTAGGAGAACATCTGCCACAAACATGGACCTCCACCACCAGCCAATCGAAATGCTGCTCCTTTGTCTCGTAAATATATATGAATCCATTGTAAACAGGCCCTTTTGCATGAGCCACAGGTATCCTGCTACAGGGAACACTTGCCTTGGTGGGAGGTTGCATACATATTATGAGCCCTAATCCTCTTATTTCCTTTCTCCTTTTAGAAATTTGTGATTCCTCTCGACCTCATCAGAGGAGGTAGTATTTCTATGCTATACATGTCGTCTGGCAGCTGCTGCAAGCTCTCACTTGGTTTTGTGGGGGGCTCCGTGAACCTCAAGGCCCAGAGAGGAACACAAATAACACATGCTGCCGAGAATATAGAATGTCTCTTTCCATGTGGTGCTGCTCTTCTACACTATAGGTTGAATCGCGAAAAAAAAAAGTATCGGGCTGACGGAGAGCGCTTTGAAGGTTTTTAGTCATAGTCAAATGTGCTGGTTTTCTTCTCCTGCGCCTCGTCAAGGTTTTTCTCCCCCCATAGCGTGTGGATGGTGGATGCCGGGAGAGTGGATCTGCTGCTACAAAGAGAATTGCAGATCACGTTCAGCTTGACAGTAGATGAATACAGCCCATGCACAAAGAGCCTAAACAGCGTTGCCTCACTGAACCTCAACCATAAGGAGGGAGCACATTTTATTTAGCATCCATCCAACATGCTGAGGAGAGAAATCCTGCTTGTACATCACAAAACTATTTTGCAAATTCCCTATTTGTATTCTTGGCGTTCCACGCTTGTCGGTTGCATTACAGGGGCACATCCTGGTTACGCACAAATAATCAGGAACAGGTTATGAGGCGATTATGAGATACATTACACTACATTACACTACATTACACATACATTACAACACTCCAGAGAGAGAGAATGGTTTCTACATATAGTGTATCAGAGGCACATGGCTGCACTTTCTCAGTACAAAGCAGGGAGACAACAACGAGGGTGCTGCTGGGATTGTAGTGTCTCACAAACAGGCGTCCTGCCTGCGTTATTTGAGCAATGGGTGGACAACCTGCAACACTGATGTCAGCAATAGTTCTAACTGAAGGCAAGAACAGCAGCTCATTAAAGGCAGAAGATTGAGGGAGGCTTGCAGGAATCTATAGGAAGAGGACAGGTTCACCACAAACAAGGCAAATAACAGCATGGCACAGCAGTCAGGTAGAAGAGTTGCATCATGTTGGAGTCGGAGACATTTCTTTTTTGCCCAAACACAGCTGTGTCAGGTTCTGTGACTAAGATGACATTCAGATGGCAACAAAAATAAATAGAAATCTGCCACATCATGTTTGTTTACATGGAAAGAGAAATGTAGGCTGGCTGGCCTGCTTTCTCTCCCTTATCCAACCAACCAACCGGAAAAAAATCTACAATATTAAGCTTTAATTTTATAAGATCATATTTTTATAATTCTCTTAAATCTAAGCATAAAGTTATTGGGTTTACACATGATATTCAGATGTGTCCTTGAATGATTCCAGGCTAAAACTACAGTCAATGAAAAGTAATAAGTCCGTAATAAGACGGGAAATTATAGCTGTGATTAGCCCATTAGCTCGGCGCAGTTCTAACACTCTCACTTTCTCCAACGAGGTGCAGGCTGCATTAACACTGAGCAGATGTTCCCTTTAGTTCAAACCCCCATGTGTCTTTGTGAAGTCTTTCTGAATGAAAGGTGGCAATCTAACAGCCAGAAAACAGGTTTCTTTATGAATAATGAGTACATAATAGTTTCAAGTCGTACACTTACACATTTAACATTAAGAGTTAGTGGAATAAAAAAAAAAGAGGTAGATTAGGATAATTGGACTGGATAATTAGAGAATTGTGCGATTAGGTGATACTGACCTGACAAGTCCATTAATTCACCCACAAATGCACAGACTTTTAGTTACACACTCACATGGAGACGGTTCTGTTAAAATGTGTTTTAAAAAATATACGTAATCCGGAGAAACTGTGAGCAATAAAAATGAATGACCCATGCTTTGAGGTTGATGTTTAACACAAAAATGGTGGACAGTGACTTTACCAGTACTTTTTGCACAGTACAATTTTGAAGTAGGTGTAGTCTACTTTAGTATTTCTATATTACGCAACTTTACACTACTTCTACAACTCTGAAAGACATAGCGTACTTTTAACTTCACTACATTTATATGTTGGGGTTAATTACTTGTAACTTTTCAGATTCTGATAAGAAATGAAAAATATAATGAACACATTGGCATTGCATTTTAATAGATATCCAGTTTTATTTAAAGTTATTAAAATGAGCACCAACTTAACCAGCTGCAACAATAAAGTCCTGCTTACACATTACGCATGAATAATTGTAATGAAATCTTATATTGATAATATATTATAATGTATATAAATTATATATAACTTAATATTATAATAATATACATTATTTTAAAAGTCTGTATAATTAACACTTTTACTTTTGGTTCTCTAAATATATTTAAATGCTGATAGTTCTGTATTCTAACATTTAATAACAATGTTTTGATTAAAGTAATGGATCTGCTTCTCCCATCACTGTCACATTGTTTTGAAAATGTTAAACTCCTTCAACAACCACACTCAAGAAGACTGCAGATACACACACACACACACACACACACACACACACACACACACACACACACACACACAATCCAGTTGATGCTATTCCAAATACAACTTGTAAATTACAATATGTTAGACAGAATGTCCCATTTCACTTCCCCGAAAAATTCCTCCCATTGTATTTTCCGTGGATATGTTTTTTTTTTTTACAATCAGTGTGAATCAGACAGATGAAAGTTGTAAAGAGTTTGTGTTCTAAGGGAAACTCTAGATAGAGGACTTAAATAAACAAGGAGACATGGGCGGAAATATAAAGATTGATACAGCCATCACGGGTCTAGAAAATAGAATAAAAAAGTACAAACTCAGAATTTCCATCTCTGATAACAGCAGCCACGGCAAATGCATAGCAACATTTCACAGCCCAGAAACCCATCAGCCCTTGTCACAGATGAGCTGCAGTAAAGGGAGTCTGGTCTGTTGCAAGCTGGATGTGCTTAATAAAATAGCCGCTGCAGTGAGAGAAATCTAGGCCAGAGCAGTATTTCTGTTTACCACAGTTTCCCCCCGCCACGCACTCCGTGGGGCTTCTTGGAAAAGCAGGTACAACAATATCCTGTTCCACCTTATTAAAACAGTTGCGGAAAATTAGCATTGTTTTTGGCTTGTCTTGGCTTGAAATCTGCAGATATGTGCCGCCATCGGTAAAATCAATTCCCTCCCTGTCATGCTTTAATCACTCGCATAAACAGTTCTTAATCAGATATGGGAAAAAAAAGTTTTCTGATTTCCTTTTCCATGTCCTCGGTTTCTACCCTGCTTCATTTGAATTTGCCTTTTTAATTCTCCTCATGTTTTCTTATTTACCTGCTTCATGCCCTCTCTCACAAATTAGTTAACTTGCTTGAAACAGTTCCCAAAAAAAGTGATTATGTGGATTCGGAAATTGTCTCTTCCTTTTACCCACTCTGTTCTACTCAGCAAATAACAGAAACCTCGAACAAGAAGATACCCAGTGCACTGAAGACATTATACCAGGGAAATGAAGGGGCCCTATTTCACAGACACGGATTAAACTAATCCTGGTTCTAATACAGTGAAAATGAGAACTTTGGCTGTCTGTCTGCGGAAAACTCATTGAATTTAAAAATGTCTAATATTTCTGCCTGTATTACACAAGATGGAAGGCCTATCAGTAACGGCAAAAGAGCTGGGTCTTATAAGCTTCAGCGTTGATTCACATAAACATGTTTACGAGTGATTTGAGGAGCAAAAGATTTACGATAAACAATAAAAACTGCGACGGCTCTTGAATTTACTGCACTTACGGTTAGAACTTTCAGCAAAAAGAAAAAAAATTCAATCAAAGGACCGCTCACCCTGTCTGATTTTCTCCCTCTCTCTCTCTCACACCGCTTTCATTTGCTTAATATATTAATCTATTCCCTTTTATGCATATCAGATTATATCAGAGCTTTGCTGTATCACTGCAGTGGCTGGCCGCTATACAGTGAAGTGTCGCCACAGTGTAAATTTTTGGCAGGAGACAGAAAATGATTCGCTAAATCATGATGTTCCTGTCCAATGCATGTTATTCTGCTTTACAAAAAAAAGGCATTTTACTGACACTTGTGCGCTGAGGGGGTGATGCAACGACAGCAGCAAAACAGCCGTCAAACTGTCATCTCCTTCCCTTTCGCTCTCTCTCGCTTTCCCTTCTACACTGAAATATTTCCAGGCTACCTCACAATGGCCATTGTGACAATCACCTTAATTATTGATAAACACAATGATCTCAAATGCATTTTTGCTCCCCCAAAACATGGCCAACTGTGTACGTATGTACATGTCTAATGTTGAGTCTGACAATGTGTAAAATATTCAGGTGTACAAGCCTGTTACATTTTTAAAGAAGACCTGTGTGTGTGTGCAGGATACTGCAGTTAGTGTTACAACAGCACAAAAAGAAATATCAATAAAGACCGCTGTGCTGGATGTGAGAAATGTTTGCACCACTGCCATTAGACTGAGCCCAGCCAGTGATGTGATTCCAAAGCTCATCTGTCCTTGACTCAAGTGTTTTGCCTTCATGCTGCATGTCTAGACCATTCTTTGATGTGAGAACATTGCCCCCTGCTGATTCCCTTTTGCACACTGTCAGAGAGAACATCCCTCCTTTTGCATGCCAAGCTGACTGACACCAGACAGGGGGGAGGAAGGGAGGGTCACTCAAATGCTACACAACTATCGCTCACAGCTTTGAGTACTCTACTCGTCATGTCACAACTCATGGTATCATTTTTCCAAAGCGAATTTCAACCACAGCAAGCAAATGTATCATATTCTGCATGTGCTGTTTATGTACGAATGGGATCCCCCAGAGCAAAAGTGGTGGTCACATAGAATAAAGTGTGAGCGGTGTAAATAATTAACTTGCTATATTCTAAATAAACATTCATTATGCAGCAAAAACAAGCTAATTGATGTCAATGATTCCTTTCTCTCAAGAGTGGTAAATTAAATAATTATGACTAAATGAGCAACAAATTAAAGAGTGGAAAACTTGTGAGAATGCAGATGATCTGTTCCATCGATCAGGACGGTGTGGGTGTGGTTTGACCAGATTGTGACTGACACACAACCCATCAACAGTCATTACCTGGCGATTGAAATGTTGCTTAATCCTGATTGGTCACATTTTTTGCAACTGAAACTCAGTTTCAAGCCAGTGTGAAGAGCACAGAGAAAATATCCTTTAACATTTAATTTCACTTTATTCTTTTTAGCCTGACTTTGTGTTCATGTTAGCGAATTTTCATTTGGTAGGGCTAGTAGTATTTTGTTTTGTTTCAGAAATTATTTTGATAATCGATTGTTTCTTATGTGATAGCAACCTAAACATCTTTGGGTATTGTCGGGGGATTATTTTCGGACAGAACTATCTTGAAGACCTGGATTAAGGAAATCGTGTTGGACATTTTTCACAATCTTCGAACATCTCATGGACCAAACCATCCTATACTTATTAATCAATAACGAAAATAATTATTAATTGCAGCCTTATTTTGTTTTGCCCTAACCAATCAGTATGGCAGCCTCTTTTTCAGTTGACAAAGAAGCTACAGTAACGGTTGCTAGGTGCAAAACCCACCAATCAAAATAATATGCTGATTAGGCACATTCCTGTAAATTGATTTACAACGCCTTGCACAGCTGTGTCAACCTCAATCAAGCTTCTCTCGCCATTTCTCTCTTGCCATGTCCTGAAGATGTAGCTGATAATTAGCTAACTCTCTCTGGGAAGATGACGTCTCCATTCTTAATATCGCCAACATGGCTCTGTTTTTCTAACTAATAGAAAGCCAAAGGGAAGTAGGAAAACGTAATTGAAAATCCCATTGACACTTGTAACAACGCTAAAAGCTGAAAACGCAGCCTTGGAATAGAGCATTTGGTAACAGTGTGTTGTGTGTTGTGGGGCTCGTGGGATATGTCCAGATAAGGATGGGAGTTTTTTGGAAAAACATTTTTTTTTATATAGATGTATTCAATATTTATGCTATTTTGCTGCCTATAACAAAAAAACGTTTCCCATGAGCCCCAGATGTTGGCGTGCTGGAGAACACGGCTCGATAGAAGTAGAAGAAGTCTGAGTCCGCTTGGAGGGGGTAGTGGCTAGCTCAGACATGTTTGAAATAACAACAGCACACGGGGGAGCGAACGCTGTAGATGTTTTCAGAAAGCTGAGGTTACAGCGAGAAAGTTGAAAAATGACTTCAGAAAAAGAGGGTTAGTGAGTTCAAGGATATGGTTCAAAACGAGTCGAGACGACATAAGTAACCCGCGCTGCCGCCAAGGTAGTTATTTCTTGGTAGCTAACACGTAGGCCTATGTTTACCATCGCTTAGTTTAGAAAGCTAATCATGAAGGTTTTAATTTGTTATAGCAACTGCTGGTGTAGTCAAGTGAAAATGGAAAATAAATGCTGGGAACATGTTTAATTTTTTTCACAGAAAAACTATGATGTCATGACTTTGGCGGTCTGATCTCGACCTATTTGAATCTGTAAACAAATCACAGATGAGTGCGGCCATTTGGAGGTCTGGAACCGAGTTACAAACAAAACGGCCCAGACATAAACCTCTCATGTGGAATAAATAAACCCACAACGGTTCAAAATGTGGGATAAAACTGTGTGCTGGTGTAGGTCACCATTCCTCACAATAATAATGTGGTTAAGGAAATGTGTTTTGAGAGCCTTTAGTAGCACAAAAAAGGGATCATGAACAAGCAACTAAAGGTGGGGAAGTAGAAAACAAGGCTTTTACTTTACTCTAAGTTATGTGTTTGTTTCCTTACAAAAACATCAGGCGCAGCTGAAAACGTAGTGAGTTCAAGCTTGTGTCATAGCTTCTAAGAATTATATGGCTCCCATTTCATCTTTCAGCCAGCACATATTTCATGATGAAATGTTGATGTTCCCTGGTTAAGCCGTCCAACATAACAGTAGAGAAATTCTAAATAAATGGTAAAAAAGCGCCTGGTGAGAAATTGGTATTCTAACAGCAGCCCAGCTTTCCAACTGATGATAATCTGTATTCACACACAGTCTGCCATGTCAGATGAAAGCCTTCAATTAGCAACCCTATTCTATTCGGTTTTTACTCTCATGCCACCACTATTTACATTCCGTGTCAGCAACCCAGGCAGCCTCCCTGCCCAGCAATTGCAGGAATCACTCCTGGTGAGAATATGAGGCGCCCCTGCTGTGAACAAAGTGTGCAAAAAACAAGTGTTTTGTAGTAATCAGAGTCGTGGGCTGCTAATGCCTGCCGCTCCCTACCTCGTGGCTGCAGATGTGAAGAGCCATAAGCTGCGGTGTCATCCCCTCAGCCTTAACCCAGGATGAAGAACTGAAGACTCCAGCGAAGAGATGAAACACCTCGGTTGCTTTGATTTGCAGCCTCGCGCCGGAGGGGGTCTGTGAAGGCCTCAGCGTGAAGCTTGTCCCCTCACCAGGTGTTCTTAGAGGAGACGAGCCACCGATTGAATTTTTGCTACCTACATGACACTGCTAGATTCACAAATTGCATTCAAAACAACACAATGGCTGCCTTAAAATAGCAGAGCAGGCACACCAGTCTGACTAAGCTAGAACAATATTAGCTTTGCATTTGTGTGGGTGGCATCATGCTATTATTGTGAGCTGACAAGCATGGCCTTCAGAAATTCTTTTTTGGAGGGTAATAAAGCATCAGCAGTGGGGCTCATCTCTTGCAACTCAATAACCAAACTCATACTGAGATGCTGAGGAGCATCCCAGTTCCTTTGTGTGTTTGTAAATTGGTCCAGTGTGGATTTTTTTTTATTATATCCAGTGTCATTATTAATGGTTTTGTGCTGAGGTAGTATGGGGTTCCAGTAACATAAAGGAGCATATTTTCAAAGCCAAAAGCAGGACAGTGGGAGTCCGTTTCCAATGAAAAAGAGCTAAAGGCCAGTCTGCAGCGACACTGCCTCTACTCAGCCAATGTGTCTTGCTGGGTCAGCCCAATAGCACTCCAGGTCAGCTGGATTTGCCTGGCGGCCCCCTGCTGAAGGAGATGAATTGAAACAAAAAATTAGATGGAAAAAAAAGAGGCCTGAGAAAGAACTTGTAGCTATAACACTACGAACTATTTTACTATAGACTGACAAATAATCAACAGATTGATTAATAATGTACATAATCAGTTGTTTCACACATGTACAAATGGTCCTAATTAGGACAAGCAATTAGCCCGTATAATTATTCAATGTAAATCACAATGAGACAAAAATGCTAAATCCCATACAAAACAAGCGAAGTGATGTTCGATACAATTTGAATAATATAAAAAACATTATAAAGTGAAATGATAACACCATATCTTCACAATAGTGTCCATTTGACTGAACTATAATACACAACTTGAAAAACAAATACTGGAATAGAAAGTGAAAGTGAAAAAGACACAACAGTAAATTTGAACTTTTCTTGAGGAGTATTTCACTGGACCTTGAAATTAGCCCCATCATTAAACCTTTCTGAGATTATTTAAGCAGGATAAAGCTTTTAAATGTAACCCAGAGAAGGGGAAAGTAGAGATAGATAGGTAGATGGATGGATGGATGGATGGATGGATGGATGGATGGATGGATGGATGGATGGATGGATGGATGGATGGATGGATGGATGGATGGATGGATGGATGGATGGATGGATAGATAGATAGATAGATAGATAGATAGATAGATAGATAGATAGATAGATAGATAGATAGATAGATAGATAGATAGATAGATAGATAGATAGATAGATAGATAGATAGATAGATAGATAGATAGATAGATAGATAGATAGATAGATAGATTCTAGTTTACCAACACAACACATCCTCCAGGGAAGAATGTATCTATAACCTATATCTAATCTATCAAATATGAAGGTAATATAGGCTACTTTCAAAGGGCCAAATGAATTAAAACCTAAAGTTGGACTAATATGGGCTTGGCTTGAACCTCGCAATAGGACAACTTTCGACTGTTTTTTCTAAAGCTTTTTTTTTAGCTAGGTACCAATTCTAGTAGCCTATGTTTTGTTTTCGCATTGAGCTAATTTGGGTGTTTTGTTATTGCACGGCTGCACACCAGGAGCACCTTGTAAATGTCTTTACCTTGATAAATCAAAAACATGTTACACTCGCATGTTAGCTTCGTACCTACTTGTATCGCATCTTCCTTGACTTTGTGCAGTGGGGATGTAAAGTGGCTGTCGGGGCATGTTTGTGTCGGGGGCGCGCGGTGTAGTCAGGGGTGTAGTGCTTTATTATGTTGCTCTCGGACAGAATAGAGCAAACAGGAAGTTGTAGCTCTGTTGAGCGAACCAATCAGCTGTGAGCTCACTCGGACGCCCTGCCTAAACAACACAGACAGACAGGACAGGTAGCTGGAAGCACAGTGCCGCATATTTTATAACAGGTTTTATTCTGTGTATCTATTTAAACGTGTTGTATCCGTGTTTCCAAAATTAGCGACGTCGAGGCATATATTTGTAAACATCACCGAGACGACGTAAAAGAGTAATAGCCAGCCCTTTAGCTGTCAAATGCTAGCTTAGTTAGCTTACGCGTGTGGTAATAACCTAACCCGTCAGCTAGTAAAAAAGTTGTTTTGAAAAAAAGCTTTCTGTAAGAGTATTGTAGTAACGACCAGCCGATGAGCATTTTTGTGCTCGAGTTGTAAGTCAATAGGGCAACAAACCGGCGCAGTCAGATGTGTTTGTATTCGTTAGCAACCTTTCGTGGTTGTAATTCTAGCTAATCGAAAAACATCAAGTTAGCTTAGCTGCTACATAAACATCATCCACCAAGCTGGACAAAACATTGGATTTAGTTGGGTTTACATCGGGCTCTGTGGGTTCGCTGACCCCTCAGAAGAAGATGAAGAAGAGGAAGGAGTTGAATGCATTGATCGGGCTCGGGGACAGCAAGAGGAAGAAGCCCAAAAAGGGCTCTGGTCACCGGCTTCTCCGGACCGAGCCGCCGAACTCCGAGTCCGACACGAGCTCGGACGAGGACGAGTTCAACAACCTGAGCAGCGGAGCCAGCTTTGGGAAGTGAGTTATTAATGTAAAAACCAAATGTGTGTGTGTGTGTGTGTGTGTGTGTGTGTGTGTGTGTGTGTGTGTGTGTGTGTGTGTGTGTGTGTGTGTGTGTGTGTGTGTGTGTGTGTGTGTGTGTGTGTGTGTGTGTGTGTGTGTGTGTGTGTGTGTGTGTGTGTGTGTTTGTACTTTTACAACTATTTTTTTGAGAACCAATTTTCAGTTTTAGACCATAGGAGTGAGGCCATTTTGGCCAGTTATCACTGGGACAGACCTTTAAAGGACTGTTTGAGAGTTAACACTAGGTTTTAAGGTTCAGCTATGAATAACGTTTATGTTAGGGTTAGTGTAAGGGTGTTGATGGTTAGGATAAGGGGTTAGGGAATGCATTATGTCAATGAGTGTCCTCACAAGTACAGTCGTATAAACGTGTGTGTGCGTGCGCGTGTGTGCGTTATGACTATTAGGCTGCCATCAACTAGGACACAGTGTAAATTGTATTTCAATCTTCTTCACTCAAATGTGTCTAAACAAATACAATTAAACATGTTAAATCTTGTGCAGAGGTTAAAAGAAAAATATTTAAATAGACACATTAATCAACCTCCTCTTACCATTTAAAGGCCTACTTCACCGGTTTGAATATGAAGGTGTATTGAATTCTGAGATCCTATGTAGTATAAATGTGCAAAAAAAAATAAAATCGGTTCATCCTAGCCTGAGAAAAGGCAGAAAGAGTGTTTTTTTTAACCCTATATTTCTCTTTCTCGTGACATCACAGAAAGAGAAATATAGGGTTAAAAAAAACGTACTTTGTAAATATTACTGTGATGTCACAGTAAAAGACATCACAGTAATATTTACAAAGTAAGTTTTTTTTAACCCTATATTTCTCTTTCTGTGATGTCACGAGAAAGAGAAATATAGGGTTAAAAAAAACACTCTTTCTGCCTTTTCTCAGGCTAGGATGAACCGATTTTTTTTAAAAAATCGCACATTTATACTACATAGGATCTCAGAATTCAATACACCTTCATATTCAAACCGGTGAAGTAGGCCTTTAAGCGGCAGTGGCAAAGTGGGTAGGTAGGGAGGTCGTCCTCTGGAGTGCAGGGTCGGATGTTCGATCCCCCGTCTGCCCGCCACATGTGGAAGTGTCCCTGGGCAAGACACTGAACCCCAAATTGCTCCCGATGGTTCAGAAAGTGCCTTGTATGGCAGCTACTTCCATCGGTTAATGAGTGTGTGTATTAATGGGTGAATGTGGTAAGAAATGTAAAGCACTTTGCGGCTGAGAAAATCGGCTAAAAAGCGATATATAAGTCAAGTCCATTTATCATTCACCATTTATACATCTTACACTAAAGATTTTTGCAGAAGCTTTATATCAGCCAAATGATAAACAATCAATACTATATTTAGCATAGTATTGTGTAATGATATCATGGTAACTATGCAGCAGCACCATTAAAGCACCAGTATTTATCAGTCATTCTCATTATTCCCATGACACAGCATGCGGTCTTCTGAAAATATCTTTCCTTCATTAATAATGAAAGGGGCCGTTCGGCTGTAACGTCTTACATTACCATGTTTCTTCTCTTTACAGGAGAAGCTACACGCAGTGCTGCAACGTGTGCTACCCTTTGTTTCTGTTCATCGTACTAGCGGCCTGCGTCATGGCCTGTGCTGGACTCATATGGATGCAGATTGCTCTGAAAGAAGATCTAGACACACTGAAAGAAAAGCTGCATAGCAGTAAGTGTCACTGTCACACATTCATGTGGTAACCTTGTGATGGTAATAAGAAATGCTCCCCGCCCTTTTGAAACTTAAACCTGTTATATCCCAGTTACGCAGTCATCCATTAATTTTTCTTTAAGACAGCTATTAAAGTATTGTTCCGTGTTTCTGTAACAGTGGAATCCAGCCAGAAGATGTCTTCAAGTGAAATACCCAAACTGAGTGAGGACTTGAAAAACAAGGAGAGAAAGATTGACGACATTGAAAGCGGGGACAGAGGGTTGAGCAAGCTCTGGTCCAACCTTACAGAAATGAACAGGAAGGTCAGTTGTGTTGGAGAATATCTAGATTTGAATTGCTGATAACTGTACATCATGCACTTCTGATACTTTAAGGTGGATAATCCCTGTTTGCTTTATAATACCGTACAGTGTTAATACAAAGAATAGAAGTGATTCCAAAAGTAATAGTAAATGCAGACTTTTTGCTTTGCTTTGCAGTACCTTTCAAACATATATCAAATTTAAAAGTGTAAGCACTACATTTTGCACCTGCTGCCTTAAAGGAGAAGTAACTGATATGGTCCTTTTTAGCTAACTTCCTGTCAGTGATTGCAGTTAGCTGTCCTCTCCCTCGTCCCTACGTCACCACCACATGAACGCACAACCTCCCTCGTCAGATAGATCCGCGATGGAGAGCAGCAAGTCATCGTTCACGGGCACAGAGACCCGCCTCTTTATAGCACTCTGTCTCCTGATTGGATAAAAACGAGCGGGATACTCAAAATTTAACACAAAAATATCACTTTCTTCTCCTTTAACAGTGTAATATAAATGTAGCAAACCAAATGTTCTTATTTTCCAGCATTTAGTGCTACGGCATAGAGAATGGGATTTTCTTAAAAAAAAACAATGGGTATACAGTGGTATAAGTTAGAGCATGCCATTTTGCTTTCAGTTTTAGAATGGCAACGTAACTTATTTTTATTCCGAAATTAGTTAGAGTTGGTAATACAACAACTTGCTGTGGGTGACGGATAAACATTTATACCCACATCCCGTGTATTGTTTTACACTTAGAGGAAAGTTTCATGCTCGATTTAAGATTGCTACCACTGGGTATTTCTTAGCTAGTTGATTTTTGCTATATTGAAAGAAAAATTAAAGGGACTTAATAGATTGACTGATTCTGCCTTTTTCAAGGTTTTGTGTCATTTTACTCCTGCAGATCAGTATGCTCGACTCTGCAGTAAACCATTTAAAGACCAACTTGAAATCAGCTGCAGATTTGATCAGCCTTCCCACTACAGTTGAAGAGCTTCAAAAGGTAAAAGCAAAGCGAAATAGAAGTTACAGAGAAATTTGGTTGAGAATCTTTTGTTTTCTTCTGGTTTTATAACTGACCCAAGACTGATATTTTTCTTTTCCAGAGCGTTGCTACTATTGGCAGCACACTAACCAGTGTACAGCACGATGTGAAGACTATGCAGGCCTCTCTCGAAAATCAGAAGAAAGATGAAGTCTTGAAGAAAACAGTGGTAAATTCAACTCCTACTAGTTGTTTATTTTGACACTGAACAGCTGACCGCTGGTATAGAAACATGTTCATATTAACAAACCTAAACATGTACTTTTTTTATCTGTTTGCTTAATTGTGATCTTTTATTTTGTCTGGCCTTGCAGAGTAGCTCAAGTCGCATATTGAACCTTGTTTACAACACGTTTCGGTCCATGCAATCATCCTCTTATTTCTCACAGTGACTCAACAGTTGTGACAGTTTTACTAGTGTTCACGATGATAGATGTTGTTTGCCCTGAGAGGCAGAATAGTCAATGAGAGTATCCTTACCTGTCAGAAAGATTTTTCAAACTGTGTGTGAAACTGACTGCAATGCCAATACAGTTGTTACGTGCTCTTTTTGGGGAAGCTGACAAGCGTCACAGGACAATCTGAATCTGTTATCCCTCCTAAATAGTGTAGGGATGCAAGCTCCAATATTTCACTTGAGAAAAGCCGATGGATATTTCATGAGTGGAAGGCCAAAGTTCGATTTTACTTATTTTTGTTGACAGCTTGTCTATTTTTATTTACATCTCTACACTCGCTGCAAATATTGCTGGAGGCTGTTTTTTCTCATTTATTATTTATGTATTGATGAATGGAGAGTTGTGTGTTTACATAAATTAAATGATCAGTGCATTGTGCTTCAGCGAATTAGTCGAATAACTTAGCACACCGGCATCTAATGTACCACTTCCCAGTTCCTAGCTGTAGTGGGCTTTTGCATATTTGTCTCCCTCAGAATTGAGACAAACGTGCTCACTTACGGCCAAGATTATTCTTTTGATTAAATAAAGTCGGTTGATCTGCTTGAGTTCAGAGTGAATTTTCAAACCAGAAGCCTTTGCGAATTTTGCCATTGCCAGATTAATTTGTACAGTTGTTCCCCCAACGCACTCAGGGATGTTTTCAGAGTTCTTGTCGGGCTTACGTTGAAAGAGTCGTTGGGTTAAGAAGTCCTGTTATTTCTTGGATTTTGAGCGTTGGGTTACATTCATAATATATGAAACAAGTGCCAATCTATTTTTGGAGTTTAGATGCTTTAGCTTGCCAAGTAAAACTAGGTCACATTTCCGAGAGAACTGCAGAATATTTTCTCCACTTACTATTGCTCTTTTTTTTTTTCAATATGATGGGAAGAGTGAATCAGACAAATCCCACACTTGTACTTCTTATACAGTGATCTCAATAATCATGTGGTCAGTGATGAAAGCCTGATCACACAAACGTCACTAAAGCACAACTCATTTTCTCTATGTGCTTTTGTGTTAGAAACTGGAATTTCTGTGAGTAATAAAAAGTCGTAGAATTATCATCTATAAGTAGACTGCTGGTTAGCTTCACATACATATGTTTGTTTTTTGTTGTGTGTCATAGGACATCATAGACCTGAGGAAAGCCATGAGTGAGGCTAACCAGACGGAGGTGCTGCACCGCACTCACACTGACGAGCAGATCCACATCCTCCTCACTACGGTGGCAGAGCTTCACCAGAGAGTGGCGACACTAGAGAACGGCTCAAAGATCAACGTGAGTAATATGAGCTTTACACCTGACCTGCATAGTAAAGGTTTAATGAAATGAGGCATTGTGATAGGCTTATTTTAAACTGTACATTTGAACCATTATCCTTTTTGTCATTAGACATTTATTTACTGGTTACGTTGTTTGTACTGCACTTTCGATATGTGATGTTCAGAGATTACAGCTGCGTGTATTTATTTTTAGACATTTGTTTCAATTGTAATTTTCTTTTTTCAATTTTGTTGGGCTACTCCACAATCTTTCTACGTTATGTATGCCCTAGCAACTACAGAAGTAGCCCTGATTGGGAATGGTTAGCCCAGATAGTAAAAGACAAACCTAATGCACTTAACATCTTATCTTCCATTTACTTTACAGTCAAAGGACAGTGACTCCCCAGCTCAACTGGCGATCACCATTGAAAGTCCAGCCATTGAGGTGGTGAACGAAACTACTACAACCAAAGCAACACCTGGAAATGTACAAGGTACTGTGTAGGACAAAGCAGTTTGTTACAGTGGCTTTCTTTGCCTTATGTGACAATATCATGTTTGTTTTTCTCTTTCATTTTCACAGAGAAATCCACACCGCTGACAAGCCCTGAAACAAGCAGACGCCCACGCTTCTTAACTCCAAATCGCGCCAAGAGAAACGCTGAGACAAGATGCCCAGAGAGAGTGTTCCTGCCTGGTGTCAGCTCTCTGAAAGGTGCACACACTACTTCTCCTCCAAAGTGTTTATCACAGCATCCATTAAAGGACTGGTTTGACATTTGGGAAAATACATGTATTACTTCCTGAAATCAAAACCACTCTCATGTCTGCCCAGTAAATATAAGGCTGTGATTTATGAAGTCTCCGCAGGTTGCCTAGCAACCTCACAGCAAATACAAGACTTCAGGAAGTAATTGCTCCAACAAGCCAAGAAATACTTGGCACATAACACCCCATTAAAGACCTTGACTTGTTGTTTGTAGACTTGTGTGACAAAACAAGAGTCATTATGTTCAATGGTGAGCTTTTTTTTTCTTCTATTTTTCTTTAACTTTGGACAGAGCAACGCTAGCTGTTTCCAGTCTTTATGCTAAGTTTTAACTTTATGTTAAACAGACAGACATGAGTGTGTCAATTCCTTTGCAAGGAAGCCAACTATTTGCAGTTTATAATTCTACAAACTGCAGTGTGAATACTCTGGATATTTTGAGTTTTTCGAGTTCCCTTCTAGACAAACCTGTTCAGGGCTGTACAGTGCGACAGTTTTGATCGCATTTGCTACTGAAATTGATCACGTGCGATGATGAATACGAACCCATTAGCACTCGTGCGACAGCTTGCTAATGAGGAGAGGTTGTCTTTGAAACACAGAGGAGAGATGCACAACACTGCTTAGAGGGCTCTACATTAACACTGCGGGTAAATGAGTCTTAGGCAAGTAAGTTATTGAATCCACCCTCCACTTTGGCTGGTGAAAGATGTGTCCTCGGGATCTGTGCGGGTGCAGCGATTCTAGGTATAAAAACTTCACCAACGGCAATTACCGGAAGGAGACGGCACATTACCGCAGTTAAGTTAGCTCGTGTACAAACAGAACATTTCCTGTGCGCCTTCACATTAAAAGCCTGTTATTAGCCAAACGTGAGTTGACTTTTATTTTGAAGCCGGTAAGAACAGGAAGTTAGCGCTTTTTTCTAGCTTGAAAGGCAACTCATTCAGCTGCAGAGAGCAGTCAACAGTAGCCTAGTCTATTTACAAAGTTTTAAATAAGCCACTGAAAAGCTACTCCCAACACATTCACAACAACCTATTTAATTTATCCTAAATTGTACCAATATTTATACTTATTTATTTAATAGGCTATGTTTAATGTTTTAAAGTTTGGTTTTAATTAACAGAAGGACATTATAATAATAATTCTGAATCAGCAAAAAATTGCAATTGGCAGGTTAGATTCTTTTTTCTAAATTGCAATCAGTGCACCCCTATTAATTTTTCTACAATTATTACTGCACCCACTAGGATATCATATTAATTGTGAATCTCAAATGAGACCAGGATGACATGCTCAAAGGTAATTAGAGCAAAATGCAAGGGTTAAGGTTATGCAAGTTTTCAATCATAGCCTACTTTGTGTGCTACCAAATTTATTTTTGTGCTACTGAATTTTTTTGCTTGCTAGCACCAGTGCTACCACCTGAAAAAATAAGCGTACAGCCCTGCTGTTATTGCATTGTCTCATAGTTAAATTGTTCTTTCCACAGACTTGGAGAGCATCCTCCAGCAGGTAGGCATTGGACGTGATTCCCTCAGACTGACCCACCACGGCCTGTGTAAAGTATTTGGAACATCGACTCCCAGTGCTCGTACCATGGAGTGTTTTGACAGTGACGGAGACCAGAGGTACTCTATGTCAGAGCTGAGGGCTGCCGTAGGTTTTTGAGCGCACTATCACTGACAGCATTGAACAGTATTGAACACACAGCAGGGTCTGGTGGGTTCGGAGATCCTGACCCTTTTTCTGTAATTGCTGCACTTTCTCAAACTGAATATGTATCATACTGATTGTGGAACAGTGGCGCTGGCATGCCTCTTACTCACTCCCCAAAACATAATGCTAAATATTTTAAATAGATCCATTGAGTATCTGTATGCAGAGCCTTCAGCTCTTACTTGAGCAAATTAAATGCTTTATATTATATTAGCTTTGGATATTAATGTTGATCCAGTTTTCCACCCTCAGTTCTCAGATGTGCTGTTTTCTTGCACCTGTCTTTGTTTTTTCCCCAACCTATCTGTCTCACGTTAAAGTGACATTTTTGTGTATTGAGCTTCTGGAGGCTTTAATTGTCAGTCCATTGCAGATGTCCCCATTGGTCAACACAATCACCTGGTACAACTCACCTGAAACCTATTATTTATAGAACGTGAAATTGAAATTCATGAATGTTTACAAATGACTACTAGACACAGATTTATGTGAGTCTTTTGTTTTTAGACAGATTCCTAACTGAACTGAAACACATAATTGAGCGAGAGAGTGAGGATTTCTGTACACTCTTTTTCTAAGCTAATCAAAGTTTCAAATGTATTTTTGTTTAGTGTGTTTTTATCTTTCTCATTTCTCTTCAGGTAGTTGCTACATTTTGTTTGGTATCCTGCATTTACCCCATCTGTACATATCTCTGTATTTTTTTCTTGTTATTTTTTTGGTTTTCAGTTGTACAAGTCTTAAAGGGCTATGAACACTTTGAATCATTCAGAAGGAATTCTGAAGAGGTAACCAGTGAGGCATATGTAGCAATAACAAACTGACATAGATATTGCAGTAGACAGACCTAGCTCACAATGTGTTACAGGTAGTTTTACAAGCACTGAACACCACTCTTTACTTGATTCATTTTATTCCATTTGTAAGGGCCTAATAATGGTGCATTTCCATATCGGAATGGTCATACTCAAAAGTTGTACTCTGTAAAAATGGTTTAAACCCTATTTACAATAAATTAGTGATTTGGGTTCAAATTTGCTTTACGATCTCAATCTCAACATTGTAAATTTTTTTAAATATGTTGTGCTTTGCATGTTGCTTATAACGTAACATGAACAGATTATTTATAAATTTAACATAGTCGACTAGTTCTTTTTGCAGGACAATGGTTAGTTGAGCTCAAATGTAACAGCTTTGGCCATCATGATATAAGATTTTGGATCCATGCTGCTACTGTACATGGGAGATTTTATGAATGTGTTTTTTTGTGAGCACCAATGAATAAATACAGTTTAAAAAGTTTGATTTGTGGTACGTCTGGTGTTTTAAAATCATGATCTTTGAAACCGTGTTGGTGGCACTTAACAATGTTTAGAATGTTGCACATCATTTAATTCAGTTTGAAACATACAAAAACAGACGCGAAGAAAACCTTTTGATAAACATATTTACAATTGCTGCATTGCTGACAAGACTTTTTTAAAAATTTAGGCCAGTGCATCTTTAGCCCTCCAGTCCCGGGACAAAAGCCCCAGCAGCTCCTCTTCATCCTCATCTTCCATCATCGCCTCCTGCTCTGTCTCCATCATATCTTCCTCAATTCTGGGCACAAGTTTGCTCTTTACCACATCTCGCTTGTCCCTCAGTACCTCAATCCTCTTGTAACATTCAATTTGTTCATCAATTTCGTCGATCTGACGTTCAAGGCGTCCTTCCTCGTCATCCTCCGCCACTATGGCCTCTGACTTTGTGTTCACCTGTCGTATCTCCTTCTGAAACTCATCCCACTCCTTGTCCATGTGATCTTTGGGCGCGTCCACGTTGCGCACCTTGGCATCCCTCACGGGGTCGTCGAAGAAGCCCTCGGGCAGTGCCTCGGCCGAGTTGTCTTTCTTGTCTATGTTCTTCTCCTGAACGTCTGCTTTGAGGATGGACCCCGAATGAGATGGGACGGCGGGTGTGGATGGGAGGGAGCTGCTTTCGAAGAAGTCAGATGGTAGTCCTGCAGCTTCAGCGTTCAGAGGAGGGGGGTCCTCTGTAGTGGCCGCCTTGCCCGTCTCCTCAGCATCTTCTTCTCCACTGTCGTCTCCGTCATAAACTCCAGCCAAGAGACTCAGACCTGCAGACTTCTGAGCGGGAACACTTTCCTTCGCGCTGGGTTTCTCAAAGAAGTCTCCGGGAAGCCCTGACGCAGAAGACTGGCCCGCACTTGGCGATGGTTTAATCTTTCTCCCCTTGACGTCTTCGTTGTCTGGCGCTTTCCTCTTCAATGGTTGAATCTGCGGTGCCACTGGTTGACTCGTTCCTCCTTTCAGCTCGGCAACTTTCTCTTTGTGTTGTTTTCCAAGAACATGAGCCGGCCACAGTAGCTCGGACTTCACCTGCACGTTGCACAGGGTACAACTGAGGTGCCCGAGACTGTTGTACTTTGCGAACGGAGACTCCACGCGTTTCTTCTTGTCTGTCGTTTGCCTTTGTTTCTCTCTCATTAAGCGCCGAAGTTCCTCTTGGTTTATAACTTTCTTTCCCTTCTTAGAGGTCGCCATACTTGAAAAATAATACAGCTTCTTGGTGGGCTAGCCGTTAGCTCCTGTAAGGTTAGCTACCATAAGTGAGGGAGGGAGACGGAAACGACAAACTATCGTCTGTAAAAAATCTCGTGAGACTTGTCGTTGGACGCGAGCTAGCACAGTTAGCTCAGCTGGGCTTCTTTCTTGTACCTCCCCGTTTGCCTGAATTTTTCCGCAAAGCAAACTGAATCGACAGCCTTTGAGAAACGTATATCCAAGAAGCGGTGGAAGAGGAAAATGATGTAGTCGTGTAATAATAACCCGTCTCGTTATCAGGTGTGTGTGTTAATTTAGTGCGCGTGTGTTCTGTTATGTTCTGCATTATTTTGTGTTTTCTTCGCCGCACCCACTGTATTCATTTTTATAGCTAACGTTTGCTGGGAGCTAACGCTATTGTGGACAGCAGGTGTAGCGATATTTGAATAGCAGTCGGCTACGAGAAAAACACTGCGTTTGGCTTATATCCACAAGAAGCTCACTGGAAATCATATTTGCGTTTGGCTTATATCCACAAGAAGCTCACTGGTAATCATATTTGCGGGTATTGCTAAATGCCGACTATCTCCGATATTTTTGAAACATCTTCACAAGACTGTGTCTTCGTGAATTAGTTGACTTGGTAACGCTAACGTGAACGGTAGTCATCATGACAGGTGAGAAGATACTCACGCTGCGAAAGGACCACAACAAACCAAACAAAAATGACGAGATAATGGACACGTACGATGAGACCTCAAACGGGACCATCCCCAACGGCACCAGTCTCCATTTCAAGTCCAACAAGGCTTTTCAGAAATCAGTCAAAAACTCGGTGCTGCAGCAGCAACAGCAGCTCAATGCAAACAACCTTAACGATAATTCATCATCAACCGACACCATTGTCAACAACGACAACAACAAGAACCCGATCATCCTCACAAGTGAGGACTTGGAGTTCCCGGTTCACGAGTGCGTGTTCAAGGGAGACGTGCGTCGCCTCTCCTCTCTCATCAGGACCCATAGCATCACTCAGAAAGATGTGCATGGTATGATTTCTGCTATTACCAGATGTTGTTTAAGTCATTTTGTCCAAATGCATGACACAATAGGTTTGTCTGATCACGTGTAGAATTGTTGACGTTGTTATTATATCATGCCTTTCTCTTTTAGGGAACACACCTCTTCACCTGGCTGTGATGATGGGCCACAAAGGTAAAGCTGATAAACTAATAAAATGAAGGCCTATCTAAGTCGTTTTTTCTTTTTAATTTTAGCAGCCAATTGTCATACACAGGAATAACAAAAATGAACATAAAAGGCTCACTGGTCTACCAGTCTTGGTTTGAGCCCAGAGAATTACAATAAATCGACTGTGCCCCATGGCCTTGCATCTGTCATACTGTTGCTTTATTTATTGCAGCCTCGTTAAAGGGCCCCTTTAAAAGAAGTCCAATATCCATATCTGCTTTAAACAGCATTGATTGATAAGTGCTGACAATGCACACAATGTGCAACTGTGTAATAGACATTACATTTGTGTTTATGATAATATCTTATGTTTTTCTTTCAGAATGTGCCCTCCTCCTATTGGCTCATAACGCTCCCGTAAAGATAAAGAACGCACAGGGATGGAGCCCACTAGCAGAAGCCATCAGCTATGGCGACAGGCAAATGAGTAAGTCTTGCATTGTCAATACCGTGCACTGTAGCTGTCATGCATTCACTGTTACAGCATTTGATTGAGTGGTGCCTGTCTGAAGGATCTGTCCATTTGTGATGGCTTCATGATGTCAGTATTTCAGTCACTATTTGTCGGTCAATGAGTCATTCTGACATTTCAGATGGCTTTCTGTATGAATGCTTATATTGTAGCAGTATGTCAGCTTGATGGTTGTACTGTGCTCACATAGTAAAATAGTTGGTTGAATGGGGACAGAATTTCTCACATTTCTCCCAGAGTTTCTGCTACATAATAAATGGCTAAATCAATTGTAATGGCTACAACTGCAATCCCATGAAGTTGCAGTGCACTCGATTTTCATTTTAACTGCTCAGCCCTTAACAACTTCCATATAATGGTTAACTTAATAATGTGTAAGTTATTGACAAATTCTAAATTCATCATATTTGTTTTTCAAATATTGTTGAAAAAGGCAACAAAAAAAAATAATGTTGGAGGGCTCGACACTTGTGTAAAGGTTTTAATGCTATTTTTCAGAGTCATTTATTCAACTGCTGTCTGGTCGGTTCAGCTAAAAAGGTAATGGTGGGGATTTTCTCTGAACACTCGTAATCCAGATGGGCTGGAATGCAGCCTAAACGATGGCTTAGTGTCGCTGGAAGCGCCAGGCTTAAAGTCTGGTCACTCCGATGCTTAATGATGCTATACAGCTTTTAGATCTGACTGACATCCTGTAAAATAGAGTCAAATGACATGTGAAAGGCACCAGCTAATGCCTCTGGGATAAATTCACCGCTCTAACCTTTTTTTAAAGTGTGGTGTTAATTTTGTTTACATAACAGAAAGTAAATAAAGAGATAAGCCCACGGTATGTGTCTATTAAAGGGAATGCTGCAATGGCTGCATATTATTACATCTCAAATAACGTGACTGAGCTGAGAGCTCTTATTGCTATTTGGCTGAATAGATAACCTAGCTGTGAATTATTAGCAACATCTTCATATGAAGGAGGTTGTGAGGCCCATAAGACTGAGATATAACCCTCAATCTTGTTAGTATGCGTGTCGACTCTCTGTGCCTGCTGTGGCATTGCTGGCTTGGGACTGGGACCAGGAGCTTCGCTTTAAGAAGGTCACATCACTGACAAGGGTAAAGGGGAGGAAGAGAAGGGAATGGGTACATTCACAGCAAGGACAAAGAAAGGCCTGCTATTATATTACAAAGATTTAGATCTTTGGTTAAAT
The DNA here is from genome assembly GCF_949987685.1 of Ammodytes marinus. Classification (NCBI taxonomy): domain Eukaryota; kingdom Metazoa; phylum Chordata; class Actinopteri; order Uranoscopiformes; family Ammodytidae; genus Ammodytes; species Ammodytes marinus. Next base: position 14,944,708 of record NC_137213.1, on the reverse strand, counting down.
AACATGCAGCACAAACGCTGGTTATTACCACACAATGAGAGGGGCAAATAGAGGGTAATGTGTGCTTAATATAGTGTTTTCCCTGAAACACTGCAGTCTTGTCATCAGTCATCACCTTTTTGCTTTTCCCCATTTCACCCATTGCGTCAGCACCTCGCTCACTCACTGGTGCTCTGTGTGTGCAGTGACGAGCTGCCCTGGTGCACCGAGCGCCTCGTCAGCTCTTCTCTCCTCACTCACGTCCGCTCTCCGTCCAATGTTTTCCCCCTAGTCAAGGCAACCACGGTGGAGCTGAGATTTGCTGGTTTGTTGTGGTCCCTCCAGTGTTATTAAGTGGTGGCTGGCTGGTCAGTTTGAGAGAGAGAAAGAGCTGCACAACATTTTACTTCTGTACTTGCATTAGTTGTATAACAGTAGTGACGCTTCCATGTGTTGTCGTACCAGTAGCACCATATTAGAGCTCCAACATTTTTAATAATTTACAAAAAAAAATATTTAAAGCAAAAAATGTTAAGTTTGCTGGTTCCATCGGAGAACAATGTGAGGATTTGCTGCTTTTCTTAGTTTTATATAATCAGAAACTGAACAGCTAGGGGTTTTCTGACTTTTTTAATGAAATTTATCTAAAATTGGCATTAGAATATATTATGTCGCCAGCATTACAGTTTTTCACAATTGCTTAAACACATTTCCTGATAGACTACCTCACTTTTTCAAAACCCTAAACACAAATTTCAAAACTCAAACACAAAATGCAAAATCCTTCACTTCTCTTGCAAAAGCAACCTTTACCCTCAAAACAATGTTAACTCTTCACTAAATGGTGTTTTCTTTTCAAATGACAAACACACACATCATATGACTAGACATTTCTAGCACTCATTGAACACTGGTGTGCAGAATAGAAAACACTATAGTATAAATGCAAACCACTATATGAATGCTTTATCAGTAGAATTATGCCTTTGCATGTTCATACACTTTCACCTACAGTAACAACAAATACTTTACGGTTTTTACCAAATGCTAACACACATTATGCAGAATAGTTTATTTTGCCATTTCAAACAAACACAATGAATAGGTAGGACTGCAGTTCAAGCATTTCAGTGTGTCAGTATAAACTACTGTACTGTACAGTAAAAAACAATTACAGTAAAATTAGGGAACAATGGTAAAAAAAAACAGCATTGTAAGGAATTGGGTGGTTGGATTATGAATCCTTTTATGGATTCCGCCTCCTGTTTGCGTCTGGCCACATCGCCTCATCAACATCACACTCAATGTCATCTTTTGAGAAGCAACAGGGAAATGATCACCTGATATCCAGTCTAAATCTCCTAATTATGGAGCGACTCAGGTTGGGCTACACTCTCTGTCCAGGCTCCCTCATTGATAGGCCATGATCTATAACATGGTCCACTATAGTGTCCCTGTTGTATGTGTCTCTGTCTGTTGCCTTCTTTGTCCTCGTCCTCCTGTCGCTCTCTCTCCTCCTCTTTCCTTGACTCTTACCGTCTCAGAAAGGAGCTGAGCTCACCTGGGGTTTATTTGTAGTGCTAAGGTTTAGACTGATTGGTATTCAATTATTTTTATTTTTTTCAAGAAGTGTGTTGGAGAATTTCAAACACAGTGCAAAGCATAAATCGTGTTTGTAGGGTTGGTGCTTTGGGGCATATTTACAAAAGTTAGAGGTTGTGATGCTGGGGTCATAGCAGTCACTTTTAGTGTTTACAGTATTCGGCAAAAACTGTATTTGTACTAAAATGTGCAGTCTACTGTAAATCACAGCAAACAGGAGCTCATCTCTGACCCTTCTATAGCTAACTGCACAAAAGCCTTTTGAGTTTAGAAATTTGATTGGCAGTGTGTTCTGTGTGAATACCATGAGACAGAATTCAGGAAGAGTGTGCAAGATATGGAGAATTGTGTGTAGTGTTGTGAAAAATGTGTGTTTTGGAATGAAAATGTGAGTCTAAGGCAGGAAATGTGTTTGGAGTTCAGCAGAATTGGTTAAGCAGTTGGTAAATTAGTTTCAGATTGTGCACATTGTGTCTGATGTTCCAAAAAATGTGTTTAAACAATTGTGAAAAACTGTAACGCTGATAGCAGTATCTCTGTGATGAGCTCAGATTGGCCAATAATATTGTTTAACCAAAGTATCAGTAGGGCTGTATATATTAGAGTGGCTATATTCAAAGGGGATGTAAGAAAATAAATTGTACTTACTACATTCATGCAGTGGGCGTACTGGGCATCGTCCGGAAGTACATTTGTGTAACATTGTGTAATTGTTTTGCCTTCTCACACTTGTTTCATCAGTCACAGCAATACTGCGCAAGTTAAAGCAGCAATCCCGGGAGAGCGTGGAGGATAAGAGGCCCAAATTACTGCAAGCTCTCAGGGAGGTGAGGATCACACTGGGTACACTTCCACAGCAACACTGAAATTTCACTCCATTGAATTTTAAAAACCTCTGCAGGCTTTGATTTGCATAAATGACTTTCCTGTCCTTGAGAATGCAAATGATTTGCCGAAAGCATAATGTGAAATCTTAAGTGAACTGTTCTTTTTTTTTTTAATGCCACATTATAATGCATCAGTTCAGACAAACCTATTAGTTAGACATGTTTATGTCTTCCCTGTAGCTTGGTGACTTTTATCTGGAGCTGCATTGGGACTTCCAGAGCTGGGGTGAGTTTCACACTATGCACCAAAAAGCTGTTTATATGCCCGTATGTTAAACATCATTACAACATGATAGTTGACAAGACTGTTTTTATTTATTTTTTCTTAATTTTTTTTTATTAACATATATGCAATATTCTTATTTTGTCTGTTGCAAAACCTAGAAAATAAAATGGTTGTTCATCAGACACAGGTGAAAATTCCCACTTTCTTGTGTGTTTTAGTGCCTTTGCTGTCCCGGATGCTGCCATCTGATGCTTGTAAAATCTACAAGCAGGGGAAATATATCAGGTAAAATGTCAAATACTAAGTGAGGGCTGTTGCTTTACCTATGAGATAAAGTTACGTGTTTAAAGCTGCAAATGGTGGCTATCCAGGTCGAGGACTTCTTTTAGCTCTGAAAAGTAGGACGTACCGATTGTTCACACCCACTCCCTCTTCTTTCTTTTCATTTAGACTTGACACCACTCTCATAGACTTCACTGATATGAAGTGTCAGCGTGGAGATCTTAGCTTCATTTTCAACGGCGAGGCTGAGCCCTCCCAGTCCTTTGTGGTTCTGGACAATGAGGCCAAAGTGTACCAAAGAATACACCACGAGGTGAGCAAAGAGGTGCGACCAGACCTCCATTTCACATTGTGTCATCAGTTGTTTCAATATGTAGTACAGCAAAGCCTTAACTATAACCGTTTGGTCCCAAAGGAGTCAGAGATGGAGACCGAAGAAGAGGTGGACATACTGATGAGCAGCGATGTCTATTCTGCCACTCTGTCCACCAAGTCCATCTCTTTCTCTCGTAGTCAGATCGGCTGGCTGTTCAGAGAGGACAAAACCGTAAGCGTCACGGGTCAAACCATAATGTGAAGTTTGCAGAAGCTAAATGGTTTGCAAATGATATTCAACAACATGGAGGGATCCCTACCCACTTGGTGGGAACCACTGGTTCAAAGTTCCCTAATGCAAATAAGACAACCATCATTTTTCTCTTGAGTGGTTTTGGATGTTTGAAATATTTTGTTGCACTATAACTTTAAAAGAGACCTGTGTGTAACTAGGTACAGGCCGACCCTCAGGCTGCACCTTGTCACATTTCGTGAAATCAGCACTGCAGTAGTATTGGAAATCAGTTGGTAACTCATTGGCTGTGTTCGGAAAGCCATACTAACGTCCTACTCATACTAATTTTGACTTCAATTTGAGTATGTGACGGTTGGGTATGCGAGTTTGGGTATGCGAGAAATTCCCGGATGAGTACTAACTTCCGGGAAGATTTTGGGTATGGATCGATTGTATACTTTTCCTACTCAACCGCCCCACAATGCATCGCGTCTTTTCAAACGACAAGGAAGTTTTATTTTAATTCTTCATTTACAATTCTGCATTTCCTGCACAACACAGGACTGTATGTAAAAATCTAGTTCTATATCTAACCTGTGGAGGGCGGCAATACGCTAAACAGTGTCTAAACGGCCGGAATCTTATAAGAAGAAGAAGAAGTTCTTTATTGCTTGAGTATACTTCAGTGTGAATGTTTCAACGCACCTCGCATACACAATCGATCTTTGAGTAGACAGTATGTAGTATATAGATGGTGAGTATGTAGGATGTAGGACGCTAGTATGGCTTTCCGAACACAGCCATTATGAAACACAGACAACTGTTTGCGTTCCCTTACAGGAGAGGGTTGGAAACTTCCTGGCTGACTTCTACTCTGTGAACGGTCTGATGCTGGAGTCACGGAAACGGAGAGAACACCTCAGCGAGGAGGACATCTTGAGGAACAAAGCCATCATGGAGAGCTTGAGCAAAGGAGGCAGCATCAGCGAACAAAATTTTGAGGTGAGGGAGAACGAATTCATTAGAGTTTCCTAATGATAGAAAGTCATGGGAAGTAATGACTGTGAATGTGACACTGATTTTTTTGTTTGTTTGTTTGTCCCCAGCCTGTGAGAAGACTGTCCCTCGCGGCTCCAACACCCAACACACTTTCTTGGGAAGAGTACATCACTGCAGAGCAGGGAAAGTAAGCCTTCTCCTATTACATATGATTCCATCGGTTCTTTGACACAATTAGAAATTAAATCAGGGCAGTTACAAGAAAATCTGAGTTTGAAAAAAAAAAAAAAAAAAAAAAGGCACATTGAGCCATCTTGGATTTAAATAAAAAGGGTCTTTGTGTGTTTTGTCCATGTGTCTCTCTCCACCCTTCAGGCCACCTCATCTTGGGAGAGAGCTTGTGTGTAAGGAAAGCAAGAAAAACTTCAAAGCTACCGTTGCCATGAGCCAGGATTTCCCTCTAGGCATTGAGTCGTAAGTACATCCTCAGATCTATTTACAAACCTCTCTGCGCGGATTGATACTGGGTGAATACGCTTGGATACACTTGGGATTTTTAAAAAGAGGGTGGTGGTGTGGAGATGAAATGATTCCGATAATTGGGCTAGGTGGTAAACTCAAGAGCATCTCTGATTGTGTGTGGTGACCCACTGGTGAAGTGATTGCAAAATCAACAGCTCCATCATTATCAGAACAAAATGACTTGCATTACTTATCAAACTCTGCTTAGGACATGTTTGTTTGATGGATAAAACCATACTTAGTTCTCTCTCATTTCTTGTCCATGTATGCCCTTCTTCATGTACCTGCAAGCTAGTGGCATTTGTATCAGGTTAAATTAGTACTTTGAGTAAAATGTATAAATGTACATGTATAATAATAATAATAATAATAATAATGTACATATTAGAGCCTGACCTATACTAATGTATTTTAGTCTAAAGGGAGTGAGGGAAATCTCAAGTAGAGTAGCCAGTAACATTATATTGCAGCGATATTGTTTTTTGTTTTTGATTTTGACTAGGGCTGTCAAAATGAACGCGTTAACGCAGGGTGATTAATTTCTGGAATTAACGCGTACATTTTTTTTATCGCAATTAACGCATGTGCAGAATGATCCGCCCCGTGCATCCCACCGGCTTTGCACTACAGTCACTCTACTGCTGTGGCTGACCCAGGATCAGTAGCTGCGCGCAACCAAACATAGCAGCACGTTAGCCCATGCCGTGTTTTAATCTGCTAACGGTCACGTCTGTGTCGGGGGCATAGATAGTATATAAAATCAACTGCCGCGGGTGACAGTTGATGTCGGGAGCAACAGGAGGAGAAACATTGTCCGCTCTGTTCAGAGCCCGTGAGGACACAAACGTCTGCAGTTTCCAGAGGTGTGTGAGTAGACATCAACATAACATTGGCTTCCTGGCACAAATGAACAGTCCCCTAGGACGTGTTCGCGCGTAATAACACTAACACTAACACTAACACTAACACTAACACTAACACACACACACACACACACACACACACACACACACACACACACACACACACACACACACACACACACACACACACACACACACACACACACACACACACACACACACACACACACACACACACCGCGGACTGTAATCAAGTTGTATTCAAGAATGCACAACCTATAGATTCACCAAATAAATGCCATTATATAGCCTATATTTGCCCAAAGACATAGTAAAGAGACAGACCAATTGAATTATGGTGTGGTAGGTATATATTTTAGTTTGATTTAAATTTATTTTCAGTATTAAAACCATCATTTGGATTTTCAATTAATAAAAATACTAATTTGAAATGTACACATCCACCTTCTGTCCTTTTATATTTCCGTTCATACAACAATATACAGAGAAAATTCGAATTTTTCAGGCATATTTCGAATGGTAAAATTAATAGTGATTAATCCACAGAATCCTGTGATTAATCTGATTAAAAAATGTAATCGTTTGACAGCCCTAATTTTGACATTTAATAAGAATCCCTTTTAATTAAACAAGATTTTATTTAATCAAGTATGTAATCAAAGTTTAGATTTATTGTTTATTGTGGATCCCCATTAGTTGACGCAGAAGCGGCAGACTAGTCTTCCTGGGGTCCAATTAAAATCTGAACACACAAACAGCAAATCATCACATTCACTCAAATACAGTAAAAAGTACAGTTACAAGACTACAAATACATAACAGTTGCAAACAAACAAATAAATAAATGGGCATCTGGGCGCCTCAGAGCGCGCAAACACCCACATCAAAACACAATACATTGAGCACCAAGCTAAGCCAGAGTCTCGAGTTCCTATTTACCATAAATAAAATTTTATGCAGCCAGGAATGGCATGAGCTGTCTGCAGAACGCATGATAATGTAAGAGAGAAGTTCACAAAACAAATAAGCTCTGAGAAAAAGAATCAAATAAGAATTTTAAAAGATAAAATCATGTTACACTGAGTAGATGAGGAAGGAGGATTCAAACGGGATGTGGTTTAGTTTGTTGCCCTGTAATGGGTTACAGGCAGTGCTGTAAAATATTACTGGGACATAATGTAGTAAATTACTTTATCTCCTCTACTGAATGAACCATAATGGATCCGGCAATAAAACCCCACCCTTGTAATAGCTAATGGTTTTTTAATGTGATTTTTTTCTTTTCCCTTTCACATTCTGTACTTTGTAATGTTAAAATATGTTCTACTTACTACTCTTAAAATATTCAATAAAGTGTCATTAAAGCCACTACAAGTAAGATGGCACGTTTGCGGCCCCTTTGGACAAAAGCGGTAGTATTTTTACGACGCCAGCTGTCGTGAAGCTGTTTTCTAGCTCGTGCCGGGCGTGCGAGATTCAAATGATCAGGAAGCAATATAGTGCATGTCCGTGTGTTCCGTGAGAGTGGTTAGTGACACAGCATCAACTAATGCCAGTCAGTGCTACACATACCTGATTGCAATGAGTTGATGCAGTGTCACCTCTCACGGAGCTGAAAGATTACGTGTCTTCATAGAAAGCGAATGAACGAGAGACGGCAGTTAGTATGGATCACAATGAGGTAATGTGTTTATGTTGTTGTAAATAATGACTATTTCATATGAATAATGGTCATCTGATGATGGTGAGGCAAAGTAAACTTTGTTTTAGTAGGCTATCTCAACTAATTCTGGGTGGATTGCCAGGAAATTTTGTGCAGACAATCATGTTCCCCTCAGGATCAATCAAACTAATTTTGGAAACCTTGTCACTTTACAGCCACCATCAGGACATTGTAACTTGTCGGTCATTAATACTTTAGTTTAAGCTCAATATCTGAAAAAAAGACTAAATACATTCTCTGCAGAACAGTGTTTTTGCTGTTAAAGGTGCAGTGTGTAATATGACATCATCAAGTAAGTTCTAGAAAGTTCTAGAATGCAACGCTCCCTGGGTAACCCCACCCCTTTCGAATAATAACAGAAGCTACAGTGGCCTTCAAGGACAAGAACAATTCTAAATTTTAAACAATGCACCTGATGACATTCCAACTATGACACTTCCAAAATGGCGGTGACAAGGCCTTGGTCCAAAGTATGGAGAAATATGGACATATATGAGACCCTTTCTAAGGAAAATAATTATTATTCTAAAAAAAAATTCAGCTATTATGCACTAAATTAAACGTACTTATGGATATTAAAATTATTTTCTACAAAATCTGCCAGGAAATAAAACCCAAAATTCTACACACTGCAGGTTTAAGCAATCACTAGCAATAGATCACAATAAAGTAAAGTGGTGATCTTTCTGTACAAAGCACAGACCCAGAGCTGCTAGCATTGGCTCTAGACTCTTAATCTTGTTTACTGACTCTGTTTCATTGTAAAAACACTAAAATATATTAAAATAAAACCACCAAGAAGGGGACATAACTCTTAAGTTGAACCTCTCGTAACTGTTATATATTGTTTCTCCATAAAGGGACACAAAGCAAAACGGGTTGGAAGCCACTATTTAATTCCATTATTGTCTCGTACATGTTTATAGTCCTGTTGAGGGGAGAAACTGGCTTAAGTGCGCTGAGTATTTATTCACTGCAGATACCTATTGCAGTTGGGACATTTCAACTTTTTGTTCTTGCTCAGATTCCAGGGGGGTTGTCTGTCTGTGAGTAATGGGGAAAACATTGGCAAACGAAAAAGACTATAAAAGAAAAAGTGCTGACTCTTTTCCTCTGCCCTCCAGGTTACTAAACGTGTTGGAGGTCATAGCCCCGTTCAAGCACTTCAACAAACTGCGGGAGTTTGTCCAGATGAAACTTCCGCCCGGGTTTCCAGTCAAACTTGGTACGTGTGTGTGTGTGTGTGTGTGTGTGTGTGTGTGTGTGTGTGTGTGTGTGTGTGTGTGTGTGTGTGTGTGTGTGTGTGTGTGTGTGTGTGTGTGTGTGTGTGTGTGTGTGTGTGTGTGTGTGTGTGTGTGTGTGTGTGTGTGTGTGTGTGTGTGTGTGTGTGTGTGTGTGTGTGTGTGTGTGTGTGTGTGTGGACCCTCCACTGTTCCTGTGAGCTTGAGGGGCCCCCATTGATCACAAAGTTAACACCTTCTCTACTGTTGTTTTTTTGTCCCGCCTCCCTAGACATCCCTGTCTTCCCCACCATCACAGCGACCGTCACCTTTCAGGAATTCCGCTACGACAATTTCGAAGAGTCTACTTTCTGCATCCCCGCTGAATACAAAGAAGATCCCAGTCGCTTCCCAGACCTTTGACTTGTTAACAAATCTGGCCCAAACAAGAAACGATCCAAACGAATATACTAATATATTTCGGAGATGATGGGAAACAAAAATTAGTGGTCCTTTTTCATTGTTTTATTCCTATACTGTATATTATCTGTTTAAAAAAAGAAGAAGAAGGGAACAGGTCTTGGGTCAGTTTTTTATTTTGCTGATGGATCCACAGCAAGGCAATGCAAATGGATGTTACAGAGCGCCATCTCACAAATATATGCATATTGGCAGTTGTCTCCTTTTTTTTTGTGACGTGTGATAGCTTTCATTGTTAACCACCCGAGCAATTAAAGCATCTGCTTTGTGCTGATGTTCTTTACCTGAGAAAGCTGTCACAGTCTGGACTATTCATAATCTCTATTTTAATATCTTACTATATTTCTCCCTCCTCCAGGGACTGATACCTGAATTATCATTCTTGAAAAACTGCACTGACACTGTCATTTGTAAATAATTTTCATCTGTACCTTATGACAAAAAGGAATCACAAATATATCTATATCCTTAAACTGAGCTTAATAATCATTTATAAATGATGTACTATTATGTACTCAAAGGAGTAACACTGTAGCAATACATTTCAAGAATGTTTTTAACCAGTTTGGAGAAGGTTTAGAATTAAAAACACACACACACACATTCTTACGCTTTCGATATCTAAGCCTTTTCTCTCCCTGTGCAGGACGCAACCTCCTGGCTTTTTCAGGTTTGCTAATGTTACCTCTCGGCTGTCTTTTGTCGTGATAGTATGGATTCTGTGCTCGGTGTGAGTGAGTAAGTGTACTGTTTTAAGAGGTTGTTGTATGTCTTTTGTTTGTGTGTGTTGGGAGAACTCAGATGGGATATCAGGTCAACTGTTCTTAGTTTAATACTGCACTGATATTAAGTATATTTAAGGCATGCTATGGCTGCGTTAGGCCGGCTGGATCACATGCATCTGTAAGACATATTCTCAGAGCGTTTGTTATATAATCTGCAGACTTCATGCTATTTAGATGAAAGAACAAACTGATAATTGTAACACTAAAACACATTGAAACACCTTTTATGTGCTTATAAAATCTCTTTGATGGTAGTCTGCGCAATATTTTTCCCATTTTTTTTTGTTTTTCTTGTCAGAGGAGAGTAAACCAAGCTGTGAAGTTGATATTAGTTACTGGATTTCCCAAAACTGTCTATATGAGAAATGATCTGATCCATTCAGTTGTCTCTGGCTTCAGCTAATATGTACTGCAACCATACCTACTTCACATCCCTTTAAATAAAGCACCAGCATCATGTTTCAACTGGATTTGTGCGATTATAATAAAAAGCATTCTATACAAGGGCTACGAATAGGGCCAGGTGATGTTAAGTTTACAGCCATCCCATATTTTTGCAGAGTAATAAGCAGGACTGCTCAATGGCTTGTATAGGATTTTTATGATTATTGCATCAACGTGATGAGGGACCATAAGGAATATTTATAAGGTTAAAAAACATTGCATGTGGTGTAAGGCCTCTAACACATGATTCACAAGGTCTCCAGAGTCATTGGCAATGTCTTCTACTTATCTTCTCAGTCCAAAGCCCAAAGATGTTAAAGTTTACTCTATAATTTAAAACGAGCAAAAGCAGAATTGGTTGTTTATTGATCCCATTAACTTTTTGTCATCTGTATTATATTTTTTAGAAATGTCTTCTTGTAAAACATATGCTGTTATCACCTTCCATATACATGAGGTGAGGGTTGTACACTTTATATTTGGCTATCCATCCCTTCAGCATATTTGCCTGTAAAAGGCCTATGCCTAAACATCAACCTCATAAATTAACAAACATGTTTCAGGTTAATTTAGTCACTTAGAAACATAAATTCCCAAGTCTTGGTTCTCCTTATAGGGCTTTATTATAAAAGAAATCCTTGATAAAACAACAACTTTCGAATACAAGAAGTAAACGCATTAACTGTTTTGGAGAAGGTGAGGGGGAAGAGGCCAGAGCAACACATCACGACACTAAACAAAAATGTAAAAGATACAATATATGAAGTGACAAAACGTGGCAACACAAGCTCAAGAAAAAATAAAAAGCGAGCCTACTTCCAGTTTGAACCGGCTACGTTTGTAGAGTCAAAAAAGCATATAGGTACTTCAAAGCAACATAATAATGTCTTTGGGCAGAAACTATCATTCTGCATTGTGTACTTTAGCAAAAAGGGACAACTTCTGTGCGAATAATCAATACATTTCACTTCACATTTTTTAGATTTTACCCCTTTTACGTGGAGGGTGAAAAAAAGTAGTAACATGTTCACAACAAAAACAGGCAGAAGTAAAGCAGAACAGGACTGTTTTAATCGCTGACATCCATGTCCTCTTCATGGTGATCGTCTGCTCCGTTGACTTTGGCGTGTTTCCTGGGCCGTGACGTGCCGTTACCTTCCACGGAGCGAGGGGACTGGGCAGAGTCGTCAGAGTCCTTTCTGTACTCCCGCTCCTTCTCACTGTCGTAGCCTTGTTCTTCTTCATCATAGTCCCTGGTGATCTGTGAGGGGGAACCAATGGATGTGACATCCTAATGGTGTAGTGTGTAAAATTGGAATATTTAGTCACATCAAGTGGGGAAAGTTCTAGATGGCAATGCCCCCCCTTGGTAACCCCTCCCTTTACAAATTATTACAGAAGCTACAGTGGCCTTCAAGGACAAGAACCTAGTCACTAAAGATGGCATCATCCACCACTGCCTTAAGTCTTAGTTAGACCCACTATAAAAAATAAATGCATATGGCCATTAGGTTTGTCCATTCTGTGCTACTATAGAAACATGGCAGTGGCCTCTGTGTAGGGTGAACCACTCATTTCAAGAGAGGACACTAATTAAAACATACATTACATACTTTACTACTGAATATTAATTACATTTCTACTGATATTTCCAAAAAATGCAAATACATTCTATACACTGCACCTTTAAAAGCACAAACACTCCCAGTGAAAGAATGAAGACTTGGGTGTCAAACGTACCACGCCAACCTTTGGGTCTCCTTTCTCTCCGTCTGATTTCCTGTCCCGCTCTCGTTCTTTGTCTTTGCTTTTCTTCTTCTTGCTTGTGGAGCGTTCACGTTCCTCGCGTCCGCGCTCTTTATCACTCTTGCGGTCCCTGTCCCTTTCCTTGTCCCTTTTCTTCTCCTTCTTGTGTCTGTCAAGGGAAGGAGAGGAAAAGTCATGGTTGTGATAAAATGACTGGGATGTACCCAGAAAAAGGACACCACAATTATTTGGTCTGGACCATAGAAAAAAAATTAAACAAGGGTTGTCTTTCACTTTGGGCCAATTCTTTGGGTTTTCATTATTGGTCCTAAAATAATATTTATAATATCCTGTGTTTGTTCCACTTTTCTTTTTTTTGTTGCGTGACATCTTGTTATTGATGCACATGACATCTTGTATTATGCACAATATAATATATATATACAGGTCCTTCTCATATAATTAGCATATTGTGATAAAGTTGATTATTTTCCATAATGCAATGATAATAATTGAACTTTCATATATTTTAGATTCATTGCACACCAATTGAAATATTTCAGGTCTTTTGTTGTTTTAATACTGATGATTTTGGCATACAGCTCATGAAAACCCCAAATTCCTATCTCAAAAAATTAGCATATCATGAAAAGGTACTCTAAACGAGCTCTTAACCTAATCATCTGAATCAACTAATTAACTCTAAACACCTGCAAAAGATTCCTGAGGCTTTTAAAAACTCCCAGCCTGGTTCATTACTCAAAACCGCAATCATGGGTAAGACTGCCGACCTGACTGCTGTCCAGAAGGCCATCATTGACACCCTCAAGCAAGAGGGTAAGACACAGAAAGAAATTTCTGAGCGAATAGGCTGTTCCCAGAGTGCTGTATCAAGGCACCTCAGTGGGAAGTCTGTGGGAAGGAAAAAGTGTGGCAGAAAACGCTGCATAACCAGAAGAGGTGACCGGACCCTGAGGAGGATTGTGGAGAAGGGCCGATTCCAGACCTTGGGGGACCTGCGGAAGCAGTGGACTGAGTCTGGAGTAGAAACAGGGCTGTACAGTGCGACAGTTTTGATCGCATTTGCTACTGAAATTGATCACGTGCGATGATGAATACGAACCCATTAGCACTCGTGCGACAGGTTGATAATGAGCAGATGCTGTCTCTTTGAAACACAGAGGAGAGATGCACAACACTGCTTAGAGGGCTCTACATTAACACTGCGGGTAAATGAGTCTTAGGCAAGTAAGTTATTGAGTCCACCTCCACTTTGGCTGGTGAAAGATGTGTGCTCGGGATCTGTGCGGGTGCAGCGATTCTAGGTATAAAATCTTCACCAACGGCAATTACCGGAAGGAGCTCATGTACAAACAGAACATTTCCTGTGCGCCTTCACATTAAAAGCCTGTTATTAGCCAAACGTTAGTTGACTTTTATTTTGAAGCCGGTAAGAACAGGAAGTTAGCGCTTTTTTCTAGCTTGAAAGGCAACTCATTCAGCTGCAGAGAGCAGTCAACAGTAGCCTAGTCTATTTACAAAGTTTTAAATAAGCCACTGAAAAGCTACTCCCAACACATTCACAACAACCTATTTAATTTATCCTAAATTGTACCAATATGTATACTTATTTATTTAATAGGCTATGTTTAATGTTTTAAAGTTTGGTTTTAATTAACAGAAGGACATTATAATAATAATTCTGAATCAGCAAAAAATTGCAATTGGCAGGTTAGATTCTTTTTTCTAAATCGCAATCAGTGCACCCCTATTAATTTTTCTACAATTATTACTGCACCCACTAGGATATCATATTAATTGTGAATCTCAAATGAGACCAGGATGACATGCTCAAAGGTAATTAGAGCAAAATGCAAGGGTTAAGGTTATGCAAGTTTTCAATCATAGCCTACTTTGTGTGCTACCAAATTTATTTTTGTGCTACTGAATTTTTTTGCTTGCTAGCACCAGTGCTACCACCTGAAAAAATAAGCGTACAGCCCTGAGTAGAAACATCCAGAGCCACAGTGCACAGGCGTGTGCAGGAAATGGAATACGGGTGCCGCATTCCCCAGGTCAAGCCACTTTTGAACCAGAAACAGCGGCAGAAGCGCCTGACCTGGGCTACAGAGAAGCAGCACTGGACTGTTGCTCAGTGGTCCAAAGTACTTTTTTCGGATGAAAGCAAATTTTGCATGTCATTCGGAAATCAAGGTGCCAGAGTCTGGAGGAAGACTGGGGAGAAGGAAATGCCAAAATGCCTGAAGTCCAGTGTCAAGTACCCACAGTCAGTGATGGTCTGGGGTGCCATGTCAGCTGCTGGTGTTTGTCCACTGTGTTTTATCAAAGGCAGGGTCAATGCAGCTAGCTATCAGGAGATTTTGGAGCACTTCATGCTTCCATCTGCTGAAAAGCTTTATGGAGATGAAGATTTCATTTTTCAACAAGACCTGGCACCTGCTCACAGTGCCAAAACCACTGGTAAATGGTTTACTGACCATGGTATTACTGTGCTCAATTGGCCTGCCAACTCTCCTGACCTGAACCCCATAGAGAATCTGTGGGATATTGTGAAAAGGAAGTTGAGAGACACCAGACCCAACACTGTGGATGAGCTTAAGGCCGCTATCGAAGCATCCTGGGCCTCCATAACACCTCAGCAGTGCCACAGGCTGATTGCCTCCATGCCATGCCGCATTGAAGCAGTCATTTCTGCGAAAGGATTCCCGACCAAGTATTGAGTGCATAACTGAACATAATTATTTGAAGGTTGACTTTTTTGTATTAAAAACACTTTTCTTTTATTGGTCGGATGAAATATGCTAATTTTTTGAGATAGGGATTTTTGGTTTTTCTTTACTTTTTTGCCAAAATCATCAATATTAAAACAATAAAAGGCTTGAACTACTTCAGTTGTGTGTAATGAATCTAAAATATATGAAAGTCTAATGTTTATCAGTACATTACAGAAAATATTGAACTTTATCACAATATGCTAATTATATGAGAAGGACCTGTATAAAGTATGAATTTCACATCAATACACCTACTTGCGAGGAGACGGAGACCTGGAGATTTTCCTCTTGGGAGACTTCTTTGGAGGAGATCGGCTGATGCTTCTACTTTTCCGGCGTCGCCTGTGTATCAGAACAGGACCCCCCACAGATCTGAAAATGTAATACTGCAACTCAAAACTGAATAGATTGGGTGATCGCACAATAGAAAGAGCGCATGGTAAACTGTTTGCTGTACTAACCGGCTCCCGCTGCGCGACCTCCGGGCTGTGCTGTAGCTTTTAGGCGGCGTTTTGGATCTTCGTCTCGCTGAATCGTCTTTCTTTCGGTCTCTGTGGGTAACATTTTATTTGCAGATCTCAGAAAAGCTCAGTGGCATCTTCAACTATTATTGTCATGATTGAAGCATAGTTGAGTCAAGTGAACCCACCTGGATCTGCTTTGAGAACGCCTGCTTTGGTCCCTCTGGTGGGTGTGTTTCCTGCGTGGGCTTTTGGAGCGCCTCCTGCTTCTGGAGCCCGACCGTTTCCGAGATCTGCTCCGGCTGCTTCGCCTGCAACCGGGGGCCATTTAATACCACTTATTATTCTCAAAATACCAAACATCTCCCATCTCAACTAATTGAGATCATTTACAGTTAAATAAATCACCTGTGTCTTGAACGTGAACTGGACCGCTTCCTTCTGGACCTGGATCGAGTCCGGGATCGAGTGTGCTTCTTTTTGCTGTCCTTATCTGCAGGAGGGAAAAGAAGTGTGCTGCTTAATATTGTCAAACTAGTTATAGGGAAATACAGCTTTACTAGCGCAGCGCACACAAAACAGACATTATTTTAGACTGCAACCGCACTCACTTCCAGGCTCAATAGCAGCAGAAATGAGTGACTGGGCCTCTCTGACTCTCTTCATGGCCTCTTCCATTTCTTTGTTAGACGCGTCCGCCTTCAGGCTCGCATTCAGGTTCAAGCCTGCAGCCAAAGGATTCATTCTGAAACACGGGGAAATGAATTAGTGGAGTCATCATTATTTAAAACTGCGTTCAGGTAAAAAATAAATCCGCAACCTGACTTACTTTGGATCTGTCATGAACTTTAACAACTGATCAGCAGCCTGTAAAAAACAGTGGTGAGATCATTAAAGGTGTGTGTCATTGAATAAGCTAAATAACATTTTGAAAATGATTCATGAGTTGAATCTCATTCATGATCTGCCTCTTACCTGGGGATTCATATTGGCTCCAAATCCAAATGCAGCCATTGCGTCCATATTCGGAGCACCAAAAGGGTTCCCTCCCATCTGCAAAGAAACCACACAAACGCAAGGTATTGGAAACTTTTGTTTTGCTGGCGTTAAGATTTCTACCTCTATCTCTATAGGTGTCAGTGTGCACTGGTAGTTATGAAATAATTTCCACATTTTGACAGATGAAGACAGTTTCACACAAAAGACAACTTTAAGATGTCACAGCTGAAAATGAACACTCATCTGCTAACGACTGACCTTTATTTTTCACCAATCTATTGAATAGTCCCTTTTCTTAATAACACAACATCAGCAGAATAAAATGTAAGCCAACATGAATGAGAAATCCTTAAAGTGCTCGGACACACACTCAAAAGAGAATATCTGTAATTTCCAAGGCAACTGAACAAACACAGACATCTGCTGATGAAGACCGCAAGATACAATCTAGGCTCCAAAACTGCAGCCAAATGGAAAGCAATTCAAAGTTATTGTAACTATAGCAAGGACACACACACACTAGACAATGTAGTATATCTTGTCAGGGATGGAGACAGTGAATCTTACCTGTGGGTTGCCCATGGGATTGGGCGTTGGCAGAAGTCCTCCTCCAGGCATCATTCCTGCAACAGCGTTTGCTGGCGCCAACAGTGACAAAGCTTTTGCCTCATCCGGAATAGATCCTACAGGGAAATAAAAACAGGCATTAGGAAAGAACGACATATTCACACGACGCACACACACATCAACAACAGAGAAGACATTTTGGAGAAGACAAAAGAGAAAAACAAATTCTTCACACTGCATTTCTCCATATTAGGTTCAACAAAATGGTTTACCTTAAAGATCAAAGAAGAGTTCCCTTTAATTCAACATAATCATTGCAGTGGTCATAACTATAGCTGGAATATATCACACTACTCCAATGAACACTGCCAAGAATATATCACCTGCGTGTGTTTTTTAAGTCATGAACCAAACGTTAGCAAGCACAGCTGCTTCTCCAGTTGGGTGTGCCCTCAATTTTCATTTAGACGTTTACTGAAACAAGCGACTCACGCTGGCGGCTTCGCTACTAAAAGCACACAGAGAGAAATCGAGATACACACAACAGAGAGAATTTTAGGGATTTGGCAAGAACACTATACAAGCTATGAGTGTTTACTTACCAAAAACACATATGTCAGAGGATATAGTGGTGTATGCTAAATGACAACAGCAGAATTCAGGGTGGGTAGCGTGCCCGCTGTACATCGTTATTCTAATATCCTTACCTGCCACTGCAGCAACTTACAAAACGTAGGTAGAGGATAACTGGTTTAATTAATCTGCTCTACCACAGTTCAATTAGAAAATATATTTGATGATCTTCATTAGCAAATATTTCAGTAATTGTTTGTAGAAAATGGACCAAATGGACAAATAAAACACCTCATAATCATCTCACAGTAAATCCACCCCCAAAACAACTCATTCACAAAAAGACATGACCTTCATACGGACAGACAACAATGACAACATTTAAATTAAAAAAAGCACGCTGAAGAGAGAAATTTCTGCTGGAGACAAAACGGTTGGATGGTATTTTCAGCAGGGCCTGGTATACAGGACTGGCTGAGCCAGGAAAAAGAACTGTAAAACACAACAACAAAAGGAGAGGAGACCACTGTTAAAGAGAATATATTTAACCAACATTTTGTCATGTCGGGTGGGCAACTTAAGACAACTTATGATGAGATGTAGAATGACTGTGATTTAAAATGACAAATCATCGACTAGTGTTCCCTTTGTTTAGTCCAAACATTACCTGCTCACATATGGTGAAGTATGGATGTGCGGTGTGGGCTGCCTGGGTATTATTCACACCCAGTATCACTGGACAGCCTTCTGCCACAAGACCCAAATAACTCATTATTATGTTACACATTTGTGTAATGTAAGGCTTGCAGTTTAAAAAGGTATTGTCAACAAAATCCCATGAAAAAAAATGAAAACAATGCCGTAGTGCATCTTTTAATACTTTGATTTCTATTGTCTGCAGCCCTTAGACAGAAACCCATTTGTTCAAAAACAGGTAACAAACATATATTTTTTATTTGTATAAAAGGCTGCGTGATCTGTAATGAACTACTTTTAGTGGTGGATTAATACATATTTAGTTTGATATTGAGTATTTACGGGTGTAGAACAGTGCCTAATTTCATCATAGTAAACAAACGTGTCACCTAGTGCATTACTCATTATTTTTGGACAACAATGCTCTTTTGTTATTTTCATTGGATTTGTTGACATCAAAAAAGGAAGAATATCGCCTTATCTGTTTAGGAGTAATGCAATAGCCATCAAATAAATGGCAGTGGCATTCAAAGGTATTGCAAAACTATGCAAACTAGGCACCGTCTCAGGGTGTGTCCCCGATATCTGACATTTAGAGTTTAAACTCAACCACCTAGGAAAGATGGATGAGACAGAAGGTGAGAGAAAGAGAAGGCAGAGAAAGAACAGAGGACACAGACAGAGTGGGGTGGGACTTGAATGCTTGCTGGCCTTTGCATATGTCTATAATCCCCTGTTGGCAGGCAGAGGACCACTTTCAGCCGTCAACGAGGGGGCTGCCATTGCCTTCTTCACTACAAAATCACACACACACACATACACATACACACAAATAACAGAGAGAAGTTTAACAGAGGATAGTCCAATATGGGGGAGAAAATAAAATGCATATGGTTAAGAGTTGAAACAACTTCACTTCTGAATTTTGAGGTGTCTGCAGCGCCCGCAGCTCGGGAAAGTGCAACTCCTGATCTGTAATGCAGATTTTGGTACACTGCACTTTCTCATAAAGAATTATTTAAAGTTTTAGGCTGAGACAAATAGCTTGATGTTCTTTTTGCCAAATAAGTAGAATCCAGTGTATCAACAAAACTGAAAAGTTGGTGATAATACAGGTGTAGCATGTGCTTCCACAGTTTACCAAAAATCGGACTATAGCGCTCTGCTTTCAGCACTTCTTATAGCCAATGGGAGGGAATGGCATCATGAGAATATCAGTATCATGAAAATAAATTATGCTAAAAAGCCCATATAAAATTGCCAAGGGGAGTTGACTTGGAATGCAATTCACAAATAGATGAAATCCTTTTTTACATTTTCACTATTCAAGAGTCATTCAATCAACAAGGGACCACTCATACGAGGGAATAATAATGAAGAAACAAACCTTCAGCAAACGGGACCACGATCAATGCTCTGTCCACAAACACGGTGTTCGTCAGATGCTGAGAAACTCCAACCGACTCTGGCTCATGGAACTTCACGAAGCACACCCGCGATGTCACCGGCATCTGAGAATCGCTAGTGAGGAAATCAATACATATAACAGCATCAATCACAACGTTTCAAGTACTCATCTAAAACGTTGCATCTTTTTTTTGTCCCGTCGTTTGACAACGTACTGTGGACTGGTCCTATCATACTTTGTTATGCTGCGGTGTCATGATAAAATACATTTAAGTAAATCCTCCCAACACACAACAATACTGTCATTATTAGAAAATATTTACCATATTAGTGCAATGCCTCACTGTTGGCTTGTGAAAGCAGGGTGTGCTTTAATAATAAGATAATGTATTGTCTTTAGTCAGTATCTCTATGAAATTGTTCACTGATTATATACGAGGCCATTGAAATAAAGCAGGGTAATGACAATGACCCCCTCAAAACATAAAATGTCCCGTCATAACTACTTCCGTTTCCAAAATGCTGCCTTATAAAATCAAGGCCTAGATTATAAATGGGAGCCATCTTCTTTGTTTTAGATTGTGTAAAGGTATCTAATGCATACTTTTATTATAAAAAAAACATTTTTCAAAGATACAGCAATGAAACAGATTTTGGAAGAGTGAGA
Source organism: Ammodytes marinus (assembly GCF_949987685.1). Lineage (NCBI taxonomy): Eukaryota > Metazoa > Chordata > Actinopteri > Uranoscopiformes > Ammodytidae > Ammodytes > Ammodytes marinus. Next base: position 14,924,214 of record NC_137213.1, on the reverse strand, counting down.
AAGGAAATATTTAAATAATGTGTGATGATTAAAAGCAGGTAATTTAAGGAATACATGGAATAGTCAATGATGACATTAATATATAGGGGGGGGGGGGATGGTTTCAACATTGACCCATCTTGTGCAAAAGAAGGTAATATATACGCTCATGTTTTTTTGGTAGACATAATCAACAGGTTAAATTACGATGACCGTGAATGCAACATCAGCCAAGTGTGACTGTATTGAGTTACTGTTAGCATGTTAGGCCTGCGTTTCATTATTATGCAACCGTGGCCTGTTTAGGAAATCACGCCGCTATTATGTGAATATTACCATTACAGGTTACTACAGCGGACCACCAACAACATTAGTCTACTCACTCTGGAGGAAATAACTTGAGTTCTTCGATGGTTCCCAGAAACCCGAACAGAATCCGCATCTGCTCCGAGGTGGTGCTCGGAGACACATTTGTCACTTGGACAACCTTCGTGCTGTAATTCATTTTCCCCGATTAAAAACCTGTCTAAACAACGACAGTACAGTAAAAGACTAAACTTATATCAAATTAACGACTCTCCACTTGTTATAAATCAGTCTGTTTGCGAGTTTATTAGCAGGCTAAAATTGTTAGCTGTAGACTACGACAACAGACTATCGTTCCGCCGCCATATTGTAGTTTCGGGTGAAGCGCGCATGCGTATAGCTGGACTGATTTTTTTTTACACGCTCAATAACCAACAGAGGTCTCTCTTTCCTTTTATAGATGGTAAACATGTAGGCCCTAGACTAGAGGCACATTCAGTGTTGATGGCAAAGGAAAATCATCCAGTAGGCCTATATATGTGCAATATCTATACCATCATGGTAATTTAGGTCTACATGTAGCCTAGCCTATAGCTTCTCTGTGGACTTATTTTGTCCCATCTCAAACATACCTACATTTTGGTTTGGTTTGGATCTGTTTCTTCACAAATATCATCCAGTGATAATGTAGGCTATTCGTTTATGGTAGGCTAATAACCTTTTTTATGTGTTTTTGCGATTCCTCTCCACTGAAAACCTATGCACCAACACGTTAAGAGTGTTTTACCACACACAATACCATCCATTGTATATTTTCTTCTGTGTACACATGAGTCAAAGTTAATTAAAATTTTCAAGAGGGTAGGCTAGTAGTTTGATAAAATTCCATTTTAATCTTGTGGGCGGTGTTTGGTTAAGTTGTTAAAGGGATGAATCTGTGCAGCAAAATATTTTGTGTATAGGCCTATCATGTCCCCTCTCAATCACTGACCTTTTCTTTCTTGATTAATCAATTGTCACAACACTGTTGTTGTGTATTGCTAATTCAAGTCAGTCCAGTGTTGGCCGGGGGGAGCCACATCACACGCCTGCCACTGACGAAACTGTTCCTGCTGAAATTCTTTTCTCCTAATGGTGTTTTGTCCCAGGAGAAACAAAGCAGTGCTTGTCTTCTGGATACGTAGAGCATAATCCCTATACCTGGATTATAGCTGCACCGAGACAAGCAATTTATGAGGCATTATGTGTTCAGGCCAGAGAAAAACTGGAACTGTTTCAACCAAACATTGTGCAAAGTGTTTTACAAGAATGCCTAATAATAGAAGTGCAATTATCAATTATTTATTTGAAATCTTGAATCAAAAATAATAATGCGGGATTGTTATCCTGAAATACTTAAATAGTTTTTGTCCACTTTATTCTTAATCCCAATTAGTTTATGAATGTGCACCTCTAAAAATAGTGTGAAATTTACACAGACGTTGACATTATTCATGCTCTTCTTTTTTATTTTTATTTTGCCGAACACATTGCAATAAACAGCAACCAATATGACTCAGCATAACTATACATTATTCTAAAGCACACCATCTGATCACTTGAAGAAATTAAACCCATTCACATGCACTATTGCAACACATTCAACAATTATGTGCCAACAAATATTCTCTACAATTAAAGCCGGTTTGAGAGGGGCGTGCATTGAGTCATCCAACAGAGGATATTGGCACAATGGGATTCTTGTTCACAGTGCGGCGTGATTGGTCAGGATTGAGGTTTACAGCGCAGATTGCAATGACTGTAACGGGGGGCACTGGACTAATAAATACCCTCAAATCCACTGAGGACAACATTCACAAGTGGTTCACAAGTGACCAGAGGTTTTCTTCAGTTTGCTTTGTGAGGCGCCACAACTAGAAGGAAACATGGTCAGCCGGTGAGTTTCAGATTAATTACAACTATTATTTGTTATTCTTTTTTACTAATATTACCAAAGATCATTCTTATCCTCAAATTAATTAACAAAAGCTAAAAAGTGATTGATGGGTTTTATCAGTAGGCCAATGCTTTTTCATAATTTGCACATTTCTCTAAGAGATTTAAATCTTGTAAAGAGAAATGTATTTCACTCGATCTTGTGACTCGTAAACAGTGACTTTATGTATCCACAGATGAATAGGCTCCCGAGGGATTTCAAAGGTCATACTGAACTCTTTGACCATGAACTGCCCATGACCTGTCACAAATACAACTGACTCAAACCAGCAGACTGACACATTTACCTTGCAGGAAATTCTGTAAAGTTCTATTCACTTGGCTGCAATATTGACTCCTTTACTTTTTCAATGACAGATTTGAACACCCAGCTGGGAGCTACAAGAAGATTTTTGAGACATGTGAGGAGCTGTCTGAGCCTATTCCAGCGACAGTCACAGGTTTGTTTGCATATTTCACACCGGAATAGACTTGTAGGCAAAACATTATTTAACAGTGGTATACCGATTGCAGATAGCGCAGAACAGATGTTGGTGGTACTGGAAGCAGTTTGTTTTTTACAAACCCATGTTTTTCAGGAACAATCTATGATTTGTGGTTGATCGTTTTACAGGTAGGATTCCCTCATTTCTGAAGGGAAGTCTTCTCCGTTTGGGGCCTGGGCTTTTTGAGGTCGGAGATGAACCTTTCTATCACCTCTTTGACGGCCAGGCCCTCATGCACAAGTTTGACTTCAAGAACGGCCAGGTCACTTATTTCCGGAAGTAAGGCCTTGAAGGACAAAAATATATATTTTTTTTTTATTTGCCAATCTATTTGCATCATTTACATTATTGTCCATGTAGGGAAATCAACCTGCAGAGACTTGAGAGTTGAGCATGTGAACACATTTTCATGTTATTGTTGCATCTTAAAAGAAAATGTAAAGAAAGAGTGTCCGTTATGATGTCACTTGAGCAAGGTGGCTTCAGTTCGCTGAACATTGATTTTCTCTTGCTCTTGCTGAGTTAACTTTTAGATTTTGATTTACAGAGAGGAAAAACACACAGCGCTAAATTAGTCTTTTTTTTAAGTTTTCAAAATCTTGAACGATGAATATCAGTTGATTTATCTTTGGGATTAAATAATTTTTTTCATACTTCTTTCACTTAGGTTCGTCAAAACAGATGCCTACGTGAGAGCCATCACAGAGAAGCGTGTGGTGATCACTGAGTTTGGCACATTTGCCTACCCTGATCCCTGCAAAAATATTTTCTCCAGGTGGGTTCTTCTTGTAAACGCACAGAAAATCTTTCACCGGCACGTCCTCGTTATTTTCATTGTAAAAATGAAGTGAAACTGGAAATAGTCGTCAAAGACCTCCAGTAAATAAATGTAGGTTGTTTTTGGGGGTGGGTGGGGTTATCTCTTCATTAAACTGCTGAATATGATACATCAGCCTTCACATTTCAACTTGTAACATTCCCTTCTTCATGTAAATTGTAATCATATTGTGTGTATGTGTTTGTGTGTTTTTGTGCAGGTTTTTCTCTTACTTCAAGGGTGTTGAGGTCACAGACAACTGCCTGGTGAACGTTTACCCCATTGGCGAAGATTATTACGCCGTGACAGAAACCAACTTTATCACTAAAGTAAACACTGACACCTTGGAGACCCTGAAGAAGGTACATCAATACATCACAGAATATAGAGGTGTAAAAAAAACTGTTGTATATTTAGATTTAAATCACAGTAAAAATTTCTTTATTTTCTGTGCAGGTTGATCTGTGCAACTTTGTCAACATAAACGGAGTGACAGCCCACCCTCATATTGAGAGAGATGGTACAGTGTTTAACATTGGAAATTGCATGGGCAAAGGAGCAACGCTGGCCTACAACATTGTCAGGACTCCACCCACACAGAAAGGTACGGATCAGCGCTGGCCTCACAATTACATTGGACAAACCAGACGCATCGTTTAAGTGTTTAACATTTTATAAAAGAAAAAAATAAGGTATAGAAGAAAACAGACAATTAATAGAGGAAATAACTGAAATAAGTAATGTTTTAATATACAAATATCATATATGACAAATAATCCAACCTTTTCTTCTTAGATAAGTCTGATCCCATTGAGAAGTCCAAGGTGGTGGTGCAGTTCCCCAGTGCTGAGAGGTTCAAGCCTTCCTATGTGCACAGGTATGTTTTTAGACTCCAACCTATGGGATTTCTTGTCAATAATTCATTTGTTGTCACGGAAAAGTGTTGGGAAATCTTACAATTTTTTTCAGCTTTGGTATGTCGGACAACTACTTTGTCTTTGTGGAGACCCCCGTGAAAATCAACCTGCTGAAATTCCTGAGTGCCTGGAGCATCCGTGGCTCCAACTACATGGACTGTTTCGAGTCCAATGAGAGCCAAGGGGTAAGAACTCGGAGATCCATAACTTAGAAAAAAACCCTTGATGCTATCGTTGGCTCTGCCCTTGATATGTCATAACATCTATTCCCATTGTGTGTTTTTTTAGACCTTGTTTCACATTGCCAGCAAAGACCCGGGAGAGTACATTGATCACAAGTTCAAAGGGGCACCCATCGGCATGTTCCATCACATCAACACCTATGAGGATCAAGGCTTCATTGTGGTTGACCTCTGTGGTTGGAAAGGGTAACTGAGCAGCTGAATTATTATTATTATTAATTGGACTTTTAATAAAGGTCCCATATTAAGCTAATTTACAGGTTTAAAATTATAATTTAATCTCCTACTTGAAACTGTTTTCATGGTGTAATGTCAAAAAAAACCTTTATGTTTCTCACAGTGCCATTGCGAATCTCCTCTATTTTGCCTGAAGAGGTTAGTTTTAGAGCCCGTCTCTTAAAGCCCCTCCTTTCAAAAAGCCCAGTCTGCAATGATTGGCTATGAATCTAACGGTTAGAATCTAACTGCCAGTTAGATTCAGGAGTATCTGGGGTGTGTTAATCACAGGCAGAGGTAGTGCTTAGTTAGGTTGGTAAAGCTTCTCCCCCTTATGAAGTCATAATCGGAGAGAAATCTAACTGGGTTTTTTGAACACAAGTGAAGGTGGAGAAAAAGAGGGAGGTTTGTTTGTTTGTTTCTCTTACTAAACACTGGGGACCCATGTTGCTGTTGAAAAAACATGAAAAAGTGCATTTTGCATAGTAGGTGACCTTTAAACCTTCCTGCATATGTTCTGCAGATTTGTTTGATACTGATGTATTTGTTGTTCATCTGTGCAGTTTCGAGTTTGTGTACAATTACCTGTGGTTGGCCAACCTGAGAGCCAACTGGGAAGAGGTGAAGAAGGCGGCCATGATGGCGCCTCAGCCAGAGGTCCGCAGATATGTTATTCCCCTGGACATCCACAAGGCGAGTCACCTGTTTTTACTCATCAGGAAGGACAACAAATGGCCATCTACAAATGTAAAGTCTCATGTTATTTGATCTGATTTGACTGCTGTAGGAGGAGCAGGGGAAGAACCTTGTCAGCCTGCCGTACACCACAGCCACAGCCACGATGCACGCTGATGGAACAATCTGGCTGGAGCCGGAAGTGCTGTTCTCTGGGCCCCGCCAAGGTGCAAACACATCCAACATAGAATAAGAGGAAATAAACTGTAGTGTCCCGTATGGGGACAAAAAGTATTATTAATGGTATTGTCAACATACAATATAAGTTGCCACAATGCACCTGCACACATAGAACATAAATAGAATATACATTTGTGCATAAAAAATGCTTATATTCACAATGAAAGTTCATGAAATACTAACATTTTATTTAAAAAAAAACAATTAAAAAGTAATAAAATCATAAATGAATCATAAATAATTCTATACTTGATTAGAACTCAAATTCAGGGTTCAGAATGAGTGAGGTTGTCTTAAATATTCTGTGCCTCCCCGGAATTTTCTTTTCTCGTGGTGTCATGTTGAATTTCCTAACATGTATCATTTTGATGTTGTCTTTGTAGCCTTTGAGTTTCCTCAGATCAACTACGAGAGGTACGCAGGAAAGAATTACACGTACGCTTACGGCCTTGGTCTCAACCATTTCATTCCAGACAGGGTCAGTTAACCAAACACCGTCAAATGTTTGTGATTATTCTGAGTGTGATAATAGAAGCTTGTGTATGTAACTGGTTTTGTTTTTGAACCCGGGTGTAGATCGTCAAGTTGAATGTGAAGACCAAGGAGACCTGGGTATGGCAGGAACCAGACTCCTACCCCTCAGAACCCTTGTTTGTCCAGACTCCTGAAGGGGTAGACGAGGATGATGGTAAGTCAACAGCAACATATATTGAAAGATAGCTAAAATCAGCATTGCTGGAGAATGCTAGTTGTCAAAAATAGATTTCTGTCAAAATCAGTGAAATATACAGTACCTGTTAAAAAAATCAGGTTTTAATACAAAGCCTAGGCTCTGTAAACTGGTATGTTGCTAGCTATGGTGGGCCCCCTTTGTTTACACACCTGTTTACAGAGCATAGGCTGTGTATTAACATCAGATAATTTTTCAGCAGTATGGATAGGTGACGGATCAGGAGGAGTTATTTACTGATTTTGACAACAAGCATTCTCCAGAAATCGCTGACCCCACCTTTAATCCTACTACACCTTTAAGGGGTCAGGAAATGTGTCATGATAATGTGTCGCTGTGCCCTCAGGAGTACTGCTGACCATCGTGGTTGCCCCTGGCTCCCAGAAACCAGGATATATGCTCATCCTCAACGCTAAGGACCTGTCCGAGATTGCAAGGGCAGAAGTGGATTGCACAATGCCCGTCACCTTTCACGGGATGTACAAACCATAATAGTCGTGGACCATTACAGGGTTATCAACAGCCACTCGCTATCAAAACCAGGATAAACACTGACTAAATGTATTCATGTCAAATATAAATAAAGCTTTATCTGTCACAATGGTTGTGTTCTAATTTTGCAGTTACAAATCTGATATGCTATATTATGCCTCATCATGAATGTACTAGAATTCATAATCCTTAATTGTCAGCATTGGTTTCATAAAATTATAAAATGTAAAAATGTTCACTTGTCATGAATATTGTTGGAAAAATAAATTTGGTAAAAATCACAACATGCGGTTGTTTAATACTCTTCTGTTATGTGGTATGTTGATGAGCTATTGATAGGGAGCACAGTGGCAGACTGAGCAAAGCGACTGTCATTCAACAGGGTTTCAATCTCCTGGGAACTTGGATATCTACTGGTTAATATGCTTTTGAACGCTCAGTATTGCTGTCCCTAATCCATGACCGAAGATCTATTGAAGCGTCAGCAGTGTTTGACTACAAATAATCCTTCAGACTAAATTCTTAAGATATTTGTAGAGATTTAACATGTTGCCAAACAAAACCTTACCGTGGTTGCGTTGTGAACAAGTGACCTTTCCATGTCGGTACTTCTTGTGTTGCAAACAAAGTTTTCTGAATCTGATCAATGAAGCAAAGCTGATTAGCTGTGTTACTGCTTAATCTGTAGAATGGAAGAAAAGGCATGTGTGGCAATCAATGATTATCTTTAAGTGCATTACAGACATGTGGCCGGTGATTTCACAAGCCCGCATAAACCACATTTCATTATAGATCATGGCATCAGTTTGGTTTGAATGGATCTTGTGTTGACAGGTTCAGGAGAGGATTAAGCTTTTGTTTTTCTAAATAAAATTCCAGTTTGTGAATCAGGTATTAAAGACTTTAGTTCCACGTGTTTCCTCCCATGCTGATGCAAGAAGAGGAAACAAAGCATCAAACATTCCTAATGTGGCTTGCGCTCGCTTGCTATATCAGCCGAGTAGAGAACCTTGATTAAAGTCATGTCTTTTATTTTTTTAAGATTTTGTTTTGGCATTTTTATGCTTTTATTGATAGTGTAGAGACATAGTTGAAATGGGGCAGAGAGGGGAGTGACATGCAGAGGACGACCGCGGGCTGGAATCAAACCCGGGTCCGCTGCTGGCCGAGGCCCATGGGGGGGACGCCCTACCAACTGAGCTAAGGGCGCCCCCTTAGTCAAGTCTTTTCACTCCACTGTCAGATTTTAGGATTGCATTAATTTCAAATGAATATTTTCCTGGTTTCATAGGGCTCCATATCCACCCCACTAGGTCCGGCTGATGCAATCAGATATTTCTCTGATGTGGTGCACATCCAGTTATTAAAATTGTAGGACAAAAGAAAGTGTTTTTTTCAGTTTATTTTTTTTCTTAATTTTTTTTTACATGACAGCTTTTTAGCCTTCAAAAAAAAGAAGATTACAGGAAATATTAATTTTCAGAATAAACTTAAAATTAAAAACACGGCAAAGGAAAATCTCAATGGATAACCTCAGTTTTGACTATCACACCATAAAAGAAGACTCACACTCACTGCAATTCATTTGGGACAGAGGTTTGCACAGTCAGGCTTTAAACAGTGTAAAAAGGTATATAGTTTCTGCCCTATGTACACAGCGGATTTTAGACAAATGTAACAAAAAATGTGAAGGTAAAAGATAAAACACAGGTAATACGAGGACAGCTATACCATCAACAAACAATTCCACAAAACCAACGATTGCAACTGAACTATGGAAAATGAACTAAAAAGAATTATTGTGTAATAAAACCAACAAATGTGACATTTAATAAAGTGACTTTCTATTAATTTGAATTCAAAACTTGCAAATTCACCTCAACTCTTTCTTAAACAGGAACCGTTCAACATGTTAGGAAATCTACACATTTGCCTTCTTCCTAAGAGACGACAAGATTGATTTCATCCTCATGTCTGTACACTGCATATGAAGCTAGATGAGGAAGGGAATTAGCTTAGAATAAAGACAGGAGGCAGGGCAACAGCCAACCTGGCTCTATCCAATGTTAGACATTGGCCTAGCAGCACTTCCAATTAAGACACAAGTTACTGAGCTTCAGAGGTGCTGGTAGGTGTTTTATTTTTGTGCTTCTGAGCCATGCTACCCGTTTGCCCCTGCTTACTGCCACTATGCCAAGCTAAGCTAAATGTCTCCTAGTTTGAGCTCCTTACTTTACCCACAGAATCGGACTGACACCAATGTTCGCATTTTACTTTTGAAGAGAAAGCAGATAAGCAGATGTCCCAGAATGTCAAACTTCTCCTTCCAAATGAAGCAAACCAATGTCCCCTTCACTTTGAAAAACACACAAGAATCAAGAACCAGACCGAACAAAGTGGAGGCTCACACTGTACAGAATCACAGATTTCATGAAATTTATCTTCAGGCTTACTTCAATGTGATAAGTGACTACTGTACTGACAGCTTTGAAAATATATTTATCAGCTATATAACTTTTGCATCTCAGGAGGAAAAAAAAAATGAAATATTGATAGTGCAAGGTTATAAGGTACATATATTAATATATTGTTTAGATACTGTCCTATAAGTAAAGTGCAAATCTCTGGATCAGATGAGAAGTGTGTGCAAGCATTTCTAATTTTAGACTGACTGATCCACCTGCCCATGCACAAATGAGCCCTTTACATTGGCTGCCTGCTACTTTACACACAGTCTGCTGAAGAAATTCATGTTACACATAATTTTCCCTTCAACTCAAAGCATTTCCTTTAAGGTCTGGCCTTAGGGAGCAACCATGTATCATGAAGCATTAATCTCTTTTAGGTGTACATAAAAAAATTGGGTATTTTACTATTAAGTGTGTGCATAATCATTTTTGTAATCCTGACGAGCTATAGAGCAACTTATTCTTTAGTATCCAACAGTTTAAGCTTCACCTGTGTATTCCCATATCACCAAAGTGTAGGGCCATTTTAATGTGAGAGCATGATGTGGAGATTTAAGTGTATGAGGAAGTCTTTACTCACTTTTGTCACAGAGAACCAACAATTGAATCGAACAGACTTCTTGCAACACCTTGTGGCAATTTGGTCAATAATCTGTCCACTTAATATAGCATTTTAATGACGACTTACTGTGAATGAAGGGGAACTGGGGTCAGTTGGTGAGATACACCACTGAGACCGGCTCAAGTGGAAACGTGCAGTCATCCAACAAACCAGACAGCATCTAACACACACACACACACACAGACAGACACACACTCCCTGTAGGCAGCAATACAGGAAGCTGCTTGAGCATGACAGACACACACACACACACACACACAGACACGATCCAGGAAAAGTTAGTTTCTTACTGACTTTTGTAACTGATGTTGAAGACCAGCTTTTTTTTTTACCTGGGGGCATGAAAGGCCAACATTAGGTAAGTATATATTTATAGAAGTGCAAGAAAAACCGAACACATTTCTTAAGCTCCTTTCACTCTATAAGAGGACAGCTGTTGGGTTTGAGTGTGTGTTTGGGGGCTGGAGGGGTGTGGTTGATCTAAGCTTGGGGGAAGAGGGGTGAAACATCAGTTGGTCTCGTAGGTGGAAAGCAGGGCGGCATCCACGGGCTCCATGCAGGAGGGGCAGGTGAAGGATCTCATCAGCCAGTCGTCTATACAGTCCATGTGGTAGATGTGCATACATGGCAGGAACCGGATGGGGTCTCCGTATACAAAGTCCAGCATACAGATCACGCACCTGAAAACGGATGAAATAAAGATATTAAATACACAGCTGAAGTTGTCTCTAAATTAATCTAGTTGAGTGACAAAAAAACAAAACAATTGTGATTATTGGTTAATTATTTAATAATGTTATAAAAAAAAAAGTATTAAAGGCCTACTTCACCGGTTGGAATATGAAGGTGTATTGAACTCGGAGATCCTATTTAGTATAAATGTGCAAAAAAAATTGAAATTGGATCATCTTAGCCTGAGAAAAGGCAGAAAGAGTGTTTTATGGTCTCACTGTCTAACCCTACAGTTTCCTTACTGTGACATCACAGTAAGGGTCAGGAATAACAGGACAGCTGGGCCAAGGGAAGACTGAGGGAAGAAAAACCTCATTCATTATATTATAATAGTTATTTTATAATGCTAGAATGCTGGTTCCGTATGGGTGAAGTATTCCTTTAAGTGTGAGAATTTTCAAGTTTTCTGTTCTAAAATTATTTTAATTAAATGGAAAATAATATTCAACGTATCACAATGAAATGTATGTACTGATATTTAGGAATGGGCTGACAACCGGTTTCAAGGTATACCACGGTTTTAAAAAGTCAAGCCCTGTGTTCCAATACCCATGCTATCTACTATTTAGTATGGTAGAAAAAAGATTTAGGATGTCCCGATTCTTGAGGTCAGATTTACTACATCCGGCCGGGATTTTTAGTGTTGAAAACAGCATCCTATTTGGGCGATTCTGACCCACAATCCAGTGGGCACCTGAAGTGACGTCACATCGACGGAGCCTCCATAAGAAAACAAACGGGGATGCAACGGATATAAAAGCAAGAGGCAAGATCAAGACGTGATGTTATGATGAAAAAAATAAGTAAAAGTATGTCCCAATTGTAGCCTACTGCATCCTAACTAGATTATTTTTATCGTTAGATGTAGTATGTAGAATAGAAAAAAGAAAGAGTATGCGGTTTCGAAACGCATGGAAGGTTTCAAAACCTCTATTATTTCATACTATTCTAGATATTATTCCAATTTACCAAAGTGTCACAATGTCAACTCACTGGGGCCGGGAGTAAACAAAAAGTATGTCTGAATTAGTTAACATTGCTCAGCTTGAAGTGCCTGCAACCTTTCTTTGTGAAAAACATTGAATGCAAAAACAGCAAAAAAAAAATGCTCACTCTCTGATCTTTTTCTCTGAGCCGTCTTTCCCTCCATCATAAACACCCTTGGGAAGGTGGTGGATGAGGCCAATGCGCTGAGCTATGCGGATCTGCTCCTCCTCTGTGAGCTGCGTGGCCAGACGAGCCTGACTAGGCGTGGGGTGGTACATGGGCATGTGAGCCTGCTCCTGGGAAGAGGAAGAAAAAAGAAAAAGAAACTAAAATAAAAAAAATACCAGATATCCTGCTATACCAGCTCACAAAGTGGTATTACTGGTCAGGCTCCATGAATGGATAAACTGAACAATAAATTAGCTGTCTAATGTGGACAGTCTTGACAGGCCAGTTATAGACAGGTGACTGGTTTGTTTACCACCGACGCTACTGAGAAAACATGATACTGAACACATACAGGGAGGCATAGTATATTATCATCATATAGGTTATTAACTAAGATCACCCTAAGTCCTACATGTGATAAAAACTTTTTTTCTTGAATGAATTCCCTGGAGGTTGAGTGTTGTCAGCCTCGCTCTCTCTCTCTCACCTGGTACGGAGGAGGAGGCTCCAGGTCTGGATCTGTCCCGTCACCGAAACTCGCCCTGTCTGACTGAGAATCGTGAAGCAGAGAAATGTCGTCTGATGTCGGGGACTTGAGACAGTTGCCCATATCTTCTTTGTGTCTCCAGTTCTGGTCCTGGTCGATGTTTGGAAAAAATTATAATCTGATAATTTGTTGCTAAAGTTGTTGTCGGCAGCTAATGTTAGTTTAATATTTGTGTTGTCCACGAAATCAGAAATGTCGCTGTTCAACTACCTACTACCAGACCCGCAACTGTTCATATTAATAAAGCTGCTACATAAACGCGAAAGCAATCGTCTGCGTTAGTTTGCCTTCATGTTTACACGGCCCTCCAGCTGGCAAACAAAACAAAGAAACTCCCTTCGCTATCGACGGCTAGCAGCTGAGCTAGCTACTTTTTCGCTAGCCAGCTGGGCGACTTCCTCGATGAAGAATCGCTCATTCCTTTGCAAGAAACACAATTTCTACAAAATATCTACTTCAGTGGCATCCGTGGCTGTAACACTGAGCGGGCCGAGTGTTAAACAGCAGCGACATTTTCGCATTTTAACTTCGCGAGTAACATTAAACTGTTTGCTTCCTTGCTAGCTCTTTCTTCTAGCGGAGGACATGTTATCGGTCCGTTGGATATGACGTACAGGTGTGATTCTGCACCGTGATTGGATGATTTCTCTTACGTAGTTCCAAGAGGGAGTCCAAGTCCTACCCATTTCAATAATAGAGATAAACAAGCAATGAAAAAAACATAATTCTGTTAATAATTCATGATTAATTTATTGATAAATTAATAATAACATTAAACAAATAACCATTCACTGTGATCATCGATTTCATATGAAGACGTGAGACAAGTGTTACAAATATTCACGTTTCCTTATTTTGTAAAGGATTTGTATTGCAAAATTTCGGTCAGACAGTCTGTTTTAATACTATGAGCTAAATTTGAATTTGTCTGTTAAAGATAAAATGATGCGACTGTAATACCTATAGACCGCACAGTATACAGCCTTTTGTGCTTGTACTGGATATGTAGCACATAATAGTATTTATATATTTATAAACGCCTATTATTATTATTATTATTTTTTTTTAAAATATATAGTATTTTGTGTATTTCAAGGAAAAGCATGTACTCAGTAGAGAAGAGGGGTGATATAAATCCTTCTTTTAGAAAGGGCACTTTACTTAGTGATGGTTACACATATAGTTGAGAATATATGGAGGCCCTTCTTATTATGTTACATTTAACAAAAGATAAAGAGAACAACTGATATCTGTGGTCAAGGCAGTTCTGAGCTTGTACCATTTCCACATCTGTCTTCTAATACTTGCTATTATTTGCATCCCTAATATTCCATTATATGTTATACATTTCATTATAAACACAAATGTTTGTATTTTACATAACAAAAAACCCTTTGTCTCAGTCATGTTTGCTCCAACTCACAATTTTGGTTAGATTTGATATGATTTTTAATATATTTTAATGCAAGGCTATACATTTTTTATCTTACTATAAAAGTTATGATCTCACACAGCAGTTTTCACTGGTTCTTCTGACTGATTAGAGCTCTGCTCAGGTTGTAGCTAACAAACTACATGACATGAGACAGATAAAGATGCAATTTTTCATCCAAAAATGTGCAAGAAAACTAAGAAATTAATTAGTGAGATGTTGATACATTTTTCTCTTAAAGTGCATTATTATGGATACCATTTTTGTGGGGCTGAATACCAATTAGCTAAGCTGTTTCAGTTTTAGGGTCCTTGTGTTGTGCACAGTGACTCACTGTCACACTTTCATAACTTACTTGAACAGACATTCAAGTGGTTTGAGTTATAATTGCAATGCTCAAGGCTTAAAGGTTCAACCTACAGTATCAAGTCGTTCTCCCCATCCCCCCAATGATTGAAAAATTAAATAATAATAAAGACATCCAATAACAAAGCAACTTGGACACCTTTATTTGTATATACAGCTTTAGTACACATAAAAACCCACAAAGTATTTGCATTCCAGGGAACGTGTGGTACAAATCTCCATGTTTTTGGTTTAGTGAGTTTCACAGATGTGGCCTTTCTTCAGGCAAATAAAACAAAAAGCACAACCTTAAAATGAACTTTCCAAAGATTCCCTTTACATTTTAAAGCTCGCCATTTGAGACTGTATTACTTTTTTTCTCTTATTGTTACAAACAGTATCATTATCTGTACATTATTATTAAGTTATAGAGTAATGTTAATTTGTGAAACAAATGTGTTATGACAGTGTTTCTACTTTCTACAGTCATCGTCTGCAATAGTGTTCGAATAATATTCACAAGGAAGAAAAAGATGAAAATAGATGAAAGATCTTTTTGTTTTCATTATCAGTTCATGGTAAAATTACATGCCCAACAATTCTCTAAATCAAACTTTAATTGTGATTTTTGAAAATCTCTCATTTAAAGGGTTTGGACTGGAAAAATATTAAAGTAACATACTGTGTTAAAGGATAACTAGGAAATATTAAAGGTTTGAGGTTTGTTAGAGGCATAAATCTAACAATGACGCAGGGTGAAATAACAAAAAGGCATCTTCTCTATGCTATTCTATAACTGTATTCATATCTCACAACTTATTATGTTCAATACCAGACAACAACAAAAAATAACGGGGAAAATCAGGCAGTTTTTTCCCCGCTTCATTCATTCGCACTGTAAAAAAATCCAGCATTATTGAGTGTTACTTATTATTATCAACATTGTCTGATAAAGTATCCGATCGTCTCGTCATAATGGCTTATTGGGTTGGTCTGGTTTAATAAATGGCAATGGCGTGATGATCACAATGTATTTACAAAACAGTTCATTTATTAAGAAAATGTAGTTACATATTCACACCCCACAGATAAATACTGTTAAGAGCAACACTGAATCATTTAGAAACATCTTCAGGAATGAAAATAACAACTGACACAAAATGACGTAATTTGATCCATTAATTATTTTTTCTTCTGCATCCCGTTACTATTTGAGATGTATTATTACTCTCTGTCATCAAGTACAAGTCAGGAAATAGACCTTATTTATAGTCAGTGTTCTGTGTGAATGGGCAACTACAGTTTCAGGAAGTATTCTTTTTCTTTCCGTTCTTTTTGAGTGCACATTTCACAGAAGAGCTCGCACTGGGCTTTGAAGCACTGGTGCAAAAAAAGAGTCAGATTAACCTTGACTCTGCCAGAGACCTCTAGCAACCCCCCCCCCCCCACACACACACACACACACCCCTCCTTCCTCAGGCTGCACCTCTCCTTGTCCCTAGCACCTGTCGTCCTCCTCTGTGTCGCTTTGAGGGTCGCAGCCCGGAACAGAAGCTGTCTGCGCCAGACGCTTGCGAAAGTGTCCGTTGGGGACCTGCCAGCCGCTCCGCAAACGTCCGGGGCGGGTCGACGAGCTGACGGTGTTTGAGCGTCCCAGAGCACAGGCCACGGCCGCCTCGAAGGTCAGAGTCTCCATGGGGCCGGAGGGGTCCGGGCTGTGCTGCTGCTGCTCCTCTTGGGAGGCCAGGAAGGGCTCTGAGGGGCAGCGTCGAGGGGGAGACGGTCGCAGCCTCTCCCCTCCTGCGTCCCCTTCCTCCTCCTCCTCAGTCTCCCAGGAGGCCTGACCCCGCCGCGTGCTCTCCGGGCCACCTCCTAGCTCGCCCTGGTCCACAGAGGGGTGTGAGCGACACACCAGGGGGGAGAAGGTGATGTGAGGACCATGTGAGCGTGTCGGGGTCTGGGATGAAGGCCGTCGGACGCTAGGGGTACTGGACTCTGAGGTGGAGGGCACAGGACTGTCCGAGCTGTTGCCCTGTTGCAGAGAAAAAATAAAGGGGGAAAAAATTTAACAAACAATTAATTAATGGATTGTTTATTTTTTCACACTCTCCATGATGAGTAAACTAAAATGTAATAGTAAGATAGAGTAAAATCTGATCAAATAAATAAATGAAAACTAGCCATTTTAGTGTTGAAGAGAAATATAAAGAGGAGAATGTACTCTTTGCTAGTTCTGTATTAGAAGACATTACAGCTGGTGCATACTAAATGCAGCCGTGCTTTCCATATTTCTCCCCCAGCTAGTCCATCTTTCATATTTTCATTCATGTCAGTATTGTGATATCTATAGATACCCGAAACATATTATTTAACACAATAGCTAGCTGAGTGAACGGCCTAATGATGACCAAAAATACAATTTTAATTTCTCCTGCTCATTTGTATTGACTCTTTTATTAACTTTAAAATTTGAAAAGCCGTTGTTAATCCATGGTCCTGTTTCTGTTGCTGTAAAAGCCCCCCCCCCCCCCCCCCCCACTGAGTCAGTGAGATTTTCTGGTCAACCTGTTTATCTTGGGGATGTGCTCTCTCTGCACTCGAGGATCGTGACGGCTGCAAGCTCCTTTCCTCTGAGTTACAGCGAGACGCGTCTGGCGAGAGGAGGTGACAGCGCTCCTTAGAGCGACCGCGCTCCCTGTCGCTCTGCCGCCGGCGCTCAGACCGAGAAACTAGAGGGAAAGAGACATTTACAATGAGACAGACAACATGAAGAGAAATCCAGAGCGAAAAGCAAAGTGGGTGACAACAATATTTTGTTCCTCAAAATGTGATGCCTGACAGTCGACAATATTTCTCATTGGCAGAGTATGGGAAAGTACCACTAACCACACAAATGCACCAGTTATAGTATTTATCATTCTCCACTATACAGGTGACATAACACAATCAACATACAGTACATGTACAAATCTGGAGCTTTAACCCATTGATGACGGCTGCTGCGCGATGCCACATTGGCTCTCCTGCCTGATGCTGCGTCGCGCAGCATTATTACTTTATCTAATTTTCATGGCATTCCCAGCATAGAATGCACTGTCATTGGTTAAAATACACATGAGGTGGGTTTTGTTGATTTTTTTAAGACCACGTGACCACCCAAAAGTTGTGTGGTTTGCCGAAAATCATGTCAATCAAAAAAATAAAAAATAAAAAAATAAAACTAAATAATAAAAAAAATACGCCAGCTATGTCGGCGACAGAACAGTTAGTGGCGTTTGGTGCGCAGAATCAAGGTCTACTATAGACTACTGACGAAAATCACACAACACATTGCATTTATTTATTAACAATATTTAATAATTTTCTAATTCATCTAATTTTGACGATTTTTAGAAAAATGTGTTGGTTTGTAAGCGCTAAGGGAGCATGTCTAAATAAAACCTGTGAACCTTAACTTTTAAATGTATTTTATTTCATGTTTCTATGTGCTACACAGGCTTAGATATTAAGGTTTTGGTAGACTTGACAATTTGTACTATATTTTAAGAAAACCCTCAGGCATTAAGGACATGCATCCTAGATTGCCATAGTCATCAATGGGTTAAAAGGACTAATGCTAAAAAAATACCTTTATTAGACATTTGCTGTATTTTAACCCCAGTGATCTATGTTTGCATTAACGTGTACTGTGTGTACTGTATGCACTCAAAAAGACGTAATGTAAACAGGTGATCAGGACTTACCGGCGGCCTTGTAGCTTTTATGACGAGGTCGATAAAATCTCTCGGGACTTTTCTCCTCCTGCCAAAGACCGTTCACTCGCTGATCTGCAACAGTGGAGACGGAACGCTTCATGGAGCCACCTGCGACCTCGGTTGGCTTTTTATGGGAAAGAAAACGTGTGCAAACAAAACAGACAAACAGGCAAGCACGAGGTACATACACAAAGAAAGCGTTAAACATACTGCAGTTACATTCGTATGATTTATTCAGAAACAAGTGGACCATTGCAAGGTAACAATTTTTTTTTAAAGAATCATGCTTTAGTGCAAAAAAAAACAGTGCATCCTCAAGTTGAGTTTCCTCTATACCCAATATGAAAGGTGAGAAGACCAGGCATCAGCATTCAAAGGTCACACCCCGCCATATCAACAAGTCTCTGAGCCTTAATCAAACCAGAGTATAGCAAAAGACAAGCCAAAAAGTTCTACTGATTCAAAATTCTCGCCATCTCGTGCACGTAAGGAACAAGGCACTTTGGCGTCAGATGCAGCCCATGCAGCCACTGACGTCCTGGACATTCTCCAGCCCAGAGAAGATGGTGTGTGTACCTGCAACTCTACAGCCAGACGGGGCATGGAAGAGGCCCGCACACACAGGCCTCTCCCTAGCGGAAGCTCCAGTGGGGCTTCAATCACACTACTGCACTCGCCCACCTAGGTGAGCACAGAAACAAAGAGAGGAGGGCAAGGAGAGACAGAGCACCAGTCAGGCTCCTAGCAGCTTGCCTCTGTATGAACGCGGAAGTCCACTTCAGGTGAGTGAGGGTCATCTATCATAGCCATCATCAATCGCCATCCAATCAGAAGCCATTCCAGCCATGAAAACGGACAGGTTAACGACTACCGACTGACTTCAAAAGGGGAATAGGAACAGTGTGATGATTGTAAGAGAGGAGCGAACAATGGAGAAGTAGAGCAAGAGTAGACATAAAACAAAAGACAGCCTGGAAAATACATGTAATCATGCATGTGCAGGTTCTTACTAGTTACACAAACAGAGCCACACAACATATTTTCTAGGGGGCCGAAACACATTCCTCGGCAAGAACAAACACTGATATCAGAATTATTTCACATCATTCACCTAGCAAGCAATGTAGACCGGTAAAAACCAGACAGTGTAGACACAGTAAAATATAAACAGAATGACAATCCGCCCCTCGGTATTCTATCTTCCACAGGACTAAAAGACAGGAGCACAGAGAGCAGCGATGCTGTGCTCTGCAAGTTACTGAAAAGAAAATGACAGCAACATCAGTTAAAACATGTCCATGCTGATTTTTATGGGGTTAAACACTTAAAATGAAAGGTGTGTTTTTGTGAATGGTTCGAGTAAAAATCTATGGTTTCCGAAACCTGATAACTCTAAAGGACAACACACATCAGCAGGGTATGGCGCACCCCCCAATGAACATATCCATTGTCCCATGTCCTGGCTCTATAAAATACTTCTCGGAGAATATTTGCAGAAGCTGTTGGTGTCTCATTGGTCTGACTGTGGTATGGTGTTCCATCAGAGGGCTGAAGTTTAGAGATCATGTCTGTGAGTGTATGACGTGTTAGGCTGCTAACTAAAGCTACACTTCATATTTGAAGTGGAACTAGAAGTGTTTTTTCTAATAAGAGAAATTGGTCCTCAGTGCGCAGCTGGCACTTCTACCCGGAAAAACATTATGCGTAACACCTACTTGTACAATCAAGAGTTTTCGGTTCATGTCTTGTACTGTTCTCTGAGAACCTTTATTTGTCTGTATGTCGCACCAAATGTGTGCCATTGACGTAACATCTTGGGACACAGCAGATGTGTGCTGCACTTAAAAGATAGTGGAATGGAGAACAGGATAAGAAAACAGCTAAAAAAACAAGTTTGAATTTCAAAATGTATCCTCTAAAACTGATTCAAGAAACAACCTGAGAAAGAAAATATTTCTGTTGCTTTGAACCGGTTACAACCTCTACCCAATCTTTGGCAAGCCGACGTGTGTTAAAAAGGTTTAGGAACCACACTGATTGACAAATGGCAATATGTGCATGTTGGTCATCACTCTCACCGGGCTCTGCTGTTGACTGACATCAATGTCGGAGCTGATTGGCTGCAAAAATAGCTCCTGGGGTGAGATGGGGCTCAAAGCCAAAAAGCCTCCTCTTGTCCTGCAATGACACAGAGAGAAACAGTAAAGATCTATGCATATATAGATACACAAAGTACAAATATAAAAAATCTGCAGGCATGTGCAGACTCACAATGCTGAGCCGGCACTGTGGGCCATCATAGGCAGTGTCTGGGTGTTGGACAGGATGTCCTCCGAGAGGGTGGAGGCATCCAGGCGCTTGAAGATTAAGCTACTCTTCTGAAATTAGACAAACAAAGCACAGCAAATCAAATACGATTCAGACAGCTGGTTTCACGACAGTTGTTTTCCCAACTTCGGATGTAAGTTCCTCCTTGTATGTAAATAATTCTGTTTGGTAACAATGTGATGCTCAAGAAATATGTCCAATGGGGAAGGGTTTATGTTTTGCTAGACTTCCTTTTTCTTTCATAAGATTTTCGCTTGTTTACATACATTTTAAAGGTAAGGTGAGATAACAGTAAAGCTATCATAGCCATCACAGCTCATAATGAGTAGGTTATATGTCTTGCTTTTCTGATAGATGGGAATATAACAGATCCCATCATGAGGATAGACATGGCTGTCATGGAAACTGTGCTGCTTTGTGGTCTGTTTCCCATTGTATCTATTTTGATTTGATTATATAATGCTAAAGAGCTGACCTGAGCTTCGAGTTGCTGCCTGAGCTTCTTGGCTTTGTTCTGTTTGAAATAGTCCATTATCATCATGGAAGCATAGATCTTCCCCACTGTCATGTCCGTATCTGTGAGGGGAAGACGCATTACATTAGAAGATGCTGCTAGCAGTCTTTCAGCATTACTTTGAGTATTTCCTTCATAGTTAGAGCCAGACCTTTGTTGATAGGCACCAGTAGGTCCAAGGTCTTCTGGGGCAGGTAGGGCCAAATGATACTGATCTCTTTTTGCAGCTCGGAATCCAGAGCGATACGGTCCTCACCCCCTGTGACAAACATCCCAATTCAGACACTTTTTTTAAAATTTACACATGAAATGAATAAAGTATTTGATAATGTATTCGTTTTAAAGAAATTAAAGAAAAGCTGACATTTTTTAAGGTTGGTCCGACAAAACATGAAATTTTCCAAAATGTATGACATCTAATATGCTAATCAATCAATCAAACAAAAGAAATCATCGGCTAAATGATAACAAAAACAACTGTGAGCTGCAGCCCTAGTTGCCAAATCACAATCCTAACATGCTTATCAGTGACCCCTGACCTCTGGCTATTTTGATGTCCAAAGCGGTGCGGATGAGCGACATCAAGGTGGAGCTGAAGTGGACGGACATGTCCTCATCCACAGGCATGTTCATCAACACCAACCTCTGAGAGAGAGAAGGAGAATTATTCTTTCATTGGTTATTGTTTTACTTTCAGCGCAAGTACATAACAAGATAATGCTAATACTTAAAATAAGTTACATAAATGGTCTGCCTTTTGACTTTGTGCAACCTTGTACAAACATCAAAATGCAAACAAATATTTAACATTGTGGTTTTACAGTCTGTTGGTCCCTTGAATCCACTTAATTTAAATTTAAATAGATAGGATTTTACTTGCATAACATCTATTAAGTTTTTAGTACCTTGTAGGCGATCTTAGCAGGACATTTTTTGCCCAGGCCCAGGGGCGGCGACATGTGCGTTAACATCTCATACATGGCAGTGTAGTGGATACGACCACTTTGGAGAAAATTCGGAGGGCAGTGAGTGACGCGAAGAAACACAGTGAAACAGAAGCAAGAAGGTGGAGAGATTAATGAAAAAACTCAGATAAAAATACAGATGGAGACAAAGAGCCAGTTACCTTTTTCATTGGCTTTTTTGACATTTGTAGTAAACACTGTTAACTCCAGAAGCTGTTTTGGACCTAACGGTTATATCGGCTTGTGCTAAACATGACAGCTCACTGCACTGAAAGATGTTTGAAGATTTCACACTCTTTGATGGCCCTCTGCTGGATAAAGGCGGAACATGAATGCTAATCAGGTCTGCTGGGTAAAAAAAAATAAATTGTCTCACCATGCCAGACGATCAAATTCCCCCCAGATGCGAACAAACTCGTCCAGGTGATGGGGACCCAGGATTGATGAGTCTCGTGTCAGGTACTCAAAGTTATCCATGATCACAGCCACAAACAGATTTAGCATCTAATAAAAAAAAGGGACACAATGATACAAAATAATAATAAGACAGCAGAAAAACAGAAAAATACAGTACATGAATAAACAAAATGCTCTATTTGCTCGAAATCTGACCAGGAATGAGCTGAAGAAGATGAATGAGACAAAGTAGCAGTAAGCAAAGTCTGTGCCGCAGCCTCCCTCGTGGTCCGGAGAAAAAGCTAAGGGGGCGAGGGAGGTGTCTTCTTCACACTCCTGACCTGCCAGACACGAAAGCATAATCTCCTGCCAGGACTCCCCTGTAGCACTCCTGGTGTGGGTTTAAATACACATAAACATGCAATTGACATCAAGTTTAATTTTTCATAAAAATCTAGGAATGAAGTGTAATTAATTTGAAATGAAATCTGAAACAAGCAGGTACGGAGGATGTTCTTTTTATAAGCCCACCTGAAGAGCAGCATCAGTGCACTGAAAAAGGTCTTAAAGTTGTTGTGTTGATTGATGTGACTCTCGTCATTCAGCTTGATGTTTCCAAACACCTGCAGAAAAAAAAGGTTGCTTCAGTAACACTTTTGATTTATTTGATCCCCATTATTTGCTTAATCAGATGTAATCCTCTGGGGTCCATATAATAAAACATGTCCAAATTAAACATAAATAACCCATGACAACATGAAAAAAAAATTTGAATCTAGATTACTTATTTTTTTTGTTAACTAGATCAACCAAAGCTGATCCTAATATAACACAACCAAATACATACAACGCATAACTATTTATGATACCAATTACATTTTGAAAAAAAGTTGATATTCAGTCACATTAAGTCCGCATTTGTTTACTAAAAGAACAGTTTTAAATGCTGTATGATAATTTGTTCCACTCCACATTAGCCCTAAAATACAACTAGTAGCTTTCTTGATTTCAACTGAAAGCCATGATTGTGGAAGCCTGTTGTGTTATGTATGATATATAATAATTAGAGGGATACCTGCATTCCAATGATGGCATATATGAAGAAAAGCATAGCAATGAGTAGACAGACGTAGGGCAGGGCCTGTTGGAGAAGAGACAACAAAGACAGTTCATTAAAATCAAGTCGAGTCATAAAGGTGATAGGCTTCTTTGTGCGAGGAATCAAAAAAGTGACGGGATAAAATATGTTTATTAGTAAGAGGTGTCCCACCTTAAAAGATTGCACAAAGGTCCACAGCAGAATGCGGATGGTGTAGCCCTGTCTCAGCAGCTTGATCAACCTGGCGGCTCGGAAAAGCTTCAGGAAACTCATGTTGATGTTGGTGTTCACTGACTGGGCGAGCGGGAAAGAGAGAGAGAGAGAAGGTGAGAGCGGGAGAGAGAGAGCAAGATAGACAAAGTAAAAACACAGATGGCGAAATTCATCACAACAAGACTTAAGTGGTGTCCGGAGGCAGGGATCACCACACGCAAGGAAACTTGGAAAGAATAGAATGCTGTGTTTAAAGCTGGCTATTTGTGTTGTTGTTTTGTCTTCTCCTTCTATTTCTTGTGGGTCACAACATTCTGAAAAATGAACAGTGTCTTGGCAGTAACGTACCTGTAAATCCACTATTATCTCAGTGATGCTGCCAAGAACAGTGATGAAATCAAAAATATTCCAAGTATCTCGGAAGTAGTTCTGCAAAATAAAAATGGTGGTAAGTTCTTTGACTGAATAAAAACAATTTCCTATCAATGGTGATTGACAATAGCTTTGAATTGTCTTTGATACTCACAACAAGACCGAATGCCATGATCTTGAGGACACACTCCAAAGAGAAAAGGACAGTGAAGGCCGTGTTGAGGTGTTTGAGGACCGTGTCATAGGCCGCTGGTGCAGAGTAGTACTGATGGAAAGAAGAAAAAAAAATGTAAGTGACACCATTTGTACTTACTTTAAATTCTGCCTCAACACACATTCAAGACAGTTTTAGACATTTCATTCCATAAAATCACAAAGGAATATCGAAAGCTAACGGATTTATTTTCTAACTTCCACACAGCTGTTGGTTTCAGTTCATTACAGTCGTAAAATGTATGAAAACACAAAAAAAACCTGCTTGCAGTGAACTTTTTAATATTTAAATTTGTGTCAACATTTAATTGTTTTCATACGGTTCAGCAATTTCAACAAGTAACCATCTTGGTACATTCAGGTGATTGTTTCTTTGGAATTTGAGTGTCAAATGATGTTTTTTTAAAATGGTAAATAGCTTAATTAGTGTAGAGCTTTTATCGCAAGCACTTTACAAGGTTTTTGCCAGTCATTCACCCTTTCACACACACTGCGCTAACATAGAGTGCTAGCCTGACCATCAGCAGCAGTTTGGGGTTCGATGTGTTGGAGGACCCACTCTGCCTCCTGAGTCACAGCTGAATAGTGCCTCTTCTATTGGTAAAACTTGTATGCATCACAGTTTAGATCACCTAAATCACTCCATTAACAGGTAAAAGCTAAAGTAAGTTCGCCCAAAATTAAAGAAAAAACAATGAGTCGAACACAAATATGGTTGATCTGTAAACTGTGAACAATGCTCATGGCTCTGAAATTAAGATAAATTTGCTCATAACCGTAGTTTTACTTTAATTACAGAAAATGACAACATGCTGAAGAAAATAAAGACGTTGGACTATTCGTTTTTTGGTCTAAAAAAAATATAAAAACAACATCCTTAAAAATAATGAACCGTTAAATGAATCCTGCTTTACCTTCATCATGAGGACCACGGTGTTGAGAGCGATCATGACGAGCACTGTGTTCTCAAAGGAGGGCGAGGCCACAAAGTGCCAGAGTTTGTACTGAAAGGTCTGCCTGTTCTGGGGCATGTAGCGGGTCATCGGCTTGGCGCTGACCGTGAAGTCGATGCAAGCCCTCTGGAGGGAGAGAGATTAATGAAAGGGGACAGTTACAGAGATGTTAATGCAAATAACGTGAATCATGTTTGAGCCTCTCCTCACCTCGTTCTTCTCTAGGCTGCACTCCTGAATCATCTTGTCTCCTTGCTCCTGGAAGGTGATGATGATCAGAGCCACGAAGATGTTGACAAAAAAGAACGGAAAGACCACAAAGTAGATCACGTAGAAAACGGACAGCTCCATACGGTTCCCTCGACTCGGACCCATGTTCTCCTCTGTGACATCTGTGGAGTGCTGCAAGACCCTAAACAGATAGGAGAGTAGTTACATTTGTCTTTTTTCTGCCATTATAATCCAACTAGACAGGCATTTGAAAATTGAACATAAAAAGCCTATGAACTATCTGAACCGGTCCTCTGAGTCCACTTACTGAGGCCATCCCTCTCCGGTTGAGACAGTGAAGAGCGTGAGGAGTGCCCAGCAGACGTTGTCGTAGTGGAACTCGTGTCTCTTCCACTCTCTCCTCTTCACCTCCTTTTTGTCTCTGGTGTAGTCTATGTAGAAGCCTCTGTAGGACACGGAGCGGGGAAAAGGTCATTTATTCACTTAATTCACTGATTAAAGCAGCAGTTTTAATGTTGAGAAAGATATTTTGAAAAAAAATTGTTAGGCGTTAGGAGTTGTGGCGCGCACACGTAATCTCAGTCGTTTGGTGTATGGTGGTCTTCTGACCCGATTTCAGCCAGTCTTCTTCCCGTCTTGACATTCCGACATTATCAAACATGTTTGATATTATCGCTAGTCTTAGGGGGTTGGCTCAAGCGAAATGACGTAAACACTGTCACACTCTCGCATGCACCAAGCACGACACAGGAGGAGCGGCATTAGTCGCGACCTGTGTCCGCCTGGTGAGGCACTTATTTCGGATACTTTTTCATAGAAGCCTCGGTGGAGAACCAGGCTGACAGCCGCGCAACCTGAACACTCTACCGTCAAATACAGGGTTAGGAGTTAAAGTTATTGGGGGATGAGATCAGCATATAAAGCTGGTCAAATAACTAAAGGATGCCCCCCGCTCGGAATATTGAATTAACTTGTTTTTAATTAAATAATCACAATCGCGTTTGCGGAAATAATATTAATCTCAAAAGGAATCTAGTTGTAGTCTTGCAATATGAGACCCCTGTCTTTTCAAAATCTCACTCTGTGACTGAAAACTAATGACTAGTTGTCTTCAGGTGTGAGTTGATTGTCTTTAGATGTAAGAGGGGTTCAGTCTTCAGTCTTTTCAAAGTCTTTTAGAAGTCCTCTAGTGTAAGCCCAGCATTAGGGTAACTTATGACAGGACGATGGTATAGGATTTGTCCATTATTTCAAAAAGGTCCAAAAGGTTGTGGTTACATTTGACCATTTTTTAAATCAATTTAGGTGTTTTAGTTTCGGAATAAAATGCTGAATGCTCGACATTAACTCTAGTCCAACAAGAGCGTTTCTACACTGTACTATTGCTAATTTTACCTATAGGTGCTACAAGGAACTTTTAAATATTTCTGAAACATCGTCTAATTTTTCCTCAGATGATAATAAATGACATGTAACAGCAAATGAGACCATCAGTGCAAAGAATGCTATTTGTATATGGTTTTGAGTACTTCTGCACTTACTGGCATTCCTTCTCTGAATTCATGGAGCTGTCGGTGCAGTAAAAGAACTTCCCCTTGAAGAGCTGCACCGCAATGACGGCAAAGATGAACATGAAGAGCTGGTACACTATGAGGATGTTGAAGACGTTCTTCAGAGATGTGACCACACAGTCAAACACAGCCTGTAGAGAAGATACGATACAATTATCTGTCAGTAATCTGTGAAAATAAAACACCAAAAATGCTGGAGAGAGTTTGCATATTTTTGAAACCATACCTTAAGTTTAGGAAGCCTCTTGATGGTTTTGAGAGGCCTCAGAACTCTCAAAACTCTGAGCGACTTTATGGTCTTAATGTCTCTGCCTTTGTTGTTTCTGTTGACATTGAAATACTTTGCTTAGGAACATAGTTGTGAACTCAAACTAACGCACAAGGACACATGGCGTAGACACATGTAAAACAGTGATGAAGAGGAAAAAAAGAGATCAAAAGCAAAATGCTGACACAAGTGCATATCAGAAAAACATGATGGAACACAGAACTTCACCTGGAGTGTGTTTGTAAGGAGCCCAGCAGGGGACACGGGTAAAAATGTTGATAATTTCTGCAATTTGTGACTTTTTGTGCCTAATAATAATTACTAATTATCAGTGATTCATTCATTTAAATGTTTTGTGTGTCCTAAAACATAGCGTTTATGTACATATCCTGTCTATATGTCCTTGTCCTAGTTTTAAATGCGAGCTTAAGCTCTGTGTGTGTGTAAGTAAAGTCCATAGATTTGTCATTAGTGTTCCTAAATTATCAAAACCTTTTTACCCCTGACACTGGTGGGACCCGGCAGTTTGGTGTGATTCAGAAGACAAAAAAAACAAAAACAAAAAACAAACATGGTAAATACAAAAAGGAAGAAAAAACACACACACATGAAATATATATATAATATATGAAAAAAGCAGATGGAGGATGTTGACATTTAGTGTGGCTGAAAGTTTTACCCCATCACATTCCTGGAAGCCCCAACAGTCACAAAATCCACAGGAACAACAGAGAAAAAAGTGAGGCATAAAGAGAGATACACAGTGAGCAAAGCTCAGAGGATCACAGCTATATGCACAACAGAGAAATTAACATACAATACAGTCTTCTACGGTACAACAAAAGGCACAAAAAGCTTCAGTAAGTTATCTCACGCTGGGAATGACAACAAAAGGAAAAACCGGTGCAGAGGCTTTTCTTTTTATCATCAGTCATAACACAATCCACCCTTTGTTTATACTTTAACAAATTACTCAACAATCCATCTCTTCCTTATCTTGTAGGTGCATGGTGACTGGTAAACTCAGAGTTATACACTGTACAGGACCATGCCTGCATATTTTCAGTTTCTGAGTGTATCCTTTGTCAACTTAGCAGATTGCAAATTCTGTAAAAAGTGTCTTTAAGGGAAGGTCGTCTATAACAAACACTAGTATGCTCAGAAAATGTTATGCTGCAGTGAGTCAGTCATGTATCATCGGCAGGCAGCGCCATACACTGTAGTGACTCACGTTAGAGCAAAGGCTATCAGAGCGCCCACCACCACAATGAAGTCCAGGATGTTCCACATGTCTCGGAAATAAGAGCCATCATGCAGAATGAGACCCTGGTCTATCATCTGAAGGACACAGACACAGTCACACAGGGACACGTGAAGTGGATAGAAAATAAAAAAAACATGTCAGAGTAAATCTAGAGTGAGTCCAATTCCTTTAAAAGTTTGACTGACAATGTCAATGTGGATGAAAAAAATATGTTTACCTTGATGATCATTTCGAAGGTGAACACTCCCGTGAAGACATAATCAAAATAACGGAGGACCTGGATAATTGCAAACGTAGAAAACGCAGATAAAATGTTATATATTAGAAAATACTTCATTAAGGTGGGTGTGATTTCCAAATCCATACCACACACTGACCAACATCATTACATAAAAGTATGATTACAGGAATAAGCAAGGATCATTTCAAGAAATTCTGATTCCTCTGTTTAACTCAGAAGCGTGTGCTGTTTTGTTGCTGCAAATTCTCAGTGCCCAGAAGCAGCTTAAAGAGGTTCCCCAATGGGATACCTTTTCATGTAACTGCAGGACTCACAAAAGACACATTTAAAATAAAAATTACCAGAACTAGTATAGTGGTGACTGATCAATTCTGACATCTTCTGTACTTATCAAGGCTCAAAAAGAATTGTTCACCCAGAATGAACGAGCTGATCTTGATGTGTAATATCGGTGGATTGGCCCCTTTAAAGAGTTACCTAACACCAGGCTGAAATGAAGTGTTTTGCTGCCCTCTCTGGTTGAAAGTCTCAAGCCAGTTTCACATCACTGACAGGTGTCATGCCCTGCTGTAGTGGAGGGCCTTAGCAGCAGAGTGGTTACCGCATACGTAACGGTGCTTGTTCAAATTCAGCTGGTGACATTTGTTGCATGTCATTAACCTATGTTTCCTGTCAGCCTCTCAGCTTACACACTATCCAATTAAGGTGAAACTGCTCCGAAATATCTTGGATCTAAAAGAAATGTCCTCTGCTGCACCTGTCGCCACACAGTCCACATGAAGGCCTACGTCACTGTAGCAAGGTGACAAGTCAAACCACAGGAGGGATTTTCAGGGGTTGTTCATTTTTTTTTCTCTTTAAGTTCTTCTGTTCTCCTTGAAAAGCATTACAGCAACCTAAAGACATTCTTGGATGAGGGTCATTTAATTCTAACAGGCAGATATGTCGAGTCAGGGTTCTGGTGATGTCAGAAGAAAATGGGAAATGACGCACGTAGAGTAGATGGTGCAGAACATTTCAAATGTAACTCGACATCCTCGGTGTGGCTCTTCACTCGGCTTCTCTCTTGCAGTCAAGCCAAACATCATGTCGGTTTTACTGTAGTATATGTGCTTGTTTTGGTCACTCTTGACACTTTCCATGATGCTGAGCTGTGAAAAGCTGTGAATAAACAAACTGCACAGCTATTTCCCGGCAAAGCTGCTGATTCTCACCCTGTATCTGCGTGAAACCAAATGTGTCACTACACATTGTTGCTGACAGAGTGTTATGTCAACTTGAGATCAAACGGCAAACCTGAAAGCTACAATTTGATCAGTAGTATTTTAGGGCGAGTGAGTTCATATTTTAAAATCATTATTTTAATCTAAATAATAGCTTTTCTGATGGTGAATGTCTGTAAACAAAGGGTATGTAAAACTAGGGGGCCACCAGTAGCTAGCAACATGTCAATCTACAGAGACTAGACTGCTTATTAGTACTGGATTATTTTACTGCCCACACACACAGTACAGACAGGTAGAGAAAGGTAGCAATCATGAGGAGATATTCACTGATTTTGACAAAAAGTGATGTTGACAACAAGCATTCTCCAGAATCGCTGACTCCGGCTAATACTTCTTTAAAAGGCACTTTATTTTGAAATGCTTTCCAGATTGTCAAACAGCATCTGAAACTCTGGAAATGGTAAGGTAAGCAGTATTTGAACTTCTCCCTCAAGCGTTATATTTTTGATTCTACACACAATGACTTCTGTCACTATCCACAAAGGGTTTCTTCTTGTACATCCTATATACTTCCGCTTTAGGGGAAAATGTCTTTTTGCTCTCACCTTGTTTCTGTCTGAATTGGCAGACACTGGGTCCTCAGCAGCCAGTGCGATGCTGCTGGCCACGATCACAAGGAGAATGGTCATCTCAAAGTAGCGCAGAGTGACCACATAGTGACAGATCCTCCTGATACTGCAGACAAAGGAAGTGGGAATATGTTAAAGGGGCCTCTCTCTCTCTTTTTACTCTATTACATTTCATCTGATTATGGTGGTGTGATTAAGAGGGCTTTGGTAGTGTCTTACGGGTTAGAGGCCTTGAAGATGAACATGCTGTCTGGAGCGACACGTTTGGGAGGAATGGGAATGGGTTCCTCCTCCTCCGTATCGTCCTCTCTCTGGTCCGACTGGTATTCCTCCATCTCCTTGTTGTTTACTTTGACACAGACAGAGGTGTGAGAGAAGAGAAGAAAATATTTGAACTGTACGTGGACAGCTGTGACTAAAAAAAGAAAGAGGAATGTGAGTCGCCGCCGGCACAATGGATTCATCTAAACAAGCCCTCCGAGTGTTGGACTCCATATCACCTACCTACACACAGTGGGGTCCAGAGTGATCTCACACTAAATCCTGCTTTATGGCATACGGTACAAGGGAGTGTGACTGCAGTGAGAAGGGATCACAGTGCTATACCTGACATGGGCGCGTGCTCCAGCAGTGGCTGTGAGGACATTTCGATGGCAACGCTCCCCTCCCTGGACTTGTTGCGTTTGACGGAGGCCGGGCGGTTCTCCGTCTCGGTGGCCCTCACGTTGAACTCTGTGGCCTCCATGCCGGGCTCCACTGGCTCGTAGTGGTCAGTGGTGCGCCCACCTTCTCCCTGCTCACACCAGGAACCCTCCAGCAGCTGCTCGCACTGAGGGGGGTCTGGGATGTCGTCAGCTCTGAAAACAGGGAAGTGTTTACTGAGCTTTAAGTTAAAATGGCCATTACCAGACAATTACATAACATACAACAAACAAAGCAATAAGAGAAAAAAAATTACCCTAATAAGGCCTCTTCCCTTAAAGGCCCTTCATTAAAGTAGCTACAAGGAACTTTTTCAAGTACTTTGAAACAGTCACATTTTTCCTCTTATGATCATGAATTCCATGTAATAGCAAACGAGCCCACCAGTGCAAAGAAGGCTATTTCTATATAGTTTTCCTAATGCCTTTGTCATGGGTAGGCTCACCCAGGGAGAACATCTGGCATCGTAAAAAAAACACAGCCCTGCTTTTGTCCAAAGGAGCCGCTAAAATGACCACAAACTGAAAGTTCCTCTTATAGCCAATTTATGGAAAACATGTCAATGGCCTCACCTTCTGCAGTCCTCTCCGCCTTCTGCATACGGGTTGATGATACATGTCCCATCACCGTCACCTTGGAGCGATTCTCCTTCCACCTCTCCCTCCTCCTCCCCCTCTTCCAGCACCCTCTTGTCCTGACTCAGGGCCCGTCTGACCATTGGCACCTCCAGCTGCGAATGGGAACAGTCTAGACTCTTGACTTCAGTGCGGGCGTCGCGGTGACGGTGCCGCCTGTGCCGCGCCCCCCCTTCCTCCGTTGGCCCCTGGCTGGGTCTGAACTTGCGTGCTCTGTGTCTTCCTCCCCCGCCCCCTCCTCCACCAGCAGCCCTGTGATTGGTTCTCTCCGGTTCGCTCAGGTTGACCAGAGGTTCAGCAGACGGAGGCTCGGGCATGGGGATGGAGACTGACATGGGGGGCTCGGGCAGTGGCATGACCACAGACACGGGGGACTCTGGCAGGTGAGCGGGGCTGGCCTCAGTGGACAGGGCCGGGGGGTGGGCAGGGGCAGCATTGGGGCTCTCCATGGTGTCCTCAGTAGGAGCGCTGACCAGCTCCTCTCGGCTGGCCAACTCCCGACGTTTGCGCAGCTGGTTGGCCCTCTGCTCCCACACCGTCTGCTTGCCCCCTCTCCTGTTGCGACGGTTGGAGAAGGCGTTGTTGGGGCCTTTGAGGGGCGGTTCGTCCGCAGACATACCCCCGGCTTCCTCCGGGAATTCGGGTCGGCCTCGATGGATGGCTCGTTTCCTGTATAGGTAGGGTCTTCTCCTCCCACTAAAGGAGCATAATATGTTTGGCATTAATATAAGGGCGACAACAGGCCCAAATTTGAGGAATTGGTGACAATAAACATTTAAGACTAGAGTCCATTTAGTGTACCAGTTACATTAAAACAGCAGTCAAACTAATTACAACAACAAAAGTTGCAATGAAAGACATCTTTTTCTGCGATTTAAGAAAGTCAATTGATTAGTAACACAAAAGATTTCCCATGGGAAAAATGTGCAAAACACTAAAAAACACAAATACATCCAAAAACTGAATGATAAAAAAAGAAGATACCTGGGAGGTAAAGACAGATCAAAAGAAAAAGAGCAAAAACAAAAGACCACAAGAACAAAAAAAGGTGCAAGGATTTGAGCAGAGCCTACAAAAATAGTGAAACATCTAGAAAATAAGTTCAATAATTGATTAGGAAAACTCAAAGGAGAAATTCTGTGAGACAGAGATGCATACAATGATACTTACTGGTATTCAGATTCTTTTGTTGTCCATGTAACCAATGAGTGATTATTTGAAAACAAGACATTAGTGTTTTACAACATACACAGAACATTTGTCGTGGCACAGAACAAAATATGTGAAGGGGAAGCAAACTGTATAGGCGAAGCTTCAGTTTACATATGGTAAATAGGGACTGAAACCACTACTTTAGATTCAATCATCTAGAGATCTCATACAAGGAGAAAATGAATGTAATGAACATTAAAATTAAATGTTATTCTTAAATCTGAGGTTAAAGGTTCAAACTGATTCCAAAGCTAAAGAAATGGCATGATACATTTTGGTCAGTGCCACACAACAGTCATAAAAACAAGACATGATGGAACCGGCAAAACATTGCAATACACATTAAAACCAGCATTTTCAGAGCAGCAACACTGACAAGACTAACAGTGAAATATGTAGCAGACAAATGATACATTTAGTGTCACCACCAAAGAGTAAGTTTCTGCAGTTACTTCTTCCTTCAAGAAGGCTCTAGAGTCTAACCATGAAGATCAGTACAAAAAATAAACTTGCAGA